>NC_064626.1:802958637-803606137 GCF_023864275.1 Schistocerca cancellata | reverse complement strand
GTGTAGTCGCAAATTTTTGTTCAATGGTATGAGGGAGTGTCATCAAGAACATACCGGAAATCCTGACCGGTATGGGGCAGAGCGTGGAACTGGGAGTACGTTTGAAAATCACTTTTGTAGGTTTTCCTTGAAGAACTCGAAAAGTATGGCCTCTAGCGAAAACGTATCCCAATACAAAATGTAATTACGTTAAATTTACTACAAAAAGGTCCTGTTCATTTTTCCGTAGGACTAATAGTTGGCGTATAACGAGGGAGAAATACGACAAACTCGAGCTTGGTGCTTGAAAGTCAGATATAACATTGCAGGTTGCATAAAACGACATTTGCAGCGGCAGCTGAATCAACTTGTATATGAGCTGAATCAACTTGTATTTGGAAAGTAACTCTAATACTTCATTTTATTCCAAATCTTCGACCAATTCCGCTATTCTCGTGCAATAATAATTATCTCTGACTTCCAAATATCACATCCTTTATGGCACAGCAAAAGTGATACATCATTATTTTTATGTGTTTTCAGCTTAAGTTTTGCAACATATTTCAAATTACTGTAGAACTAGTTAAAATTTATTCTACTTCGAATTTTATAGATTTACAAAGTAAGATAATAAAATCGAAAAATGTTTCTTTTCATATAGTTCAACGGCTTTCACCAATTACTTTACTCTTCCTCCGTTGTTCCAGGCGAGATTTAATTGTATTGTTTCAACAATGTGTCGTCTCAGCAGCGATCGGCAGCCGTCTTCAGAGCTAAAATAATAAAACAAAATGAAGCCTAGTTTGAAAAATACAAATGACCCAGAAGAACTTGCGTTTCCATACTGCTTTCCGTAATCTGTAAAAAAAAAAAAAAAAAGGCTAGGGAACAACAGGCAGCAAAAATACTGTGAGATAATGATCTCGGCCTTCTCAGGTAACCTGCAGGTGAGGGGCGCTACTTTCTGGATTCACGAACAAATTCCACCTCCCAATGTGATTACGCCAGCAGGATAACTGGATAACTGGCACTGCCAACGCCTTGGAAGCGGCCAAGCGCAGACCGCCAACGCTCCATTTCTACGTTTGACGAGTCTTGAGCGATGCTTTGGCTACCTCTTCATTAAAGATGGCACTGTGGAATAATGAGATAGATTGTTCGGTAACGTTTTCTAGTGAAGACACCGACAGCAGCGGCACACATGAGTGAGAACGAAGACGACGAGATCACTGGCACAGAGTTTCCAGGCAGGCACCATCCTCCGAATCTCGGCCGAAGAACAACGCCTGGTCACTCTAATCAACCTTGTGACTCCTGTTCTCTCGAAGTTCTCTCTGCAGTAGAGATGATATTTTGCTGCTACTTCCACTCTGCAGTGATCTTCTGTAGTGATTCAGTTATATCTGACTCCACATCTCATACTGAGTCCTCCTCCTGTACGTTATCTTGCTGTAGAGTTCTCGCTTCCCGCACAGGGGGTCCGGGTTTAGATTCCGGCGGGGTCAGGGATTTTTCCTGCCTCGAGATGACTGGGTGTTGTTGTGTTGTCTTCATCATCATCATTCATCCTCATTACGGTCAGAGGAAGGCAATGGCAAATCACCTCCGCTAGGACCTTGCCTAGTACGGTAGTGCGGGTCTCCCACGTCGTCCCCTACGCTCCTCGGAGTACGGGACCCCATCATCATCATATACAGGGTGAATATAATTAAAATTTCGCCACTTGAGGGAGCCCACATAAAAAACGAGTGAACGTACGACAATGAAACTTTGTGCAAACATTTTACTGACATACGGAAGAGAAATAACAAATAAACCGTTGAAAGACACGCATCTTAATTTTAACATCAGAGAGTTATTGAGTAGCATCGTTACGTTGCAGGTGACAAACTTCCTTCAGTGTGACGACCGTCTGCTTTCATTTGCATCCACTACAGTTCGGAAACGCACTAGAGATTGCTCTACTGCTGCGCGAAACGACGGTGGTCCATGGAATATTCAGCTATCGTGACACAAATCGTGCACTGACTGAAGACTGCACATTCCGTCCAGAATTCTCAGCCATGGCGACAGTAGCTTCTTCAACAATTTGTGGCGCAACTGGCTGTCGGCCGTCCCAAGGATCAATTCCTATATCGCCAGTTAATTCTAACTTCCGAATTATGTTCTCCAACTTGGTGCGGAAAGAGGATATCTCCGTATTTCTTTAATGTGCCGATACGAGGACCAGTTATTGCTTTTTTAACTAAAGTGGAATCCGTTGGACACCGCTGGTACCCAGTGACCGTTGAATATTTAATTGGAAATAAGGACAACAGTCAATCGCTGAATCCGTAATTTATTGTACATCTGTATTTCGACTGTAACATCGTCATCATCGGTGCATTACCAGAAGAGTTATATAGGGTGTTTCCGTAAGAGCGAACAGAAATGTAACAGGACAGAAAGAATGCTCCATTGTCCAATTTGTGGTAGGGAACCTAGGGTCGCAGAAGCCAGCCTAAGCAGATGTGGGAGCAAACTTGTCTACTCCTTTGTCTAGCATTACTGTTTCTCAACTTATTTACAGCTAACATGCCTACGAGTTTACCCATACTGTGCTGTTTATTTAAATGTACATACAGGGTGTTTCAAAAATGACCGGTATATTTGAAACGGCAATAAAAACTAAACGAGCAGCGATAGAAATACACCGTTTGTTGCAATATGCTTGGGACAACAGTACATTTGCAGGCAGACAAACTTTCGAAATTACAGTAGTTACAATTTTCAACAACAGATGGCGCTGCGGTCTGGGAAACTCTATAGTACGATATTTTCCACATATCCACCATGCGTAGCAATAATATGGCGTAGTCTCTGAATGAAATTACCCGAAACCTTTGACAACGTGTCTGGCGGAATGGCTTCACATGCAGATGAGATGTACTGCTTCAGCTGTTCAATTGTTTCTGCATTCTGACGGTACACCTGGTCTTTCAAGTGTCCCCACAGAAAGAAGTCACAGGGGTTCATGTCTGGCGAATAGGGAGGCCATTCCACGCCGCCTCCTGTATGTTTCGGATAGCCCAAAGCAATCACACGATCATCGAAATATTCATTCAGCAAATTAAAGACGTCGGCCGTGCGATGTGGCCGGGCACCATCTTGGTGTTCGCAGTGTCGTCTAAGGCAGTTTGTACCGCCACAAATTCACGAAGAATGTCCAGATAGCGTGATGCAGTAATCGTTTCGGATCTGAAAAATGAGCCAATGATTCCTTTGGAAGAAATGGCGGCCCAGACCAGTACTTTTTGAGGATGCAGGGACGATGGGACTGCAACGTGGGGCTTTTCGGTTCCCCATGTGCGCCAGTTCTGTTTATTGACGAAGCCGTCCAGGTAAAAATAAGCTTCGTCAGTAAACCAAATGCTGCCCACATGCATATCGCCGTCATCAATCCTGTGCACTATATCGTTAGCGAATGTCTCTCGTGCAGCAATGGTAGCGGCGCTGAGGGGTTGCCGCGTTTGAATTTTGTATGGATAGAGGTGTAAACTCTGGCGCATGAGACGATACGTGGACGTTGGCGTCATTTGGACCGCAGCTGCAACACGGCGAACGGAAACCCGAGGCCGCTGTTGGATCACCTGCTGCACTAGCTGCGCGTTGCCCTCTGTGGTTGCCGTACGCGGTCGCCCTACCTTTCCAGCACGTTCATCCGTCACGTTCCCAGTCCGTTGAAATTTTTCAAACAGATCCTTTATTGTATCGCTTTTCGGTCCTTTGGTTACATTAAACCTCCGTTGAAAACTTCGTCTTGTTGCAACAACACTGTGTTCTAGGCGGTGGAATTCCAACACCAGAAAAATCCTCTGTTCTAAGGAATAAACCATGTTGTCTACAGCACACTTGCACGTTGTGAACAGCACACGCTTACAGCAGAAAGACGACGTACAGAATGGCGCACCCACAGACTGCGTTGTCTTCTATATCGTTCACATCACTTGCAGCGCCATCTGTTGTTGAAAATTGTAACTACTGTAATTTCGAAAGTTTGTCCGCCTGAAAATGTACTGTTGTCCCAAGCATATTGCAACAAACGGTTTATTTCTATCGCAGCTCGTTTAGTTTTTATTGCCGTTTCAAATATACCGGTCATTTTTGAAACACCCTGTACTTTACTTCCTGCAAGGAAACAAGGAGGTCGAGCCTGATTACTCAGAAGTCATGATCCAAGTTTCGTTTACTTTACTTGTCCATAAGGTGGCTCCGTTGTACCGTACTTACATTGTCCGCCTCGCTGTTTGTGAGAGGATGTGGATATAACATGACGGTGCACCACCTCACTTCAATCTGGACGTCCGCAACCATCTCAGTGCTCTATTTCCTGGTCCCCATATTGGAAGAGGAGTTCCTATTCCATGACCTTCGAGGTCATCTGACCTGAATCGTCTTGATTATTTCCTATGGCGATATCTGAAGTCACTTGTGTACGAGACCGCAGTGGATACAGAGATGGAATTAGTTGCCAGAATTATGGCTATCTGTCATGTGACTCGAAACATACCAGGGATGTTTGTCAGGGTGCGTCACAATCTTGTTCGCCGATGTCATGCTTGAATTGAGGTTGATGGCCGTCAGTTTCAGCACATTTTGTAAGATACAGTACAAATTGGACGTTCATTGTATCAGTGACGGTATTTGGAGTTAACTGTAACTAATGTAAATAAAAAAGTACACAGTAATGTGATTTTATTCCTATTATCTCCTTAAGCTGGTTTCTATGACCCCAAGTTCCCTACCTCAAATTGTTCAGTGGAGCACACTCTATGTCATGTTATATATTTGCACGCTCTTATGGAAACACCCTGTTTAGGCATAAACATGCCAGGACATAAGCATGTGACGGTTATAGTCTAATCATAGATCTGCAATAAATTACGGGTTCAGCGACTGACTACTACCCTTCTTTACATTTGAATTTTGCTTTTGTTTGAATAAAACAGATTTTCTAGTAAAACCCTACTCACCTCGTCCTTACCCATTCTGACTATCTGCAACTGTAATGTACACTGATGCTTTTGTTTCAACCCTACGTCGCCTTACTAGTACCTGCGCGTAAAAGTAAGTCATAACATTAATACTATTAACAACACAAATCCTGCAGCGCAAGTCTGAACATTATTCCTAAAAAGTTGGAAAACATAGGGTAAATAGTTTTCCGTCTAGAATGACTTAAGTAGCGAAATTTTAACTATAAACACCCTGCAGTTACCTACTCATCCCTTTGCTACGAGAACAAAACGAAGTAGTATAAACTGCTAACTTCGTTCTTGCTACAGCGAAACTATTTTCCTCAGTCTTTTACGTCTAACGACATGCATTAAACTTGTTTTTCACGTGCACATGAACACACATAAAATGTCCAGGTAGTATCCTACGCTTTTCATTGACTACACGTTTGTAGCTTCCAACATACAGCCTCCTGATTCCCATAAAAACCTGTAATGGTCAGTTTTAAACAGCAACTACATCAAATGAACCTCTGAAAACATTTTAAGTTCTAAAAGTTTGTGCTAAAATGCAAATCTGAATCTCAATAGGATTTTTCAATCGCTTTTTTTGTAGCTTATACAAGGCGCCCCAGAGGGAATGCTCAATCTCAGGAATATGACAGGAACGATCATTCGAAGCAAAAAAGTCTGATAAATATGGGCTCTTAATTGCATACCCTGAGAGCTATGAGTATTTCTTCATCTTCGATACTGTGAAACAAATCTCTTCTATTTCAAGCCACATGTTTCCCAAAATTTTAGAGGTATTAGTATGGAACAAAACAAGAAAAACATGTCAAGTAACAAGGGTCTCTAAAGTGCATACCTTAAGAGTTATTGACCACTTGCTAATCTCCGTTACTGTGAAACACATCTGTTCTACAACAGAAGTGTTAATAGCTCTTAAGGTATAGACTTCAGAGCCCATGTTTACTAGCATTTTATCTTCGAATGATCGCTCCTGTCGTATCAATGAATATTGATCAGTCCTCTGGGGACAATCTGTATAAAACTGTACAGAGCAGCGAATCTGAAGTGATAAGTCTGATATCGTATCAAATGTGATATGTAAGCAATAACCGTGCATGAAGAACGAAAGAGAAATTTGTGAAAGGCTCTGTACTATTCAGCTGCGGGAAGCAAAGACGACAATGTGCTCTTCTACCTGTGGATGATGCAAATAGTACACTAGCGTGAAGACAAAATGTTTTCAGGACATATGAGAACGCACCGACAGTTTACCTTGTATGCCGCGTACAGAGAAGTGGTGATGTCCCTAGAATACTCATTACCCTCTTATACTATCACATTGTACCACACGCCTTCGCATTAGAGCTCCCTAACACTAGCCAGTGGGCTGACGTACTATTCGGAGGTAACAACATCGAATCCATTTGATGAAAGGTACTTCAACCACCAGTATTTGCTCGGCGAGGAGAGGAAAAGTGGTGTGATATGGAGTGATGCATTTCTTGATCATACTTCGTGCCTACGTCCCAGGTTAAATTACAAACCTATCTCCAGTGTTTCTGAAGAGATGGCATGTAACACTTTTGAAGGTGATACGTCGGCTGGATGGGGACGTTTATACTATCCGACAGGAACAGGCAAAGCACCAGCATCGCGTTTCGCCCTCTCCCTCCCCGTCATGGTGTAAGGTATCAGGCAAATCCAACACCTTCCATGAAAACCCTGACATGATAAGCAAATCCAGTAGTATGTCACATAGCTCCTAATAAATCGTGACATTAAATTAACCAAAGTAATTCGAGTAATGAGTGAGCAAATGGAATACCACAGACTAACACATGAATGCCTAAATGCATGTCATACCTTCCCACCGTGAGACAGACGCAGTTCCGAGGGGAGAAACGAGAACAGAAGCCGAGAGCAGAACTGTGTTAAGCTAGAAGGCCCTACGAAAAGGGACGGACACCCACGTCACCAGCTAACCACCAGGACCACCCCCCAGCCATTGTTAAAAGCTAGAGCCCTCTAGAAGAACAATATAGATCTTACGATAACACTAAAAGGGCCACACCAGCCGCAAGTTTTAGCGTGAGACTTTTTCGCGTCGCTGTTACGTTGCAAACGTTAAAAACATTGCCCCATCACGAAAAGTAACGGCCAGGACCACCCCCCAGCCCATGTTAATAGATAGAGCCCTCCAGAAGAACAGCATAGATCTTACGATAACACTAAAAGAGCCACACCAGCTGCAAGTTTTAGCGTGAGACTTTTTCGCGCCTCTGTTACGTTGCAAACTTTAAAAACATTGCCCCATCACGAAAAGTATAACGTTTCTCATTGGATAGACAGAATTTTTGTAGGCGGAGCTTAAGGTTAACATTGAGACCCTGATTGGTCAGATGAAAACACAGCCAGATAGATTTTTTTTTAACCAACTTCGGTAAATTGTAGTAAGGAGAAGTTAGGAGAGAGTTGCTTCCGAGATGGCGAGCTGTATGGAGCTGCGCCGGCCGACGCTCCCTGATGAACACCGACAAGGTAATGAACGCACGCGATGTCGCATTTTTGAGCGTATAAGGCTTCACTCAGAATTGCAGAAGTCTCATCTGTTACATCCCCTTTTTACGTGATACTAGTGTCGATCGTCAATTGAAGCTCATGGTATTCACATTTGCTACGTAAGTTAAAATCTGAAACGCGATGATTTTTCTGTTATATAATTATTGAGAAGCCACATCAGCCACTGTAATTTACGACAAGTTAGATAAGTAATTAAAGATCATTGAGGGTCACTGTAGACCATTTGGATAGTTTTCTCTTTTGTGAAACTTAATTTAAACCTAGATTGTAGATGTGATATGCCATAGGTCATCCTTCGATCCATTATAGAACTTGGAAACCCACTCAGGGAATATTCGTTCACGTTTTTGTTGAACGCAGTTGGTTTTTATCATCCTGTATTAAAATATTTCCTTTTAGCAATAGTTCAATTTATAAACAATGTTTTGTGAGTAGAATAAAATTTCCAATGGTAAACTTAACTGCTTTTTCGACGTTATTTTACCAGATAACTAAAAATAGGAAAACCTTGAACCCCTTCCACTAAATTTAGTTAGTATTAAGATTCTTTTACAGGGAGTGCAGTGGAGCTGACGCTGAAATCATTAAGTATTTGGTTATATCATCGCTAGTCTCACTGAACTCTTCTGAACTCTACATGTCATGTGTGGTCTGGCGTCTCCTTACCAGCAACAGGTCCCGGGTTCAAACCAGTCAATTCCCCAAAAAACACGCTCAGAGCGTCGTTGCGCGAAAGTGGTAGGGAGACACGACTTAGAACAAACAGACACCACGCAGAGTGTTAGAGAATGGCGACCCTGCCAGGATGGTAAAATACCATGACTGAAGGGTGACCACATGCCTAACTAGGTCAGAAAAAAATCCTGTTGAAAAATTGTCGGAGTAAAAAATTTTTCCCTAAAGTTGTAAATAGTCGAAAACAGTAGCTGCAGCGGTAGATAGTAAGAAAGTATTCAATAGAACGTGAGACATTCTAGCAGAGACAATAGCATAATTAAGTTACGAATTTTAATATTGTTAGAATTAAGTTTTTTCTCCAATGCAAGCGCACAGGTGGCGGATACATCGTTGACAAGTTAGTTCTGACCCAACAAGTAAGTGAATGGATTGTCAAGTCATGTGTGCAAAAAGTTTATGAAACGCGTGAGATCGTATGACCGCATGTTGACGCGAAGTAGGTCGTGTGAATTGCTTTTAAAACAGAAAATAAGGGATTCGTATAGATCAGCAATGGCAGATCGGGACCTTGACCGAATTGAGGAAGAGATCCAACATGAAGATGGACAAAGAATAGAGGACAGTACAACAGACGATGCAGTACCGCGAGAAATAGGACAGATAACGCACCATAACGAGTATAATGTACGCCAAGGCACTGAAAACCTATGTCAGCATACGACAGAGGAGCAGGAAAGTAGAGAGACAGCCGATGAGGATTCTAACTTGCGTCTTGAATACGTAGAACCCATAGCACAAGTAATCAGAGCTCCATCACCACAGAGTAAAAGGAATTCGAGCAGAAACGTGTCACCGCACAGTTCAATGCAATCGGTTGCAAACCAACACTTGGGCGAAAACACATAGCGTAGGACGTCGGAAGAAAACGCAATAGGACCCACCAATCTGCCAGAATTATTACAATTAATGACGGAAACCATGACAAGACAAAATAAAAAATTGCGAACCAAATTAAAATTCAGAATGCAGAAACGACGAACCAAATTGCGGAAATCACGAGACAAATGCGTGAGATTAAAGAACAAAACAAAAAAAATCAGTTACACCTAAGACATATTGAAGACGAGGCAAAAGAATCTCGAGAAGTGATAGGAAACTTAATAACAGGTCACAATCAATTGAGAACAGACATTGACAAGGTACAAGCGGACGTACAAACATTGCGTAATGACATTCAGGACGAGATAAAAACATTACGTAACAACACCCAGGTAGAAGTCAAGAAACTAGAGAAACAGATAAACGTAATTACTAGACAAGCAGCAGGTACAGCGCGTGAAATTGTGAAATTGTTGAAAACAGTGTGTTACGCAAACGTATCACAAAAGAAGCGCTGAAAAGATATGATAACCGCATAGTCAAAATAGAAGCGCAAGCGAAGCAACAATTTCAGAAATTGCGAACAGAGTTGTTACAAACTATTGAAGAGCGTAGTGAACAGGACCGAACAAGCACTGAGTCTGCAACCACATCCGTATCTGTAACAGCACCGGAAAAACAAGCAATTAACGAAGATATTACGCATTTGCGATTCCAATCACAGGCGGAAAGTAACATACGTGAAATCAGACACCTGCACAGCAACAAACACGCTTAGAAATTCTTGATGAACAAACGGCACCACGACCACATGCAGAGCCACAAATGTATGTGTCAAGACAGAAACCAATATCAACAAGCGGAGCAAGAAAAGAGAATACAGATAGAAGAGGCGGAGGTAAGACCACCAAACCCCCGAAAAACGTTCGAATTGATAGCTAAGCGCCAATGCCAAAGGGAATGACGCACCGACCCAGGACAATTGCAGCACCTTGAACAGAGAAGTAAATACCTTATCACGAGAAGAGAAGAAGGAAGAAACAAATCCGCAGGGACCAGATGAAAACGAAGACAGGAAAATAACAATATCGTGTTGGGACGAAATTAATTGGGAGAATACTGACTGAGGAAGATGAATTACCAGAGGCATGCACAACGAATGTAGGAGGAAAGGACGAAGTAATGAGTATTGCAGAGCTATTTGAGATGGAAACCAAGGAAAGCGAATTCATTGAGGATATTGCGCAGTCGACAGAAGTTGAAAATAAATTACTAGTGGGCACACAACCCAACGTATATAATGAAGGACGTTACGAAGCGATAACTAGAGCATTTAGATGCGATTATGTGGAAGTAGCGACGAAGAAGGCGAAGATACACGAGGATGAGGAAAAAGTAGAGTATGTTGAAGAAAGCGTAAATGAAGGAAGAAATAGAGAAGAGGAAATAAAAGAGAGAGAAGTAGCAGTCGAAGCTTATCCTACAGAAAGTTCGAATTCAAAAGGGAAATTCCTGAAAAGACTCATGTATGATTCAGTGGAGGATTCGTTGATGCAAGAAGAAGAAGAATAGAACCAACCCTTTCAAATTCAACCAATTGTGTAGGCCATGGTAAAGCATATCCCAGTCAATATTGTAATTGATAGCGGAAGTGAACTGGCTGCGATCTCAGAAAATTTATTCATGCAGTGTAATGCCAATGAGGAATTGCCAGTTCTGAAAACACATAAAATTTAAGTAAGAGGTCCTATTAGAAACAATACTGCGGAAGTTACGAGACAAACAAGGTTAACTCTTTCGTGTCAAGGTCAAAAGATCGAAGCCAACTTCGTGATTATACCTAAACTAACTGTAGATTTGATTATAGGTGCAGATTTTTTAAATGAGAGACGAGCGATAATAGATATGGGGAAAGGTAGCGTAACATTCGGGAATGTCACACTTCTCTTTGAGCAAAAGCTAAAATTAGAAGAAATACCAGTTATAAACAAACAATTGAGAATGACGTGAGATAAAGAGGATGAAGAATTAGAATGGTATGCACAAAAGGGGGAACCGCCTCAACTCATGTTAGAAGTCCATAAAGAAATCGACGAAAAATTGCAAGAAGTTCAAGGTATTTCGGAACACAGTAAAAGAGAATTAGAGGGTATTTTGCGAGATAAAGCAGAGGTATTTTTACCTAAGACTGGCAGTATTAAACACTTTCAGTACAAGTTTGAAGTAAAACAGCACAAACCATTTAGAGTGCCACCCTATACAATCCCATTAAGCTACAGGAATAAAGTATTCCAGGAGATATCTAAAATGTTAGATGATGATATTATTGAACCAGCTACCTCCACATATAACAGCCTGCTCCATATTGTACAAAAACGAGATGGGAGCATCAGGTTAGGGCTTGATTACAGACAGATCATCACAATCATAATCACTGAGACAGATCGCCCTGAAAAATTAGAGGTATTGATACAAAACTTCCACGGTGCTAAGATATTTTCATCAATTGATTTACGGAGTAGTTTCTGGCAAATAGAATTGGCCCCAGAATGTAGAAAATTTACAGCATTTATCGTATTGGATAGATGTTACCAGTTTAAACGATTGCCATTTGGTTTAAACATATCATCAGCAGCGTTTATTAGGGGATTTAATACTATACTCAGTCCTGAAATTTTACAAAAAATTACTTGTTATGTTGATGATGTGATTATAGCAGAACCCTCTTGGGAACATCACAACGACACATTAAATCAATTTTTACAGATCATGAAAGAGCATGGGGTCACAGTAAATATAACAAAATCCAAATTTGGAAGGTGAGAGGTCACATTTCTAGGACACATAATTTCAGAGAAAGGGGTAATGCCCGACCCAAAAAAAAGGTAATGGCAATCAAAGAATTCTGTACTCCATATAATAAGAAAACTCTCAGAGGATTTCTAGGTCTCACCGGATTCTATAAAAAATTTATTTGGATCGACTCTCTCGCTACACCACGCCTATGTGCATTGACTGGAAAAAACACGCCATGGGTATGGGATCAACAAGCCAATGAAGAATTTTTAAAAGTGAAAAACGCACTAACAACAGCACCGATTTTAGCACACCCTGATCTAACACAAAATTTTTGTATGGCTACTGATAGCGCGAAAAGAGGTTTAGGAGTTGTTTTATTCCAAGAATACGAACAGGCAGGGCTAAGATTATATAGAACAATTGCATTTGCCAGTCGGGTACTCACAAAAAGCGAGAAAAACTATTCAGTCACGGAGCTGGAAGCATTGGCCATTGTATGGGGTTTCCAACGTTTTCGATACTTCCTATTCGGAAGAAAAACAAAAGTATACACTGACCACAAAGCATTAGAATTTCTGTTATCCGCCAAACTGACTCATGGGAGGTTAGCCAGATGGATGTTAATACTACAAGAATTTCACTTCACTATTACACACATACCAGGACCAGCGAATGTATTAGCAGAAGGTTTATCACGATGTCCACAGGGTGCATCCAATAACATAGGTTTGGAAGCAGCAGAATACCAGTTTACAATGCACTATATAAAACAAGTACCTTTCGAAAACTACATTACGACAGCATTGAAAAACATAGGCAAAGAACAGGACAACGATCCCGAAATACTAGCAATCAAACACAAGTGGAGAAGTAAGGATTTTCCAGACATTCGACAGACTATCTTGTAAAAAACCATGTTTTATTTTTTAGACGAAATGTTGCAACGTATGAATGGTTAATTTAATTCCAGATGAACTAATTAATAAGTACATATGGTATACACATTCAAGTAATGGCCACTTTGGACCAAAGAAATGCTTTTTAAAAATAAAACAAATAAGCCATTTTTCTAATATGGAAAGACGAATTAGAACAGAATTAGTCAATTGCAAAAAAATGTATGAGGGCTAAACACGTCACTTTCCAAACCAAACTACCTATGTTTCCAATAATTCCTAAAAAATTAAAACAAATAGCTGCAACAGATTTGATGGGGCCCCTCCCACGCACAAAAAATGGATATATTTTCATATTTGACGTTTTGGAACTTACATCTAAATATGTTACTTTGACACCATTAAAATGGGCAACAGGTCTTACTATAAGTAAAGCATTTAGACAAGATTTTCTGAGACAAGTAGGTCGAGTGGAACTAATAATTTCGGATAATGGCCCACAATACAAATCAGTGCAATGGCAGAACACATTAAAACAACACAAAATAAAACCCATCTACATATCTAAGTACAAACCTAGTGTAAATCCAGCAGCATGATCTATGAAGGACATAGGCACTTTATGCCAATTATATGCAGGCAAAAGACACAACACTTAGGATATATACATTAAAGATTTTCAGGAAGTAATAAATGAAATGCCACATAGCACTACACTACTACCGCCAGTTACTGTACTTAGTAAATATTGAACCCCCAAACATAACCAGAGAAAATGTTAGATTTCCTATTGTACCACATAGACAACACAAACAAGTCATAGCAACAACACTCTCCAGCATCAGAAAGGCAGCCATTAAAAGAAAAGAAAGAGGAGATAGAACAGCAATTAAAAGAAGATAATCAGTAGGCCAGAAAGTATTTCTAAAAACACACCATCTCTCCAGCAAACAGAAACACAAAATACATAAGTTTTACGCTGCATACAAAGTACCTGTCATAATTAGCCGAATTGCTCATGATAATGCTGTGGAACTAATGAACCCAAAAACAGGCAAAACCTTAGGACTTCACCATGTGAGCCATATCAAAAAATTTGAAGATTAATTTTATTAGTGGTAAATAATCAGCAAAATATTTCAAGATTATGTTGCAGATAAGATCGTCAGGAGAAAGAAGAATGAAGGAAGAGGAAGGTGGGAAAAAGAAAGTAGTTTCAATAAAATCAAAAACAAAAATAACACCAATAGTAGCATAGATTAAGGTGAAGCGATAAAGCGTAGATAGTCTAAAAGTATGAAATACTAAAATGCTATACACCACGACACTACACAAAAAATAAGAAACGAATTTTAGGATTCTTGTAGACGTTAAGACTCAAAATATCTTAGAATTGTAACATGGAAAGGGCACAGAAATTGGTAAAGCTTTTTAAGAAAGCGTAAAACAATGGAGGTACTAGACAAATGTTAGATGGTTATAAGTGAAACTTTTTGTAAGAACCATTGTAAAAACTCCAGCAAAGACCAGATGCAATGACCCATAAGTTGCAACGCAAGAAGCATCAAGAAAGAAAAGGACGTAATTAGCAAGACACGATTCCTACAAGGCAGAAGCGTTGAGAGAAGGGAAAGGACAGCGAGACCAACAGAGGGCTCTGGTAGCCGAAGTGGGCAGTAAATCTGCCCGCTAAGCGGAACCCTGCTGGGACAGAACACGGAACCACAGAGTGGCGGAACACAGAAGGCCAAGACAGTCTTGCAACGCCCTGACTCAGCGGAGCGAGCAAAAAACGGCCCGACGAGAAGACAGCATGGGCAAGCCACCACTGGTAAAAAAATATGTGTAAAAGTCACACTACTGCTATTAAATAGCACGCTGATGCACAAAACTGAAGAAAACTTTCACAAAGTAAAAATGACACACCCAAACAATTTATCGAACTGTTACTAAGAGGAGAACTTCAAAGCAACTAGTTATCAATACATATTTCCATATACTGCCCAGAGAAGAACCAAGAAGCAAGTAAGAAGCAGAGAAATAGTAGGAAGAACAGAAGTTGAAGATTCACAAGATTGAGACCAAGAAAGAAGATGGGTGAAGAATAGATAACATACCTTCCCAAATCTCTATCCTATTGTAAACTAGTCGTCTGTAAAGTATTACAACGAAAAACGACCGCTTTCAGCGACACGTAACGATGACTTTCACGCATACAAAGCCAGTAAATCACGAGATTCTGCACTGACAGCTCCATATCATTATGGGACCTCCACAACAGCACCACACACTTGCAAAGCCAACAAGGAACGACGAATGAAGGTGTACATCAAATACTTGCCCACATCCATCTCGCTCAAGTCCATCACCTTCGTGCAAAAACATTCGCCAACCTCATGCTTAAGCATTCATAGGATTGTGCGAATGTGTGAAATCAAATTATGTGATGTAGGAACTGTGCAAAAGAAACGTGTGAAAAACTAAATACATTAAGCACACCAGACAACTAATAAACTACAAAATAACAGTCACTGACTATTGACTTAAGTAAAAAATAGGCTATCGATAAAAATAAGTCATTAGTTCTGAAATGGACAGTATATGAAGAACAAAAGTAAGGCATAATAAACACTAAAACTATTTTTTTCTCATAAAAATAAAAGAATGACTATATTTTACTTATTTTCTCCTTATAAAAACAAAGAATAAAAAATTATCTTGTTGGAGTTTTCCCTTTTTATTTAACATTTGTACCATTTGTTAGGATAATATCTCAATACTTGTGTATGTATATTTCTTTGTCAAAGCAATTCTTGGCAATAATTCTTATTTGTTAGTGTAACAATGTTGAAATGAGTGTCTAGAAACAAAAACATTTTACTTGTACATGATATTTAGAAAATGTGTTAGGAATAGATTTTACTTAATTACTACATTTATAAAAAAAAATATTTCTAAGAAAATCGATGTGAAAGACTCCTCACTTTTGATAACCAACTTCTTAAAAAAAACTAACTTCACACTTAAATAAAGAAATTAAAAATTAATAATAATAATAATAATAATAATAATAATGGCATAAAAATATTCTTCTCTTGTCAATATAAACATTTTTTGAGAATAATGTGGAAGAATATAAAAATATAAATTAGTAATACAAACTAGCATAAAACCAGAATAATGTGGCTGAACAAAATTTAGATAAAGAAATAATTTTTGACTGACTTAGGCAACGAATCAGTCATTGCCTAACTTCAGTGCAGAAATTAAGTTCGAAGGGTGGTGATATGTGAGGTGTCAGGCAAATCCAACACCTTCCATGAAAACCCTGACATGATAAGCAAATCCAGTAGTATGTCACATAGCTCCTAATAAATCGTGACATTAAATTAACCAAAGTAATTCGAGTAATGAGTGAGCAAATGGAATACCACAGACTAACACATGAATGCCTAAATGCATGTCATACCTTCCCACCGTGAGACAGACGCAGTTCCGAGGGGAGAAACGAGAACAGAAGCCGAGAGCAGAACTGTGTTAAGCTAGAAGGCCCTACGAAAAGGGACGGACACCCACGTCACCAGCTAACCACCAGGACCACCCCCCAGCCATTGTTAAAAGCTAGAGCCCTCTAGAAGAACAATATAGATCTTACGATAACACTAAAAGGGCCACACCAGCCGCAAGTTTTAGCGTGAGACTTTTTCGCGTCTCTGTTACGTTGCAAACGTTAAAAACATTGCCCCATCACGAAAAGTAACGGCCAGGACCACCCCCCAGCCCATGTTAATAGATAGAGCCCTCCAGAAGAACAGCATAGATCTTACGATAACACTAAAAGAGCCACACCAGCTGCAAGTTTTAGCGTGAGACTTTTTCGCGCCTCTGTTACGTTGCAAACTTTAAAAACATTGCCCCATCACGAAAAGTATAACGTTTCTCATTGGATAGACAGAATTTTTGTAGGCGGAGCTTAAGGTTAACACTGAGACCCTGATTGGTCAGATGAAAACACAGCCAGATAGATTTTTTTTTAACCAACTTCGGTAAATTGTAGTAAGGAGAAGTTAAGAGAGAGTTGCTTCCGAGATGGCGAGCTGTATGGAGCTGCGCCGGCCGATGCTCCCTGATGAACACCGACAAGGTAATGAACGCATACGATGTCGCATTTTTGAGCGTATAAGGCTTCACTCAGAACTGCAGAAGTCTCATCTGTTACATCCCCTTTTTACGTGATACTAGTGTCGATCGTCAATTGAAGCTCATGGTATTCACATTTGCTACGTAAGTTAAAATCTGAAACGCGATGATTTTTCTGTTATATAATTATTGAGAAGCCACATCAGCCACTGTAATTTACGACAAGTTAGATAAGTAATTAAAGATCATTGAGGGTCACTTTAGACCATTTGGATAGTTTTCTCTTTTGTGAAACTTAATTTAAACCTAGATTGTAGATGTGATATGCCATAGGTCATCCTTCGATCCATTATAGAACTTGGAAACCCACTCAGGGAATATTCGTTCACGTTTTTGTTGAACGCAGTTGGTTTTTATCATCCTGTATTAAAATATTTCCTTTTAGCAATAGTTCAATTTATAAACAATGTTTTGTGAGTAGAATAAAATTTCCAATGGTAAACTTAACTGCTTTTTCGACGTTATTTTACCAGATAACTAAAAATAGGAAAGCCTTGAACCCCTTCCACTAAATTTAGTTAGTATTAAGATTCTTTTACAGGGAGTGCAGTGGAGCTGACGCTGAAATCATTAAGTATTTGGTTATATCATCGCTAGTCTCACTGAACTCTTCTGAACTCTACATGTCATGTGTGGTCTGGCGTCTCCTTACCAGCAACAGGTCCCAGGTTCAAACTAGTCAATTCCCTAAAAAACACGCTCAGAGCGTCGTTGTACGAAAGTGGTAGGGAGACATGACATAGAACAAACAGACACCACGCAGAATGTTACAATGGTACTAGAACTACGCTTGCACTCATCATAGTCACCTACACTCAACAGATACACCTAGTACACAATTCTTACCGTTCGCGATAGTATGATGCTACGCAAACTAAGAAAACCTTTCCAATCAGGTAGCTGAGCCCACCCACAGTGACTCCTCAGTCTCTCTCCCTCAGTAGTGAATACGTTTATTATCTTTTTCGGGTAAGTGACTGCAGGGGCAAGATCTGGAAGCAAAGACTTTTCCTTACTGAGGGTGGACATAGCTAGACTGTGCGGTTAGTCTCTGTGTAATTACAGTGTTCCACTTTGCTGTTCTGCTGGTCACTCATAGTAAACTCCCTAGATTTTCGAAACGCAGTTGTACTTAACAAATAAATGGTACCTCTGCTATGTTGGAAAGTCGATAACAATAATGTTCCACATATTTAACTAACATTTTCTCATAATGGTCTTCGCGATTTAAACGAGCAAGTCCTCAGTCGGTAGTGTATAATACGTACTGATAATTTAGTGTTTAACAACCGAATGAATGTCCAGTACATCGTAGCCAATGCTTGAACAGTATGGCTTCGATAGCGTTACTGTTGGGTTCCTCTGAGATACTGCAATTGATCCGCCTGTATCACTATTTATGTTTTTCATTTATTTATTTATTTATTTATATATTTGTCGCTCACTCAGCCTGACCAGTTTAGAGCCTTAAGGCCCTCTCTCACATCTGACCAGGAACAAAACATACAAAAAATATTACGTAGCAATCACAATAATTATAATTTGCAATATTAGTAAAATAATAATTAGCAATAACAATAATAGTTGCAATAATAATGATAATAAATAGTTGAATTAAGAATGGTATTAATTTGTTATTGCATAACAAACTCAATAATAATAATTTGCATTATTAACAAAAAGTAATAATTTGCAGTAGTAATAGTAATAATACAGTAGTAACACTAATAATAAAGAAATGATGGAAGCATTAAGTATGATGCTGATTAATTTAACGCTTTTGAAGACTTTTTTGGTAGCAGAATAAGTGGAAGGGATAATGACAGAGGAGAGGATTGAAATGAAAGTGAGAATGGCTGCTAAGAAAGAAGAGAATCTCAATGGAGAACTCTGTAGATAATGAGAGGGAAAAGTGTGGAGGAGCCAGGGTTGATGAGAGAGAGCTGCAAGAAGAGATAGCTATTTCGATAGATGATGGGCCATTAGCTGTCTTTTGAAGTTCCAAAGGATTTTAATTTCTGTAAGGTTTTGAGGAATATTGTTCCAAAGTCTGGTTCCTGATACAGAAAATGATTTAGAGAATGTGGCAGTGTTGTGTAGTGGTATAGAGTGGATTTTAGTTTGTTGAGGACGATCATTTCTTCTGTGTCAGATAGTGGCGTAAGGGTTGAAGATAAACAGGAACGAGTGCAATGATTGAAAAGACGATGCAGTAAACACAGGGTACCGTAGTCTGTACGCGTATCGGTAAGTATCCATCATAATGGTTCGTAGGCAGAAGTAATATGGTCGAAATAGCGTACATCACAAATGTATCGCACACAAGTATTCATCGCCAGTTCCAGCCGACGTGAGGTCTCATACGAAAGTCCTTGGGGAATGGGATCACCATAATCAAGGCTGCGAAGCATTAGTGACTCTACCAGTTTTATTTTAAGCTCGAGAGGAAATACTTTTTTAGATTTTTGTTATCTGCAAATCAACCTAAGAAAACTTTGATAGTAACTTTAACAGATTTTAGTTGCTTCCTATAGGTGGCGGGAATTCATAGTGACGGAGCTATATTGACATGTTCCGCTTATAGAATAGCTTAGATTCTGGGCCTTGAATATCGTATACGCTTTCTCCCTTACGCTAAAAAGCCACATTTGTCCATTGTCGGCTGAATATTTCTTAATCATCAACGATCTGACTTGTTAGAAAGTTACTACTAAGGTTCCACATGTTCTAAGACTTTGTATAACATCGCCACTTGGTCGCTAATGACTATGTTTTCGGACGCCACTGCCCAAACAACAACAAGAATTTAGCCACTTTTGGAGGTCTACGTTGTCTTTTATAGGCTTTTCGTTTACTGAGGTTGGGCACCAAACCATAGTTCATATAACTGCTAAGAGACTTATGTATTATCTGGAGGGTTTGTTTAGAATCAGCAGGGAAACTATTGTCATCAGGTACACTGTTAAAGAACGATGTGGGTGTTGAGTTTGTATTATCATTAGTATTACAAACGTTTCGGGTTCCATCAGTCTTTGTACTTTTACTACGCCAAGTGACATCTTTCCCTTGGCGACGTCACACAATTTTCCTGCCCGGTAACTGTTGAGAGATATTCCTATCGTTTTGTCATGTAGTATAGGTAAAGGCATTGTCATACTTATCTTCTTTTATTCTACAATAAATATCTCGATTAAGACGATTTCGACTGCCGTGAATAAATTGGCACATGAAATGCTGTATACAGGTGTCGCTATGTCTCTGGATAGATGACACGTTTCTCTCGACAGAATGTAGGATCACATACATGATCGTCACAAATGCGGGGTCTGCTAATCATGTCACATACCACATGTAATAACGTAGTGCGTCACCTTATACGATAGTCGCTTTTAATGACAGGAAGGTGACTAATCACACAGCCGTTCAATTGAAAGACGAAAATTGTTCGACCTGGCTCCGACATACTGCTGGTATCTTTGATATTACTTTTTTATGTTGGTTCATGCCGCGCAGTGATACCTTCATCTGTTCAGAAGCCTATTTAAAGATAAACTGAAATATCGTGTCTCTATCAACTTATTTGTTTTGGTCAAGTTATTACCAAAGGAAACGTACGAATACTTTATACAAGTATTTAAAACGTTTTATCTTTCTCTCATGTACTGGGTCACTGAACCCAAACACAGTATTTTCACGTGTAAAATGACGCACGTGAAGAACGCCCAAAAAATGAAGCCACTGATGAAAATGCTGTGAAAGAGACCAATATAATAGCTGTCGCTACACACACATTATAAGAAAGAGTACGCTACACAAAGCTTTGTGCGCAATAGATGGCGTGTGTGTTGAATGCGAAGGACAGTTTTCTGAACTAACTATGGGACGTTTTAAAAATAACTAACAGATTATCTTCGCTGATCTATTGTATTAAAGGGACCTAAGTCGACCACTTCACGCAGCAGCACATCAAAGCCGGCTACGTTATAAATACAAAAGACGAAGCTCGTTTTATCTGCTGAAAATATTACGACTCTTGTTGTCTGGGATGCAAGAACGATTTGTTCTATGAACTGTGTTGCAAATGGTACAAAAATAATATGACTACTACACAAGTCTAGTGTACTAACAGGCTGAAAGTACACGTGAAAGTGGCCCAGATTACGAAAGAAAAAAGTCAATTTCTCTAAGACATTTCATCTGTCCACAAACGTTCTCTGACAAAACTGAGAGATTTGAGGCACAAACTGTCGCATCATCCTCCCCATTCACGAGATTCGGCATCGTTAGACTTCTACGTGTTCCCGAAAAAAAAAATACGTATTTCGCACACGTTTACTGTCCAATAAAGAGATTATAGGAGTCCTAGGCGGAAAATTTTCAGACTTCAATAATCAAACTTCGGCAGCAAATTCTGCTCTCTGTAAGACAGCTTTTTCTGTTATCTTCATGGACTGCGTCAACGGCATGGTTACAACTGAAGAATACCGTCTTGGACAAATATGTCTACTTTGTTGTTAAATTGGTGTTTCAGTGTGACTTGAATGGTAACCAAGACAAATAATTTTTATTATATTTAAGCCACTGTTATAATCAATCTGTAAATGGCAGTCACGCAGCCCTAAAAACAAAGTAATCATGTCTATATGGCTAACAAAATCACTTGTTCCAAATTATTTCGGCGGAAAACGTGCTAATAATATTTGCAACAATAAACTACTTCTTACTATGAATGTAGACGATTTTGTGTGCTAAGACTTCCATCTGGTTCATTATGATAGCAAAGCACAAAATTAACAAATATAAGTTGTGATTGGCTTTAACAGAATTATGTGACGACTGCCTATAACAATAACATTTTAGCTTTAGAAATTTTTATTAAACTATCTCTCACAGGCAATTTCTCTCCAGTAACGAATTCCATGTGTACTCGAAGAACATAATCTGTTTTTCGATGTTGAATTCCGACTTATGTCTCCCAGGAGTTTTCATAATGAAAGAATGTCCCACTTTAACACACAATTACCCTCGAATTTTCAGTAATTTATTATAATAATCAGAACCATTATGAGGTCAGACAAGGTATCACCTTATGTAAAGAAAATGTTTTATTCCTCTGGTATCATACACAACCAACACTAGATACAGTACAGTTCACATGAGCGTTCTGACTTAGGTGCTCTGTGGTTCTGGTCTGTATTACTGAATATATTTTAAAAAATTTTTCAACTACGGGGTAACTCCTAAATAAGTGAAGTACACGTAACTCCCATCCCATAACACACCAAGATTATTGATGAGTTCCTGAGAGGTACTTTGCCTCACATGATGAAGTGAAATCTCTGTAACAGTCATGACACTATGTTGCACATCTACATATGTCTGGCACCGTCTCAACATTTACAGAATACTGTATAATGACAGCCGCTGACGTTCATCTGATCTGACGTACTGAGCAACGCTTAGCCCCTGGCTGCAGGCAACTCTTCACACACCTGAGCGGTGGGGGGTGTCTAAGCGGTGGGGAAATCTTTGTAAATACGGCGTTGAATAGTATAGTAGAAACAGTCTATACACGAAGCTTGTTTTCGGAATTACCTGTGATGAACCGACGTTGTATTTTGTCTACACCTGGATTATAGCAAATCTGAAATTCCTCTTAGTCGCTATTACGTCTCTGCTTCATTGGTGCATGCTTCATAGAAGCCCTATATTCTTACGAGTATGTAGTCGTATAACTATGGTAATAATCTTCATCAAAGAACACACATTTGGTATCGAAGCGTTGCCTGCCGTCGCAGCAGAGGAAGATGAACTACATGACGGTTATAGGACGGCATTAAAGAGGATTGTTGCTTGTAATGAAAAACCAGCTGTCGCAAAAGTGACATACGAATTTATAATGGACGTAGGGTACGTAGCATCAACGGAAATAGTGCAATAGAAACCTCATAAGCAAAACATTTGTGCCTACCTGCTATTTCTCGACCTTTTGCAACTACGTGAATACAAAGAACGGATAACAGTGTATAATACTTATTAAAGCTTATATATCTACTAATGGAAACATGAAATTAGCTCCGACAAGTCCACTTTTACGACACTTGCTACTTTAGACGTCTTCATCAAACTGCGAAGCATTAACGATGCCCTAGAATAAATCGGCAATCGTTTCGTGATTTTGTGGGTGTCTAGTAGTAGCATTGACATGAAAGGAAGCTGGTTCGACCTAAGAAACCATTTCATGTAACCATGTTCATTAGACGCGTAAACATTATATCCAGCAGCTTTCAGGATTGTAATGCCCTCATTCCCACACTTGGAAACGTCCAGAATCGTTTGACGAGTTTGATGACGAAAATACACCTCTCCTGGGTCCCAACAAGCTCCATGTAATATATTACGGAGCCGTTATGTCGAAGCTCAGTATTGAGTTAATGTCATCATTTTGATCCTCGTCACACATGGATGATGTAACTCTGGACACCTGGGCGCTAGAGCTCTGACGTGGCCGAGCTGGCCCCTGTCTGCTCTCGTTCGTTTGATTATAAACTTCTGCTACCGTCTCGACCTGTATGCCTGTCTCTGTTTCATCCTCTACCTCACTATCACAATCACGGCCGCAACGCTGCTTTGAGATCGCGTCCAAATGACCTTCCTCATCAATGACCCTGGCGTCCTGTCCTGCTAAAAATGTGCCCATCTCATCTCCGAACCTATTCCCGTCAGTAAACTGCCCCTTATCCATTATGCTATCCTCTTCTGTTTTAGCTTCGCTCGATAATAGTCGTGCCTTCCTTCTCGTTAACATTCATGAAAAACAAATTTATCTAAAATGCACAATAAAATTAATCTACTCCATATATTTTTTACACATAGACATAAAATTTCAACAACGCCTCTCCAACGCTGTAATTATACGCACGATTTGTTGTGGAACAGAAACCGCACACAAACCCGACAAAATGTGATGTGATATGGACACATCATCAAAGGAACACAAAAACAATGAAAAAAGAAATATATACACTGAAAACAAAAACTGTAATCATGCGCCGCTACTTAAAACTAAACGCGGAACTACCAGAAAAAAACTTGGGTATTAATAAAAAAAATTAAGCAAAAAAAATTCTGAGTGTCCCTACTACTAATAATACTTGCTTATCAGAAGATTCCAGGAAAGATCCGAGGCTAAGGGTCGCCATTTTTATGCGAGGTGCCGGGGCTAGCAGTGTATTTAACACTCAATTCTTCTAGAATCTACATGTGTACATGATGCTCTAAGCCCCCCCTATTCTAACTCCAACTTTTGCTGTTGCACAAGGATAAAAAAAATACACGAACTGACTCTAATCAACCCTGCCAGTGGAGTAGAAGAGAGTTTGGCACCTGCAATAATTTAATTTGATAAATAAGTTACATAAACGAAGGTTTCATTAACATAGTGAGGAATCATGGGGTTGCTCTACTGATTAACAGAATGAAAGTTCTGTCCAAAATAACAATATGATTTATTAAGACTAAACACAAAATAATAAACAAAGACACATGAACATTTACAATACATCAAATTGGCTCAAATTGGATACTCAAACAAACGCTGTGAATGTGAAGTTGTCCCTAAACTAGATTGCGAGGATTATGACGAAGTGGTATGTGCAGCCAATTCCTTCCAACTCAAATCTTAGAGAAAACACATAGCCAACCCAACATTAATTGCTGCTACCCATGACAGAACAAGGTTAGAAAAAAGACGAACAGGCGCGCTCTGCTGAGCTCTGATTATCACCTAGGAAAATCCTTATCTGCCGGTGCTGCGGACATACATTACCAAACTGTCTTCTTGACTGCCAGGACACGATCTGGCGTACCGGAGCTGTTGGCTGGTTGCTTCGACGTCCTCGACCGAAAGGCGAGAGCCGACTACCCACAAGAGCACCCGTACAAAACCGAACACAGAACATTCCCGCCCCCACGACAGTGGCCGTGGTTAAACGTTCCAATCAGCAACTCGAAAACAGGCGGAAAATTCCACTCCATTGTCGGAACGCTACCATTCCACCAATGGAGATTCTTGGCGCCAATTTCTGCGCCGATCTTGCTACGTCACGGAGCTATGCCCTGAGCAAGCCAATCACAGTTACTATTTTGCAGAAAGTGCGGGAATTTTCCCACCACAGCTGCCTGGGTACACAAGTCATTCCCACGCCTTGCTGGTAGCCCGCCAGAAAGTGTTTTCGCTAAAGTTTCTGCGAAGTAACGGAACCTTTAGCCCAGCCGCTACTTCAGGCCCTGCGGGCGTGCCTCTTAACAATGTCGGCGTCTGCAAAGCATTCACTCGACTTCCTCACACCCGTCGGCTTAAAGCTTTCCAGATCAGCAGAGCCCGCCTGTCACCGGACCACCCGGGTGACGAGAGACGCTGCGTGGGAAGTCCGCGTGGAAAGGAATAGCAACTTTCCACCGCATGCAATTAGAGAGGAGAATCATAAGATAGAAATATGAGAGGGGGCTCATGCCACCTCTCAATCAAATGTAAATGAAAGCTCAATGTACTTCTTGGTAGTTCACAAGGAGTTATAAAAGTTTCTCTGCGAGGTGCTACAAATCACGGAGTTAACAAATGCTGGCCATTAGTACTGCAGTACCTTAAAGAAATTAAATACCGAAATTTTACTTATTGTGCCTATACAACAGGGTAGGAAAAATCTGCTATTAATTTTGAAGATGATACAGGGTCCGAAATTTAGGGCAGAGAGCTGCCACCATTGGCAACAACAATAGCTCTAATCCGAAGAGTATCTGGTCGAACTGAGCTTGGATGATAGATGCAAGTAGGTCACCCATACTCCTCATGTCAGAGTTCAATAATTTTAGTGGCTGGCGAGTGCTCGCATGTCAGTCTGTGGCAACCCATGACCAGCTGTTTTCAATGGGTCAGAGACGTGGAGAATGCGTAAGCCAGGGCATGTATGTCAGGACAGTACAGGCATCAAGCGACTTTGCATTATCTTGCTGAAAGATAACAACATAGAGACCTGCAAGACAGGGCACAGACACCGGTCTTAAAAACTCAAAAATGTAACGTTTTCTGTCCAAATGACCGGCAATGCAAACCTTAGGTGATCTTGTTGTGTACTCCATGGCATGCCATAGCCTCACTCTATGTGCTGGGCCTCTATAATGATGACGAATACACTCTAGCAACGTTCACAACCTTCAGAGCTTCCACACACGACTACGTCCACAGTGGTGGTATGCTCAAAACCAGAACTCGTCCGAAAAGAAAAGGTGGCGCCACTTCCGTGTGAAATCGTCGGTTGCGCCAGTGAGTTCTCAATGGAGAGACATCTACAAACGTTAAAGTAACCTCTGGCGTGCCACGGGGGAGTGTTATGGACCATTGCTTTTCACAATATACAGGGTGTTACAAAAAGGTACGGCCAAACTTTCAGGAAACATTTCTCACACACAAAGCGTGTTATGTGTACATGTGCCCGGAAACGTTTACTTTCCATATTAGAGCTCATTTTATTACTTCTGTTCAAATCACATTAATCATGGAATGGAAACACACAGCAACAGAACGTACCAGCGTGACTTCAAACACTTTGTTGCAGGAAATGTTCAAAATGTCCTCCGTTAGCGAGGATACATGCATCCACCCTCCGTCGCATGGAATCCCTGATGCGCTGATGCAGCCCTGGAGAATGGCGTATTGTGTCACAGCCATCCACAAGACGAGCACGAAGTGTCTCTACATTTGGTACCGAGGTTGCGTAGACAAGAGCTTTCAAAAGCCCCCGTAAATGAAAGTCAAGAGGGTTGAGGTCAGGAGAGCGTGGAGGCCATGGAATTGGTCCGCCTCTACCACTCCATCGGTCACCGAATCTGTTGTTGAGAAGCGTACGAACACTTCGACTGAAATGTGCAGGAGCTCCATCGTGCATGAACTACATGTTGTGTCGTACTTGGAAAGGCACATCTTCTAGCAGCACAGGTAGATTATCCCGTATAAAATCATGATAACGTGCTCCATTGAGCGTAGGTGGAAGAAACTAAAATGAGCTCTAACATGGAAATTAAGCGTTTCCGGACACATGTCCACATAACATCTCTTCTTTATTTGTGTGTGATGAATGTTTCCTGAAAGTTTGGCCGTACCTTTTTGTAACACCCTGTATATAAATGACCTAGTAGATAGTGTCGGAAGTTCCATGCGGCTTTTCGCGGATGATGCTGTAGTATACAGAGAAGTTGCAGCATTAGAAAATTGTAGCGAAATGCAGGAAGATCTGCAGCAGATAGGCACTTGGTGCAGGGAGTGGCAACTGACCCTTAACATAGACAAATGTAATGTATTGCGACTACATAGAAAGAAGGATCCTTTATTGTATGATTATATGATAGCGGAACAAACACTGGTAACAGTTACTTCTGTAAAATATCTCGGAGTATGCGTGCGGAACGATTTGAAGTGGAATGATCATATAAAATTAATTGTTGGTAAGGCGGGTACCAGGTTGATATTCATTGGGAGAGTGCTTAGAAAATGTAGTCCATCAACAAAGGAGGTGCCTTACAAAACACTCGTTCGACCTATACTTGAGTATTGCTCATCAGTGTGGGATGCGTACCAGATCGGGTTGACGGAGGCGATAGAGAAGATCCAAAGAAGAGCGGCGCGTTTCGTCACAGGGTTATTTGGTAAGCGTGATAGCGTTACGGAGATGTTTAGCAAACTCAAGTGGCAGACTCTGCAAGAGAGGCGCTCTGCATCGCGGCGTAGCTTGCTGTCCAGGTTTGGAGAGGGTGCGTTTCTGAATGAGGTATCGAATATATTGCTTCCCTCTACTTATACCTCCCGAGGAGATCACGAATGTAAAATTAGAGAGATTCGAGCGCGCACGGAGGCTTTCCGGCAGTCGTTCTTCCCGCGAACCATACGCGACTGGAACAGGAAAGGGAGGTAATGACAGTGACACGTAAAGCGCCCTCCGCCACACACCGTTGGGTGGCTTGCGGATTATAAATGTAGATGTAGATGTAGATCTCGCAGCGCGCCTTTCCCAGCTGCCTCGCCAAAGGAAACCGTATCGGTAGTTGGCGTGCTGACAGCGTTGGAGTTGAGACGTCCTTGCAGTGTCTGTGTGGTAATTTGTCTTGCAGCAAACAAGTCCATTTCCCGACTCAAAGTACAAAATATGGATTGCACCATACTGCACGGAAGAGTGAACAATCTCCGCCAAACTTGAAACTTACAGGCACATTAAAACTGTGTGTTGGACCGGGACACTAACCCAGACACTTGCTTTTCGCAAAAAACACTCCTTCTGACTGCGCTATCCAGGCACAAGTCACGATCTGCCCTCACAGCTTCACATCTGTTAGTACCTCAAGCATATCAGCATGGAGTATAACAACGCGGAGATCCTAGCGTGCACTATCAGCTACTGAGAAAGGGTTATTAAGGGAGCTATTGAAACTAGGGAGTGACCTTATAAACAGAGACGGTTGTTTTCGCTCACATTGTGGCAGTAATCCTTTTCTGTGCCTGCTCAAACAACAGAGAGAAATAGTTAACTCTGCTTGCTCAACCATTGTTAATTAATTTTTCTCTATCGATGGTTGTGAGGTACTGCTAGTTGTTTACGGTGAGTGTTGTTTTGCTGTATACGGCACATTTTGATACCTGGACACTACCGGGTGCTTAAGTTGCAACGCGCAGCGATCTCTCCTTTCGTTTGTGTCCTGAAAATGACGAAGTGCTCACCTGCAGACATATCGGCAGCTGTTGAGGACGGTAGCCGGCTGTATGCAAGTAAGTTATTTCAATATTGCGTACGCTGGGAGAAGCTTAAGTTTATCATTGCTTATACCTATGGGGGGGAAATGTCTCGCTGCTTGCTGATGTGTTATAAAAATCACAGTACGTGAGAGAGACTCCAATCTTCACCTTTGTTTTTGTTACGGTGTCGAGACCATGCGTTGTTCCAAAGTTTGCGAAAGTAGTGCACCACATAAGATCTCCTATTGCTAATCGCATCAAGAGATAGGCTTGTTTAGCTTCTGCTCGTGAGATTGACCATTATACTCCCCGACAGGTGGATTTTGTTTCTAAAGAAATATTTCGACCTTATTTGAGGTTTGCTCGGACAATTTCAGCATTTTCTTGTGACTGGCCGTCTCACTGGGAACTTCGTATTGTCACTGCGCGGCTACTGGCGAACGTTGAATGTTCCCGTTTTCTGGAGTTTGCTATTACTTCGCGACGTTCTGTCATCAATCTCATCGCGAAATCTTTGGGTAACTGTGCATTACTTATGCTAACGAAAGGTTTGAACTTTACACTGACGCCAAAACTTGTGACAATTGTTTTTACAAATTCTGTAAGACAGGCTGTTTTTAAACCACATTCGAACGCTGCTGTGGAGGCTAGGAGAGACGCATGTTCCGTACTGACTGGAGCACGTTCGCCCAAGTGTTGTATTACAACTGCAGACAGGTCTTCTTTGAGATACATAAGGGTGTATCCTTATATCGTCATCGTATCTGTGGACACGAGCAACGTCACGGTTGCGTTGCGCAAGCAGGATTATTTTCAGAAGATGCAGTGTTAACTATCCGATCCAGTGTGTTACAGACTCTGTGATGACCCAGCAACAATAATATCGAGGAACACTAACAACCTCCTGAAGAAAAGATTCTTCTGAGAAGACACTAACAGGTTTCTTAACTCTTACTGTGCTGCTCCTTATAGATTAGACAGCCTTCCGAAGGTGTATAAGGTAGTATTTCCTCTTAGGCCTTTTGTCAAAAATATAGGTACTCCAACATACAATGTACCAAAATGTATTTCTTCTCTGTTGAGCGTACTGGTGTGTCAGCGTGCACATTACTTCAGGAGTTAGTCCAGCCTACGAGCGGACAAGTGGAGTTTTGATAATGAGCCCTTTATCATCTGTCGTTGACAAGCTTCTTATGGAAGATTTCGAGGTGTCTTTCCTGGAGTCGGCGGCACTGAAACATGCATGCCTTTTTAGACACGTAACGATGTTTCTGTTGTTTGGCCTCAGACAGCGAGAATTTGGACAGATTTTTAGGTCATCACAATTCAGACCATCCGATTATTCACTTCACTAGGAAGGTGGAAAAGGATGGCGGGCCAACTAGAAACGATACACGAAGATGCAGAAATGACTGAATAAAAGGAAGGGGAATATACGTCATTCTAAATGAAAAGAACAAAAGCAAGGGATACCTCTTACAGCGAAACATCACAAATTAGCAAGCAAGATAAAGTGTATGTAAAATTATGTACTTTTTATACAGAATACAATATATAATGTTTTTCAGTGGAGCAGAGAGAGAGAGAGAGAGACTAGATAATAACGAGAAGAAAGATCTCTCAATAATTTTTAAACCTATAAACCGTTATTTCCTTAATTTTTATGTGCTGGAAATCACAGAAAAAAGGAACGTGATTTTACGTTTTATGAGGTAAGAACAATTAATTCCTGCAAGGAAATGTTCATATTTTTTATGGAAAGAGATTTTGTAAAATTATGAATAATTAAATTTTCATTTTATGGAAGAAGTTTATTTCAAGAAGAAATAAGTTTGATTTTTCTGTATTAGATAAAAATTAATTCGCAGCGAAAAGATCGTTGGCGAGAGAAAGCAATGCTGTAAGGAGACGTTGGAAGATTAACGTGACTGCTCGCGAATGATAGTTCGGGTCCCAGTAATTAGCTTCAGCTATCAATGGGAGGTTTCAAAATCCAAATTTAGAGATCTTCAGAGGAAGTATACTCCAGAGATTCGACATCATTGCAGATATTTATGAAGAAGGTTTTTCACAAAAATAGATGTATTTGTCAATTAAGTACTATATAATGCACTGTCAAAAATTCAGTTTTTATTGAACTAACGCCGTTGTTTACCAGAAGTGTATACTGACGCAACTGGGCATCGAGCAGTGTCGTGTCTGTGAGCTGTAAGGTCAGTGATTGTAGCCGGAGTGTTTTCTTCATTTGATAAGCAGTTGGTTACCTTTGAAAACAAAACGTCATTGCCGTTTGGTGTCCATTTTGCATTTCTTTCTCCCAGCTTCATTGTCGTCTTCATCCACATACTTTACTCTTAAAACACTATTCTTCTTCTCTTATTGAGTTCTGCACTTTAAACATTTTGGCTCTTTTCTTATGTTGCACATTATTATCTTCTAATGTGGACTGCCTCTTATTACAGGATAATTTGACAGTATCTTGTAAGATATGTACATTTATCCCAAACCATTCACCTCATAGAAGATACATATGTCTTGTGATTCTGTACTCATATTCTGAGCACACTTCAGTGTGTTTGTATCTGTCTGTAATACTGTCTTCAACTTAAGATAGTTCAATCAGCTGGGCTTATTACATCTTTCATTATTGGGAGTGTTGCGTTTCCGACAGACGTCTCCTGCATTTGCTTTGCTTAAACGGTTTATTTTTCAGGTCCTCGCGTACTGAGACGTATTGTTTTCGGGTCGTCACTGCCGATACCCTCGCCCTCTTCACTAAGACCTAGAACTCGTTGTCGGTGACAGCGACTGACTAATGAAGCGCTGCACTGTTCTTTATTAACTGCAGCTCCCTCTTCCTCTCACTCTCCCTGTCGCCAATGTTTCACCCCTCGTACTTCGTACGGTGTAGTGAATGAAGAAAGGCTGTCACTCTGCTTTCGACGAGGGAGCTGCATTTGATATTAAAACTTCTTATAAGCAGTTTTCTGAAAATAAATCAAAGTTCATCGAACAAGGTGGTTCCTCTCTTGGTGGCATCGGTGGATGGGCACGTTGTCTGCACGCTGCCCCTCTGGCCATTAATGTCAGCTTTCGGAAGCCATAGCCGGTCCCAGGCCCGGTTGAGAAAGGTGGAAGGGGAGGAGTAACCCATAGTTAAGGGGAAAAAAAACCTTTGTCACCTGCCCCGAGTAATAGTACCTCGAGAGGGACCCTTGCCAGGGATCAGGGATACGGTGAAGACCTCAACGGCAGCAAAGGCGGAGAAGAGGGACTTCGGTACGGCGGAGCTGGTGGAAGAGGCACCTCCTTTTCTCTTTGGGTACAAAAAGAGTGCAAGTAGCGACTGAACCCCAGAGGGGTGGCTACGGACAGCGTCTGACTCATGGTGAGCCACTGAATTTACGCTGGGCATCCTACTGCCTATGTGGAAAGTAACGGGAAACTACCACATTACATTCCCGAGCAGTGCATGGTATGTCTCTCCATGTGAAAGATTCCAGAGTTAAAACTTCCCCTCATTCGGATCTCCAGGAGCGGAACACATTGAGAGTATACGTATTTGAAAGGAAGAAAGGGGCAGTAAAAGGAGGAAAGATAAGGATTGGAACATGGAATATGAGGACACTACTGCAAGCAGGAAAGATAGAGAATGCAAAACAGGAGATGAAAAGGTATAGATTAGATGCCCTCGGTTTGTGTGAAATGAGATGGGGAGAGAATGGGGAGATAGAAAGTGGAGATTATAAGCTATTTTACTCAGGCGAAATCAAGAGCGATGAAAAGGGAGTAGAAATATTTATAGGGCAAAGGGTTGAAAAATAAGGTAATGAAGATACAATATATTGATGGAAGACTGATGATGATACGACTGAAGGGTAGTTCAAAAGATTTGGTGTTAATACAGGTATATATGCCAACCAGCCAGCATAGAGACGAGGAAGTGGAAGAATATTATGAGCAAATACAAGAACTCATCGAGAAAGAAAATACAAATGCCTGTGTTATCATCATGGGGCACTGGAATGCAGTGGTGGGTGAAGGAAGAGATGAAGATGCAGTAGGAAAATTTGGATTAGGAATAAGAAATGAGAGAGGCAAACGACTAATAAGTTTCTGTAAAGAACATTGATTAGCAGTGGGTAACACTTTATTTGAACTCCACAAAAGGAGACATTACACATGGATATCAAATTTGAACAGGGAAAGATATCAGTTGGACTACATCTTGATACAAAAAAGGTTTAGGAACTGTTTGAAGAATGTTAAAGCTTATCAAGGAGTGGATATAAATTCAGACCACAGCCTAGTAATGGGAGAAATACAAGTGAAGTTGAATAAAGTCTGGAGAGGTAAAGCAAAGGAAAACTAAACATAGAAAGGCTCAAAGAGGTTGGAAAAGCATGAGATTTGGAGAACAGATTTATGGAAAAATGGCAAAGAGGTAGTGTTGATGAAAGTGTTAATGACAAATGGATAAAAATGAGGGAACGACTCATGGACTCTGCCAAAGAAGTGCTAGAAATTAGAGTATCCAAAGCACCAGGAAAGAATGGATAACAGAAAACATGTTGAAGAAGATGGAAGAGCGGAAAAAGTGGAAAAGTGTAGGAACTGAAGAAGGCAAAAAGAGGTACAGGAAACTGAATAATGAATTAAGAAGAGAAACTGAAGAAGCAAGGGGAAAATGGATGAAACATAAATGCGACGAAATAGAGAAAATGGAAAAAGAGGGATAGTATGAAATGATGTATAGACTGGCTAGTGAGATAGTTTTTGAACGTAAAAGAAAGAGGAATAACCTGCAAATAGGAAGAGCGGGTGGTGCTCTAGCAGAAGACCCACAGGAGGTTTTGAATAGATGACAAGAATATATTGAATGTCTGTATAAGGGAGATGAAATTCAAAGCGAAATTAAGGTTGAAGAGGAGCAATATGTGCCGGAAGATGGAAAGAGATTCACCATCTTCGAAGCAGAAGTAGAAAAGGCGCTGCAGGAGATGAAGAATAGGAAGGCCTGTGGAATTGATGATTTGCCACCAGAATTGTTGAAGAGTCTGCGAAACAAGGCAAGAAAAGAAATAGTCTACCTCGGTAACGAGATATATGACAAATGAGAATGGCCTGAGGACTTCCTTGCAACAGTTATGATACCAATAGAGAAAAAGAGAAACACTAAAAAATGTGAAGAGCACCGGACCATCAGTCTAATTTCTCATACAGCTAAAGTCTTGGTGAGAGTGTTGAATAGAAGGCTATATGGCAAGCTGGATAGAGGGATTGCAGAGGAGCAATTCGGATTTAGAAGAGGAAAAGGAACAAAAGATGCTATTGGCCTGTTAAGAACTATGGGGGAAAGATATGTGGAAAAAGGTAGAGAAATCTTTGCTGTTTTTATAGATCTAGAAAAGGCTTTTGACAGAGTTCAGTTGAACAAGCTGATGGGTATTTTGAAGAGGAAAGGAGTAGATTGGAAAGAGAGGCGACTGATACAGCATCTATATTTACACCAGAAAGTAAGGATAAGGATAGGAAATGAAATGTCAGAAGGAAGCAGCATTGGACGAAGTGTTAGACAATGTTGTTGCCTTTCCCCACTGTTGTATAACGTATACCTTGAAGAGATTATTACGAAAGGCTTAGATGGGAAAAGAGGAATATGGATTGGTGGAAAGAGAATAGCATGTATAAGATTTGCTGATGACATGGCATTAGTGGCAGAAAGTGAGAGGACAGTGAATAACATGCTAAAAGATCTGAATGAAGTTTGTGTGGAACATGGGATGCAAATAAACACAGCAAAAACAAAGAGTATGGTCAGCAGTGCGAGAAGCAGACTGTCCAATATTAAAATAGGAAAATCTACCATTAGCCAAGTAAGTGCATTTAAATATCTTGGAAGCACAATAACTGAAGACTTGAGATGTCACCAGGAGGTGAAAACTCGAATGGCCATAGCGAAGGAGGCACTCAACAGAAAGAGGAGACTCTTATATGGCAAATTAGATAAAGGACTAAGGAAAAGGCTTGGCAAATGTTTTGTCTGGAGTGTGGCACTACATGGGGCAGAAACATGGACGGTGAGACGAGAGGGTGAAAAAAGGTTAGAAGCATGTGAGATGTGAATGTGGAGGAGAATGGAGAGAATAAGCTGGATGGAAAGAGTGAGTAATGAAAGAGTATTGGAAAGGGTCGGTGAGAGAAGATGTCTGCTGAAGGTTGTCAGAGAAAGGAAAACGAACTGGTTGGGACATTCATTAAGAAGGGTTGCTACCAGATGCTTTGGAAGGATTGGTTTGTGGGAGAAGACTGAGAGGAAGAAGGAGATACAAGATGATAGTTAGTAATGAAAGAGTATTGGAAAAGGTTGGTGAGAGAAGATGTCTGCTGAAGGTTGTCAGAGAAAGGAAAACGAATTGGTTGGGGCATTCATTGAGAAGGGAGTGCTTGCTAGCAGATGCTTTGGAAGGATTGGTTTGTGGGAGAAGACTGAGAGGAAGAAGGAGATACAAGATGATAGACGACATAAAGGGAAGAGGAAATTATGCAGACTTGAAGAGGATTGCAGAAGACCGGACAGCCTGGAGAACTACCATGTGAAAACCTGGCTTTTGGCAGAACACTGATGATGATGATTATCGGAAGCGGAACCACCACCCCTCCGCCAAGTAGTAGCTGCTTACAAGGAACGTACCACAGCTCGGACGGCTCAAAGCGCAAATAAAGATTATTTTAAAATCCGGAGACGTGTCTGTTCTGACACCTATCAAATCCATTTATCTATAAAACTCTGCATCTGTGTACAATCGATATTTGAAAGAAAAGAAATCTAAAGAGTGCAAAAACCGAGTAACAGGCAGTTGTAATTAGAACAGGGACAAGTCATGAACAAGGTATTACTTTGAGAAAAGCTAAACATTTGCTTGGAACAATACGCATTAATACATATTACACGCTATCTACTCGGTAGTCTCTACAAGTCTCAGTGTGGTGCGGAACTGACAGCTTGATGTCTCGGGAGGCGGACCTGGTAGTGTAAAAGGAATTGGGTGGTACTGGGTTGCAGATTGGGTAGAGAGGAGAGATTACTGACATTGAATGTAAACTAGTCATTGTATGTTATCTATGTAACAGATCCATCAGGAACAATTCAGTCCTTCTAAAGACGCCCAAGTCGACTGCCAAGTCGTGGTCTAGTGGCTAGCGTTGCTGCCTCTGCATCACGAGGTCCCGGGCTAGATTCCCAGCCGGGTCGGGGATTTTCTCCGCCAGTGGGACTGGGTGTTTGTGTTGTCCTCATCACCTCATCATCATTCGGGAAGTGCCGAGACTGGAAATGGAAAGATTTGGGACTTGTACAGGCGCTGAAGATCACGATGTTGAGTGCCCGACAAACCAACATCATCATCATGATCGTCGATGGTTGATGATGTTGTTGTGAAGTGGAAATGCGACTGAAGAACCACAGCTAAGCCAAGACCGCACGGACCTCGTGTACTCACAGAGACGGCCAAAAATTGTCCTGCTGAAGGTATGTGTTAGAAAGCGAATGGAATCACTTGTGATTACTGAAGTACATGCAGTAGTCCAGCTAGCATTGTCAATGACTATGAGTAAGGAGCTAAAAATAGTGGGTCACAATGGGTTGTCAGCTCCTCATAAGCCACAAATCTCTGTAGTCAGTGAGTGCTAAGCGACGCTTCAGGTGATGTAAGAACGACGCCACTGGACAGTGGATGACTGAAAACTAGAGATGTGGAGTGATGAATCACGCTGTACCCTGTGGAAATTCGATGCAAAGGTTCGGGTTTGGTGAATGTTGGAGAACGTTACCCGCCATCACGTATAGTGCTAACTGTGAACTACGGAGGAGGTGATGTTACGGTCTGTGGCCGTTTTAGTGGTTACGGTGTGATGTACTTATTGCACTTAAAATACCCTAAATGCGGTAGCGTATGAACACATTTTACAGCATTGTGTACTCCGTACAGTAGAGGAACAGTTAGGAAATGGTGACTGTCAGCATACAATGCAACCTGTCATAATGCGGCATGTGTGAGGCAATAGTCTGCGGACGGTAACATTCATGAAATGAACTGACCTTCCTTGAATCCCGACCACGTTTCGAAGAGGTTAGAAAATCTTCTTCGCTCCAGATCCGCTCCAACACAATTTCCTAGTTTCGGCTCTTAAGGAAAAATGCACTGGCATTCTCCACAGACTTTCAGACACCTTATTGAAAGTGTCCCCAGCAGAGTTCCATTTTAGCGTCATTTGTAGGTATCTGGATATTAATGATCAGATAGTGCAATTATAAAGACATATTTCCTAAAAAAAAATGTTTCTGTTTAATCAGACATTCTTGTCATATTTCCATCTCAAATAACCTCATTACGATGGGACGTTAAACCCTAATCTTCCTTTCTCCCTTCTACCCATATTCACCATCAAAGTGCAAATGTCATATTCTAGCTAAGTGATAAAAATGCTGCACAATGGAACATTAAATGGTAATGAACTGTATGATGTGACGTACTTAAAGTTCACAAGCACCTTTACGGAGTGTGGTAGTGGGTATTTGTGTACGACTAGCATTTCCCTCTTGCCTGTTACAATCGCGAATCGTGCGTGAGAAGAACGGTTGTGGGTTAACGTCCGTATGATCTCTGACTCCTCCGAATTTCTCGTCGTGATCATTTTGCGAGTTGCATGTGGGAAGAGGTTTCGAGTTGCACAACTGCTCTTGGAAAGAAAGCGTCTGCCACTGGAGTTTTTTGAGTATCCCCCAACGCCCACACGCTTACTAAGCGATTCCATGACGAAACTTGCCGATCTTCGCATCCGCTGTGTTTAAAGTATTTTACTGAAATTCCTCATTTGTATTTCGATACCAAACGTGGGAAGAACATACGGCAACACAGCAACTTCTATTATGGGGAACGTAACTCTGCAGTACCGCATACATTAACATATACCGGTTCAAGTGTATGGTGCGAAAAATGGCAATTGACCCTAAATAAGGAAAAGTGTGAAGTTATTCACGTGAGTACTAGAACAAATCAGCTAAATTTCGATTGCGCGATAAGTCACACAAATCTGAGGGCTGTAAATTCAACTAAATACTTAGGGATTACAATTACAAATAACCTAAATAGATAATATTGTGGACAGAGCAAACCAGAGACTGCGATTCATTGGCAGAACACTTAGAAGGTGCAACAGGTCTACCAGAGAGACTGCTTACACTACGTTTGTCCGCCCTATTCTGGAGTACTGCTGTGCGGTGTGGGATCCGCATCAGTTGGGACTGATGGATGAAATCGAAAAAGTACAAAGAAGGGCAGCTCGTTTTGTGTTATCGCGAAATAGGGGAGATAGTGCCACAGACATGATACGTGAACTGGAGTGGCAATCATTAAAACAAAGGCGGTCTTCATTGCGACGGGATCTTCTCATGAAATTTCAATCACCAATTTTCTCCTTCGATTGCGAAAACATTCTGTTGGCACCCACCTACATAGGGAGAAATGATCATCGCGGTAAAATAAGAGAAATGAGGGTTCGCACAGAAAAATTTAAGTGCTCGTTTTTCCCGCGCGCCGTTCGAGAGTGGAACGGTAGAGAGATAGCGTGAAGGTGGTTCATTAAACCCTCTGCCAAGCACTTTATTGTGAGTAGCAGAGTAATCAGATAAATGTAGATAGATGTAGATGTTCAGTGTTTTGTCAAATAATTCGTCATTTCTGACTCTTGTAAATCAACTGGTCATATTTGCCTCGTACTTGGTATAGTCTCTTGGGTGACACGAGCTTCCGTAGATCTTAATTTCTTTTTACGTTCAAAACAACAATTGTAGGATAATGCAGAGTATTACTGGTAAATGACCTCGATGGGTCAGGGAACTGACGTCCTATGTGTTTTAAAATTATCTTTAATCGTTTTTAGCCGTGTGAGCTGGAGTACTTCACTTGACACCTCTCCTTTCGGAAATGAAGTAGTTACGGAGCTTGCGCCATTCTCATGGGAGTGTGACAACGTTGACTCCTTAACTGTCGGGGCGAAGTATGAACACGAGCTACAACAAGAACAAGCGCTGTCGCGTGCATAGGCGTCCATAAGGGACGGAGTGAGAGGAGGGGGGAGGGGTGGAGGGGGTGGCGATAGGGGGAGGGAAGGCAAAAGGGGAACTTCCCACCCTCCCTCTGGAAACTAGAATACGGGGTTTTCATTTGTTACATAACTCTCAAACTCTTCTACAAGTAATTTCGCGGTATTCCGCTGAACCTCTCGTTTAGGCTCTTGTTGCATTACGTGCCTGATAGTAGTGGGACAAAAGTGTCAAAAACGGCAATTCTATAATTTGACCTTTCAAATAGTTCAAATGGCTCTAAGCACTATGGGACTTTACATCTCAGGTCATCAGTCCGCTAGAATTACTTAAACCTAACTAACCTAAAGACATCACACACATCCGTTCCCGAGGCAGGATTCGAACCTGCGACCATAGCAGCAGCGCGGGTCCGGACTGAAGCGCTTAGAACCACTCGGCCACAGCGGCCAGCCACAATTCGGCCTTTCTCCTGAATATATTTCTTCGTACTTGCACGGTTGTGTGCCACTTCTTCCGCTTCAGCCTGAATACGCGGTGGACAGCACTCACCAGGTCATCGAAGATAGGCTGCGGCGCCGGCGCGGAGGACGGGGCGGAGAGCGCGGCTGCACCCGCGCAGAGGGCGGCGGCCACAGCCAGCAGCGGCAGGGCGGCGGCGCTCCGAGGGGGACCCATGGCTGGCGGCAGGCGCGGCCGCCCCACGCCTTTATAGCGGACGCTGATTATGGCGGCGCACGCGCCACGGGCAACGCTGCGCTGCTACAAAGCACCTGCCGTTGCGCAGTCCTCTCCCTCACAATGAGTCAATCCACCGCGCATCTCACAGTCCCTACATCTCACGCGCTGCACATCGCCAGCCACGACTTTCGCTTACATGCCAAAACTCCTCCACCACATCTGTTAGTTCCTCAGATTTTGTATGCCTAAACCGTGGATTTACTTTCAAAATATTTTCTGAAAGAATTTACTTTATTTACTAGCGATTCATCAAGAACATTAACACATTTAATCACACTATGTGAGCGTGGAAGTAGTTGCCAGTGGGTAACTGATGAAAACAAATTTCTTTCAACAAATGGAAACTATTCCTAAAAACCCTTTCTTCCTTTTTTTTTTTTGAACAGATTTAAAAATTATAATTGGAAAGCACCCTCCAAATATAAAGTTACAATTTATGCAGAGGCAGAAATAACTTTTTCTTTTTTTTTCAGTATGAGCTTTCGAGCTGCGAACCTTGCTGCTCCCTTTTAACACGGCCGTAGTCACGACCGCTCACAACAACCTCTGAAAGACTACACTGGTGGCAATCTGCAACACACCAGATTACTTTAAACTAAAAATTTTAACAACTCACACAAACACATAAACTATGCACCCCGTAGGAGAGATGGAAATGGTACAAAACACTCACATTAAAAAAAAATTACTTGCCACCGAAAGTGCAACTTGTTTTTAAAAGAAAACTCATACGGTGTAAGAGTGGCAACTTTATATATTAAAATGACCATTTAAATAAAAACCCATGAAATGCAGTCTTACATAAAATGTACAAACATGCTCTACGTTACACATACACCGCCTCTCAAGTTGATAGGCAAGATAAAATCATATTTCAGGAATTCGGCCTTTACACCTTAAGCAATAAATTCGTTAACACCGAATCCGGCAAACATGGCAGAGGCAGCTATCAACGTATATCAGATTGACAGGGGGATTACTGAACAACCCGAACCGCAGATTGCTCTAACCCGCCCCAACTCCACAAGGGAAAAACGGACCACCCAATTCATAAGTAACCATCTTCCTGTGGGTGGGCAAACGGAGAGGAATGGTGGGACGACCCCAAAACAAAGCGGCTGGTGACCTCACCAAGAAAAAAAGTAGAATTTAAAAAGTAAATGAAACAGCGTATCTCCAATCACTTAACTTCTAAGAAACTGCGATTTCTGGCGAAGACCTGGCGCAGCACCCCCAACGCTCTCCCCGAACACTCCGCTGTCCGCCGCTTCAACGGACGCAGGAAGGCCCGCCGATCTCCTGTCTCACGGCGTCGCAGCTCGCACCGGCCAGACCGATGCCGTGGTTTGACTCCTGTTGCTCACGTGTCGACCGCGAAGCCACTACCCCTTTCTATACGGCGCGGCCCACTGGACTCACGTGGGGACCTCACATGCGCCGACGCTCAAGGCGAACAAGTCATGCTGTGTCTCAGTGTCCGACCGACCAACCGATCGATCCAACCGCCAATGACCGTTCCCCGAGCAACTAGAGCAGACTGGCGCCCTAACGTGCAGACTCTGATGCAGAAACTCATCCTCGACCGGGCGACCACTAGCTGAGTTCTGTTACTGGCGGAGCGACAAGACTCTCATTTTGCCGGCTTTAAAGTTTGATCCAAACGACAGACATACTAGCACTCCGAACGACAGACAGACACTAACTGCCGCACCAATGCGAACGAGAGACAGACCAACAACTGGTGACGCGAGACTGACCAGCCACACCCCAACTGACTAATTTTTTTTTTTTTTCCTTTATTGAATTTCAATTCCCCCCGAAGGGGGCGGGCTGGCAGCAGCTTAGGACACCGCTCTGCAGCCTACAGATTTTCTGACAAAGAGCAGGAGAATAAATAATAATAAAAAACAGGCGATAAAATCGGGGACTTAGTGAGTAACAAGGTGAAAAGAAAACGGGGAAATTAAAACAAGCAACAGAGGGATGATGAAGCGAATAAAAATACATACGGAGCAGACAGGGAAAACAATAGACAATTAAAAAAACACGGCGAATTAAAAAAACACGGCGACAACTGACCAACTGCCACTGGCCAACTTATAGCGCCCCTTAAATGCACGTGAACAGGCAACCTTTCCCCTTTTCCACCAGAGGGAGACACGAAAGCTGCGATTGCCACAGCGGCGCCACCGCCAGAAACGGAGGGCGACTGCTTCACACTTCGCGCTGCAGCGCGCTCTTCAAAACATCAAATTTTATCACGGCTCAATCCCTGTTTTTAAATTTGTAACATTGTTTGGTGATGATTATTACAATGGTTTCAGTCAGCTCGGTGATGTCACTGTCAACGCCTGTACTGGCTATAAACACAGGGTGTCCCACATATCTACATCTACATCTACATCGATAATCCGCAGTTCAACTTACGGTGCGTGGCGGAGGGTACACCGCAAATAGAACGAGGGAAAAGCAAATGTCTTTATGCCTCCGCATGAGCGCTAATCTCTCTTATCGTCGTAGTCCTTACGTGCAATGTATGTTGGATCGTTCTGCTGTCAGCTTAAAAGGACGGTTCTCTAAATTTTTCAGTACTGTTCCTCGAAAAGGCCGTCGTCTTCCCTCCAGGGATTCCCGTTTGAGTTTCTGAAACATCTCCGCAGAATTTACGTGTTGTACAACTCTAGCAGCCCGCCTATGAATTGCTTGCATGTATTCCTTCAATCCGACCTGGTATGGATCCCAAACACTGGAGCAGTACTCAAGAGCAGGTCGCACCAGCGTCATATAAGCGGTCTCCTTTGATGGTGAATCAATCTTTCCTAAAATTATCCCAATAAACCGAATTTGACCATTCGCCTTCTCTACCACAGTTGTCACATGCTTGTTCCATTATATCGCTTTGCAACGTAATGCCAAGGCATTTAAACGGCTTGACTGTGTCAAGCAGGACAGTAGCAATATCGCCTCCGAACATTATAGGTTTGTTCGTCCTACTTATCCTTATTAACTTACATTTTTCCGCATCTAGAACTAGCTGCCATTCATCACACCAACTAGAAATTGTGTCTAGGTCGTCTAGTATCTTCCTCCAGTCACCCAACTTCTACACCTTACCGTACATCACAAAATCATCAGCAAACACCCGGAGATTGCTGCACACTCTGTCCGCCAAAACATTGATGTATAAAGAGAATAACAGTGGTCCTATCACACGTCCCTGGGCACTCTCAACGACAGCCTTGTCTCTGATCTACTTTTGCCGTCGAGGACAACATACTAGGTTCTGTAACTTAAGAAGCCTTCGAGCCACTCACATCTCTGTGAACCCATTCCATATGTTCGTATCTTCTTTCACAGCTTGCAATGGGGCATCGTGTTGAACGCTTTCCGGAAATCTAGAAATACGGAATTTGCCTGTTGCCCTTGATCCATAGTGCAGTATATCATGCGAGAAAACAAGCAAGCTGAGTTTCAAGCGAGCGATGCTTTCTAAAACAATGCTGCTTCGTGGACATAAACTTCACAGTCTCAAGAAAATTTATTGCATACGAAGTATGTAATTTTGCGGATCCGTTCTTTTGCCGTTCTCCTGTCCTTCTTATCCACGGGAGTTACCTGTGCTTTTTTCCCGTCGCTTGGGACTTCGCGCTGAGCGAGAGATTCGCGGTTAATGCAAGCTAAGTAAGAGACCAATGTCGCAGAGCTCTCTTTGAAAAACCGTATTGACATTACAACCGGACCTGATGACTTAATTGTTTTCAACTCCTTCAGTTGTATCTGCACGTCAGGGATGATTATTGCTACGTCGTCACACTGGACTCTGTTCGATGGTCAAACGACGATATGTTTGTACGATTCTCCTGCGTGAACGATTTCTTTGAGCGTGAAATTTAAAATTTCGGCTTTCGTTTTGCTATCTTCAACTGTCACACCAGACTAGTCAAAGAGTTACTGGATGGAAGCCTTACATCCACTGTTTATACAGAGGACCAGAATTTTCTCGTGTTCTCTGCCAGATCTTTTGTAAGGTATGGCGGTGATAGTTGTTGTAAGCTTCCTGCACACGTCTGTTCACAGACGCACTGGTCTCTACTAGCCTTCTCTCGTCGTCATCTGCGCCTTCTCATTTGAACCGAGAGTGCAACAGCCTCTGCTTCCTCAGCATTTTCCGAACCTCATTATTAAACTACCGTAACACTTTTCTGTCCTTAATCCACTTACTAGCAAAATAAGACCATGATTCACAATCTCCTTAATCTTTGCTCATATTCCGTCTAAGTCCATCTTAATGGAATCAAGTGATGTTAGTCCACTGCATAAGTGATATGCAAACAACTGCTTATCCGCAATTTCTAGCAGAAACACTCTCCTAGCCTTCTTAACTGATTTAATAACTTTCGTAACCATAGTTGCTATAATGGCATAAGGATCGCTAATGCGCTTTTCTGTACTGACGTTATCGATAAGGTCCGGCCTATTTGTAGCTACAAGGTGTAAGATATTTCCATTGCGTATGGGCTTCATAACTAGCTGCTCAAGACAATTTAAGAAAAAAACATGTTCATAGGCACTTCGTATGCCTGTATGTCTGTACCCCCAGCAACGAACCTCTAGACATCCCAGTCTACACTCACCTCCAACTAGTAATGCGTGATCTGGGTATTTACGCGCTACTGACCATAGGCATTCTTTGAATCACTCTAGAACTGTCACAGCAGAATCGGGTGGCCGGTAAAAACCTCCAACAATTAACTTGGTTTCACCTAGACCTGTTATACGCGGCCAGGTAACTTCACAGTCACACTCGACTTCGACCTCAATACAGACAATATTTTTGTCGACTGCAACGAACACTCCCCCTCCTAGGATCTCTAATTTGCCTTTCCGATATATGTTCCATCGCTAAATGTCTACACTTCGGGTTTCAGCCAGCTCCCTCTCCAGTGAATAATTTGAGCGCGAAAACTTTCATTGAGCGCTATAAATTTAGGATCCCTATTAGGAATACTTGGACAGTTTACTGATAAAATTGTAACAGTCGAAGTGTCTTTATTCTGAACGCCGTTCGACTGGCAAATGTTCATCAGAGCACCTCAAACTACTGCCTAGCCCAAAAAGATCTCATGTGCACTCCACAAGTAATCTGACACCGTGTAGCTCCTTCCTTAATGTAATCTACACTTAACATACCAAGGGTAGGTAGAAATCTGCAGGCAAGAGTGTCACAGAGCCGACGAATCCACTGGTTGAGACGCTCCACTTGGTTCCAAACCAAAGAATCCCGATCGACTCTGGGGACAATGCTGCAAATTGCAAGGTCTGTTTGCATCGCATGCGTGAGGCCAGTAGCCTTCAGCACTTCTGAGCCGCTTGTATGAACTTAGGATGGACTCTGAATCCATGTGCCAGGCGTCGTTGGTGCCGATGTGAGCCACACGTTGCAGACAACTGCACGCTTCACGCTCGATACCCGCTGGCAAGGCCGTCTCCACATCTATGATGAGGCCCCCTGGTAGACATACCAAGTGCACATCGGTTTTCTTTCCGGCCCTGAAAGCTATCTACCTAAGAGTATAAAGCACCTAACGTTTCAGTTCCCGATAAGTAGTAAAACCCTCCCCCCATGTGGCTGCTGAAGGAGAAGGCTGAAGGAGCGGGCACGTGTACACTCACGGGGTGAATGGGCGAGGCCAGAAACCCGTCTCCACATTGCCGTTCCATCTCGAGTGACGCGAACGCGTCATCACCCGACAGTCACTCTGCTGTGAGGGTGGATTCACTGCGTCGGGAATACTAGCAGTTGTCTTGGTAGCAGAGCTCGTGGGCGAAACAAGAGACACCTGGGATGTCCCGTGCGACGCACCAGATTCTCCGCCAGCGCTGCACCCCGATGCAGCAGGTGAATGTGACTGACCGTACCCAAAAGCGCATTCAGCTGTTTGCGAAATGCCGCCAGCTCCTTCGGCGTCTGCACACAGCTTGCACACATCCTATCCGTCCTAGCGAGACTAGCTGAATACGTAAAAATCAGAAAGACTCCTAAGTACGCAACATGCTACCCGCCTGATGTGTCACCGATGGACGCTGATGCCTCAATGAGCTCCCTAGGTAGCTGTTCAGAAGAAATTAAAACTTCGCTACCGACTGCCAGAATTCAGGGTTACAAAATGTGAACTTTTTCCTCTTGATCGGAATCACGCACGAAATTTTAGAAAATAACTACAAGGAAAAAAAGGGAAAGATAGACACTTAACTTGCCGCTCTATAGACGTATATCAATCGAGGGCTGGAGTCTCTCTGTCTTTCTATAACCGGTACGCCCCACACCCGGGATCAAGTAACAATGAACTAACTCAAAACGAATAGATAACAGAAACGTCAAAAAAACATTTAGTTACCTCGTCTCCCACCTTCCAAACTTCACAGAAGCACTTCTGCGAACCTTGCAAATCTAGCACTCCTGGAAGAAAGGATATAGCGGAGACGTGGCTTAGCCCCATCCTGGGGAATGTTTCCAGAATGAGATTTTCTCTCTGCAGCGAAGTGTACGCTGATATAAAACTTCATGGCAGATTAAAACTGTGAAGAGCTTCTGTTAATAAGAGAAGCTGGAAGTGGTGGCCTTGGGCATCCAGCCATCGCTGCCTTCGTGTGATGACGTTCCCAGCAATACTCTCTAGTTCAGGAGGCATAATGTTGTTAGTTTTTCTAATAATGGTCCGTTTAAGATTGTCTATTGTGCGAAGATTTTCAGCATACATTTTGCTTTTTGGGGTGCCCTATAAATAAAAATCGCACAATGTTAAGTCCAGGGACCTTGGGGGCCCGATGTCTCTCCTGACACATTGGTGATGTGGGCCACACTTTGGTTGGGTCTATGAATTGTTGATCCATCTTGTTGGAATACTGTATACGGTTTCTCTGCATCTGTTAATTGTTCATATAAAGAGTCAAAGATCCCTAGATATCTGCTACTGTTTAAGGCGTAATTGAAAGATATTGGGTCATTCACGTGCATGCCAAACTACACATGTCAGGCACTTGCCTTCTCTGATTGGAGAGGTTCGTCATGCAGACCGGGCTGTTCTGCGACCAAATATCTGCAATTCTGACAAATGAAACGAGGCCTCATCTGATATGAAGTAAAGCAAGGTGTCCAAGCAACAGTTAGCAGTTGATGTTAACAACTCTTTTTTTCTCCTGATCCTCAGATTTCAAATCTTGCGCAACACTCACTTTTTTAGTTTCTTTCAGTTTCATGTCTTTAAGTACACGATGTACGACGTACACCAGCCTACTGAGATAACCTCCTTATCGACTTACAAATTCTGTCTGTAGTTTCAAGTGTTCTCACTGTCAGGCGCCTGTTCCTCTGTACATTCTAAACGGATGCCACAGTCCTCCATTTCCTGTAAATATCTTGAACAGTGCTGTCCGTGTCGAGTTTCCTACCATGATACTTCGCTTCGAACGTTACTTTACATTCCTTGATGAAGCCTGTCTTTCTGTAACATTCCATAATGTCAATTCGCTGTTATAATGTAAACTGCTCCATTTCTGTAACAACTCATTAATACGAGCCTCTTACAACAGCTGACGCACGAACACACAACCGCGCTCAACTTTCCGATAAAATAGAGTGCAGCCAAATTCAGAGATAGTGTTGCCACTTCGTAAGCAATTCTACTAGAGTCCGGGACACTGGTTTATGTGGAACACCCTGTATAAAAAATTATTGAGACGAACCACGTGTTATCTCACCCTTTGAGTCCCAAAAGAACGAAATAAATGTAATTTTAAAATTGTTCACAAAATTAAATTTTACTATCATAGCAAAAAACGAATAAAAGAAGAACTAACAAAAAGGAAACATCCGCTGCTTTAAGAAGTTGGTTTCTTTCGAATATAAATTTAAAATTTTTCACAAATTTAATCTTTATTATCGTTGTAAGCGACGAATACAAGAAAAAATTGGCAAAAAGTTAACCATCATTGTTTTAAATGAGGTGGTTTCACTTTGGAACCACTGAAACGTACAGTTCCTATCCACTCATTGTTAAAACAATTTCGGCGCCGACTGTTGCTTTGTTTCAACGCCATATGTCTATAAGAGACTGGCACAACGCACTGCATTCGTAGAAGTGCCTCAGTGTACCACTATATGGCTCTGTCTTGCAACAGCATCGGTGGTTTCATGCTAAAGGAACAAAATTAATAAAATTATGGTTTCAGGCAGAAGCCGCTGGTACTCGGAGAGTTAAGCAGACAGTGGCCCATATACACATATGCAGTCGACTCTAGCTAAGTCGAATTTCTTCATAAATAGAAGAAATTGTCAAGTCCATTGAAAAATCTAAATTAATGAAAGATTATGTGTTTGGTACATTATCAAAGCAGGTCGCCTGGAAAACACTCTATAATTCACTGTCAGTGGTTTCGTAACATTCGGTGATTCGAATTCTTTCGTCAGTTGTTCAGGTAATTATTTCGTCATTCAAGCCTTCGAGACAGTCCTTTATTTTTTCAACAATGCATAACTTACTTCAGCTCAGAAATCAGTTGTAAAAATGATTTCAAAGATCTACAGGTATATCGCAGAAAAGAATTGGGTTACTGAGATCGTGAACTGGGAACTGGAAGGAAAGTAGATGATGTAGCGAAAAGTTCTGGTATTGCGTAATGCACACTGTCAACAGTCCTTTGCTAAGAATATATGATTGCTGGAAACTTATCATAAGGAAGGAGGAAGCGGGCCCAGGGAGGAAAATTCTTGCGCCTTGAAGAATTGTTATTGGAATAGCATAGCCAATGCAAAAGATAAAACTTACCTGTCAGATTTGTTAACGAGTTACTCGTCCAGGCCTTGAAGTCCCAGCTGATATCGACCTGCTGCCATATATCCTCTCCCATGTGACGTGATGCGGATACGGCATAGAAGGACGTATGGCCAAGTAACTCCTCAACTGGCATGCTGAGTGCGCCCCGCACCAGTTCTCCCACTGAGGAAAAATCCTCGGCAGAACCGGGAATCGAACGCGGATCCTCCTCATGGCAGACCTCTACGCTAACCACTCAGATACGAAGATTATACGCTTTAAAAAAAGACTAAGTCATCCACTCTTAGTCTGGGCGCTGAAACCTTTGCTGCTGGGGAACGGTGGCTCTTAAGTGCAAAGAAAAATGACATCACTTTCTTTTTTTTTAAGAAGGCTTAGTAAGAATATGCGATCGCTGATGACAGTTTCTTCAGCATGAAAAAATGAATGAAACTGAAATTTTCTCATATGTTCTCGACTATCTGTATTTTCCTTTTTGTCAGAAATGTATACAAACAGTAATTACGTAGGTGAAAAATGTCAAAAAAATTAGGTTTAATTCAGGTTTGAGTACTAGTTGTTACTTTCTACTTTCTTTTCTAAAGAAATAGGAACCTTAGCGAAATACACGATCATTTTTTAACTTATACTCTTATTTCGACCCTTTCCAGGTTCGATATTATCACTCAAACTTTCGTCAAATAGAACTCTCAGTTGATCAAAGTTTCTCTGTGGTTCCTTGAACTTGGAATCTAATGTATTTAAGAGACAATCTGATAAGAAGAAACACCAAACATTTATGCCTGGAGCGCCGGCCGTTGTGACCGAGCGGTTCTGGGCTCTTCAGTCCGGAACCGCGCTGCTGGTACGGTCGCAGGTCCGAATCCTATCTCGTACATGGATGTGTGTGATGTCCTTAGGTTAGTTAGATTTAAGTAGTTCTCAGTCTAGACGACTGATGACCTCAGATGTTAAGTGCCATAGTGCTCAGAGTCATTTGAAGCCATTATGCTTGGAGCGACCACACGACGAGATGGTGTCGCCATGATGAATTTTCCGGACGCCACCTGTGTACTGGAGGCACGTGGGTGCTGACTGTCCAAACTATTAATTAACTGTACTGCAGGAGTACATCTCCGTACTGTGGTAGGAAAAGGTACAGAGTTCTCAAATGCCACGAGCTGGGTGGAAACAGAGTGTGGCACGCAAAGCAAAGTCTTCCACACACCGCCGAGGGAAAGGAGCTCACGACACAGGGGAAACCTCACCCTTACTCTGCGTCGGAACAACCCAAGTGCCCGAGTTCCTCATCAATCAGCATCAACTGGTATAGAAGTTTGTATGACCGTCACAACTGGGCCAGGAATTTTCCAGGACAACTGTATCTTATACAAGAGGGACGGAACATTCATGGCGTCCACACCTCGTACATTTTCTGAACAACCGACCCAGAATGTAGAGCTTTTGCAAGTAGTCGTCCATAATGAAGAGGATCCTCAATTTTCTTCAGATATGCTATATTCAGTTCAAGCCACTCGTTGATTATTAGTTTCTATAGAGTTATCTAATGGCGAGAATGTTTTCTGCTACGTAAACTCCTGTTCCACAGAGTCTCAGACGTTTCTTATGGGACTGGTGTTGTGGTTTGATGCAGCTCTCCATGCTACTCTATCTAAGGCAGATAATTTAGCGGGCTAGTTGAGGTGCGATAGGGTGCCTAACTTGGAGGATTTTTTCAACTTGAAAGGCGGGAGCGTGCTCAGCGTACTCGTCATGAAGATGTGGAACAAAATCCAAAGAATGGTTAACGAAAATGTTGAAATAAATATCCTGGTCCTTATTTACGGCGACCTGTTTGAACCACACCCCTCACGCACGGCGGGTTAAACGCCTCACTCGACGCCTTGCATCATTTCAAAAGCCACCTACTGTCCAATTTCTGTGTTGTTTAGTCCACTGAAGACGTGCAACTTTATGTGCAGGTCCCAGTGACGGCCTTTTGCGAGGTACCCGGCTCCAAATATCCGTTGCACGTAATTTTCCTTCGTGATTTTCACTATGATATGGACTTACATTCACTGACACAACTATTGAAAACGTTTTCATTGACAAGGCATGATATTCGTCTCCGCTTCCTGTTTGCCACTCCGAGGGGCGTTCAATAAGTAACGCAACACATTTTTTTCTTTTGAAAGCTGGTTATCCCCCACTCTTTTGTCTACGAATCGCTGTTTTTCAATATAACCCCTGTTCAGTCCGACGGCCTCAGACCTTACTGGAAGCGCCTCTATGCCTGCATGGCAACATTTTATTGATCAGCCTTGCTGCATAAATAACCTCGCCATCACTCACGTACTGCTTACCGCTGGTTGCATTGAAAGGGTACAGTACCACCCGACATTGAAAATAGGTACAACATTCTTCGTTATTCTTGTCAGTGCAACATATTTGTTGTAAAAATAACTCAATTACAATTAATACAGCGAAGCCGGATACCAGTGTGGGAAAGAACGACAATTTATTTATTTAGTTGATCACATGTGCACTCCCACAAAATAAATCCCTACATCCAGTTTGGTGAGATCTGTGAAATGAATGAATGTATGGTCGTCTGCTAACCGCAAATAGTGAATGTGAATATATGATCATCTTTGATACGATCCTTTGGCCACCTTTGGTGGAACCAAAGAGATGAAACTTACCGGAGCTTTGAGCGCCTGAAATGTGGCTGACCAATACTGTAGCATGGTCTTCCCCCACCTCGACAGAGGTGCGAGATGACCTGAAGAACGGCCATGTTTCAGCACTCTGCCGCTAGATCTAGAGTTGGTAAGACCTGTCTTAGGCGTGCTCCGTAAGGACAAAAGAGTGGAGACATGGTATGCATGTGAAATACTTAAGAGTAGTTTATAATAATAATTTCTCTATTTCAGGAACTTTTGTGGGGAGAATTAAATGTCAGGCAGGTAATATTAATGGGATCGTAGTAATCTTCGGAAGTGACCAACGGTCACAATGAAACCACGTGTAGCAATAAGTTCAAATACTTCCGAGTGCTTAAGTTAAGCTGAATTACTAGCGTGTGTACTATAAGTTGGAAATATTTAAGAAATGGTGTGTGCAGGACTTGAAATTAGAGACGAGTACTTCCACGTGGTGAGTACTGTGTGAGTCTCAATCTGTGTATGAGACAAGGGATAAAGAGAAGTACTCGTCCATGGTATCAGTTGAGCACTCGCGTGTGTGATGTATATGTTCTTAATATTACTTTGCGTGTTATGTTTCCGTGTGACGCTTGATTCAAACTATAATACTCTGAGAGAGAAGCAAGGTGAGTCAGCCGTCTATCCAGCAACGCCACTTCACTTGCATTGCACAGGAAGACGTGCATATAACGTCCAGAGTTCGAAGGAGGAAAGAAAAGTTACGAAGTGGGGCAGTGTCGTGTGGAATTGGTATGAATACTAATTGAAGTGGGAAAGCTGAAAGTGATGTGATTATAATGTTGTGACTATTCCTTATGTCGTATTCCATGTTGCAGTGTGGTGTATGTCATGTAATTTAAGTATGTGTGGTTTGCATGGGAGAGTAGCAAGGTAGTTTCAGAGGTAGTGGGTTATGCATGTTCCTTTTGTACCGCGCGGTCTGGAGGAAAGTTTCGTGATGATGGTTGTGAGAGTCGAAGTGTAAGATATAGAAAAAGATCCACCATCCTATCCAGAAAGTGCACTGTAGCGTTAAATAATTACGAGACCATAAGATAGAAAATCACCAATGTAAAGCCATGCCCACTGGGCGGAACTTCTCATGTGTTATTGTTGTAGGTTGTAGAATTTGTGTGTTTAGGTTATAGAATTTATCGGAATAAATAATATGGTGAAAAGAAAAAGATTGGTGGCCTTTTCCTTCGAATTGTATATTGCCATGATATCCATAATTTATAATGTGTGCGCCATTCATATTCAGTGCGATGGCCACGTGTTGATCAAAGCCGTTAAATAAAAAAAAAGAAAATGTGGTGTTGCCAGTACGTAGGGAACTGTCAGAGTTGTGTAGATTACTAATAGTCAGATGTGCGTTTCCGTTGCGTAATATCCAAACAGGAGAATAGCTTTTAACTTAATTGTGAGTACAAGAGTTCATGTTACTTGATAAATAAAAAATGAATCCACTCGCTTGGCAGACCACTCATCTCGCAGGCCTGACTGCTTGATGCCACAGTATGAGCAAGGCATGTGGGTGCCTCTCAGCATCATTCATTGGACGAAACATATGGAAGTCGGAAGGTGCGATATCTGGACTGTAGCGTAGATGAGGAACAAAAGTCCCATCAAGTTTTGTGAGCTCCACTCTGATGCGCAGACTTATGTGAGGCCTTGCGTTGTCTTGGAAAAGGCGAAGTTCGCTTTCGTTTTTGTGGTGACGAACACGCTGAAGTCGTTTCTTTAGTTTCTTGAGGGTAGCACAACACACTTCAGAGTTGATCGTTGCACCGTCGGGGAGGATTCAAGCAGAATAACCACTTCAGAGTCCCAGAAGACTGTCCGCATGACTTTACCGGCTGAGGGTGCGGCTTTGAACGTTTTCTTCGGGGTAGAGGTGGTGTGACGCCACTACATTGATTGCCGTTTTGTTTCCGTTTACAATTAATGAATTTATTCTTCATCATCTGTTACGATGTTCGACAAAAATTTGTCACGATCGGCCTCCTAATGCGCAAGTAATTCCGCACAGATGGCTTTTCGTTTCTCTTTATGGTCTTCTGTTAGGCGTCGAGGGAAGCGGCGGGCACACACCTTCCAGTACTACCAACAGAGACTTCCAGTTGTGCAGCGAGGTGTTTGATTGTGATTCGGAGATCAATTCGAATGAGAGTGTCCGCACGTTCCAACATTGCAGGTATCACAGCTGTATGCGGCCGGAGATCGGACACGTTTGCGCGACCTCGTTGCGACTACGACAAACGCCTTGCCCAACGACCTACCGTTCTTTTATTCACTGCCACAGCAATATCTAAATCAACTGTGGTTACAGTGGTCACATGTACCTCCAACACACCATCCACCGCCGCAGACCCAGCAGATGTATGCACTGCGGCTACCCAACCAGCTTATCCAGCTCAAGTCACAGCTGGTATCAACGACCAAGGTGCGACTCAGTGTCACCATACCTCGCAAGTTCCAGCATCACACAAATTTGGCCAGAACTGACAGATACTGAATGACGACACTAGGCACTAGAGTGCCCTCGAGCAAGTGGACGCAGTACACAGTATACTTACACCCAAACTGACTCCACAGGATGTCCAGATGGTAGAACCCGGGTTCATGCTAACAGACACCAGGGTTACCATTCTGTATCGTCTGAGACCCAGAAGGCATCGACGGGACACAGCTTATTTAAACCTAGAGGAAAAGGAATTCGGTGTCACGTAGCAATAGCGATTTCTCGCTGGAGATGGACATGCAGCTGGGGCTGGTCTCTGAACACACAGCAGTGCACTGCTGGCCACAGCAGGGTAGGCCATTCCATGTGCGGTGGGGTGACCTACAGTGCTATGTTTCCGTTACAAGCCGCACATTGCAGCTTGATAATTTCACTTGGTATTCATTTCTTATAGCACTGTAAACACAAGCTATAGCTGGACTGCCCTGCAGACAAGGACTCCTGAACTACCTGAATTACGTTATTGGATGTGATTTGGATTGACTGTGGAATTTCTATTGACAACTTGGGGTGAAATCTTCTATGGACTGCCACTTCAGCCTGGTATCTATTCTAACACTTCGTGTATCATTTTGCTTAATTATACACGTGGCGATTTTCGACTGTTTAAAATTAAGCACCGTTTAGGGTCTGCGAACCAATGTTAAAGACATGGCGAGATGTCCAATGTCTAATTGTACCACTACTTATGCTGATGGCATCAGGGTGATCACATCGCATGACTCCACAGAAAATTCGGATTCGGTGACCCGACCCGCTGAATCAATCAGTTTGATTCAGACATGTTGTTTACACTGCCTACAAATAAAAAACTTGTACTTCAGGGCAAGTTTGTGAGAAATCGCACATTACAGCTGTACCGCATCTCCAATCAAAGAGTGAGATATACAGTTGCCTGTTGGCCATTATTGACGAGAAACTGAATTTCCAAGCACATGTCAAAGAAATCAGATAACTGCAAAAGACATGCAGAAAATTGTAACAGTATTTATTAACTAATACCGGTTTTCAATGTCTGTGTTTGAAATATAACACCATACCTGTTCGAAAGCAATGGTTAGCTTTCTTCAGAAAACATATGAAGTGAAACTTACTAAGTGAACCCGTCGTAGTCCAATGTGAACCCATCGTAGTCCAGTTGCGTTGCATTCCAAGAGAAATATTGTTCTGACATGTGCTTTTAGTACACCGTATATGGAGACACTCCCAGTTTTGTTAGTTATTTGCCCAAAAGACATAAAAATACGATATCTATGATCTTAGCGCTGATCGTTTAGAGGCTATCTAGCAAAAGTGCAAGGCTACTGGACGATACATCACAGACTCGGAACGAGTAAATGAACTGATGCTTGCTGAATGTCAACGTGACTGGAACGTGTGAAGGCAGGTATATGGGTTTCTCCCAAACATCCATGAAAGCTTGAAACTAACTGAAGCCTTTCCAAAGGCCATGGTATATACCCTGTGCATTTTAACAACGTAGGAAACAGGCACACAATTATGGAGTGGTAAGCACATTTGAATGTGACCACTTAATGAATTTATAGAGGGAATGGACATGAGATCTTATTACGTTTACGTCATAGACCACAACAAGAGAAAGTGGCAGCTGCTTGATACTCTAGTGAACAATGTATCCAATGCGAAATGAAATTAATACTAAACTATAAGATGTGATCAAAAAGTTCCCGTTTGAGAGCCTTGCTGCAGCGTATATGCTAGGTATCGCAACACCGATGCGTGTATATAAGCACTGACATGTAAGCAAGGAATTAGTGTGGCAGTCGTGTCTTTCCGACGTGCGTGTGACAAATGCGGTATCGTGAACTATGGCGACGTTATCACCAAATACGCTCAAATAGGATCAACCTCAATGCTCACGGCAATTTTGCCTGATTGGCATACCAATTCTTGACTGTACGACCTTCGAACGTAAACTTTTTTATCGCCACTTATACAAGAAGTCTCCAGTTGCAAAGTGAGTGGCAGTCAAGGCATTTCATTAAGAATAGTAAACAGCACGTTTAGCGGCTCTGTAAGAAGGTCTGTGTGTGAAAGACAATACTTTCCGAAGTACAATCCTGTTGAAATATGTATGAGAAAATCCGAGTAAATTGCGATCGGTTAACAGATCCTAACCTTTCATTAAATCCTTCGTGGTTGGGTGCGCTGTTGAAGCTGAAGACAGAAGAAAGAAAACTGAAATATTAAATTCTAAAATCAAAAGTTTATTCACAAATAGAAATACTATCGTGCTAATATTTGACCACTCAGTTAGTAGTAGAAGAACATCTTTCTTATAAATTTTTACAAGCCATAGAGTCGCGAAAGCACCATACCCTATGATTTTCAATCTGCTCACAACTTATTTAGAGAAGGTAAACGCGTGCAGCATTCTTCCTTACGACCTATTCAGTGACACCTTTTCCGGTCTTCCAGTGCATGGCCTCACCCAAAAAACTGGATTCTATCTTTCTATGACTGAAGAACAGTAACATCAACTTTGTCAGAAGGAAGTGTAAACGATTGAGCATCCTGACGAAATTACTATGTAGCGCAGCCATCTCTGTAACACATGCATTGCCATTTTGTAGGAAAGATTTCGTCAGAGTCAGCTCAGTATCACGTCTTATTTCAAATGCTAAAATTGTATAAAGAAGCCGAGCTCATTCTTAAACAGCACTGGTATTGCTAAAACTTTTGAGGAAGTGCAAAGTTCAATCTTCTGGTGCAGTAATCCAGATGGTCATTTTACTGAAGGAGGGTCGAATAACAACTTAAAGTTCTTCACAAGTATTACGTCTGTGAAACTTTGGGGTCCTTCTGACTATCTCGACCTCGTGAACTGTATCAAATTTAGCTTATGTCGCACTATCATCTCAGTTCTATGGGTTGCGTGATAACTCCACAAATAAGCACGTTGGATGAAAAATTAGTCAGCCCAGGAGACATCAGGCTAATTCAGTGTAATTTCGCCTGTAGTCTTCATAATGGCCTCTATTCGGCGTGAGGAGAGTCCACAATCATATCAAGCTAAACCACCATCACGTAGAGGTCCCAAATTGCGGGAATACTAATTGTTACGTTTCAGCTGCAACTAGTCCCATACATTTTCTTTGAGATTAATATCGGATGATTCAGTGGACCAGTAAGTATTCATCAAACCAGAAATGTATGCAGCCAGCTTTGTAAATACGGCTGTTGTCATCTTGGAAGGCGGGAGTTCGGGAGTTCCACAACATACTGTCAGGAACATATATATCAAAGGGGAATATTCGGTTACCAAAAATATCAAATGTATTCAGTTAAACTACTGATGACATGAGTAAGTGGTCTCAAGTCATGAAATACACCCCAAAAGAATTAAAGGTCTGTCTCTGGCCTGAAATGCTCCCACCACATAAGGAGATTAAATGCGTCATTGGGCCATTGCACCTGTCGAAATGAGGAAAATCGCGACCACGCTACAGGCTTCCAGTCACTTACTAACCAGTTTCTATGTTATTTGGCCCACTGAATGTGTGTGTGTCGCTGTGAGTAATGACATTTTGAGCGATACCCGTACGCAGATGACCATTGCACACAGTTCCCATCGCGATGTCCACTCAGAAATTGGTGATATTGCACTAAATTCATTGAAAACAGCAATTCCTGTCGTCTTTGTAACCGACTTTCATTGACAAGAACTATCACTTGTAATTGGTTCCTCTCAATTAGGATATTCTTGTTACCACTGTGTTTCATGTGTGCCTCCTACAATACAGCAAAATGCAAATCTGCAACACACTAGCGTTCTGCGGGTGGCCGCGCTTCAGGCGTCGTTTGCCGCGATAGGCACAAGCGTCAACAAGTCCTGCAAGCCAAACAACGATCAGCGCTAATCCCGCATGTTGGTTGATTTTCTGGACAACAGTACCAACAAAAAACAGTAACACGCCGGTTTGTTGTCCCCGGAGTCTCTGGCAGCCGCCAAGAGATGCTCCAAATCCATTGCGAGCAGAGCAAGCTTCAATGAGCGCAGTGCTGCTATTGCGGGCACTAGTTTCCTACAACATGTCACGTACCCACCAGCAGCTCGCGGTGTATCCATGCGCCGTGACAGTATTCAGACCGGTGCTCAAGCACAGATCGGCAGTGTGGTCTCAGCTATCGAACCAGTTATTCCTTCGAGCTCTCTCGGGTAGGCACCAGCTGCATCCACAGTCCATCTATCAGGTGCTCGCCTAGGAACCATCATCGGTCAGTCGCCATGCAGTGTTTATCTTCGAATCACTGCCAGGCTTAGGGCAGTGACTTTATTTCGTCGTACTTTGGTCTTACACCAATGAAGTACTTATTGTGTGATTAACCATTGAACATTTCCAAGTGAATTTGTACAAGTCCGTGATTAGCACTTCCACACATTAATCTTTTGTTACTTATCGTGACCTTTGGCTGTTAATTCATTATTTGCTTTCCTTGTGACGAGTTACTCCACAAAGCAGCTTTTGTTCATGTTCTTTCATATTTATACAATATTATTCTACCTTGTTTACCTGTCGGTATTCTCATTGTTCATCTACTGGCGCATAACACATCAGTTTCTACGTCGTCTTACATGGCTGCGATAGGAACACCATTCCTTATCAACACGTTGGATAGTCTGCAGTGACATTCCATCAAGCTGAGCACCTTTATTCACAGTATGGTCCTGGACAAGTCCAAACACTATAGCTCCATTATGACATTTTGTCACGTTTCACTGCGCTCATTAAATAAAACCGACTGGCACGTAGACTTCACTTCACTGCCATGATGTACTTCAACAACAGCGAAGGATCACATGACCGTCAGATACTAGTTCTGCACCATCCACAGCGATCTAAATCGACCACTGTGCTCTTTTAAATGAGTGAATAATATTTTGTCCCGTGAGCTTACAGTCTCAGTACAGCCGATATAGGTTTTCAGAACAACATCAAATTTTCGACGGGTGAACAGATACTCTTTAACAATAGACGAACAAGACTATCGCAAAATTTTGTTTGTAGAATTTGACTTGGTAAAAAGATCTAACCTGGCCATTCTGTGGTGTACCTCAGAATCGAAGTACGATGATAGCTTCATTCTTTTGAGACTACATGATTGATTGACAATTCATACAGTACAACAGGTGTTTAAATAGATGTGTTAGAACTATTAAAACATAAAATTGAATGAATAGTCCAGTTGTCCGCTGTAGTTGTATTTGTTTAAGTCGATGAGACAGGTGCTCAGCCGGTTTCACAACTTTTTAAGTTGCATCTTTTGGTGTATATACAAGGGGTATTTGGATAAGTTCCGATCGGCTGCGAAATGGAAACGAGTGCGAAAATCAAAAATGTTTTATTTGCAACGTTCATTTCCAACTTCCGGTTACTTATCTACATAGTCCTCTCTCTGACTTAGACATTTGTCGTAGCGTTGTACCAACTTTGCAATACACTCGTCATGTTCGCTTTCCGCGTATTCTCTACGATGGTCTACACCTTGTCGTCTGTCCCAATATGTTGTCTTCATAGCCAGCGGTTCATATGAGCAGAGATGAAACTCAGAGGTAGTCAATTAGGGCTGTATTGTGGGTGAACAAACACTTCCATCAAAAACGCTACAAGAACATCTTCACTGCCCCTGCAGAACGCGGCTAGGAATAGGAATTGCAATGAAGACAGTTTTGTTATGTGCGCTGCATAGATTCAGACGAAATTTCTCACCAGGTCCTCGTATTTGACTGGAAACACTATTTTCTAGGCATCTTTACGTGCTCACTGCGCGCTCATAACTGAAAAGAGCGACGTGACGCGATCGACGGTCGTACTAGAGACACGGCCTAACATGTCTGTGCAAAGTTTCATAGGATTTTCACTGTAGTTTCCATTTCGCGATCGATCGGAACTTACTTTCTGAGTAACCCTCGTAAATGTTGTGAAATTTGGTACAGAAAATTATTACAGAACGCAGCAGAGTAACAGTTTAGGTCGCTAGGCAAAGTCTTAGAGCTCCGCAGTTGATAAAATCCATCATCAGTAAAGAATGTCCACTCGAAAGCCGACACGCTTATGCGTGTTCGTCATCAATATAGGTTGCGTAAGAAGCAATTGAAATTTGTATGTCGAAAGATTCAATTAATTATGAAAGTGATTTCTGCTAGTGTAGATCGTGGAATATGGCCGTTACTTTCATTAGTTTCACACATTTTGCGGGTTTGATATGCATTGACTCTTAATTTTCCACAAGCTATAATCTAAATACCTCACTGTATGGAATAGTATCACACTGCACTAGGTATATGGTATGTTGAATATGTGTGACAAGTTAAAACAATGCGTTGTCGAATGCTCGTTGTAGGTTGGGCAATGCACATCAGATTCTTATCATTCAATTGTGAGATACTGTATGTACACTACTGGCCATTAAAATTGCTACACCAAGAATAAATGCAGATGATAATCGGGCATTCATTGGACAAATATATTATACTACAACTGACATGTGATCACACTTTCACGCAGTTTGGGTGCATGGATCCTGAGAAATCAGTACCCAGAACAACCCTCTCTGGACGTAATAACGGCCTTGATACGCCTGGGCATTGAGTCAAACAAAGCTTGGATGGCGTGTACAGGTACAGCTGCCCATGCAGTTTCAACACGATACCACAGTTCATCAAGAGTAGTGACTGGCGTATTGTGACGAGCCAGTTGCTCGGCCACCATTGACCAGACGTTTTCAATTGGTGAGAGATCTGCAGAATGTGCTGGCCAGGGCAGCAGTCGAACATTTTCTGTATCTAGAAAGGCCCGTACAGGACCTGCAACATGCGGTAGAGCATTATCCTGCTGAAATGTAGCGTCTCGCAGGGATCGAATGAAGGGTAGAGCCACGGGTCGTAACACATCTGAAATGTAACGTCCACTGTTCAAAGTGCCGTCAATGTGAACAAGAGATGACCAAGACGTGTAACCAATGGTACCTCAAACCATCACGCCGGGTGATACGCCAGTATGGCGATGACGAATACACGCTTCAAATGTGCGTTCGCCGCGATGTCGCCAAACACGGATGCGACCATCATCATGCTGTAAACAGAACCTGCATTCATCCGAAAAAATGACGTTTCGCCATTCGTGCACCCAGGTTCGTCGTTGAGTACACCATCGCAGGCACTCCTGTCTGTGATGCAGCGTCAAGGGTAACCGCAGCCATGGACCCGAGCTGATAGTCCATGCTGCTGCAAACGTCGTCGAGCTGTTCGTGCAGATGGTTGTTGTCTTGCAAACGTCCCCATCTGTTGACTCAGGGATCGAGATGTGCCTGCACGATCAGTTACAGCAATGCGGATAAGATGCCTGTCATCTTGGCTGCTAGTGATACGAGGCCGTTGGGATCCAGCACGGCGTTCCGTATTACCCTCCTGAACCCACCGATTCCATATTCTGCTAACAGTCATTGGATCTCGACCAACGCGAGCAGCAATGTCGCGATACGATAAACCGCTATCGCGATAGGCTACAATCCGACCTTTATCAAAGTCGGAAACGTGATGGTGCGCATTATTCCTCCGTGCACGAGGTATCACAACAACGTTTCACCAGGCAACGCCAGTCAACTGCTGTTTGTGTGTGAGAAATCGGTTGGAAACTTTCCTCATGTCAGCACGTTGTAGGTGTCGCCACCGGCGCCAACCTTGTGTGAATGCTCTGAAAAACTAATCATTTGCATATCACAGCAGCTTCTTACTGTCGGTTATATTACGCGTCTGTAGCACGCCATCTTCGTGGTGTAGCAATTTTAATGGCCAGTAGTGTAGTTACGAAATGATCAACTATGTATTCACTGCAGCAAAATTTATTGCACATGTGCATTTATGTTAATTCTACACAACAGCTTTTACCCAACAGCTTGTCAATTAGAGAGCCCAGCTTCGTTAGTGGACCCGGCGTAACTCCCCCAATAATTGGCACTGTCGTAGGCGCCTAGCGCGCCGCGCTGGGCGTTGTGGTAGAGGCTGTGGTGGTGGTGGTGGTGACGATACCGGCAGCAGTGCAGAGGCGGCACAGCAGCGGCTTGTTGCATCGGCAGGCCAGCTCGCAGGCCCGCACCCAGCCGCAACGGTCCGCCGGCGCCTCCTGCGACGCCACAAAAGAGACGTCAGGGTGAGCGGCACGCATCAGCTCCACTGCGAGGTTCTGTTCCTCTCCCACAAACGTAAGTAGTCGGCTACCAACGTGTGAATGGCAACCGTGTACCACGTAAATATACACTGTTACCCATTAAAATTGCAACACCAGGAAATTTCATTTACCGCGTGCATACAATACTACCTGTGCCCAACCAAGCACTGCTCTGACTTAATTTGCTTAAATGAAAAAGAAAGGAAAGAGAAAGCACACATTTCTAACATGGAGCCGACCTCTGGTGGCCCAGCGGTCCTAGGCGCTTCAGTCTGGAACCGCGCGACCGCTACGGTCGCAGATTCGAATCCCGCCTCGGGCATGGATGTGTGTGATGTCCTTAGATTAGTTAGGTTTAAGTAGTTCTAAGTTCTAGGGGACTGATGACCTGAGATGTCAAGTCCCAAAGTGCTCAGAGCCATTTGAACCATCTAACATCGAATGGAACTGGATGTACGTCCTAAACTCCTTCTCCCACCTGTCCCTCTGCATCTCTTCCTCTCATAAGCCTTTCTCATCTGTTCCTCCTTCCACCTCTCTATATACATTTCCACCCACCTCTCTGGCCTTGAGCCTATTTTATTGTTATTACAACTTTATATTCCGTAGTAACATTCTAATCATAAGCCGATAAGCCAGATATACGAATTTCCTGTTCTGTGTGAAATCCGTCGGAGAGGAAAAAACAAACAGCAGATTGCTGTGTATACAATTTATGTTTAAAAATATGTATAATGAGAAACAATTTGTTTAATTGAAACTTCCTAGCAGATTAAAACTGTGTGCTGGACCGAGACTCGAACTCAGGACCTTTGCCTTTCGCCGGCAAGTGCTCTACCATCTGAGCTACCCAAGCACGACTCACGCCCGGTCTCACAGCTCTACTTCTGCCAGTATCTCGTCTCCTACCTTCCAAGCTTTACAGAAGCTCTCCTGCGAACCTTGCAGAACCAGCACTCCCGAAAGAAAGGATATTACGGAGACATGGCAGTTCCAGATTGAAATTTTCACTGTGCAGCGGAGTGTGCGCTGATATGAAACTTCCTGACAGACTAAAACTGTGTGCCGGACCGTGACTCGAACTCGGGACCTTTGCCATTCGCGGGCAAGTGCTCTACCTGCAAGGTTCGCAGGAGAGCTTCTGTAAAGTTTGGAAGATACGAGACGAGGTACTTGCAGATGTAAAGCTGTGACGACGGGGCGTCAATCGTGCTTGGGTAGCTCAGCTGGTACAGCACTTTCCCGCAAAAGGCTAGGGTCCCGAGTTCTAGCCTCGGTCCGCCACACAGTTTTAATTTACCAGGAAGTTTCATATCAGGGCACACTCCGCTGCAGAGTGAAAATTTCATTCTGAATTTGATTAATTGTTTAAATCCCCCACTTCCATAGCTACAACTGGGCGCTACTAAGGAAAGAAAACGGTACATATTTACAGCAGAACACAGAACAGCACCTTCTTTCTTGCCGTATTTTAAGAGAACGCTATATGTAACAACGTTTCACTACTAAACGTCCTTTATTCGCCTAATTTGTTCCTTACTTTTTGACTTTTTTGATAAGGTTTTCCCCTTCATATATCATATATATGTAGCTATTATATACATTTAAAAAATGAAGCCTACTATCCGTCGGAAAGTTCTTTAGAGTATGGTGTTAAAGTTGGAATTAAATCTGTCAAGAGCTTCTCAAGACATTTGCTAACAACGTTTCCACTCTATACTACATATTTTTTCAATATTATGTATATTGAAAATAGGTTACTATAAACTGGCATGTATTAGCATACAAGGTTGTTTCAAAATTTCGAGTCAGTCTACCGACTACTTTTCGAGTTTTACGTATTTATATGTACCACAGGCTGAAATTTCATAAACTGCGGAAAAGAAATCGCAACAACAAAAACGAACTAATGTAGAGAAATGAATTTTTGGGAATACATTCATCTAGATAACATACTTAAAAGAGTGACGTTACAAGATCACAGGTTAATAGGCGCAAGATAGGCCACTGAAAATGTGGAATGCTGATACATTAATAACAGGTGTAACTGTCAGAATGTTGACTGTAAGCATGCAAAGGTGCATACATTGTGTTTTACAGGTGCCGGATGTCAGTCTGTGGCAAGGAGTTCGATGCCTGTTGCACTTGACCTGGCGGTACAGAGACGGTTAATGCTGTTTGTGGATGACGCTGGAGTTTGTCGTCCAATGCTGTCCTGTATGTACTCGACTGGAGGCAGATCTGGTGATCGAGTAGGGCAAGGCAACTTGTCGGCACACTGTAGAGCCCGTTGGTGTATTGGCGAGCGTTATCCTGTTGGAAAACACCCCCTGGATTGCTGGTCATGAACGGTAACACAACCTGCCCTCCAACGAGCTCTACTTTGACACCACTGATGACGCAAATGGCATGGTGTGGTGGATTACACACTACAAGGCGTCTGGCTTGGAGCTGTCCTTGAAGAAACCGATTTGTAGTAGTTCGTTGTGTCACTGCGGCGTCAACTGCTGCTCAGATTGCTGCTGCAGATACAGTGCGATGCGCCAGAGCCATTCGCCGAACATGAGGGCCTTTCTTCTCGCTAGCGCCACGAGGCCATCTGGAGCCCATTTTTCTTGCGACCGTACATTGTCGTTACTACTGCTCCCAGCAATTACGTACAGTGGCTACATTCCTGCCAATTGTATCTGCTGTATTGCAGAGGGAACACTTAGCTTCTCGTAACCCTATTACACGACCTCGTTCAAACTGAGTGAGGTGGTGATAATGGTGTCTCCGTCGCCTGAAAGATGTTCTTGACCAACATCAACTCATCACGTACAGTTGAAAGGCAGCTAAAGCTCAAGACAATTACAGCATGTACTTAAAGCAAAACTGTTTTCCATTCTCATGACGGCGCTAGTAGCGCTACTCTTAAACGACTGGCGTGAAATTTTGAATGGTATCATTTTTCAGGCATAGAAACCCACCTACCACCTTTCGTTTATGCCGCACAACTCTTCTTGGGGTTGCCGTTTTTATCTGTCAACGTATGTAAAGATAGTGGGAAGAGTAAAAATACATAATTAAAGTTGTATTTGACATACTGGATGCGAAATTTAGAACACAGAGCTCCGACCTTTGGCAGCAAGAACGGCCCCACCTTGTTTGGGCATCGAATCGACTAAGCTTTGATGACAGTTATGGCTAGTTATGGGTACGTCTTCCATGCTGCTTCATGTCTATACGTGCATGCCTCTCGACGAACTATGAAAAGATATTTTCTACAAGTAAGCGATCTGAAGAATTTGCTGCCATGGCAAGAGATAAATACCTTTGCACAGAGGTTGATCTAGACATCATGAGCAAAATGCGGTCTTGAGCTCTCTTTTAGAGTGATAAAGTCATCGACGTTTCGAAGACAAGGTACGGCCACAGGTCTTAAGACTTCAGTAATGTAAAGGCTTGTGCCCAAATTATTGCCTATTCGAACCATAGTTTATGTGCCAAGTGATACTCCATATCATCACTCCTAATGCTAGATCCGTATGAAAGTGATGATTGCAATCTGGAAAGTTTCGACTTCCTTGGATCCTACACAAATGTATACGCTCATCGTGATGTACTTGGAAACATAACTCCTCTGAAAAGATGACGTGGTGCAAGTCCTGTGCACTGAGTTGTCATTGTGTGTTCCACTGCCAACGCACGTCACATTGCCGCACCAGTGCAATGATCGCCATGCTGACACTCCATAGTGCTCCAGAAGGTCCCACTACCCCGTCTTACTGCGAACGAGCCCAATCCTGGTCAGACATACGTGAAGCAGCTGTGCGTTTCTGAACAGACGAGTAAACAATATGTCTGTCCAGAATGAGATTTTCACTCTGCAGCGGAGTGTACGCTGTTATGAAACTTCCTGGCAGATTAAAACTGTGTGCCGGACCGAGACTCGAACTCGGGACCTCTGCCTTTCGCGGGCAAATGCTCTACCTTTCTGAGCTACCCAAGCACGACTCACGCCCCGTCCTCACAGCTTTACTTCTGCCATTACCTCGTCTCCTACCTTTCAAAATTTACAGAAGCTCTCCTGCGAACATTGCAGAACTATCACTCGTGAAAGAAAGGGTATTGGGGAGACATGACTTAGCCTGGGGAATGTTTCCAGAATGAGATTTTCACTCTGCAGCGGTGTGTACGCTGTTATGAAACTTCCTGGCAGATTAAAAATGTGTGCAGGACCGGGATTCGAACTCGGGACCTTTGCCTTTCGCGGGCAAGTGCTCTACCATCTTTTTTTTATGTGAGTCGTGCTTGGGTAGCTCAGATGGTAGAGCACTTGCCCGCGAAAGGCAAAGATCCCGAGTTCGAGTCTCAGTCCGGTACACAGTTTAATCTGCCAGGAAGTTTCAATATGTCTGTCCTCTCGAGCGCTAGTCATACATAGGGTTGAGTATGGATCTCCTGAACTCATCTGTTCCAAATTTACATGACACTGCTCGATCGCTACCTACGTGAAGAGCGGTATTGGGGAAAGATACATCGCAGTCTTGAAAGGCTATGTTCCCGCCGCTTTCAAATTCTGATACGTGCTGGGAGACGTATCTCCTCTTACACAACATTAAAATGCGTTTTCTAAATGAAAAACTAGATGGTGTTTCTCCTACCTACTTCGTTTAATTGATCTGAAATGTTAATAATTTGAATATCCAGGCATGTGGTTCATTTCATGTCAGTTTGGCGTTCTTCGCATGCCATCTACATGGTGTTCTAATTTTACCGGACAGCAGTATAGTTTTTTAAGAAGTGTGTACAATTTTTATTCAGTTGCTCCTTCCCACATCATAACATTCATCGCAGACACGACCTCTGGGGCTACATTACTATCTGACTGTAGATCACTGTAAATAAATATTTAAGTATTGTGTCACTCCCAAACTGGTGCTAGCTTGTCTATTTGAGATCGCTCTGGAGAGCTTGCATATCAACTTCCCTAATAACTCACTCATTTGAGTTCCTTTTGTAAGGCTTGCATATCAGTAATTACTCACTCATTTGAGACTACTTTGGAAAGTTGTGTATCAGCTTCACTAATTACTCACTCTAACGTGGCCACACTGGAAAGCTTGCGTATCAGCTTCACTGGTTACTAACTCATCTGAGACCAGTTTGGAGGACTTGCGTATCAGCTTCGCTAATTACTCACTCAAATGAGGCCACTCTGGATGTCTTGCATATCAGCGTCACTAATTACTCACTCAAGTATCTTCTAGTCTGGTCTCACATGAATGAACGGACCCCGTTCCAAATCTTTTCACAAGAGAACAATTTGAGATGGTTAACCAATGCGGACTCTCTTCATCCTCACCCCCAAATGCCAAACTGTTAGATGATTTTTTTCTTAACTTTATTTTTTGTGCTTCGTTTCCCGTCGCCTTCTATCCACCTTCGGAGGCAGCCTGTCGCTGTGAAATTACACACTAGTTACGAACATTTTATTTGCGTCAAAACGAGCTAAAATTCAGGACTCTAAAAATATATCAAAATCTGCGGACATCTTTTTATGAAATACTTCGAATTTATAACCTTGAATGCCCTTCAAATAGGAACAAAATATTTTTATGGTACACTGATGACAAGTTCGTAGGTTTGTTATGTAAGACGGAAGTGTTACAGGTTTTCAATAAAGATGTCGAAAGGGTGTATCTAAATATCATGTTAGTAAGTGAAACTGAAAAGGCGCACTGCACTTTTCTTGGGGATTGCCACAGCTGTGGAACCAGTGGTCAGTTGAGCCACGCAGTCTGAAGGAAGACAAAAGCGTGCCGATGTATAAATGCACACAGTTTCTAGCATAACGATGCTCCTTCGACTACTTTCTCCCACAACTTACGACGTTTGAGCTACAGTTGTTCAGCAATATTTATTATTTGTCAAGACAGATTACTGTCAATTATCTTGAGGTGACTTCTCAAGAAACAGAACATGTCCGTATCGTGTGGTTCTTTTTAGGTGGTGCTTGCATGTTGCAACATCGATTAATCGAATGATGTAGCAGATGATAGCTCATGTACAATTTACAAGAAGTGGGTAAAACTATGCTGAAAACTATCATTTTGGATGAGCAAATAGTAAAGCCGATACAAAAAAATGCCGCTCAGCCTTACTGCCCACTGACGTTCAGTCAATGTCATTTAGTCTGCACCAGTAAATGGCCACAGTTTTGTAAGATGCTTGGTTGTAAAAGATATCTCACCACCTCGTTGTTGAATCAATATGTATTTAGTTAGGCTTTAATCTACGTACCCACTTACCCACTTACGGATTATTAGTCTGCCGAGTTTGTCAATTATTATTGGTCTTACTTTTCATGGCTGATAAACTTCCATCAGAACTCATGAGGTCACTATATTTTGTGTAGGTGCAGTGGATGGTGTTAGACGGGTATGGGCTCTGCAAAAGCGTCATATCTTGAACGGAAAGCCGATCTTGTTTCGTGTGCTGTTAGGTATGTTCCCACTGCTTGAATACTGCTCAGCAGTGTGGGATCCGTACCAGATAGGGTTGATAGAAGATATAGAGAAGATCCAACGGAGAGCAGCGCGCTTCGTTACAGGATCATTCAGTAATCGCGAAAGTGTTACGGAGATGATAGATAAACGCCAGTGGAAGACTCTGCAGGAGAGACGCTCAGTAGCTCGGTACGGGCTTTTGTTGAAGTTTCGAGAACATACCTTCACCGAAGAGTCAAGCAGTATATTGCTCCCTCCTACGTATATCTCGCGAAGAGACCGTGAGGATAAAATCAGAGAGATTAGAGCCCACGCAGAGGCATACCGACAATCCTTCTTTCCACGAACAATACGAGACTGGAATAGAAGGGAGAACCGATAGAGGTACTCAAGGTACCCTCCGCCACACACCGTCAGGTGGCTTGCGGAGCATGGATGTAGATGTAGATGTAGATGTACACGAAATGTCTTTTTGCGCTTAATGGATACGAGATGTTCCCTCCGAAGCTCACTCCTACATGCCGGAGGATGGTAAAAAACAAGCGGGAAACATAGCGTATGCAGCCGAAGGCAGACACGGAGAACAAGTCTACAAGTTTCCACTAACTGAGCAAATGTTTTATTCAGGAGCACAATTGCGCGTTCCTCCAGAAACGAATTGATGACATTTCGGCAGTCGTTCGCCATTGCAACACACATAAATTCCCACAAACGTAGAAATAAATCTCTCAGTGGTATCAGTGGGCCATTAGAGATTACAGACAATCGGGTTTCTAAGAATGCTGGATTGAAGTACGGTAGACTGTCTTTGTTATGATAATAAGAGTTTAATTACTTCAAGCACTGTTGTGACGACCAACTTGCGACCAGAAAGAGGGGGCGTGCCGGGCTCAGCAGACGGGTCCCTCTGAGCTATCTAAGAACATAGCCCAAGCCTGGAAGTTATGTTATTCGTGGTGGCCAATGGGTAAAACCCATTGCGGTACTAAGCGCGAATCATCTGACCGCAGAAATAGCGGCAACGCATAAAATCAGGAATGTTGTTTGTTGTTGTGGTCTTCGGTCCAGAGACTTGTTTGATGCAGCTATCCATGCAACTCTATACTGTGCAAGCTTCTTCATTTCCCAGAACCTACTACAACCTACATCCTTCTGAATCTGCTCAGTGTATTCATCTCTTGGTCTCTCTCTACGATTTTTACCCTCCACGCTGCCCTCCAATAGTAAATTGGTGGTCCCATGATCCCTCAGAATATGTCCTACCAACCGATTCCTTCTTCTAGTCAAGTTGTGCCACAAATTTCTCTTCTCCCCAATTCTATTCAATAGCTCCTAATTGGTTATGTGATCTACCCATCTAATCTTCAGCATTCTTCTGTAGCACCACATTTCGAAAGCTTCTGTTCTCTTTTTATCCAAACTATTTATCGTCCGTACATGGGTACACTCCATACAAATACTTTCAGAAAAGACTTCGTGACACTTAAATCTATACTCGATTTTAATAAATTTCTCCTCTTCAGAAACACTTTCCTTGCCATTGGCAGTCTACATTTTATATCCCCTCTACTTCGACCATCATCAGTTATTTTGCTCCCCAAATAGCAAAACTCATTTACTACTTTAAGTGTCTCATTTCCTAATCTAATTCCCTCAGCATCACCCGACTTAATTTGACTACATTCCATTATCCTCGTTTTGCTTTTGTTGATGTTCATCTTATATCCTCCTTTCAAGACACTGTCCATTCCGTTCAATTGCTCTTCCAGGTCCTTTGCTGTCTCTGACAGAATTACAATGTCGTCGGCGAACCTCAAAGTTTTTATTTCTTCTCCATGGATTTTAATATCCACTCCGAATTTTTCTTTTGTTTCCTTTACTGTTTGCTCAATACACAGATTGAATAACATCGGGGATAGGCTACAACCCTGTCTCACTCGCTTCCCAGCCATTGCTTCCCTTTCATGCCCCTCGACTCTTATAACTGCCATCTGGTTTCTGTATAAATTGTAAATAGCCTTTCGCTCCCTATATTTGACCCCTGCCACCTTCAGAATTTGAAAGAGCGAATTCCAGTCTGTTATTAATACTGTAGAGGCGCCTGTAGAGTCGTTTAATATACTAAATCACTGGCAGAACGAGATTTTAAGATGAATCACTCGAAATAGGAGCCCATTAGTATCCCACTACCGATAATTAGTTATAGTTAATAAAGAGCAGTAAATTCACTAAAATTGTGAAAAGTAATGGTGCCGAAAATAATTAATTTACGATATCCTGAGACACACGCTTACTTCCGACTGAGTGAGAATTGTTTAACGACGCCACGTAATTTTATGTAATTATTTTATTTCGTCCACCACCCACAGTCAATATCCTTCAGTATCTACATCTACAGCTACATAGATACTCCGCAAGTCATTGTGCGGTGCGTGGCGGAGTGTACGCTTCACCTCTACTAGTCATTTCCCTTCCTGTTTCACTCGCAAATGGAGCTAAGGAAAAACAAATGTCAATATGCCTCCGTATGAGCCCTAATTTCTCGAATCCTACCTTCGTGGTTCTTAAGCGCAATTTATGTTCACGCCACTAGAATCGTTCGGCAGTCAGCTTTAAACGCTGGTTCTATAAATTTTCTCAGTAGTGTTTCTCGAAGAGAACGTCGCCTTCCCTCCAGGGATTCCCATTTCAGTTCACAAAGCATCTCCGTAACACTTACGAATTGTTGAAACCTACTGTGAACAAATCTAGCAGACCGCCTCTGAGTAGTTTCAATGTCTTCCTTTAATCCGACTTGGTACAAATCGCAAACAATCGATCAGTACTCAGAACAGGCACCCGTGTCCTATTCGCCATCTTCTTCATAGGTGAACCACTCTTTCCTAAAAGTCTCCCAATAAACCGAAGTCCACCATTTGCCTTCCCTACCACAGTTCTCACATGTTCGTTCCATTGCATACTGCTTTACGGCGTTAGGCCCAGATATTTAAAGGACTTGATTGTGTCAACCAGTACACTAGTAATACTATATCCGAATGTTACAGTTTTGTTTTTCCTACTATTTCGCATTAACTTACATTTTTCCGCATTTAGTGGTAGCTGCCATTTATCACACCAACTGGAAATTTTGTCAAAGTCGTCTTGTATCTTTCTACAATCTCTCAACTTCGACATCTTACCATACACCAAAGCATCACCAGCAAACAACCACAGATTGCAACTCACCCTGTGCGCCAAATCATTTATATATATGGAGAACAACAGCGGTCCCATCACACTTCCCTGGAGCACTCCCGACGATACCCTTGTCTCTGATGAACACTCGGCGTCGAGGACAGCATACTAGATTCTGTTACTTAAGGAGTTTTCGAGCCACTCGCACACCTGAAAACTTATTCCATGTGCCCGTACCTTCGTTAGCAGCCTGCAATGGGGCACCGTGTCAAATGCTTTCCGGAAATCTAGAAATACGGAATCCTCCTGTTGCCCTTCATCCATTGTTTGCAAAATATCGTGTGAGAAAAGCGCAATCTGAGTTTCGCACGAGCAATGCTTCCTAAAACCACGCTGATGCGTGGGCATAAGCTTCTCAGTCTCAAGAAAGATTATTATATTCGAACTGAGAATACGTTCAAGGATTCTGCAGCAAACCGAAATTAGGGATACTGGTCTGTAATTTTGCGGGTCCCTACTTTTACCCTTCTTATACACTGAAGTCACCTGTGCTTTTTTCTAGTCGCAGGGGATATTGTGCTGGGCGAGATATTCATGATAAATGCAGACTAGGTAAGGAGCCAATGCAAGCTACGTGAGGGGCCAATGCCATAAAATACTCTTTGTAAAATCGAATTGGGATTCCATTCGGACCTGGTGACTTACTTGCTTTCAAATCTTTCAGTTGTTTCTCTACGCCAGGGATGCTTATGCTTATTACAATGTCGTCCATACGAGAGTTTGCCCGACGGTCAAATGACGGCATGTTTGTACGATTCTCGTGCATGAACAATTTCTTGAACGTGTAATTTAGAACTTCAGCTTTCGTTTTGCTGTCTTCAACAGCCACACCAGACTGGTCAACAAGGGACTGAATGGAAGCCTTAGATTTTCTTAGTGATTTTACATAAGACCAGAATTTTGTCTGATTGTCTGCCAGACCTTTTGATGCGGTGTGACGGAGGTAGATCTTTTTACAGACCAACGAATCTCTACTGACCTTCACTTGTCGTCATTTGTGTTTTTCCTTTTGAACCGAGAGAGCAACAGCCTCTGCCTCCTCAGCATCCTCCGAATTTCGTTATTAAGCCATGGTGGGCCTTTTACATCCTTTGCCCACTTACTAACTGGGCACGTAACTCCCCAGGACACTAATTACAATTTAAATACCCTGTGCGTAACTGAGAAGGTAGATTCAACATTCTCTTACTGTGAGTTTATGGACTACACTGTGATATACAGAAATATAGAATTATTTGCGGGCAAGAATGCCATGACAATTGCTTTATGTAAATACTGATACTCTTTATTATCTAATTCAACGATTCTGAACATACCGTGAGCTTTTAGTTATTTATGGAGAATATTATGTAAAATATTAAGCGAATGTTGGCATCTGTTAATTTCTTATCCACCCATAGCCCTTCAGATGTATTGCCTGCATAAATCTAAGATCAATTGGAGGAATACTAAAGAGGTAAACATTATCCACGAAAGAGGTCGTAACGAAACCCAGACCTATATATACATCTACCTCACAAGAGACTACCATATATATAAAACTTCCTGGCAGATTAAAACTGTGTGCCCGACCGAGACTCGAACTCGGGACCTTTGCCTTTCGCGGGCAAGTGCTCTACCATCTGAGCTACCGAAGCACGACTCACGGCGGGTACTCACAGCTTTACTTCTGCCAGTATCTCGTCTCCTACCTTCCACTTCCTGTGAGTACCGGGCGTGAGTCGTGCTTCGGTAGCTCAGATGGTAGAGCACTTGCCCGCGAAAGGCAAAGGTCCCGAGTTCGAGTCTCGGTCGGGCACACAGTTTTAATCTGCCAGGAAGTTTCATATCAGCGCACACTCCACTGCAGAGTGAAAATCTCATTCTGGTACCATATATATAATTTTTCCATGCTGATTTTAAAATGACATTTTTAAACCTTTCTATAAGAAAAGAGACAGGAAAGATCTAAATAAGTATCGTTCAATTTGCATATTAAGAGTTACTAAAAAGTTCGGGAAGCTAATGTAATCAAGAATAGTGTCAAACTTCCACAAAAACAATTTACTTTGGTCACCACAGTTTTAAATCATGAATTATTGCTCGACTGAAAATGTTCACCCAGTATTACAACCGCTAAAGAGCGCAGCATCGCCATTTCGTATTTCTTGCGATGTATCCATGATGTTTGATTACGGAATCATAATATTCTCTTAGAATTGTGCGTCACTGATAAGCTTAGTCGTACAGTTTCTGAATTTTTAAAACTCCAACGCGAGGCAAGGAAGATAATTCTCTCGTAATTGCAGAAAACAGAAATTAGTACTGGTACGTATTATAGTCTCATTCATACACTATGCGAACGCTTGCAGAGAGCAAATGTAATTAGGAACAAAAAAATGTTTAGAGTTACTATACTGTAGCACATTCTTGACAATAACTTGGTGAAAATACATGGACCATGTTCACCAGGTCTCAGCAAAATATCAGTGTGATGGTAGAGTCTTCTTCACCGGTCGGACGAATGAAGATAGAAGTGGCAAGTAGTAAACAATATATTTTAGAACAGCAGCACTTTCTATCCTAGTAGTTTTACCAGAAACAGAAGTCAGTACGATACAGGATAAATGTTTTCTCATAGTTAAGGCACTTACTATACATTCATAGAAGTTATCTATATGTAGCCTAGATGGGCAACAGTCTCGAGAAAGCTCAACTCCATAATGCAGTCAGTTGTTGTTGGATTGGAAGACGATAATCTTGTGGCTGTTGTCTACGTTTGCGCCACATGCGCAAACGAGCTACGCTGTAGACTGAAACCAATGAAGATGCTGTCTGAACCGTTCAGAGTTGAACCAAACAGTTCTGATGAGCAAGCTGGTGTTGCCCACAGCAGCAGAAAGTGGTTTGTGTTGGTGTCCAGACTGTGTCTGCCTTTATGCTTATAAGGAAGGGGATAAGTTACTATTTCTCCAGTTTTTCATCGCGCACCATGAAAATCGCTGTGGTTACTCGGTCATATTTTTCAATACCTTTGTGATTTGTCTTCTTGCAAGAGAGGCAACGACTTCACCGTTACTCACATAAAAATAACTTTACTTTTATTGTGACAATACACATCGGCCACCTGTCCCATTTGTGTCGTTACACGTGTGATTTTTATTAACATGAACACTAAATCAGTACCCGAAATAAGACGTACGTTTTATAATCTGCCGGTATGAATGTCATGACAACTGAAAATTTGTGCCAGACCGATACAAATTTTCAGTTATTACCACATACAGAATGAACATTAATAAAACCGAAAAACTGGAGGGAGGGGTTCCCGACTGGAACTGGGAGGAAAATAGGTCCTATGAACATGTGTCTGGAAATGCATCGTTGCCACTGTAGATGGCGCTGACGAATGAAAGTTCCCCTGACCACATTCCGTGTATTCCTTGTGTATTGCAGTCTGTGTGACTGACGCAGCATACTGTAAGCAGCAGAATGGTCCGGTGGTCGTGTCGGGAACAAACCGAGGCGGTGTTTGTATATGGCCAAGCAGACGGAAACTGTCGAGAGGCAGCACGGTTATACCAAAACAAGTACCCTCGTAGACACCAATCACTTCACTCGACATTTCAAGTCCTTTTTGGGCGTTTGTGTGATCATGGGCCCTTTCAGACAGACAAACGTGCAAGGAGACGGCGGACTGTGCGTACACCAGATTTGGAGGACTGAGTTTTACTGGATATTGAGATGAACTCTACTTCAAGCTCCAGGCAAACGGCCTGCCAACATGTTGTACGCAAAAGAACGATTATGTGTGTCCTGCATTGCATCACATGGAGGCCACTTTTAACGTCCGTTGTGACGTCGATGCGATGCAGCTCTGTACTGTGTTGGGACAATTTGCTGTCGTAGCACGCAGACCGTCCATATACGATGTTCAAAGGACCTATCTTTCTCCATTTGCAATGAGGAATCAGTCCCTGCAGTTTGTCGGTTCTATTTACGTTCACCCTGCATTCATTGCACTGCAGGCTCTGCATATCTGAACTGTCTTCTCTGATATCATTTCATGTCACTGTAGCTTCCTCGATTTCATCACAGTGACTCATTCATTTCATTTTGTTGCATGTAATTCATTTCATACTCTAATGTGGGGAATTAGATTAGGAAATGAGACACTTAAAGTAGTATATAAGTTTTGCTATTTGGGGAGCAAAATAACTGATGATGCTCGAAGTATAGAGGATATACAATGTAGACTCGCAATGGCAAGGAAAGCATTTCTGAAGAAGAAAAATTTATTAACATCGAGTATAGATTTGAGTGTCATGAAGTCGTTTCTGAAAGTATTTGTATGGAGTGTAGCCATGTATAGAAGTGAAACGTGGACGATAAATAGTTTAAACAAGAAGAGAATAGAAGCTTTTGAAATGTGGTGCTACAGAAGAATACTGAAGAATAGATGGGCACATCATGCAATGAATGAGGAAGTACTGAATAGAATTGGGTAGAAGAGGAATTTGTGTCACAACTTGACGAGAAGAAGTGACTGGTTGGTAGGACATGTTTTGAGGCATCAAGGTATCACCAATTTAGTATTGGAGGGCAGCGTGGAGGGTAAAAATCGTAGAGGGAGTCCAAGAGATGTATACACTACGGAGATTCAGAAGGATGTAGACTGCATTAGGTACTGTTAGATGAAGAAGCTTGCACAGGATAGAGTAGTATGGAGAGCTGCATCAAACCAGTCTCTGGACTGAAGACCACAACAACAACAACAACTCTTAATGTGATCATACTCACCACTTCAGGCTGCCTGGCTTGCAGAGTTCCTCCCGCAGCCACGAGAAGCGCCAGCATCGCCGCCACCAGTAGGAGCGCAGAGCAACTGAAGGAGGAAGGCGCCATGGGGGTCGAGTCGTACCTCGCAACAGGCGATGACGCTGTCTCTGCCAGTCGGCAGTGCCTTGTAGTTTCGTGCCCTGGTAATAAGGGCGCTCCCGGTACTTGCTTGCTGAGTAACCTTCACGATTCTGCCATCACGCGCTACAGTATTGCTGTATTTTTTACTTGAAAAACGATTGTCAAGGAGGCGCAGCAGGCGTCAGTGGCGTAGCGAAAACCAACAACTCACGTAGGGAGCAAGAGGCAAGCGCAGTTCGTGCTCAGGTTCACAATTTCACATCTGTTCTATCAGAGATGTTAAGCTTTTATGGAATATGTAGTTCATCACATGCTTGGTTTTTGTTCTTATTTAACCCATTACTGGCCAAAACTCTATCGGATCATTTTTTTTTGCAAACTTTTATACATAAATACGTTACATTGAGAGAGTAATTGAATAAAAAGATGTTTTGAAAATTTTCAGTTTATTAGAACAAAAACTATAGACCGTCCCATTTTTTTTGGGACATTGGCCAAATGCGCTATCCAAATTCACAACCTTATTCTCCATGCATAAGAAACAACACAAACAATAAATAAAGAATGTTTTAATATTATTGAATGTCTATTCAGTATGAAATGAAGCAAAACAGTTGTCGTGTACACCAACATTGCACCTATCAAAAATTTTTGTTGTTTTTTTTTCTTGCAGTAAGCACATGTCTTCGTTGTTTTACTTGGCACAATGAAATGATTTCCAGGATATAGTCGTACATCTGTGCTCACCCATCCTCCCATCAATTTGCTTCCTTGTGGTCCTCTGCGTTTTGGTACTGATCCTGTTTTCTTTGATAGGTAAAACATCACTATTCTCCGTCGGACATCCAAAAGTGAGAGCTTCTCATTGGAGTTAGCAATTTGGTATGCACTCTATGTGTTTACTATGCAAATATCTATCATCTGTGTGAATAATGGCCACCACCATTTCTTTGACCTTATCTTCGTCCTATAAAGTGATATCTGCTTGTCAAGTAGCTCTACGCCACCCATATGGACACATCAACAATAAATGATAGTGTAACATGCCATTGTCCCATAATTGGGACGCATAAAATATATCGATATTGCACTTGAAAAAAATCAGAAGTATACGTAATCTTACACGGACATCCATATATTCATAACAAACACGCCCAGACAACTAAATCACAGCTCATTGTCGTCCAGGAACTACCAGCAGACATACAGTGCTGCCAAGTGCAAGAACAAAAAATCGGCACGTTTGTAATTTTCCTGACATGTAGTACTTAGTAAAAAGTTATTTATTTTACGTTTACAGGCATTATAGCAGTTAGTTGAACCTACAGGTGCAACAATAAAAGCAAAAAGCTCCATTGCTTACGTAGAAATAACTAAAATATACGCGTCCCAAAAAAGGGACAATCGCCAGTAATGGGTTAAGAAACAGAATAAACTGTCTGTCCAGTACAAAGAAGAACCCCATATCATTAGCGTGGATAGAAATTACAATGGGAGTCCCAGAGGGTTCAATCAGTGGCGCAGAACTGTTCTTCCTTTATGCTAACAATATGCTATTTTATTTGAATAAGGAGTCAGAATCCTGTTTTCAGATGATAACAGAAATTTTTCTGAAGCAAAGCAAAGAAGCAATAACAGGATAAATAATAAATGATGTTTCTGTGAAAGTTACGGACTGATTTTGCACAAATGGTCGGTCATTAAACTTTGAAAGAACCCCAGCTCATTTAGATTTATACTGCCAAAAATATCTCTCATCCTGTTAACATACACTACTGGCCATTAAAATTGCTACACCACGAAGACGACGTGCTACAGACGCGAATTTTAACCGACAGGAAGAAGATGCTTTGATATGCAAATGATTAGCTTTTCAGAGCATTCACACAAGGTTGGTGCCGGTGGCGACACCTACAACGTGCTGACATGAGGAAAGTTTCCAACCGATTTCTCATATACAAACAACAGTTGACCGGCGTTGCCTAGTGAAACGTTATTGTGATGCCTCTTTAAGGAGGAGAAATGCGTACCATCACGTTTCCGACTTTGATAAAGGTCGGATTGTAGCCTATCGCGATTGCGGTTTATCGTATCGCGACACTGCTGCTCGCATTGGTCGAGATCCAATGAATGTTAGCAGAATATGGAATCGGTGGGTTCAGTAGGGTAATATGGAACGCCGTGCTGGATCCCAACGGCCTCGTATCACTAGCAGTCGAGATGACAGGCATCTTATCCGCATTGCTGTAACGGATCGTGCAGCCACGTCTCGATCCCTGAGTCAACATACAGGACGTTTGCAAGACAACAACCATCTGCCTAACAGTTCGACGACGTTTGCAGCAGCATGGACTATCAGCTCGGAGACCATGGCTGCGGTTACCCTTGACGCTGCATCACAGACAGGAGCGCCTGCGATGGTGTACTCAACGACGAAGCTGGGTGCACGAATGGCAAAATGTCATTTTTTCGGATGAATGCAGGTTCTGTTCACAGCATCATGATGGTCGCCATCCGTGTTTGGCGACATCGCGGCGAGCGCACATCGGAAGCGTGTATTCGTCATCGCCATACTGGCGTATCACCCGGCGTGATGGTATGGGGTGCCTTTGGTTACACGTCTCGGTCATCTCTTGTTCGCATTGACGGCACTTTGAACAGTGGACGTTGCATTTCAGATATGTTACGACCCGTGGCTCTACCCTTCATTCGATCCCTGCAAAACTCTACATTTCAGCAGGATGATGCACGACCGCATGTTTCAGGTCCTGTACGGGCCTTTCTGGATACAGAAAATGTTCGACGGCTGCCCTGGGCAGCACATTCTCCAGATCTCTCACCAACTGAACTGTGGTATCGTGTTGAAGCTGCATGGGCAGCTGTACCTGTACACGCCATCCAGGCTCTGTTTGACTCAATGCCCAGTCGTATCAAGGCCGTTATTACGGCCAGGGGTGGTTGTTCTCGGTACTGATTTCTCAGGATCTATGCACCCAAATTGCATGAAAATGTAATCACATGTCAGTTGTAGTATAATATATTTGTCCAATGAATACCCGTTTATCATCTGCATTTCTTATTGGTGTAGCAATTTTAATGGCCAGTAGTGTAGTATGCCAATAAGAAATAATGAACAGGATAGAAGGTTCTAAATTCATGTGCATGTTAATGAAAATTTAAACTGGAAAAGCCTTATGGTAGAACTCCTAAAACGTTTCCCAACTTCGGGGATGTATAAGTCAGGAAGTTTACGTATTTTTTACATCCTTTCATTCACTAATATCTTGTGGGGTAATACTCTGGCGCAATTCAACGCTTACAGAAAAACATTTCTCACAGGTATATTTTGCAGCGTAGAATATTAACAGCAGCGTCACAGTACACTCATACGTCACCCACGGTACCTGCACCTGCCCATGTTAGGCAATAAATTCTGCCTGACTCATGTAGTACTATCACCGTAAGAGGGTGGTACGGGACTACAAGTCCCACCGCCACACCTCCAAAGTGAATTGCAGTGACAAAGTCACTGCACAGTGGAAATTTACTGGCCCACCAACACAGTTAGACCGCAACAGACCGGTGATGCTGTATTGTAACCTATCACCTCGGACTACAAGTCCATTAAAAAAAAAAAAAAAAAAAACACTCATACAGTTACGAAATTTCTTAAAAACAATCGAACTGACATTGAGAGTAACAGAGATATTCGAAAGTACTACAGTAGAAGGAAAATTCATCTGCATTACTCTCTAACAAATTTAACTTTGGCACAAAAAGAATATACAGATACAAAATTCTTTGACGATCTAGCATGAAATTAAAATGTCTAACAGCAGAAGCGCTTTTTGTAATTTGAACTACAGATGTTTCTCCTTGACAACTCCTTCTATACAAGAATTCTTGCGCAGAAACGATCAGTCATTTTTACGGAAAAAAATTCTAAATGTCCATGATGCGGCCATATAAATACTTTGCTTGGGTATGTTTTGTGTCTGTTCTTCTGAGACATTCCACGTCATACCGTTTATAGCAAACATGATCTATGGACTATATTAAGAACTAATTCAGTCTGTCACCTGTGTATGAATATAGCTGGCAATGGTGGTCACGAGAACGTAAGGTCGCTGGAAGACCGGGTTTCTGACGGTCAGGTGGCACTACCGAGAGGGAAGACCATCATGTTCCGTTTATGGCTCTGTCGCATAGTACTGCATCTTAAGCAGCAATCTGAGCAGCAGTTGGCACCAACGTGACACAACGAACAGTTATAAATCGGTTACTTGAAGGACAGCTCCAAGTCATACGCCCTGTAGCGTGCATTTTACTAACCCCAAACTACGGCTATTTGCGATTTCTGTGGTGTTGAGAGAGAACAAACTGGAACGTTGGGTAGAGGTCTGTAGTGTTTTCTGATAAAAGCCGGTTCTGCCTCAGTGCCACTGATAACCGTATGTTGGTTAGGAGGAGCCCACTTGAGAGCTGGCCGGAGTGGCCTAGCGGTTCTAGGCGCTACAGTCTGGAGCCGGGATTCCGCTACGGTCGCAGGTTCGAATCCCGCCTCGGGCATGGATCTGTGTGTGATGTCCTTAGGTTAGTTATGTTTAAGTAGTTCTAAGTTCTAGGCGACTGATGATCTCAGACGTTAAGTCGCATAGTGCTCAGAGCCATTTGAACCAACCCACTTGAGAGTGTGCAACTAACCTGTCTACGTGCTAGACACACAGAGCCTACACTGGAGCTATGGTCTGAGGTGCGATTTCGTATGACAACAGTTCTCTTGTGACTATCCCACGCACTGCAAAACAGTACATCAATATGGTGATCCGACCTGTTGTGCTGTCATGCACGAATAGCGTTCCACAGGGTGTTTTCCAACAGGATAACGCTCGCCCACACACCGCTGTTGTAGCCCAACATGTTCTAGAGAGTGTTGACATGTTGCCTTGATCTGCAAGATCAGCAGATCTGCCACCAATCGAGCACGTATGGGTCATCATGGGGCGACATCTCCAACGTCATCCACAGCCAGCATTAACCGTGACTGTACTGACCGACCTAGTGCAACAGTCGTGGAACTCCATACCACAAAGTGACATCTGGCACCTGTATAGCACACTGCACGCTTGTTTGCTTGCTTGCATTCACCATTCCGATGATTATACCGGTTATTAATACACCAGCATTTCACATTAGCAATCGCTTATCTCGCGACTACATTAACCTGTGATCTTGAAATGTTAATCATTTAAATATGTTACCTAGACAAATGTATTCCGGAAACTTCATTACTCTACTTATATTATTTTTTGGTGTTGTGATTTTTCCATTCAGTGTACATATGCGTAGTTATAAACGAAAGGAAAGTTGTGAAATGTCGCAACAAAAGAGTTGCGTAATTTTTTACTTCTGACACTCTTTTGCTGAGGGAACCGTGTAACACAGTTTATTATTCTTTGTGCTTCATAGAAACTCCTGTGCTGTCAACCATGACACCAAGACATTATGTTATGAGTCTTCACACCTCACTGCTACAGTGGTAAATTATACACAATTAAACTCCCAATACAATCTGTGTGCAAAATCTACACTGAAGTTAAAAATGTTTTTGTTCTTAGTTATCTGTATGTACATACAAGCAAAGCAGGTATAAAAATGAAACGAACATCCTCAATTTTTTGTTAGATTCCACTAATTTGCTTGAAATTGTTTCTTGTTTAGGCAAAGAAATTAGTCATCAGTTTAACACATCTTCGTATGTAGGTTACCAACTAAAACTAAACTGACTACATTACGTACAGTACACTGCATGAATTAAAAATTCATTGTTCTATATTCTCGGTACATTGACATATCACTTAAGAGATACTGTACGCATAAGAAATTCTTACTTAAATGTACTAAATGACTCCACCAAGCACTTAACAAAATGTTACACACTTAAATGACAGAACAAATGAAAATACGTACTGAGGTTCTTCAGGTCATGGTGGGGGTATAAACCCTTAAATTTATTTGAATCTGCATTAGACACTGTTAACAAAGGTCTACTGTATGGCGACAGTGACGTCTCTATAATTTCCCACTCTAACATTTCCTTTATCTCAATCTTAACTGCCTTTCTTTTCGACCATGGGATGGAATAGTTGGTGTAACAGTAAGTCTTACGGGTTATATCTTCGAGGTTATTTTTGTAGCTTTGTATGAGTCGTGGCTTGGTGTAACTGTAAGTCTTATGGGGTATAACTTCGATGTCATATTCGTATCTTCGGGTGGTTCTTGGCTTGTCTGAGAATACATCCACAAACTGTGTTAACAGACTGAATTACTCGGCTTGTTGTCAATCATTTAGATACCTTCAGATACCTTTTCCTTAATGAAAGCCGTATTGCATTCCACATCATAATCCAAATTGAATGGATGTTGTGCGTGCACAGAATGAGCCCTACGTTTGTCTATAAACAGCACCCTGTTTCTCACAAGCTTAACCCCCGTCCCTTGACAAAACTTAACATACCAGTCTCTAGTTCTTAGCAAATCGAAAACAATAATTTCGTCTTCAACTTTAAAATAGCATTTCCTACATCATAGGTCACTCCTGGTTTTTCTTATACGTAAAAAATCCATGTCAACTATGGCATTTACATATAACCCTTTCACAATTACAAATGTACAACTTATGTCTCCACCTCCAACATTTATCCTATTCTGCCCCTGCACTTTGACGCTCTGAGATTAGGCGCCGATAGGTCCAGAAATTCTGCCATTTTTGACTGTCAAAGTGAGTATCTTTTGAGTTTCATTTAGTCTATTAAAAAGATTATTGGATGAAACATTCACCATGGCTGTCGTATCAAGTATGTTAGTGGTTAATATGCCTTCTATTGTAGCAATGACAGCTGCTTGAACTAATTCTTTACTCTCTTCATTTCACATGGGAAGATCTTTCCAAAGCTCATCTCTTATGTCACTGTCCTACTTCTACGTTAACATGTGTAAACATTCACTACTGTTGCTGCCCCTAGTCCATCATGTAGCTGCATGCATTAGAGGGCCAAATGTGGTCACAGTTAGACAAACCATCAGTAACGGCGGCCGGGGGAGGGGAGGGGGGGTCGCACGTCTTCCACCTTCCTTACGTGGTTTTGTGGCTGCCAACTTTGTGTCGCACTGGTGTTAAGTACACAAACCTTTTACGTGTCTGTATTACTTGTAATTATTGACGTGGTACTCCATTTTGGTACCCCATTTATTTGCATACTGTTTGATGGATATCCATGATCTATTTGTGGTTTGCATTATAACCTGGATTAAAACGATTGCCTGTTGTCGGTACCTGTTAAAGGGCAGTGAATTACTGTTCAGACTCCGATCTTGTATTACAGGCCCTCGGGGTGGAACTGTGCTGTGGCAGCAATAATGACCATCCATGACATGATTGTTTGACCGGATGTCGGATGGAGTGGATTGTCCCACATTATTACCACCACTGCCTTTCGAATCCTTAGGTATTAAATTTATTGAATGCAACAGAGACACAAAGTGTTCTAAATTTTGTATCGGGTACCCATACGAGCTTCTCTCTAATATTATCGGCAACTTGGCCTTCAATATTCTCATTATATCTCTCTGTGAAATGGGTTCAAACCAATATCACTTCTTATTCAAGTAACGCTCAATGTATTTACGCAAGTTACCTTGCTTGCTTTTATATTGTTGTGGGTTGAAAACCTCTTAATGAAGTCGTCCCTGAAAACAGGTTGACTAAATTCTCGTCAGGGCGTCTCTTTCCAGTATCACGCTACTCGAGTGGTTTGTGTTGCCCAAATTCCTTCACCTCCCTGGACGTAGGATGCAGTATTAAGTATTTTTGTCCAAATTTTAGGAAGCACACATTTAAATCTTTTTATGTATGCGATGGGGTAATTTCTTTTCGGTATGGTGATTTCCTTCCGGAAGTAAACCCCTAAAACCGGCGATGTTTCCGCAAACTTTCCTCCATAAATATTGATGACATAGTGGATACCGCCTCCATATTACAAGCTGAGTGACTAGTTAAATGGTTAAACTGACCTGTATTGTCTCTGTACGCTCTGTTGTATTGCCCTGTGGTGGTATGCATCTGACCTGGCTGAGCAAAGGCAGTGCGCCATGAACATTACTTTTAACTACGGACAGCTCCCTGAGTAAATAATTCATCTGAGCAGCTACATTTATCACCACTCAGGGATATCCATCGTTAAAACAGTTTTTATCTGACTTAAATAGTGTTAACTTATTCACTGGTAGTGCCTTGCTTCAGTGAAACTTCTAAGCTAACTCACTGTACTGTGTCCTTCAATTCTGTGTCTGATTTTTCCTTAATTTTTTTCATTTACCCACTTTGCAGAATCATCCTAAAATATTTTTCTTGAGGTTTGAAACGCTCTTGTAACAGTGTATTTTGCTCAGACTTTTCTGACGTCTGCCGAACAGTATTTTCTATTGTCGTCTGTGCTATATGAAGAGATTTCACATCAGCCGACAGTTTGGTAATAGCTTTGGGTGTTCCTTCATAGGCTTATTTCAGTCTCCAAATTTCACACTCGTAAAACAAGTGGTTATTTGAGTAGGAAATTGTTTATCACCTGCCTCCATTCATGCAGCTAATTCTTTTTCGTGCTCGTTCATCTGCGCATCCAGTTCCTTATCGCGTGCGTGTAACATAACTGCAAGTTTTAGACACAGTTCCCTAAATGAATCAGATATTTCACTCGTTTAGGAAATACCTTCCTTTGTGTCTGGTAGTGCTTCTGTTTCCATTTCTGTCGAGTTGGGGCCTATATTCTCAGTTGTTGTATCAGCTGTATTCCGTAATTGACATGGGATTCCGTCTTAGTGTTATCTACGGGATCCATTTCTACGCGTTTTCTAAATATCACCATGCTGCAGACATTAACTAAAGTTTATGTTTAAAAAGAACTTCACTTTCCTTATACCAGCGCAACAAGAATGTGGCCAATAATAAATTGCAAAATGAAATGTGCAACATTACGAAACAAGCTAAAAATGACATTTCAGCTTTGAACCACACCGCAAGTTATTTGTATTGTATACATGATTCTTTAGTACAATGTAATTAATGGATTTAAAACTCCTCAAACATTAAAACTGAAAAATTAATATTTGGTGATGCACCATCTACTGTAATGACTTACGATTACAACGATGTGAAGTCGATCAATGATGTCCTTACCTTTGTTTTAGCGATGGAATTTTTTATTCAAAAATTTTTCGTAATTTGAAATCTCCTTCAGAGTTTTTGCTGTTTCGTGACAGCATCTTTAACAAACATATATTTAAGTTTCTTTTCCTTCAAAATAAAAATGGTACAAATGGCTCTGAGCACTATGGGAGTCAACATCTGAGGTCATCAGTCCCCTAGAACTTAGACTTACTTAAACCTAACTAACCTAAGGACATCACACACATCCATGCCCGAGACAGGATTCGAACCTGCAACCGTAGCAGCCACGTGGTTCCGGACTAAAATGCCTAGAACCGCACGGCCACCACGGCCGGCTCTTTTCCTTCAGGCATTGTAAATTTCTCATTTGTATTTTATATATCTAAACATGAAAAAGAGAAGACACATATTCTAAGTTCACACATAAAATTTCAGTTGTTTTACATATGTGTCCTGTCACAGTCGTCATTCGAAGCGTATCTTCACGTTTGTATATTTTAGTAAGTTCAAAATCTATCTCTAAAGAAGACTACGATTACAGAGAATATAAATGTACGTAAAGTTATCATATGTATAAGTTGTCGCATCGAGTAGACACATTTCCACAGCGATGGGACTGAAAATTAATGTCAATATATAAAAGATACTTTAAAACGAACTTTTAAAAATGTTTCGATTACAACTTATTATTCAAACAGACAGTGTGTCTCCTGTCTTTGTTTAGTACCGTTTGACTGTGTAAGTTATTGAGATCCTCATTCAATAAAATGCTAATTGTAGTATAATCGTACTTCAATTTGTATGAAAGCAGGCTATTTGCGAAAAATAAGAGAATTTGCGTGACTGGTGTATGATCGGTTTAACCACTAAACAATCCGGTCACTTTTTATATGGCCGATTATTCCAGATATACTCAATAGATTTCTTTAACGCAAGAAAGGAAATATGTGATTAAATAAATTTTTAACCACGTCTGAATTAAAGTTATGTTATTGTTAACATCAATTTCCTAATACAACACATGCAGACACTCTAGCACCAAGACAAAGAAAGGAGACAAATCAAGTACTGAAACAGACGATGTGTGCACAAGAAAAGACAAATGATTTTAAAAAGATCATATACATTAGTAGCTTCTTTGACTGTAAGTTTATACCACTAACTGTTTGCCATTCAATGGCCTTTCTGCGCAGATTCTTCTTTTGATAGACGGTCCTATATCTGTTACTTGTGTTTCACACAGACAGTACAAAAAAATTAGCCACTACAGCAACGCTAGAGGCTACTGCAGACGTTGGCTGTGCAGGTCAGACCTCCTTGCACCTACAGCCTTATAAAATCCACTGCCGTGCACAGCAAACATCAGTGTCAATCTCAGTTGCACTGCACTTGTCTTGAAAGTCATCGACTCTATTCTGTGTGTGCATAAACAAATGCTCTTTCCATGAACTAGGCTTTCAAATTTTTGTGTGCAACATATCATCCCAGAATTTATGACCGAACATACAGGAACGAAAATTTAAGACTAGGGGTCCCTCTCTTCCGTTTGTGATGCCTTTCGGTTTCGGTGGCTTGCGGAGCATCGTCCTTCCGGTGTCGTACGTTTTGCGTGGTGCGGCTGTGTTGTTAATAAACTGCAGCAGACTAAGTACCGAAATATACTTAACATGCGTGTGATAATAAGAAAGTGTGAAGGGCATTGTGGGAATGTACAAAATGTTTCGTGTACAAATATAGTAATGTTTTCTAATCGTTAGTATCATTAAATACCAATCACAAAAGCATGTAATTTTACTGAAAAGAAATATAATTTACGCTTCAGTGTTATGGTACCGATGTAAGAGCCATCTAATGGCTGTAACACGCTACAGACTCGTCGTCTTTGTAAGATTGCGTGTCAGTTGTACCGTATATGTCGTGAATGGAACATGTCAAGCTAACGTAAACAAACGGAGTAATGTGCAATTACTGTATATTGTGATTATTGAGACTTAACAATCATCTGTGAGCATGTGTTTTATTTATTTTATTTTATTTACACGTCTAGTTCCGTAGGACCAAATTGAGGAGCAAATCTCTAAGGTCATGGAACGGGTCAGTGCATGAAATTACAACGTAAAAGCAACAACAGATAAAATAAAATGTTAATTAACCCAAAAAAGTGAAGCCACAAGTTTAAGTAAACGCAGTCGACAATACAACATCGGAATCAGCTTAATTTTTCAAGGAACTCTTCAACAGAATAGAGGAAACTCTTTGGTTTCGATTTGAAAGAGCGTGGATTACTGCTAAGATTTTTTAATTCTTTTGGTAGCTTATTGAAAATGGATGCAGTGGTACACTGCACACATTTCTGCATAAGTGTTAAGGAACTGCGATCCAAATGCAGGTTGAATTTCTGCCGAGTATTAACGGAGCGAAAGCTGCTAATTCTTGGGATAAAGCTGATACTGTTAACATTAAACGACAGTAAAGAGTATATATATTGAGAGGACAGACTAGTGAACAGAAGTCGACAAGTGGTTCGCGTGCTTATACCGCTTATTACCCGAACTGCCTGTTTCTGAGCCAAAAATATCTGTTCAGAATGGAAAGAGTTACTCCAAAATATAATACCATGCTACATAAGCGAATGAAAATAACCAAAGTAGACTAATTTTCGTGTCGATCACTTTCACACACACACACACATATATATATAGCCAATCAGATGGACGGCTTGCGGGACTTGTTTAAGATGAGTCAAGCAGAGCAGAGCAATACGCAACAGCCTTCAGCTGTGAGCACTGATGATAATGAGTCTCTGAGCGGTGAGCAGCCGCACCTGGTGTGAACTCTAACTTTTCGCATAGTCAACGAGGTGGAGTATTGGACTTGTAATTCGCGATGAGATTGTGAACGATCGAACTGTGGCAGATGGATATGCGCTCGAGTGTAACAATAACTCCAAATACGGCCACTTTCGCTATTAGTTTGCTTTCTGAATAAACATTATTCTAACCAAATCGCAACTGTGTGAATTACAACATTTATGGCTGGTTAATTTAGTTCCCAATGTTATTATTACAGTTATTATATGTTATATTATCTTTGTATTTCACAAACTTGCAATTAGCCACACAATTTAACCAAATGGTCACAAGTATCTAATTTAGGGCGTGTAATGCGACACGTGTAGTTCAACCCCTAGGCGAGTTTGAGCCAAGAAATTTCGACGAAGAGGAACCGCATGTGAGTCCGAACATAGTTGGGATGTTGGATCGCAAGGCTGATCGAATTGTTGGAAGCATCAGCATGAGACTAACAATCACCACTGTTTAGGTTCTGAAACATGTATTTAAAACTATTCTTTGTTTCTACTGTGCACACTTTTGATACCAAAGACAGCCAACTTTGTGCACAAAGTCAAGAACTTCGTCCTGATGAATCAAAGATGTGGAAATCAGGTTCGGAAAGCAGTTCGTTCAGTCAAACAAACTATCTTACTTTGAGTCGCTGTCCTGGCAAGCAATTTATTGAAAAAAAGACAAACTTCAGCATAAATATTTGAATTATTTCATGCAGAAAGACCATCTGTCCAATTCAGTGACTTTCGATTAACATCAAAAAGAGATTAACTCCCTTAGAGTGTATCTTAAGTTGTAAAACACTCTCCATATGGAATATTATTTCGCAATATGACTTGATATACAGTGGGTAATGGAATGAAGACGATGGACTGAGGTTCTTTTGATACAGTACCTTTAGATGCATTTTATTAATTTTTGTCTGTATTTCCGCCAGAACAGACAGAAATACCAACGAGATCAAAAGTATTGAACCACAAAAATTCAAAATTAGTACGGAAGAAATTACAGCTCTCTGTATTCCCAATTAATGCAATTATACAGACTGCATCACATAACATTGTTAGTAACTGATTCCTGTGTTTACACGGTCCTTAAAATTACCAGTTTCCAAACCCGACACCTGTAATGATTTTGAATTCCTTTGGAAGAGCTCATTATAAAACCTTCGTACATCCATCTTCAGACGGACTTGGGGACGTCAGCTGTTATGTTTTTACAGACATCAAAGAAGTTTTGCATCACCCCGGTTCCAAGAACTCCTGAAGATGGACATCGACTGTGGATATTGTACCACAGACACAGTCCCTTTGACTCCACAGAGATGTCAGCAAACCTGCCCAAAGATGTAAACAACCCATGAGCAGCGCCTATTGGACGGAGGGTTCAAATGGCTCTGAGCACTATGGGACTCAACATCTGAGGTCATCAGTCCCCTAAAACTTAGAACTAATTAAACCTAACTAACCTAAGGACATCACACACATCCATGCCCGAGGCAGGATTCTAACCTGCGACCGTAGCAGTCACGCGGTTCCGGACTGACGTGCCTAGAACCGCACGGCCACCGCGGCAGACGGAGGGGGTCCGACAGCCGATCAGTTCTAGTTATTCCACCAGCAAGGAGGTACACGGCTCGTGTTGTCTCTAGTTCAACCATGATTAGACGGCAAATAGCGCTGTTCGATCGCGTCCGCATTGTTACTTTGTGCCAGAAAGTGCTTTCAACAAGGGAAGTGTCCAGGCGTCTCGGAGTGAAAAAGAGAGATGATGTTCGGACATCGAGGAGATACTGTCGATGACATGCCTCGCTCAGGTCGCCCAAGGGCTACTACTGCAGTGGATGACGGCTACCTACGGATTATGGCTCGGAGGAACCTTGACAGCAAACGCCACCATGTTGAATAAAGCTTTTCGTGCAGTCACTGGACGTCGTGTTACGTCTCAAACAGTGCGCAATAGGCTGGATGATGCGCAACGTCTCTCCCAACGTCCATGGTAGGGTCTATCTTTGCAACCACGATGTCATGCAGCGCGGTACAGATGCGCCCAACAGCATTCCGAATGGACCGCTCAGGATTGGCATCACGTTTTCTTCACCGATGAGTGTCGCGTATGCCTTCACCCAGACAATCGTCGGAGACGTGTTCGGAGGCAAGCCGGTCAGGCTGAACGCCTTAGACGCACTGCCCAGTGAGTGCCACAAGGTGGAGGTTCGCTGCTGTTTTGGGGTGGCATTATGTGTGGCCGACGTACGCCGCTGGTGGTCATGGAAGGCGCTGTAACGGCTCTACGATACGTGAATGCCATCGTCCGACCGGTAGTGCAACCATATCCTCAGAATATTGGCGAGGAATTCGTCTTCATGGACGACAATTCGCGCCCCCATCGTGCACATCTTGTGAATGACTTCCTTCAGGATAACGACATCGCTCGACTAGAGTGGCCAGCGTGTTCTCCGGACATGAAGCCCATCAAACATGCCTGGGATAGATTGAAAAGGGCTGTTTATGGACAGCGGTACCCACCAACCACTATGAGGGATCTACGCCAAATCGTCGTTGAAGAGTGGGACAACCTGGACCAACAGTGCCTTGGTGCACTTGTGGAGAGTATGTCACGACGAATACAGGCATGCATCAATGCAAGAGGACGTGCTACTGGGTATTATAGGTACCTGTGTGTACAGCAATCTGGCCCACCAATTCTGAAGGTCTAGCTGTATGGTGGTACATCATGCTGTGTTTGATTTTCATGAGCAATAAAAAGGGCGGAAATGATGTTTGTGTTGATCTCTATTCCAATTTTCTGTACAGGTTCCAGAGCTCTCGGAACCGAGGTGGTGCAAAACGTTTTTTGATGTGTGTATTTTGGTTGTGCTGTGTCCGCCAGTCACGGATGTAAGCGGAACCACGACTCACTCAGTAAGCGGCGCAGTGTGCGTGTATCAACAGTGCCAAAGGCAACATTAAGACTTACCTACTGTCACCGGAAGGAGAGCCCGTCTAGATATCGAGCTATTTACGTTACTCGTCGTTCACTGGAGTCAGACTTAGAATAGTGTTCATACTTGGAAGGACAAGTAAACTTTTAACAACATTGCCACGCATCGTCGTCATACAAAGTAGTGTAAAATTTCCTTTAATAAATTCTTGTCAGGTGCCGCTAAGTTGTGTTTCCAATGTCTGTCCTTTCCTAGTAGGGTCTATGACGACTCTGTTTAGTTGATGCGTGCTTAACAAGTCTCCTCAGTAATAGCAACTACTTTCAATGGTAGACTGTTCTCTTTCCGCTACCTTTATGTTGGATGTCAAGTGTTTTGGTACACACAAGTATGAATGAATCCTTCAGATGTATTTCATAACAAATACTATTGAGAAATTCATCTATACTCAATCAAAATTCATCATGAATTTGTTTATACTCATCAGATACGTAAGGAAGAACTGTTCTTACATCATTGGCCGATAGGCTGCTGGGTGACCGAATGCAGATCTTCCTGACTGAACTGCTCGGAATGCGTGATCATACTGTAGCATAGGCCCTAAATGATATATGTCTGCTAACGGTGAACCAAGCAGCTTGGCATAACACATGAACTGCTCAAAGCTGCAAATGATACTGTCGTTTATCGTCCAGTAAAATCATCGGAACACGAAAGTAAATTGCCAAACGTATTATGAAAGCTATCTCTATGGTGCGAAAATTAGCAATTTACCCTAAATAATGAAAATTGTGAGGTCATCCACGTGATTGCTAAAAGGAATCCTTTAAACGTCGGTTACACGATAAATCAGTCAAATTTAAATGCCATAAATACAACGAAATACCTAGGCATTACCATTACGAACAATTTAAGTTGGAATGAATGCATAGAAAATGTTGTGGGGAAGGCAAACCAAAGACTGCGTTTTAATGACAGAGCACTTAGAAGTGGAATAATAGAGGACCCTCTGGCAGGCACTTAAGTGTGATTTGCAGATTACCCGTGTATATGTAGATGTACTACATTTTCCGGCCTCGAGGAACGTTTGTCTTAGCAGTTTCTTCTGGCAGAAAAATATTCTAACGGAAGTTTTGCTAGAAGTTTTTAAAATGAAAATTATCTGACGTGTGCACATGCTTGACAACAGGCTAGCTGATATTGCTGCAGTTTACAACGATATCTCATGCGTACTGTAATTCGGTCATACTTTCTTAGCGACTGTTTTACAAGATCGAAGTTATCTGTCGGAAGGAAAAAATGAGACCTGCCTACAATGCCCTTGTAATTCAGATTCGACTCGCCCTTAACACTTGTACGTTTGATTTCAATTTGCTTCCTACAGGAGGTAGTTCTCAGTCTCTTTATGGACTTTACATCAGTTTCTTCCATTTATAAGGAATATTTATGTCACTTTACAAGAACGTACGACAAACTCCAATAAGCCGACCATTCGCATCCTACGAGATGAGAAACAGCAGGAAGAGGGGAAGTAAATACTCGAATCAACCATCTTCAGTGGTGCCCCTGTTACACACATACAGGGCCTCAGTCGCGGTCTGAGACCACTGCCCTGTGTAATTACGAAACTTATTTACCGAATACTTGGCTTTATGAGCGCGGGAGCAAGATCCTTCTGTCACAGTACTTTAAACCCACGGTGTATTTTTCTGGCAGCAGCTAATTTCCTCCAAAATTGTAGCTGAGATCCCTTCAGTATGAATCGATTCATGTGAGGAACACCACTATTTTTACTGCTTAGTATTATGACAATTATACAGCGGTCACTTTGTTAAACAGTCCTCACAATAAAATCTGCCGGTCACTTTGCTAATCATCAATACGCTCGAGTCGTTTCAAGAGGGGCGTAAGACTGAATCCATTTCTACCCAGATATCTTCGTCATGGAGCGTACGATACTAAGGAGAGTAATGAAAAGCCACAGTTGTGGCGGAATAATTTCTCCGATAATGGAGTTCGTTGTCATCAGATTGAATGCTACTATCCTGGGCTGAGTTCAGTTCTCTATATAGAGCATGTGACGCTGTTGGTAGTGACCTATGTTCTAAATAGGGACGTTAAACTCGGTGGCTGCAGTTGTATTACTGTAGAGAAATAGGTGTCTTTGTCTGTTTTTCACGCTTTCTCCTCCATTCAGTCCATAAACAGTCAACACAAGCAACATGAAGGTAAGTAGAAAATTATTCGACCTGGCCGCTGAACACTGTTTCTACGTCCTAAATGCACTTACCTTTCGATGTATTTTCCTTTTAGGACAAATACACATTTCCAACTTTTTCCAGGAAGTAGATTCCAGCCTGGTCTTTGACTTCTTGTCACGGAAGGTTTGCAAAGTACCCTTGTACGCTCCTCACAACCTTTCCGGACAATGCAAAAAAGCTCAACAAATTTACTTTGTAACTTTCATGTTTCTCAATTTTGAAACACCATTGAGGTCAGCTGCATTTCTCTGATAAAACATACTTTTCCCCTCTTTGAAACCCAGGTCGTTTCTTACGTATTGTTTGAGGCCTGTGGACTAAAAGAGCTGCGTAGTATTTGCCAGTTATCGTTTCACTCTTTTCAAGGAAATCTATAATAAGAATCCATTTTGGAATTTGGTCTCACATTTACATCAAAGCACATTCAACAAACACAGAATTCATTTCCACTAAGTTTATTCATAGTTAATTCTTCATTCAAAATGTACCTACTTATTATGTGTGTGCTACAGTTATTTAATCTTCCTCCAGCGCACTATTGCACACTTTTTCGGTTCTCTGATTGCATATACGGAATGTCTGTAAAGTAGATCTTGAAGACAATCACGGCTACGATTGAATAATCGTCTATTTCTTAACTAATAGAAATGATGTGGCATGTTCTTTGTAAGACTTCATCCAATTTTCCTGATTTTTTGTTTAAAGTCGAAAAATTTTTAGGCAGCATGGAATTTCAGTTTACGAATTTGATCAAAACACTAGTTTAAAAATCGTATAAACATTACTCTGTACATCAATTTCAGGTTTTATTTGCAATATTTCACAATGGAACAAAAGCAAAGATTCATAGATGTCATCGTCGTATCAGCGTCATACCTATAACTCTCGTAGCACACATTTACACGGTACAGCACATGCCTCAGAACGCATTGGTTACAATGCTATCTTTACCAAAAGATATATTCATTCACAACAGAAATCAACATTCAAAACTTATATGAACACGAAGTAGCTCTCCTCAGCCTACAACTAGAGTCTCATTTCCAGAGAATTCTGTGTTAAGTAATCGCTCCGATAAGAGTCGTCATCAGTCGATGAAATGAATACTTGCCTTGTTCTGTGTGTCATTGTGTTGACAGACCAATTGCTTTTCACGGTTTATGGTAGCCACTGTGTGCATTTATACGTAGGTGTTCATTTTTTGTTTTGTTTTCGTCTTCTTTTGGTGTTTTTGGGTCTATAATATATTTTCTTTGTACCTACGCACTCTGACTGCTGTAAGAATTGAAATTATTGGTGTATTTAGTCGATGTCAATGCCCTCCCTCTACTGTTACTGTTGCTGTTTTGTGGAGTACTCACTTGTCAAGTAATGGTGACTGGAAGGCACAATTCGATGAAAGAAGGAAAACGGAGGGAGGGGAAATAAAAGATGCAATTTAGTCATTTAAACTGCACTACCATAGCTCTGGTTTGTTTTACTACTCACCAGTAAAGCTTAAATTTGTTGTTAAGGCAAATCTATCGAAATAGATGTAAGTAAATAAGAGATAAGGAAGGTAATTTAGTTTTTAATCAAATGTGAGCCCGAATCATTCTCTTTAATATAATAAAGAACAATAAAAATTAATTTACAAATTTCAAAGTGATATAAAGTAAAGTGCATTCTACTACAAACTGTTACAGATGGTTCACAAGAAACATTAGCTATACTCAGGGAAAAAATTCTGTTTCCGTTAAATATAGCTGCTATTTTGTAACCACGACCTTTCTTTAAACTAGACAAAACATTTTTTGAGTAATTAAGAGAAACAATATTCTCAATATGCATTGATTTGAACATCTTGTCCAGCTGTCTTGATCTCAAACAGAATTTGTAACCAACACTGGGGGCAATAGCACTAAGTGCTGCTGGAACAAAACTATCAGTTGAATCAAGGGCAATAAATTGTTATAATTGTGTTGTTTCTCTTGCTGCACTCACATGTTATTTAACAAACTGTGATTAAAAACTGAACTATTTTATGCACACCATTTTAGAGAGCTGGAATTATCAGATCCGAAGAAGATCAGTAAACATACGTAGTGAAATTCTTATTTGCGTATTTATTCAAATACACAAATATGATCTTCACACCTGCTAATTCTACATCCCTAAAATTGTGTGTAGAATTTAGTTCAATTTTTAACCGCTGTTTCTTAAACAACAGATGAGTGCAGTAAGAAAGTCAGCATAATCATTAGAAGTTATTGCCCTTGATTCAGCTGATAGTTTTGCTACAACAATAGTTGTGTAACGCAGTTTTACTGTCCCCAGCGTCAGTTACTCATTCTGTTTGAAATCATAACAGTCGGACAAGATTTTTAAATCAATACATGTTGAGAAAATTTTTTTGTTTATTTATTAAAAAAATTTTCGTCTGGTCTAAAGGGTAGTTGCGCTTACAAAATAGCAGCTACGTAGGACAGTAACAAAATTATTTTCCTTATGGACAGCTAATGTTTCTTATATATTGTCTGGAACAGTTTCAGACAGAAAAAAGTAGACGTTATATCAGTTTGAAAGCTATAAATTAGTTTCTAATCTTCTTTGTTGCATAAAAGAGAGTCATACTGACTCATACGTAATTAAAAATTAAATAACCTTCCTTACCCCTTATTTACTCATACTTATTTCGGTAGAGGATCAGCTTTAACAGCAAGTATAAGCTTTACAAGTTATTAGCGATGCTGTTAACGAAACTGCATCTCTTATTTCCCCTTTTCTTTCTTTTATCGAATGTTGTCTTCCAATCACCGTTACTTGACAAGTTCGTTAATATTCACACAAACCAGCAATACCTACTAAATAAGCTAATAATTTCACTTCTTACAGCAGTTATACTGTATTTCGTAAGAACAAAGAAAGAATATTAGAGAAGCAAAAATGTCAAAATAAGACGAAAACAAAATAAATGAACACGTAAGTATAATTGCAAGCAATGGCTACCATAAAAAGAGCCAAATCATTGGAATGTATCAACAATAACGACACACGGAACGAGGCAAACGTTCATTTCATTGGATGTTTATGACTCTTATCTGAGGGATTATTTAACACAGGTTTCTCCGGAAAGGAGCCACGTTAATTGTAGGTTGAGGAGAGCTGCTTCGTCACATTTCACTTGGCGCTGTTGAGGTTGCGGCCGTGGAGCTGCGCAGTCCGGACATAGCAGAGACCCCGTGGAGTTGCAGTCCCTTCGGATGATTAGGAGCTGCAGCTGGTGCAGGAAGCGCCCGTAATATGCCGGTGTCATTCATTTTGGCTACACAGAAATCATACGATTAATGATTTATGCACGGATGAACAGAAACAATGATGAGTGTCAATGTACTAGTGTATGTCCTACGTAACAGTATTCGATAGTGGTTGATAACACTAGTCAACAAAGAAAAAAGTTTCAGTTACAAGAACAATGCAATCTGCTTCCGCAAGATGATTCGCTTCTCCATTCCCATCTAATTTCAGAATTTCTGAGCGAGTCTCAGTTTTCACGTAAGAATGAATTTTGTAAATGCTTACCGATAGCCAAAATATACTGACGGAAAATATCGCAACACAAAAAAATAATTAATGCAGAGACATGAAATTACGGGATTAAATTTGTCTAGGTAAAATATTTAATTTTTTTAACTTTGCAAGATCACAGGTTAATGTAAGCGTGAAATAACCCATTGCAAACATGAAATGCTGATAAATTAATAAACTACGTAACCGCCAGAATGTTGACTACATGCTTGCACATGTGCATGAAGTATGTTGTAGAGATGCCGGATGTGAGTTTGTGGGATGGAGTTCCGTGCTTGTTGCACTTGGTCGGTCAGTACAGAACGGTTAATGCTGTTCGTGAATGACGCTGCAGTTGTCGTTTGCTGGTGTCCCGTATGTGCTCGATTGGAGACAGATCTGGTGATCGAGCAGGCCAAAGCAAGCCAAGGGACATGTCAACATTCTGTAGAGCATGTTGAGTTACAACAGCGGTATACGGGCGAGCGTTATCCTGTTGGAAAACATTCCCTGGAGCGCTGTTCATGAATGGCAGCACAATCGGTTGAATCACCAGAATAACGTACAAATTTGCGGTCAAGGTGCGTGCGATAACCACGATAGAGCTCCAGCTGTCATACGAAATCGCACCCCACACTGCAACTCTAGGTGTAGGTTCAGTGCGTCTAGCAAGCTGCCAGTTGGCTGCAGGCCCTCAACTGGCCTCCTTATAAATAACATACGGCTATACTATCACCGAAGCAGAACCAGATTTCCTCAGAAATCACAACAGACCTCCACCCTGCACCACTGAAGTCGCAAATGGCGGTGGTTTGGGGTCAGTGGAAAGCGTGCTAGAGGGCATCTGGTTCGGAGCTGTCCTTGAAGTAACTGTGGTGCCAACTGCAAATCAAATTATTGCTGCAGATGTAGGACGATGCGCTTTAGCCACACGCCGAACACAATTGCCTTCCCGCTCGGTAGTGCAACGTGGCCGTCCGGAGCCCAGTCTTCTTGCGACCCTACTTTCTAGTAACCACCGCTGCCAGCAATCATGTACAGTGGATACATTTCTGTCAATTCTTTCTACAGTATCGCAGAAGAAACACGCAGCTTCTCGTAGACATTTTATACGACCTCGTTTTAACTCAGAGAAATGCTGATAATGGGGTCTTTGTCGCGTTAAAGGCATTCTCGACTTAAGTCATCAAGTCCAGTCTCATAGATGATTAAGGATGTCTGTGCACAGGCTACGCAATTCGCAGAAATTATGGCCCGCTGGTTTACTCACGCTGAGCTAGCACCCGTTAGCCTCACAGATGTGTTCCATCGAGTTCACATCAAGCGAATGTGGTGTCCAATATAGCAGAGTGAGTTCATTATTAGGCTCCTCAAACCACTGTAGCACGATTCGTAACTTGTGACACGAACAGTTATCCACCAGCCTTGGGGAAGACATCAAGCATGAGGGTACGCAGGTCGCCCGCAATAATATTCACGTAGTCCACAGATGCCATGATGGCTACGATTACTAGCACAGGCTCATGGAAACTAAATCCAATGTGCCCAATAGCATAACATAGTTTGTACCATCACGTTCATTGCTTGGTACACGTTTCTAGCAACCTTTCGCCTAGATGACGGGGTATCCGGACACTACTGTCGACTTTCTGCAACAACAATATGATTCATCCGACCAGGCGACACGTTTTCATAAGTTTGCGGTCCAGTCTCGGTTATTTCGTGCCCACTGCAGTCTTAACTAACGATGCAGTTGGGTCAACATCTTCCCATGTAGGGTTCGATTGCTGCGGAACCCTGAGTTCAACAATGTGTATTGAATTGTGTTCTCGAAACACTTGTGCTTGCACCAGCTTTGCACTCAATCGTTAGGCCTGCTGTATAGAGTCTGTTCTGCTGTATAGCGTAAGCAAGCCTCTAACTTTCACATTCTGTGATAAGGCGTTGCCGCCAGCGCCTTGTTGTCTGCTCCTGGTTTCGCCGCCCTTCAATAACTTTACATAGATGCTCACGACAGCTGAACGTGCACAACCGACCATCTTTGCCTTTTCCGAGGTGTCCGTTTCTCGGACTCCGAGGCATAACAACATTCCCTTTGTCAAAATCGCTTGCTCTTGTTGGTTTTGTTGCTATTGTTGTTGTTGTGGTCTTCAGACCGATGCAGCTCTCCAAGCTACTCTATCCTGCACAAGTCTGTTCATCTCCGAATAACTACTGCAACGCACATCCTCCTGAATATGCCTATTGTATTCGTCTCTTGGTCTCCCTCTACAATTTTTACCCCCTACACACACATACTTTCCTTCAATATTACACTGGTGATTCCTTAAAGTCTCAAAATTTGTCCTAAAAACCGATTCCTTCTTCTAGTCAAGCTGTGCCATAAATTTCTTGTCTTCCTAATTCTATGCAGTAGCTGCTTATTAGTTAGGTAATCGTTAGCATTCTTCCGTCGCACCACATTTCAGAAGCTGCTATTCTCTCCTTGTCTAAACTGTTTTTCGTACATATTTCACTTACTTAAATAGCTACACTCGAAACAAATACCTTCAGAAAAGACTTCCTAGCACTTAAATCTATATTTGATGTTAACAAATTTCTTTTCTTCAGAAACACTTTCCTTGCCATTGCCAGTCTACATTTCATATCCTCTCTACTTCGGCCATCATCAGCTATTTTGGGTGCCGAAATAATAAAACTCATCTACTACTTTAACTGTCTCGTTTCCTAATCTAATTCCTTCAGCACCACCTGATTTAATTCAGTTACATTCCATTGTCCTCGTTTGTTGATGTATATCCTATATCCCCCCATCAAGCCACTGTCCTTTCTGATCAACTGCTCTTCCAAGTCATCTGTGTGTCTGGCAGAACTACAGTATCATGGGAAAACCTCGAAAATTTATTTCCTCTCCCTGAACTTTGATTCCTGTTTCAGATTTTTCTTTGGTATCTTTAGCTGCTTGCTCAATGAACATATTGTATAACATCTGGAGTAGGCTACGATCTTGTCTCATTCCTTTCTCAAAACAGTAGTCCCCTTGCATATCCCTCGACTCTTTATAACTGCCGTCTGGTTTCTGTACAAGTTGTAAATAGCCATTCGCTCCCTGTATTTCATCCCTACTACATTCAGAATTTCAAAGAGAGTATTTCCGTTAACATTGTCAAAATCTTTCTCTAAATCTACAAATTATCGAAACATAGGTTTGCCTTTCTTTAACCTATCTTCTAAGAGAAGTCATAGGGTCAGTATTGCCTCGCGCGTTCCTTCTTTCTCCGGAATCCAAAGAGATCTTCCCCAAGGTCGGCTTCTACCAGTTTTCCCATTCTTCTGGATGGAATTCGTGTTAGTATTTTGCAACCATGACTTTTAAACTGATATTTCGATAATTTTCACACCTGTCAGAAACTGCTTTTTTTCTTGCAGTTGGAATTATTACATTTTGTTGAAGTCTGAGGGTATTTCTCCTGTCTCATACATCTTGTTCACCAGATGGAAGGGGTCTGTCTTGGCTGTCACTCCGAAGTCTACTCCCGGAGACTTGTTTCGACTTAGATCTTTCAGATCTCCGTCAAATACTTCTCGCAATATCATATCTTCATCTTATCTTCAGCTACGTCCTCTTCCATCTCCCTAAAATTGCCTTTAAGTTTATCTTCCTTGTATAGAGTGTGTATGTACTTCTTCCATCTTTCACCTTTCCCTTCCTTGGTTAGAACTCGTTTTCTATCTGAGCTCTTGATAGTCACATAGCTGCTTCGGTTTCCTCCAAAGGCTTCTTTTATTTCGCTGTAGACGGTATCTATCTTTCCCGTCGTGAAATATGCTTCTAAATCCTTACATTTGTTTTGCCTTCTAGCCATTCTCGTTTAGCTATTTTGCACTTTCTGTCAGTCTCATTTTTAGACGTTTTTATTCCCTTTTGTCTGCTTCATTTGCATCATTTTTATATTTTCTCCTTTCGCCAATTAAATTCCATGTCTGCTGTGGATTTCTAAGAAGCCTTGTCTTTTTACCTGCTTCATCCTGTGCCGCCTTCACTATTCCATCTCTTAAAACTACCTATTCCTCTTCTAGTATTTTCCTTTCCCCTGTTCAAGTTAACCGTTGCCTAATACTCCCTCTAAAACTCTCTACAACCCTTGGTCCTTTCAACTTATCCAGGTCTCATCTGCTTAATTTCCTATATTTTTGCAATTTATTCGGTTTTAATCTACAGTTCATCACCAACAAACTTTGATCAGAGTCCACATCTGCCCCTGGAAATATCTTACAAATTAAAATCTGGTTCCGAAATCTCTGTCTTATCATTGCATAGCCAATCTGAAATCTTCTGGTATCTCCAGGTCTCTTCCATGTACACAACCTTCTTCCAAAATTCTTAAAGAAAGTGTTAGGTATGATTAAATTATGCTTTGTGCGAAATTCTGCGAGGCAGCTTCCTCTTTCATTCCTTTCCCCCAAGTCCATATTCACCTACGATTTTTCCTTCGCTTCCTTTTCCTATTATGGAATTCCAGTCCCCCATCACAATTAAATTTATCTCCTTTTTTCACTACCTGAATAATTTCTTTTATCTCATCATACATTTCTTCAATCTCGTCATTATCTGCCGAGTTAATTGGCACGTAAACTTTTAGTATGGTGATAGGTGTGGACTTCGTGTTTGTCTTAGCTATGATAATGCGCTTGTGTCACTGGATTTCTGTACTACCTGCCCCTATCGACGCTAAAATCACTCTCCAATCGTTTATGCTCCATTTACATATTTTCCTTACAATGTCACGTGTCCACAATCCCACAAGGCGGCGTCCAGTCTCGTGGTGGGCAGTGGTCATAAGTGTTTGGTTCATAAGCGTATGTGTCTGGCAAAATTACACGCTTTCACAACAATACTTCCAAACGCAAATAGCAAAGAAATCCGTCAGTATACAAAGGAATCAAAGAAATCAGTAACATCAGAGTGAACAATCATCCTTTAAAATACTTCTTCCCCAATTTTCTACGATACTACGCCTCAGGAACTTTGCTTCGTAAGGATCAAAAGTTGTCGCTCATCATCACGACACTCCATTTTCCACCGTCATTTGCCATTTCTCTATTTGAGAAATTATCTGGTTGAACCGTTCTCCCTGTTCATCACTAACGACGCCAAGGTTATCCAATAATATGTTCAAACATCCATTCAAGAAATATAATTTAAGTAACGTATTACATCCGATAATATTTTATGATCTCAGTAGTTGCTCTACATCACGATAGTTCTCTGCCACATTGTTGGCTAAAAACTACTTGTAGGCACTAGTGAACGACAGCCATGCCATTCTTTCAACATCACTCAGTAAATCAAAGAAATGTTCACCTGACCTAAATTTCCTAATGTGTGGTCCTAAAAATATACCTTCCTGTTTTTTATTGGTTTGGCCTACTAAGGACCACCTGAAATAACTAATGTTTGAAACTTCCTGGCAGATTAAAACTGTGTGCCGGACCGAGACTCGAAATCGGGGCCTTTGCCTTTCGCGGGCAAGTGCTCTACCAACCGAGCTACCCAAGCACGACTCACGCCCCGTCCTCACAGCTTTACTTCTGCCAGTATCTCGTCTCCTACCTTCCAAACTTTACAGAAGCTCTCCTGCGAACCTTGCAGAACTTTCTTTCGGGAGTGCTAGTTCTGCAAGGTTCGCAGGAGAGCTTCTGTAAAGTTTGGAAGGTAGGAGACGAGATACTGGTAGAAGTAAAGCTGTGAGGACGCGCCGTGAGTCGTGCTTCGGTAGCTCGGTTGGTAGAGCACTTGCCCGCGAAAGGCAAAGGTCCCGAGTTCGTGTCTCGGTCCGGCATACAGTTTTAATCTGCCAGGAAGTTTCGTATCAGCGCACACTCCGCTGCAGAGTGAAAATCTCATTCTGGGAACTAATGTCTTCTTTTTCCTCGTCTTTCTTTCTTTCCTTCTAGTAGCTATCCATTCTTTCCCTGTGTTTTTCTCTTCTTTCTTCTGTCCACAAAGCCCTTTCTTTTTCTTTGTTTTCTCCTGGGACCTCTTGAAACTTTTTACTTTTGCTCTGAGCTTTTTGCTGTCCCCTATTTCTTCCTCCGTTATTCCTGGTTCTCTCAAGTCTGCTTCCAAATACATCATTGATTTTTTGCCTTTTTGTCATCCTCTTTTCATCTAGCCTCCTTAAGTTTCCATAGAACACAACTCTACTCTTCCCCATTGTGTCTGATATTAGGCCATTTTTTTTCTAAACTTATTTGTGATTTCTTTATTTCCATTTCCCTTTCTCATATTTTGGTCCCAAGACTTTCCTGATTATTTTCTTTCCTTCTTTTCTATTTCACCTAATTGTTTAGCTGTATTTAACAAAAGGCATTCTGAAGCGTAAAGACATTCTGATTTAATGACTGTTGTAGTGCCACAGTTTTGCACTTATGGACATATATTTCTTGTTGTACAGGTTCTTTGTTAGTTGAAAAGCCACCTACACTTGCAAAGTTAGCTGCTTTGTCCAAAGCATTTGACTGAATCATTTCACTTAGATATTTAAATTCTGTGGTCTTTTTCATTCTTCCATAATCAAGTTTCTATCTATACCGGTGCCTCCTTCGCATCTGTCATATATCCTGTTTTCTTTCAAAACATACACATAGGCCTGCTTTTGAAGCTGCCTCTTGTAGGACATTCATCTGCATTGCCGCATCTTCTATAGATTCAGATAAGTTAAGATCGTCTGCAAAAGCCAAGCAGCTGAAACTCAGAATATCTCCTTTTCCCCCAATTCGTAATTTTTTTATATTCCTTCTTCTTCTGTTTCTTACATTTTATTCTCTGGTTACCTTTTGTGGTACACAACTGAGGAGCAGTGGGGACAATGCCTTCCTTTATATTTGCTTCACTACTTCTTGGAAACTGATGTCGCAAATACCCAAATCCGCCTAAAGTTCTGTCCATGGTTCTCAGAAGTTGTTGGCGAGACCGCATTTAATGTGTAGCAGAGGTAGATAGGGTAGACGAAAGGAGTCTTCACCACGTTCTCCTGTCCAGATGGTCATTCATTCCGAACAGATCATTTTTTCCCATGATAATGATTTGTTCTGTCTCTCTTGTCTCACTCGCATAGAAAGCTGCAGCGGTTTGTGTACCCGAGCTGCATGCCTAAAAGAATTGCCATTATCTTCAGATGTCTACATGCATACATGTCATTTGTTTTCCTCATACGGGATAAATGTGATTAGTAGTTTAAAGTTCCCATATGCCTCATTCAGATTAACTGCATGACCTTTCAGAACAGAACGAAGCACTGCTTTCAGGCTGACTTTACTGGATTCTATGAATAGGTGCAACTCATTTACGCTAATATCATGGCCAAGAATTTCCATAACAAATTCGATATCCGTACAAAAACCATTCACTTTTCCCAAAAAAATATACAGAAGAAACAACATGGTGGTCACGATAATCATTAACTTACATTTTGCTTCAAAAAATTTAAATCACGGAGAAGATCGATGAGATCCTCTTGAGACAAAAAGTGTGGTTCACAGTTGCCTTGAAATGGGTCGGCGTGCACACCTCCTTCACTTCCTTCTGCGGTTAGTCACTCTGTTCTTCTTCACTCACAGTCACATACTCAGGAGGCGTTGGTTTTGGCAGTTCTTTACTATGACTTGCAGGCCTTACAGGAGATGATGAATTAAGATGTTGCATAGTTTCCCTTCTTTAGGAGGTTATTCCATCTATGTTTGTCAGACAAAAATAAGTCTTTTGTGTGATCCGTTAGTTACGTCCAATCATGGGGACGACAGAGGATTTGTGACGTGATCCTCTTAACCAGCCTGTCTGCAGTGTAGAGCAAGACGAGCAGCATACTTGGGAGGCCAAATTCGTGTTCTGATCACTAAAGCTACACCCGAAATAAAGCTCGTAATACTTCTTTAAAAGAGTCCAAGTTTCCGTTTTTGCTGTTTCAGAAGTAGCTCTTCAGAAATATAACAAAAAATAATTTGCGCAGTTTACACAGGCATGGGGTGTTTGTTTCTTCTTCTGAACTAACGCAAAACAAACCAAAAACCTTCACGAACTTAGAACAACAAGCAGTGTCTTTCAATGATTGCCAGAAGTCTCATTGCTCAGATGGAAATGGCAACATAAAATATGGCTCTATATGCTCAAGCATGATTTATCGGCAGTGCTGCCAAACTACTTTCATTTTCTGGAGTTAGGTTTGTGAATTGAGGGTCAGGTGTGGTAAGTCCTTTGCAAATATTTCAATTATTTTTCAGTTGCTAAGTCTGCAGAATATTTAAGTTAAGCCACAGTAAGATAAATAACATGTAGCGTTCTCAATTTTTTGTGTAGACCGAGGGTAGCGTGTCAGAAGAAAACTGACCGCGACAACCAAAAACTGATTTCATTTTTGAATACAGCACCCACTGCTTAACAAAGTACAACTTACACATTCGTTGGAAGAAAACTTTTGTTGACCAATATAATAAAAGAACAAAGACATAGTATTTATCAAAGTTTAAGGTGAAAATTTTGAAACCATAGCCGGAAACTGTGCTACATTGATGGATAATGTTGTCGCCAGAGCGCTGGTACAGCTTATCTCAACCTCAAGTTTATCACATCTGCAGGCTAACTTTACCAAATGTCTCATAGTAAATATGATCAAAAATTATACAGTAACATACATCGGACATGTATACTAAAAATAATCATGAAGTGTGCGCGGCTCTTGGTCTTGCGGTAGCGTTCTCGCTTCCCGCGCACGGGGTCCCGGGTCGGTTCCCGGCGGGGTCAGGGATTTTCTCTGCCTCGAGATGACTGGGTGTTGTGTGTCTTTCATCATCATTTCATCCTCATTCACTCGCAAGTGGCCGTAGTGGCGGTAAAGAGCTTGTGGAGCGGCGGCCGAATCGACCCGCGAGGGGTCTCCCGGCCACCAATGCCATACGCTCATTGATTGATCATAAAGTAACTCTTCTAAATCAATTAGGAACAACTATCACTGCCATAAATTCTTTTTGAGAACACATAAATCGGTAGCTCAGTATTCACTACACAGTTACGATACTTCAGTGTATATCTTCACCTATAAAAGAAAAAAAGGATTCGTTGCACAATGAAAGTGAACAGACTTTTTAGCACGATTCAGATGTTCACATCTGATGTGCTTCTTTTAAGAATACTATAATAATCTCACATATTTATTCACTGAAGAAATGTTTTGTCAAATATCCATTCCAGTGTTCGAAGAAGTATTGGTGAAACTCTTTATACTGCCTCCTCGTGAATCTGGCAGTAGTTGAGAATGATTTAAAAGTGCGCAACAATAAAATTCTTCGTCTAAGGTTATACCTTCAGAACTTCTTCGCCACTTTATGTAGATGGTTTGTTGACCGTAGATGTCATCACAGAATCTGATCGAAAAGGAATTCATCTTCATGACTTGCATACTTTGTGTTCATTTGATCGCAAACCTCTTTCTCAATACTACTTTGACACAGAAACTCGTTAAGGACAGTCGCCTGTCTAATGAAGAAGAACGTAATCGTTGATTCTCAGTGTGCTTCAGAAGAGCTCGCTATGTCTCCAACCGAGAATGGGGTAATGCGATGCGTGTACAATGTCCAGTCTGTTAACGTTCCTCGAAAGGTAATTTCCAGCTTGCACAATTCAGCAAGAAGAATTGTCAACACCGGAAGCTGCCCGCCGACTAATCGTTCACCACAGCGATTTCATTCGAATTTTAAACCGCTATCATGAAACACTAAACATTAATTATTTGTTTAGTAGTGGTGACCACCACTCAGCGCCACAAGCTGATGACGGCTATCTACAAAGCATGGTTGTTACGTTCCCCGAAAAGGATTCAACAGAACTGCGTGCTTCATTTTCTGCGACAACTGGGAGGACTATCTTGACAGACGCTACGACACACCTTACACACAACGAATCTCGCGTCTAGGCGTCGATTACAATATTACAAACTGCACTCCCCCACCCACTATGGTGGTGACGGTTGGTAAAGGAACACGTAGAATGAAACATGAGATCAATGGCGTTGGATTCTGTTCACTGTTGATTGCGGGACTTGTCTGACCCCTGTGACAGTCGTAGCAGACGAGATCAGAGCGGTCGAGATCTAGTGCACAGCAGAGCCACAAATGCTCAGCAGCGAGATACGTCAGCCACGTTTTGCGACTGTATAATGTGCGGATGTCGTAGCTTCTCAGCGCTACAGAGGTTAATTTCAGACCTCAAGGCAGAGTTCTTGCATCTATTGTCCAACCGTGTAGTCAGCATTTCGGCAAAGGATTCTCCTTTCAAGACAATAACACATGAGCGACCAATGCTCACTACATAAAAACGTTCCTGCAGGAGGCAGGAAGCAATTTAATGGGACGATCTGTGGTATCTGCAGACAGACTAGACTGAGGTTCCTTGGGTCCAGTTGAAACTTGCAGTGCGCCCTAGCAGGAACGCTCCTCATACACTGGGTGGGCACAGAAGACGTCCTGTGCTGATTGGCTTGAGCATCAGTGCCCCGACCATATTATAGACAGCATGCCAAGGACGATCCAAGCTTATGGCCGTCGAAAATAATAAACTGATGGGAAAAAATTGCAACCCTAAGAATGTGTTGTGCGACATAAACGAATGTTGGTAGGCATGTTCCTACATCTGATAGATGATGTCTATTCATATTTCGCGCCAGTCGCGTAAGAGTGGCGCTAGTAGCCCCATTATGAGGACACAGGTTTGCTTTAAATGCACGCTATAACAGTCATCAGTGTTAGATTGGACATGGTATGTTGATGTTGGTCAAGGATGCCTTTAAGGCGACAAAGACGACGTTATCGATAACTCACTGAGTCTGAACAAGGTCGTGTAATAGGGCTTCGAGAAGCTGCATGTTCCTTTAGTGATATTGTACAGAGATTTGGTAGCAATGTAGCCACCATATATGATTGCTGGCAACGGTGTTCACGGCAATGTACGGTCGTAAGAATACCAGGCACCGGGCGGCCATATGGCGCTACCGAGAGGGAAGGCTATTGTGTTTGGTGTATGGCTCTGGCGCATCTAACTGCACCTACAGCAGCAATTTGAGCAGCAATTGGCACCACAGTAACACAGTGAACTGTTAGAAATCGGTTACTTCAAGAAAAACTCTGAGCTAGCCGCCCTGTAGTGTGCATTCCACTGACACCAAACTACCGTCATTAACGACTTCAATGGTGTCGAGCTATAGCTCACTGAGGGTATGGTGGAAATCTTGCTTGTTTTCTGATGAAAGCTGGCTCTGCCTTGGTGCCAGTGACATGTCTGTTCTGGTTATAAGGAAGCTAGTTGAGGGCCTGCAACCAACCTGGCAGCGTGCTAGATACATTTAAACTACACCTAGAGTTATGGTCTACGGTGTGATTTCTTATGACAGCTGGAACACTGGCGCGGTTATCCCATGCAGTCTGACTGCAAATTTGTACGTTAGTCTGCTGATCGACCTGTTGTGCTGCCATTCAAATGGCTCTAAGCACTATGGGACATAACATCTGCTACGGTCGAACCTGCGACCGTAGCAGCCGCGTGGTTCCGGACTGAAGCGCTTAGAACCGCTCGGCCACATCGGCCGGCTGCCATTCATGAACAGCATTCCAGAAGGGGTTTTCCAATTGGATAACACTCGCTCACATACCGCAGTTGGAAACCAGCATGCTTTACGGAGTGTAGACATGTTGCTTTGGCCTTTTCGATCACCAGATCTGCCTACAACCGAGCACACATGGGGCGTCATCGGACGACAACTCCAGCGTCATGCACAACCAGTATTAACCGGTCCTATATTGACCAACCAAATGCTACATGCATGGAACTCCATCCCACAAACTGACATCCAGCAACTGTACAACACAATGCATGCACGTTTGTGTGCTTGCATTCAACATTCTGGCAGTTACACCGGTTATTACTGTATCAGCATTTCACATTTTCAATGGCTTTTCTCGCGCCTACTGCAACCTGAAATCTTGCAACGTTAATCACTTAAGTATGTTACCTAAACAAAAATGCTTTCAAAATTTCGATTCTCTACATTAATTACGAGTGTCGTTCAATAAGTAATGTCCCACATTCTTTAAAAAACCAGTAATATACATACAGACGTCCTTGTTGCTGCTTCACATCTGATGTTTGTTCTCTGCGCTGGTGAAGTTTTGAAGCACAGTTGGGCGACGAGTAAAGAAAGTTACAGCTTCAGGAAATACAGAAACAGAGTTCTACGATCAGCCACACTCGGGACGTCCTGTCACAGTCACTCTCCAGACATTCTGGATCTGGCGGATGTCGTTATTCGTGCCGACCGGCGCATCACAACTCGACAATTGGCTCTACAGTTGTCGGTCAGCATCGGCAGTGCGTTTGCAATGTTCGAGACTCTCTGATATTTAAAGAGGTGCTCACGATGAGTTCCACGAATGTTCACAGCGGACCACAAGATTCACAGAAAGGACATTTCATCGGAATTGTTGGACCGTTTTGAGACTGACAGAGAGACCTTTCTGTCACGGATCGTTACGGGGGACGAAAGCTGGGAGCACCACTTCGCGCCGGAAACAAACAGGGAGTCCATGGAGTGTCATCATCCTCATTCACCACGAAAGGAGAAATTCAAGACAATCCCCTCTGCCGGAAAAGTTATGGTGACAATCTTCTGGGATTGTGGTGGCGTCATTCCCGTGGATGTTGCCAATCAATTCTGAGGCATACGTGAAGACGGCGAATAAACTCAAGAACCGTTTCAGACGTGTTCGCTCGGACACGAATACAGTAGAAATCTTGCTGCACCACGATAATACACGCCCACGCACAAGTCTGAGAATACGGGAACACATCGCCAAATGGGGTTGGACATCACTGCCTCATCCACCCCACAGTCGAGACCCGGCAACCTCGGACTTCCATCTCTTTGGGCCTTTTAAAGATTCTCTACGGGGGACACACTATGAATATGACAAGAGTGTCAGTCATGCAATGAAAACGTGGATTCGCTTACAGGACAAGAGCTTTTACCATCAGGGAATACACGCTGTTCCACGTTGTTGGCGTATGGCCATAGAACGTGATGGAGACTACGTAGAAAAATAGGGCATGGACGAGATATGTTGATGCATATTGCCACCAAATTCTGACTCTTAACAATAAATAAGTTCTGAGGGAAAAATGTGGGGCATTACTGAGATTTTTTTCGCCAGTGTATTTATTGCAATTGCAGCGCTCGCAACAGCACAGACTGTATTCAATGACTATATTATGACTATGGATCCTTGGCACATAAAAATTACGGCATTGAATGTTACCCAACAGCAGTTTTTATTTCACATTCAAAGCGCTTGCCTTTATTTTAGTTAATGACTTGTTGTTATTTCACAGTAAAGTTATCTTTTGAATTTCATAACACTTACTCTCTAACTCCCTGCCCCCTTTGAATCTAAGTGCATACACGTTCGCGGAGAGGTGGGAGATGCAAAACGTTTTTGAGCGATTTTTGTGTGAACTTCTTCTTAGTAGTCACAATAATTAGATTATAACAAGTGCCTATATATTATGCATATGTGGGTCATACGCAAAATTCTAATTACTTCCTTTTGTGCAACTACTGAGTTTTACGTAGACGAAGAATTATAGTGAAATATATTCCGAAAGAGTGTCACCAATGAATGTATAATGAAAAATCGAACTTCCTAGACTTATTTTTACATAAATATTGCAGTAAGTCATAGTTGTGGAATGGCACATGATTCGTGGTCCTTATAGAATTATGGGTGCCATAGAAGGATTATTGCAGCTTACATTCTCATTAATACGTATCTCCAAAACTTACAGGCTTCTGCTATTGTTCGCACCGCCCCCACCGGTCTCACTGGACTTTGTGGTGGTTTCCGGTGCCTCGGTGGTGGTCGAGGTGGAGGTGGTGGTGGTGGTGGTGGTGATGGTGGAGGTGGAAGTGGTGGTGGTGGAGACCTTGCCCGCCGCTATGCAGAGCTGGCACAGCAGCGGCTTGTTCCAGCGACAGGCCAGCTGACACGCCCACGCACCACCGAATCTATCCTCTGGCGGCTCCTGCGGCAAACACACTTTGATCTACACTCAGCAGGTCTTACACAGTCCACATATGACACCTAACAACAAATCACTGGACATTGCCTAGTCATGGATATTAAACGGTTCGATGTAAGGACCCTTACTCTCCAGTGACTACTGACAGACAACTTCGCTAAGAGACTTCGTAATTCAAATATACACAACGTTCTACAGTTGCTGCGTTTAAAACACATGTTTATTTTTGTTTTTCAGCTACAGCAGAATCTGTGAAGCAATGGGTTGTGGACAGTGACATTCCTGAAATGGACTAGCCTGCCCATAACCCCACCTGACCCAATGTAACACCTCTGGAATACGGTAGAACGTCGATTTCGCTCCAGACCCAGCATGCAACATCACCGCCGTCACTGGTTTCGGCTCTTGAGGAAGAATGGACTAACCACTCCTCCACAGACATTCAGACACCTTACTGAAAGTGTCCATAGCAGAGTTCAAGCTGTCGTAACGGCGAAGAGTGGACACTAATATTAATGTCCACATACTTTACAATGCTCACATGCTTTTCATCAGATAGTGTATAAAAATGGACAAACGCAAGACTCTAGAAGTATGCTCGAATAGTGGAAATATAGCAGATATAGGAAAATTAAAGAAGCCAAAATGCTCAGGCGGCAAGCCGGAATCAAGCAAAGAAGGGAAAGATGACAGGTGGAAGAAGTAAGGGTTTTACATGGAAAATGAAGATATTATTATAACAAAGGAAGAGGAAATAACTGAACATGAGATGAGACGTATGGTATTGCGAGAGGAATTTGACGGAGCACTAAAAAACCCAAGTTCATTGTCCTTCGAGTATACCAAAGTTCCCAGTAATTACTGAGGTCCTTAGGAGAGCCAGAAATGACAAAACTATTCCCTCTGGTTTACAAGATACATAATATAGGTTAAATACCCTCAGACGTCAAGAATACTATAATAATTTCAATTCCAAAAGAGCCAGGTGCTCACAGGTGTGAATATTACCGAACCATCAGTTTAATAAGTGACGCGAATTATTTATAGTAGAGCGGAAACCAGGTAGAGGCCAACTTCGGAGAAGACCAGTTTGCTTTCTAGAGGCAACACTGGCACTACGACTTGTGTTAGAAGGGAGGGTAAACAAAGATAAATCTACGTTTATAATATAGCTTTTGAAACTGTCGTCTGGACTGCAATCTTTCAATTTCTGAAGACAACAGGGATAAAATACAGGGAGTGAAAGATTATTCGCGGCTTGTACAGAATCCAGAATTTGCATTGCATAATTAGACTAGGAGGACATCAAAGTGAATCAGTAGTAGAGAAGGAAGTGGGGCGGTATTGTAGCCTATACCCAATGTTATTCAGTCTGTACAACAAGCAAGCTGTGAAGGAAAATAAGGATAAATTGGGCAGAAAATTTAAGTCCAGGGAAAATAAATTAAAGCTTGAGGGTTAGCTATTGACGTAAGTCCATCAGAGACGGCAAAGGAATTGGAACAGCAGTTGAACGGAATGGGTAATATCTTGAAAAGACGTTACAAAATGAATATCAAAAAAAGTAAAACAAGCGAAGTGGAATAAAGTTGAATTAAATCAGGCGATGCAGAGGGAATTAGATGAGGAAATTAGACACTTAAAGCAGTCGGCGAGTTTTGCTATTTTGGCAGCAAACTGACTGTTGATAGTCAAAGTAGAGACGATATAAAATGCAGAATGACAGGAGAAGCATTTCCGAAAAAGAGAAATTCATCAACATCTATTATACGTTTAAATGCTAGGAAGTCTTTTCTGAAGGTACTTGGAGTGCAGGCTCGTATCGAAGTGAAATGTGGACAATGACTTCTTCATAGAAGACGACAATAGAAGTTTCTTAAATGAAGCGCTACGGAAGAGTGCAGAAGATTGGATGAGTGGCTCGAATCACTAATGAGAAGCTACTGTTCCGGAGTGGGGGACAAAGAAATTTAGAACATAACTTGCCTAAAGGAAGATACCTATTGATAGGATACATTCTAAGGCATGGAGAAATAGTCAGTTTAGTAATGAAGGAAGCGTGAGAGTAAAATTTACGGAGGGAGACCTAGGCTGGTGCATAGCAAAAATGTTTAAATATATGTGGGTTGCAGAATTTACACAGATATGAAAAGACTCGCAAAGGACAGGCTAGTGTGAAGAGGTGCATAAAATCACTCTTAGGACTGATACCAAAAGAATAGCAATATGGCTGTCAAAATTTCGAGTATTTATGTCAAACTTTTCACTTCATAAAATTATTTACTTCGAAGAACGTGACAGTGAATGTTATCTTGTCACTGGTACCTTATTCAGGTTAGACAGATCGGTCTTTGCATTGTATAATTAATATTTTAAAGACAACACAGTTTGGGGTAGCATGTGCCTCAGGGGAAGGTGATAATCGTGGTACGCATGCAGTTTTCAAAAGAATCAGACGCACGGCAGTACTTCACCCGAGAAAAGTATGCCGCGGTCATGCGCACCAAAGCCTTTGTGGTGGAACTGGAATGAAATGACTCCGTATATTAGCTCCAGAGATGCACAATAATTAGGAAGATGTTGTCACTATAAAGTACATACATTGTCCCCAACTGTATGTGTACGTGAGCGAGTACCAAATGCAATAAATGATCAACACTGAGAAGACTTATGACAGCCTACCTCACAGCATCACAGAAAATGGCACTGCGAATTCCTTCCGATTATAAAGGGATGAGAGAAATTAATCGCTATTTACTTCCTTAAAATTTTTTCCTAAATCATATCACCAGTGTGTTATTCTTTTCTTGGTCCTTAGCTGACAGAGAATCATTCAATTTAATGTTTACTATAAACTGATACAAGTGCAATAATGTAGTTAAAATAACAATTGCTGTTGCACAGTTTAATTCATTTGTTGACTGAAATAGTGCAGCACTACCAAACTGATACAAGCATGTGCTATGGACTCCTATAGGGTACTTAGTATTCGTAAATGTACGTATGTCTTGGCGATGTTTTATCAAGACTTGGAATTATTACTTGGGTCCCAATATAATTGTTGCGCGGTGTGTTTTGTACAAAAATACGTGTAGGTTAATTAGAAACATTTTGAGGAAGGATAGGAAAACAGCAGTCACTCACAGTCCCATTGGTTTTTTATTATGCTTGCATATCCAGATTTCCTCAGAACTGTTTTACATAAAACAATAAGTAAAACACCACTTTATCCAACAGAAACGAGCCATTTAGTCGACATACCACTTGAGTGAGCTATAATCCAAGAAACTCCCAGTGATACGTGTTAACATAATTATGATTTTACTGGTGTACAGGCAGAAGGAAGCTGAGGTTCTTGTTTACAACAAACATGACTCAAACTGAGGCTTCTGTACTTGTTGTAAACATCAACCCCGGTTTCCTTCTGTCTCTACACCAGTAAAGTCATTTGGTGACGTTTAGCGTTGGGAGTTTGTTGGATTATAGCTCACTCAACTGTTATGTTTCTATTGGGTAACGTGACGTTTCACTTATTGTTTTGTGTAAATCAGTTTTACTTTCGTAGTTTCCTTGTATTTTAGCACTGAGGAAGGCTATTTATAGCTGAAATCTGGGTATAATTAAAAACCAATGGGAATGCGACTAATTGCTGTGTTCCTAGCCTTCCTTGTAAGAATATACAGTAGCTGTGCATAACGATTCTGCATGCAATCAAAGTTGCTTCATTAGAAACGGTATAGGTTGTTATGAGACGTCTTTATACTAATTGGGCTGTTCAGTTTAATACTAGCATTGCAATTACAAAATCATGCTCTTCTTTTAAATATATGTAATAATTTTTTTCTCTAATTTTCTAATTTTTTGCTAGTACGTCAGTCACACTATTTGTCAAGGTAAATCACCATCCGTTGGTTATAGTATATAGCAGAAACGGTAATTACAGACCAAATACGATATTTCCTTATTTTGGATTGGCGATCGGTTAATTCAGATTACATTTGCTAAAAGCACGTTACACACTTTGTGTATTGTTTATGATTGATGATCTCTATCTTTATGCTTGGCTACAACATTTATTAAGATTCTTCCTTACGTAAAGTCACAATAAAATGTGAAACAGAATGGATAGGATTGCAACTGATTCAAAAGATACCACTAACTCTAAGGAAATTTAAAGAACTGGAAGTTTTCCTTCAGCTGCACAAATTTATTCTTTGTTTCATACCGGTTTCGGTCGCAGCGGCTGTCTTCACAGGAACACTGTATCAACAAAAACAAACGAACAATTTACGCACAAGAGAAAAGAAATTACTTGTCAAGTTTATCGCGATAAACATGTAAAAGTACTTACAAAAAAGCTGAACATTAGATGCATATGTAATTCAAACTTTCCACCACTGGATAACTGCAAACGACTAAGGACATAAAATATTTACAGAAGATAAAACATAATAGGTGATGACTTCGACACTAGCACGAAAGTGGCTTCACTAGGATTAAACAGAACGATCATTAAGGTAGTGTCACAAGGACTGACGATTACATCGACGAACATATGCATATCTGAGAAATCTAGATAGCTTACAATGCATAGTTCATCTTGTAGTAACCTATTTGTGTTCACCTCATCGAACTGTTACTTTAAGCAAGGCTGGCAGGTTCCCCAGCCTGACACAAATGACTATGTTTTAATAAGGTTTTTTTCTATTGTATTGATACGTACATCTTTTGCAAAACATATTCAACTATGTATGTGAAATAGTTCTTTTGATACAGCTTTTCAGAGTAATGAGATGATATATATCTCATTCAAATGTAATGTAGTGGGGCTGCGACACAATGAGCACACTCTGCACAATCAGGCCAACTCCTACAGTGTGGCTGCCCGTTCTCAGTAACATAGCCCCTCCTAACCTGCGCCGTGAACACGCTCTGGTTAGAGAATTTCAAAAAATCATGACCAACCCTCAATTACAAATCCATGAAGATACTCACGACATCCAAGGAAACCGACTCCGGTCTAGGAATCCTCCACTAAAGACCGCACAGGCTCTGCACCAAACCAACTTCAAAATAAATGACCGATGGAAAGAGGAATGGGAGAGCAGAACAGTAGTAAACTGCCACAGTATGCCATGCATCTTTAGTAAACCAAAAGGATTTGATTGCCCTCGCAAAGTTTGGTCAACTCTTAATCGCATCAGAACCAACTGTGGGAGATGTGCCGACTCCTTACACAGATGGGGTAAACTTCCTTCGGCCGCTTGCGACTGTGGCGCTGAGAGACAGACGGTCAAACACATCGTGCAGGAATGCCCACTAAGGGCATACGAGGGTGACCCACAAGATTTCCTAATGGCGACCCAAGAGGCAATCGACTATTTACTATCTAAGCTGGACGTCTGCTTGTGACTGGTCTTCTGTGAGTGTAACTTTACAATTGGCGGTGTCCTTATATACAAACTGTTATTTATTGCTCTGTTTATACATATGTGATTTTTTTTAATCGTGTTGTTTCTGTAATTTTTACTGTGATGTTATGAGCCATACGCTAAATAAATAAAATACGATGACTTCATCATATATGTCATCTGATAAGTCATGCATTGTTGCCAGATTTCTACCCCTCACCTTTCTGCCTCCCCCTCCCCCCTCCAGCTTCAAATGGACATAAGCCAATTGTCATATGTATAATGTTGAGAAATTCAAAAAAATGGTGGGAAATTCAAAACAGGACCCTTGCTCTAAGTATAAAATGGTGCAAAATTACAGGTCCGCAGCTCGTGGTCGTGTGGTAGCGTTCTCGCTTCCCACGCCCGGGTTCCCGGGTTCGATTTCCGGCGGGGTCAGGGATTTTCTCTGCCTCGTGATGACTGGGTGTTGTGTGCTGTCCTTAGGTTAGTTAGGTTTAAGTAGTTCTAAGTTCTAGGGGACTGATGACCATAGATGTTAAGTCCCATAGTGCTCAGAGCCATTGCAAAATTACAAAATCCAAGATGACAGACCTGGATATAGTAGCACAGCCTGCATGCTTGACTAGTCACTTGTCCTAATCGGTTTACCCCAGCACTATGACATCAGAATCCAAGATGGGACTTCAAGATGGTGCACCTGGGCATTAGAGTACATCTGCATACTTGCCAGTTCACTTGATTTACTGTATTTACCCTGGCCCAAGATGGCAGATCTGGTGTTACACATCCAGACTGCATGGTTGCCAGGTCACTTGTGCTAAGTTAAGAATGCAAGATGGAGGAATCTAGGAATATGGGCCCAGGTTGCATTGTTTCCAGGTCGTTTGTGCTAAGTTCAGAACATTATCCTAAGTTTAAGATGGCAGGTAATTTAGAAATAATGGCTTTTCCTTCTCTTATGATGTCACTCTTCACTTGTGCTAATAGTCCACTTGGCTAAGTTTAAAATAGTGTAGCTCACTGGAGCAGCAAGCATGTTTAAGCAATTTCCCTCATCCCAGTTACCCTAAGTTTAAACCAAGTACTGTTTAACTCATTGCTAGGCTAGGAATTATTTTATTTATTTACGCAGATGTGGGCATTCTCACAATGCCTCCCCTTTCCACTGCAGACTGTAGACACCTACCGAGGTGCACTGGGTTGAGCAGAGCAGAACCAGCAATAACATGGCGATGAGTCCCCTTGGCTACAGCAGTATCAGCATATAATGTCACAAGTATGAATATGTCATGACAGTTCCACAGCGCTAACATACAGATCTCAATGTCAAGGGCCTATTAATGGATATCCTTCACAGGTGAATCAATCAACCCATCAGGCATGCATATGTCACATCAGCTAGCCACACTCGGCTGACTTCTTCATTTCTCAGTGGTTTGGAATACAAATGGCAGGAAATTTACACAATCTGAGATATCTTCTGGAACCTCAAATGTGCTTAGTATATCTGTGGTAAATATGCAAATGCAAGGAGCACACTTACACATTACCCCATATTAAAAAATGCTGGGAAATTCAAAATTGTCCTAAGTTTAAAATGTTGTCACATATGCAGAAGCCCAAGCTTATGTACCACTGTATCCAGCTGCATTCTTTAAATTCCTGTTTTCATACAAGGAATTCAACGATCTTAGATGCACACTCATCCTCTGGCAAAAACTTATACAAAGGTTCTGAAACCAATATGTAAAGATAGTACATTTTTAAAATTCACTACAAATAAATAATATATGAGACCAGTGGCAGCTATTAAACAAGTACTTATCCATCTCATCAACAGCCAGCACCACATATATCAAAACACTTAAACCTCATATGCACCCATATGCACCAGCGTGTACCCTCTGAATTTGAGAGTGGAACACATTTATATGAAGTGAAGATGAATCATGAGCATCGCAAATTTTGCAAATATACACTCCTGGAAATTGAAATAAGAACACCGTGAATTCATTGTCCCAGGAAGGGGAAACTTTATTGACACATTCCTGGGGTCAGCTACATCACATGATCACACTGACAGAACCACAGGCACATAGACACAGGCAACAGAGCATGCACAATGTCGGCACTAGTACAGTGTATATCCACCTTTCGCAGCAATGCAGGCTGCTATTCTCCCATGGAGACGATCGTAGAGATGCTGGATGTAGTCCTGTGGAACGGCTTGCCATGCCATTTCCACCTGGCGCCTCAGTTGGACCAGCGTTCGTGCTGGACGTGCAGACCGCGTGAGACGACGCTTCATCCAGTCCCAAACATGCTCAATGGGGGACAGATCCGGAGATCTTGCTGGCCAGGGTAGTTGACTTACACCTTCTAGAGCACGTTGGGTGGCACGGGATACATGCGGACGTGCATTGTCCTGTTGGAACAGCAAGTTCCCTTGCCGGTCTAGGAATGGTAGAACGATGGGTTCGATGACGGTTTGGATGTACCGTGCACTATTCAGTGTCTCCTCGACGATCACCAGTGGTGTACGGCCAGTGTAGGAGATCGCTCCCCACACCATGATGCCGGGTGTTGGCCCTGTGTGCCTCGGTCGTATGCAGTCCTGATTGTGGCGCTCACCTGCACGGCGCCAAACACGCATACGACCATCATTGGCACCAAGGCAGAAGCGACTCTCATCGCTGAAGACGACACGTCTCCATTCGTCCCTCCATTCACGCCTGTCGCGACACCACTGGAGGCGGGCTGCACGATGTAGGGGCGTGAGCGGAAGACGGCCTAACGGTGTGCGGGACCGTAGCCCAGCTTCATGGAGACGGTTGCGAATGGTCCTCGCCGATACCCCAGGAGCAACAGTGTCCCTAATTTGCTGGGAAGTGGCGGTGCGGTCCCCTACGGCACTGCGTAGGATCCTACGGTCTTGGCGTCCATACGTGCGTCGCTGCGGTCCGGTCCCAGGTCGACGGGCACGTGCACCTTCCGCCGACCACTGGCGACAACATCGATGTACTGTGGAGACCTCACGCCCCACGTGTTGAGCAATTCGGCGGTACGTCCACCCGGCCTCCCGCATGCCCACTATACGCCCTCGCTCAAAGTCCGTCAACTGCACATACGGTTCACGTCCACGCTGTCGCGGCATGCTACCAGTGTTAAAGACTGCGATGGAGCTCCGTATGCCACGGCAAACTGGCTGACACTGACGGCGGCGGTGCACAAATGCTGCGCAGCTAGCGCCATTCGACGGCCAACACCGGGGTTCCTGGTGTGTCCGCTGTGCCGTGCGTGTGATCATTGCTTGTACAGCCCTCTCGCAGTGTCCGGAGCAAGTATGGTGGGTCTGACACACCGGTGTCAATGTGTTCTTTTTTCCATTTCCAGGAGTGTAGATGACAAAAAAGAATTTCATGCAACAAAAGTAGCGGTCTGTAACCTTGTTGTGTGTACCTTCGAAACAATGGACTATCAAAATTACTAGGCACTAGACCCCAGACCATCCTGTTCGATAAGATGGTGAACTCTGGCGCCAGGACAGCAGGCAGACGGTAGTTCACATGACCATGCATCACCATAACTGGGTCCACTCCCAGCTCTCATGGAAACTGGAGGTGCCATAGCCAGAGCACAGCTCCATCCACCCAGCCTTATGAGGCGTGCCACCTGTCCCGGAACACACATATTTCACTGTAACCTAGGCAATTTACTACATTCAACTCCAGCATGGGCAGTTTGTTATATTAATGCTGTAAGATGGAGCATATTGCTACAATTTAGCTGTAACTTAGCGTAATTTGTTACATTTGCACTGTGGCCATGACGTTGAATAACTCTAAGTTTGACGCTTGTCAGAAATGTTTCACAGTCTAACTGCAGGCAAACATATTCCATTGTCTCACAACCTAGCAGGCTTGCAGAATTTCTCCAAGTACAGACAAATTTCCACTTCACCTTTTATCTCCTGACACTTATTATCATGACCTTCCGCAATGTTGACCAGTAGAAGACGTCCCCCACAAATGACCTTGATGAAGGAACCACTCTTGTATTTGTTTGAAATTGTTTTTTTTTCCAAATCTCTGTCTTCCCCTACACTTTTTGTTCTCTGCAGCTCCCTCTAGTACCATGGAGGTAATTCCCTGATGTCTTAACACATGTCCTAACATTTAACACCATATCTCAAATGCTTTGATTCTCTTCTGTTCCAGTTTTACCATAGTCCATGCTTCACTGCAATACAAAACCATGCTCCAAACACACATTGTCAGAATTTTTTTCCTCAAATTAAGACTACGTTTGATAATGGCAGACTTCTCTTGGGCATCCATTATGGGTTATTTCGCTGCCCACGTAGAAGAACTTCTTAACTTCATCTTATTCATAACCATCAATTCTGATTTTATGTTTCTCGGTATTCTCATTACTGTTACTTCAGTTTATTGTCAATCCATATTCTTTATTCATTAGACTGTTCATTCCATTCAACGGATACTGTAATTCTTCTTCTCTTTCACTGATGATATCAATAGCATCAGCGAATCTTCTCGTTAATATCCTTTCCCCTAGAATTTTAATCCCACTCTTTTATTTCCATCATTGCTTCTTTGATGTACGGATTGAGTAGTAAGGGCAAAAGACTACACCCCTGTGTTACCCCCTATTTATGATAAGCACTTCGTTCTTGGTCTCCCACTCTTATTGTTTCCCCTTGGTTCTTGAACATATCTTATATTACTCACCTTTCTGTACAGCTTAGAATATCGAACATCTCGCACTATTTTATATTGCCGAATGGTTTTTCCAAGTCAACAAATCTTATGAACATGTCTTGATTTTTCTTCAGTCTTGCTTCCATTATCAACTGCAATGTCAGGAATGTCTTTTGGTACCTTTGCCTTAGCTAAAGCCAACCTCATCGTCTTCTAACATACCCTCAGTTTTCTTTTCCATTCTTCTGTATATTATTCTTGTCAGCAACTTGGGTGCGTGAGCTGTTATGCTAATTGCGCGATAATTCTCTCACTTATCGGCTCTTGTAATCTTCAGAATTGTGTGGATGATGTTTCTCTGAAAGCCTGATGGTACGTTCCCAGTCTCATAGATTCCATACACCAAGGTGAATGGTGGTTTTCTTTTTGTTTTTGTTTTTTTTTCTTCCTTTTTCACCACTTCCCCCTATACTTTTAGAAATTCCGGGAGAATGTTATCTAACGCTTCTGCCTTATTTGATGCCAAGTCTTCCAATGGTCTTTTAAGTTCTGACTCTAATACTGGATCTCCTATCTCATCCCTATAGACTCCTGTTTCTCTTTGTTTCATGGCATCATACAAGTCCTCTCCGTCATAGAGGCCTTCAATTTACCCTTTCCACCTATCCGCTCTGTCCTATCCATTTAACAGTGGATTTTCCATTGAAGTTTTATTGTTACCGCCCTTGCTTTTTATTTCACCGTAGGGTGTTTCGACTTCTGTATATGTTGAGTCAGTCCTTCCGATAATCGTTTCTTTCTGCATTTCTTCACATTTTTCATGCAGCCATTTCGCCTTAGCTTCCCTGCACTTCCAATTTATTTAATTTCTCTCGTATTTCTGTATTCATCAAATTATCTGTACACTTTTGTATTTCCTTCTTTCGTCGATCAACTGAAGTATTTCTTCTGTTACCCATGGTTCCCCCGCTGTCACTTCTTTGTATCTATGTGTTTTTCTCAACTTTTGTTATTGCTCTTTTTAGTGATGTTCATTCCTCTGCCAGCCGGTGTGACCGAGCGATTCTAGGCGCTTCAGTCTGGAACCGCGAGACCGCTACAGTCGCAGGTTCGAATCCTGCCTCGAGCATGGATGTGTGTGACGTCCTTAGGTTAGTTAGGTTTAAGTAGTTCCACGTTCTAGGGGACTGATGACCTCAGATATTAAGTCCCATAGTGCTCAGAGCCTTTTTTTTAGTCCTCTTGAACTGAACTGCCTACTGAGATACACATTATCGCAGTATCTGAATCCTTTAAGAACTTCAAGTGTGTTTCTTCATTATTAAGTACTTCCTTATTCCACTTCTTCACACATTGATTCTTTCTGACTAGTCTCTTAAATTTCAGTCTACTTTCATCATTACTAAATTGTGATCTGAGTTTATATCTGCTTCTGTGCACGCCTTACGATCCAAAATCTGATATTGGAATCTGATCATGATGTAATATCACTGAAATCTTTCCACATCTCCTGGTCTTTTCCAAGTATACCTTTTCCTCCTCGATTCTTGAACAGAGTATTCGCTATTACAACGGAAATTTGTTGCAGAACGTAATTAGTCTCAGGGATACTATCAAGCCCATATTCTCCCATAAAACTTTCTTCTACGCCTTCCCCTACAACCACAGTCTAGTCCCCCATGACTAGTAGATTAGTTTCTCCCTTAGGTACTGAATTACCCGTTCATTATCATCATAAACTTTTTGTATCTCTTCATTTTCTGCTTGCGACGTCGGCACATGTATGTGAAATTTGTTGTCCTTGTTGATTTGCTGTCGTTTCGAATGAGAACAACCCTGCCACTGAACTGTTCACAGTAACTCACTTTGTGTCCTATCTTCCTATTCATACCAAATCCTACCCCAGTTAAACCATTTTCTGCTGTTATTGAAGTTATCTAGTACTGATATGACCAGATATCCTAATCTTCTTTCTATTTCACTTCCCCGATGCCCATTATATCTAGATAGAGCCTTAGCATTTCCTTTTTCAGATTTCCTAGCTTCCCTACCACGTTCAAATTTCTGACGCTCCTCTCCCAGACGCGTAGAACGTTATCCTTTCCTTGATTATTCATTCTTTCGCTCATGATCACCTCCACCTTGGCATTCCCCTTCCAGAGGTCTGAATGGGAGACCAGTCCAAAATCTAATGGAGAGATCATCACGACACTTTTCCAATGACAAGCGTTATGTCCTGTGGGTATACATTATGTTTCTTTAATTCAGTGCTATCCATTGCCTTCTATATCCTCTTGGCGGTGATCATCGCTGAATCTTCCGCCTTTTAGGAGCCGTTTCCCACCCCAAGGGCAACGGAGTGCTCTGAGCTTCTGATTGCTCCTCCGTCCTACTTGCCATTGGCAGAATGATGGTGTTTCTGTACGCCAGAATTCTTCAGCCGGCATTGCTGATGGTTTTTAGTCAAAGTTTGATACTAGCCAAAGACGGTACCCCTAGGACACGGGTACGTCAGATCACACAAAATCCAGTTGCGGTGGCGGTGATAAACAACAATGTGTACAGTTCCGTGAATTTATTCTGAGCGTGGAAATGAGAGATAACAATCTCTTTTCATGTTCATTGTTCATTGATGAGGTTACGTTCCGTTTAAGTAGAGTACCCCAGGGAAGTGTGATAGGACTGCTATTATTTTCTACAGTCATAAGTGATCCAGCGGACAGGATAGATAGTAAACTGCGATTGTCTGCTGATGATGCTGTGGTGTACATCAACATGGCTACTCTGCAATCCACAAGTAAATACCTTGCAGAGGGGTCTTCGAACCACCTTCAGACTACTTCTCCAGCGTTCCACTCACTAACAGCGTGAGGGAAAAATGAATGCTTAAATATTTCTATACGGGCTCTGATTTCTCTTATTTTGTTGTGGTGATCATTTCTCTCAATGGGAGTTGGCAAAAATAAAATATTTTCACATTCAGAGGAGAAAGGTGGTGATAGAAATTTCGTGAAAAGATTTCGCTGTAACGGAAAACGCATTTGTTTTAATGATTGCCATCCCAGCTGTTTATCATGTCCATGACGCTCTCTCCCCCATTTCGCGATAGTACAAAACGAGCCGCCCTTCTTTGATTTTTTTCGATGTCTTCCGTCAGTCCTATTTGATGCGGATCCCACACCGCACGGCAATACTCCAGAAGATGGTGGACAAGCATAGTGTAAGTCTCTTCAATTGACCTGTTGCATTTTCGAAGTGTTTTGCCAATAAATCGCAGTCTTTGGTTCAAGAGCGTACGGATCTCGCAATGCACCATTAGCCTCCAAGGTCTCCTGGCCTAATGGTATTTGATGGTCTTTTTTCTTTTTTTTCGGCGTGAAAGACTCCATCTATGTGCCTTCCCTTCCAAAATATTTGGGTGAACTGCGACGCCGCCCAACGACAGCAGTAAATGCAGTGACTCCAGAGGTGCTCGCTAAAGTATGGGACGAGTTTGATTGTCATCTCCATGTTTGCCACGGAAGGTAGGAAATTTTTTCATGCTAAATGTATTTCTCAAGCGTATGTGTTAAAGATCCACCCTTGTAAAATCGGAAGGTTCTTTTGATTATAAAAGCTCTGTAGTCTTTGCATGTTAAAATGTATTTCTAGTTACAAATGCCTCATTATACTTTTAAAGTTTATACTCGCTCGCAGAAGTTCACTAAGTCTTCAGTGTCTTCCGACTTTTGTGTCCAGTTAATACTGCTCTTTGTGGATGGGTGCACCAAATACTCGGCAGTTTTGATATTAACAAACGTTGCCACAGGTGAAAGAAATGATAAGCGACAGCGAAAATCCTAGGATTAACCAAGGTTCGCAGCTGAGACCTTTATATTCACAGTTAGCCACTTTACCATTGAGTCACGAAGCCGCACTACTCAGTCAATAGTCTCAGATCCGACACGCGGTAGTCCTAGATTTCTCTTTATCCGTCAGTTAAAACTTCTTTCCCCTCTGGCAGTGTTCTTTAATGTGAAAAACGGCGACGCTCTGTAGTTCAGAGTCCACGTTAAACTGTAGGTCCCCGTAACTGGCGAGCAAGTCAGTTGGAAGGTTGGAGAGAGGCAAAGGTACTGCCCACTCCACCGCCTCCACAGATCAGCTTCTCGTGCTCAGCCGGACAGGGCGAAAATCTTCCCCTAGTGTCCTTAGGAATGCACCCTCAGGTGGCTTCAGCTGACCAGGCTGCGGGGACTGAAAATTCTGGCGCATCCCTCCGCAGAGAACAGCACTGACTGGAAACAATATTCGGAAGAGACAGAACACAAGAAATAGTTTGATGGCGCCCAAAAACAGAAAGGTAACCAAGCGTTGTGTGTGTGTGTGTGTGTGTGTGTGTGTGTGTGTGTGTGTGCACTCTAAAGCAAAAAAAAAAGAAAAGAAAAACGACACAACACAATGGAATTATCAGAACTGGTCGAAAATTGGGAAATATGATGTACATGTACAGACAGACAAATGACTACAACTTCAGAAGAACTGGATGATTTTTTCAAGAGAAAGATTGGAGGGACTGAGCAAATCAGTAACGTGTTTGTCCTGTTGTGGCCCCTTTGTACGCAGTTATTCGGCTTCGAAGTGATTGACAGGGTTGTTGGATGTCCTCCTGAGGGATATCGTGCCAACTTCTGTCCAATTGGTGCGTTAGATCGTCAAAATCTCGAGCTGGTTTGGAATCCCTTCCCATAATGCTCCATAAATTCATAGTTGGAGACCTTACTCGACATGGCAGGGTTTGGCAAGCACGAAGACAAGCAGTAGAAGTTCTCGCCGTGCGCGGGCTTGCAGTATCTTACTGAAATGTAAGCCCAGGATGGCTTGCCGTGAAGGGAAACAAAAGGAACGGAACTGTAGAATATCGTGGACGTATCGCTGTGGTGTAAGGGTGCCACGTGTGACAACGAAAGAGGTTTTTTTTTTACTTAAAATCTATTTTATGGAAAGTGAACAACAAAAAAACACAAATTTAGAAAAAACAATTGGGGGGCTCTGGTCAGCTGCTTCATGTAGTCTGCAAGCAGTTCACTAAAATGGTTGTTGAATGAATCATGGACAGAGCACATGACGTCCAGAAAATGCGTTAACGGTATTGATTCTCTTAGGCTCTATTGGACGGTTAACGAAACGTGGACACAGTACTTTCAAACTGAGAACGAAAATGACTCAAAGCAGATGTCTCCATGTGCAAGTACTCCAAAGAAGTGAACAACCACTCCATCAGCTGCAAAAAGCTATGGAGGTAATATTTTCATGTTCTACTAGGCATAAGTCACACATACGTATCACTGATGGAATGAGTACAAAATTTAACTAAGAAGAAAAATCGTCTTTTAAGAGAACAATGCACCCTCTGACATGTCAACGATTTCCGTGGGGAGAATTAACAAATTTCTCTGCTAATCACAATCTCATTCAACCGTTTTCTTCGGGTTTTGCCACTTGCGACAAATTTTTCTTCGTATATTCCGCTGTGTGGCTTGCTGGTAAAAAATTAGAGCCTAATGTAGAAGTCACAAGTCCTTTTATTCTGCCAAATCTATTACTCCTGGAGGTCTTACAAAAGTCGGAAGTCTGGTGGATGAAATATCGTCAGCTAATGGAGACTAGCTTATGAAATATATTGAAAGGCATTTGGAATAAACTTCTTTCGGTTACCATCCTGAGCCAGTTCAGTGTAAGATCTCAAGCTTTCTGGAACTGTTACCTCCCACACTCCCAATAGACCCTCTTTTTTCACGTTTCTTCTAAAACGTACAGTGGGCTCTTTGAAATATGGCTGATCATAGAGTCGCAATTGCTTCCAACCAGGTACCAGGTGAACTAGTAGTTGTGCTGAAATGTTGCAAATTGGGAACAAGTGCCGGTATTTATCTTACGAACAAGAGAAAGAGTTTGATCGGAAGCGGGCCGTGGGGGAGGGGGGGGGGGCAGGGAAATTGCAATTCTATACAATGTCCGTGTGTGTATGGGGTGGGGGAGATTTACTACCAACTGACGAAGCGAAAGATTTTTACTTTCAAGAAAATTTCGGTTTCTTTCACAGTCACAGACGTCAACTGCACCAATGTGTCGTGCTTTAAAACGAAAGCAGTGTATTTACAACGGACAGAAAGCGCTCATCCTTTAACATGTTACGTTTACCCACCAGTTGCAACGACTGCTGCAGGGTAGGGGATTCCCCCGCAGGCACCGACGGCAACAGCAGCGCTGCTGCTAGCAGAAGCAGGATTAGTCGCTGCCCAGTGACGGTATACATCCTGCGCTGTAACTCGGAACAAAGGCTGGTCGAGTGCTGCAGCGGCAGCGGCTGCGATTGCCTTATAGCGCACTGCGCAGGGCCGTAAATGCGCGCCGCACGCACTGCTCTTCACTGCTTTTTATGACCGCGGAACTGGGTCTTTCGCTGTGAGTACCTGTCCAGCAGTAACAGCGAGGAAAGAAAGTAATGGCTCACGAAGAGAGAAAATGAGGTCGGCAGAAAAACCTTACAGTTAAAGACACTGCCGTACTTTTAACACTTCTGAATTCCATAACTAGGTCAGAAAGAGGCTCAACTTCAGTTTCCGCTGTAAACGTTTATGGTATCATCATTTATGGGTTAGAACACCACGACACGTATTTACACTGTTCTACGAGTGCCCACGAAAGGTAGTCCTACAGATTTAAATATTACCTCGAAAAAATCAAGCTGCGACGAGCAACTTGGTGTTGATCGCTCTCTTCATCCTAACCCTTCAACGCAACATATTTTTCACAACGCTGGATGACTTGACGGAGACCGTGGATGCAGAGATCTTTATTTTGGCGTTCAGTATTACTAGCAGTAGTAGTAGCAGCGTTAATCATCCTTGCATCACTGTTACAGAACGGCTGGGCATCTCACAATATTATAAATTAAGAACAGCCAATGAAAACGAGTTCATAGATACAGGCACTTACATACAGGAGTTGGACAAAAATATGGAAACATTGCGAGAAATGCATGCTTGAACATAAATGCAGATGCTAACCAAGCATGCACGGTACGCTGTTGTATTGAGCACGAGCGACACCTGTGCAGTGTCCTCAATACATTGCAAGTGTCTGCCTTGGTCGGAACAGTGTTCTGTACAGTTTGTTCGAGCTAAGTGACTTAGAATGTAGGCATGTTGTTGGTGCTGGTACGATGGCTGTTTCTGTAACGGAGGTAACCGAAGTGTTTGGTATTTCAAGAGCCACCGTATCTAAGATTTATAGCGCATACAGGGAAAGCGGAGAAACATCATCCACTAAGTCACAACGCAGACGGAAGTCTGTATTGAGTGCTCGTATCATACATTGAAGACGTCTGTGACGAAAAATAAGAGGAAGACAGCGGCAAAAGTCAATGCAGAACTCAATGCCGCATTCGCACATCCTGTCAGAACAAAACAACACGAACGGAAGTCCAGAAGCAGGGAACTTCAAAGCGAGCTGAAGCCCAGAACCATTCATCGTTGACACAAATACCCGAAAACATGAAAACGTGCCACTGAAGCCATAAAACCTAGACTACGCAGCAATGAAACATAGCCATTTGGTCGGATAAGTCCTGTTTTCACTGATTTTAAGTTTTACCCGAGTTTACGTCCCAAAAGTGAAACATGGTGGTGTTTCGGTGGTGATTTTGGCAGCCATATCGTGGTGTTACATGGGGCCCATGGTTACGTCGCAAGGTTGCATTGCTGCCAACGATTATGTGGCCACTCTGGTTGATCAGTTCCGTTCCATGGTACAATGTTTCTCACCAATGATGATGCTGTGTTCCAGGACGACAGCGTCTCTGTTCACACAGACTGCTTCGTCTAGGACGAGGGTAAATTGTCGCATCTACCCTGGGCACCATAGTCAACAGATCTCAGTATTATTGAGCCTGTGTGACCCATTTTCGAGACAAGGGTACGTAATCGATACCCACTTACATCAGCGTCAGGTAAACTTGCCACTATTTTGCGGCAATAATGGCACAAGATTCCCTTGAAAACCATAAAGGACATTTATTTATTCATTCCGGGACGACTGGAAGCTGTTTTGAATTCCAGCTGTTTTCCCACACTGGATTAGGCGAGGTAATGTGTTGTGCGTATAGTGTTTACATATTGTTTACCGCATCTACTTACAAACCTCTGCTCCAGAACAGACCATGAAGACCCAAAGGTTACCGACCGGCCGCTGTGTCATCCTCAGCCCACAGGCGTCACTGAATGCGGATACGGAGGGGCATGTGGTCAGCACACAGCTCTCCCGGCCGAATGTCAATATACGAGACCGGAGCCGCTACTTCTCAATCAAGTAGCTCCTCAATTTGCCACACATGGGCTGAGTGCACCCCGCTTGCCAATAGCGCTCGGCAGACCGGATGGTCACCCACCCAAGTGCTAGCCCAGCCAGACAGCACTTAACTTCGATGATCTGACGGGAACCGCTGTTACCACTGCGGCAAGACCGTTGGCACTTACAGACCTACTTTGACAAGGATTCTAAAAATGTCTATCACGTAATGGTTTCTTCGTCCGAAGAAAGAGGGAGTCAATGAGTGCGATGCCACAAGAATACGTGGATGAGGTAAAATTTGAATCCTCATATTTGCACTGCTTGTTTTCCCCCTTTGTTTCAGAGTCATGTGATACTTTCAGCACTCTCCTATGGTGATTGGACATTAAAGAAGTCGTCTGCTGCTGTCACGGTTCTGAGGGCTTTTCGAAGTGGTCTCAGCAGTCGTGAGACCCAGTGGGCGACGCCCTTTGTCATGTTCAAAAAGCCGTGCAACATGTCGGAAGCTGATCCATGACTGATTTTCTCATTTTACAATATCCACTCGATTGTGATACGCCAGTCTTCGAGCACCAGGGCGTGCACGTCTTTCCCGTTTCGAGGTTCCTCACAGAGAAATAGTCTGACACTTCGTCCATTCACGCTTACGTCTACATTTATAAAAAAGGGTTCAAATGGTTCTGAGCACTATGGGACTTAACATCTGAGGTCATCAGTCCCCTTAGAACTTAGAACTACTTAAACCTAACTAACCTAAGGACATCACACAACACCCAGTCATCACGAGGCAGAGAAAATCCCTGACTCCGCCGGGAATCGAACCCGGGAACCCGGGCGTGGGAAGCGAGAACGCTACCGCACGACCACGAGCTGTGGACTCTACATTTATATCCTGCAAGACGCCTTACTGTGTGAGGCAGAGGTACTTCTGGCACCACTACCTTTTCGCCCCTTTCCTGTCAAATTCATGGATGTTGCGAGGGAATAATGACTGTCTGTGAAGATCCATACGAGGTTCAATATCAGTAATTTTTCTCGTCGTGATCATTGCGCATGACATCTGTGGAAGGAAGTTACATGTTTCTTGACTGTTCTTTGAACAAACACTCTCTAAATTTCAATAGCAAACCTCTGCGTGATGCAAAACGCCTCTCTTGTAGCGTCTGACATTCTCACACCGAGTAAACAATATCGTGACGGAACGCGCCGCTCTTCGTTGAATCTTCTCTATGTCTTACATTAATCCAACTTGGTAACGGCCCAGACTAGTGAGCAGTTCTCAAGGATCGGTCGAATAGGTGTTTTTTAAGCTACTTCTTTCGTGAATGAATCAAATTTTCTTAAGGTTCTCAGTCTGAAACCTGTTTTTTCTGCTATATGTTTTTAGTAGTAGGTCCACTACAGATCGCTTCGGAAGTTTGCTCGTAGATATTTTACGGTAGTTACTGTTTTCAGTGATTTATCGCCAATAGTGTAACCGTACAGTAATGGATCTCTTCATCTATTTATGCACAATGTGACATTTATTTACGCCCAGGATCAACTGCTAGTAGCTGAACCAATCGTCAAACTTCTGTAGATCGTTCTACTTTTCGCTACAGTCTTCTGGAGTTGTAACCTTCCTACAGACAATAATATCGTCCACGATTACTACCATGGAGTATCTAATCTTATCTATTAGATCCTTAATACCCTATGTATTGTAAACAACTGCAGCCATGTAACTCGAAATTTTATTTACAGATACATATACAAATTTTGTTCCGTCGAGAACGACGTGTTGAGTTCTGTCTGCAAGAAGGTCTTATATTTATTCTGAAGTTTGGTTAGATACTCCGTCAGCTAGTATTTTGTTCACTAAACGACAGCGCTGAGCTGTATAGAATAACTTCCGAAAATCAAAGAAGACGGCATCAAACTGAGCGCCTTTGTCACGGCACCCTGGTTCCTATGCACGAACTGAACGAGCTGAGTTTCGAAAGCATCTGCAACGAACAATACAAATGCTGCCTTGGTTCATGCTTGCATGCGGTACGATCGGCCCCAACTGAACAGCTCTGTCAGGAGAGTCAATATGGAGTTAGACCAGCTGCTTCGAGGGGCTATTTTGTCAGGCATGGGTTTGTTTCCTGTTGATACTATTGGTAGGTGGGACTTCACAAGGCACGGTCTGCATGGCAGTGGGAAAGGCAAGGATAAATTCGAAGGGATGACAGCAAAATCTTCATGGGAGGAGGAGGCAGAGAAACTCGTGGAAATATTAATTTTTCAGGCTGAGATCAGTGTCCAGTAATTCAACACTGAATGAAATTAAGCTTAATGAGAAGCTCAGACAGGCACATACTAGAGATGCTAAAATACCACAAGATTCTCATAAACGTACAGTGAAAAATAATGTTTAGTATATTGCATCAGAATATCAAAGGATTAAAAAACAAAGTAGATGAGCTTTTTCTTTGCTTAGAAGATTTAGAAACTGAGGGTGGAATAAGTGTACTTGAAGCTGGATATAAGCTTTCAGCATATGTAAGTAGAGACACTATGGAGAGAGTAGGAATTGCCATATTTGTCAAAGTAGTGTGAAAAGTTTAGAAACTAAAAATTTTTGTCTGGAGCAAAATACAGAAGCATGTACCTGTAACCTTAAACTAAATAATGATACTTCCATAACTGTAGCTGTAGTTAGGTCCCCATTGGGAAATTTTTAGCTATTTCTGGAAAATATGGATTCTTTGTTGTGCTATCTGCCAGACAGAGGGAAGCAAATTATTGTTTGTGGGTATTTCAATGAACACTTTCTGCAACAGTGTGATAGAAGGATGACCTTGAAGTAGTACTTGGTTCTTTCAGTCTGACATCAGTTATTGATTTTACTACTCAGGAGGTACAGGAAGCAGCACACTGAGAGATGATGTCTTAATAGACTAAGATAAATTTAATCAAGGGAAACATTTCCTGTTAAGATCAGTCTTTCTGATCATGATGCACAGCTAGTTACAGTATATGACATAGTTCTATACAGTAATGCAAAACAGTCCTCCAAAATAGTGATTCAGTTAACGATTTAACAACTGCAAATTTAAGGAAAGCTTGGTACAATTAGACTGGGATGAAGTGTACAGGACACCTGATGCTAATTTTAAATTTAATGTGTTTCATGATATCTCTATGAGTACATTTGAAGAGGGTTTTCCTAGGAAGACAGTGAAACGTTATTGTAAGATACCATCTAAAAAGCTGTGACTTGCTAAAGGGATAAAAAATCTTGTAAACAGAAAAGGGAAATGTATCTTATAGTAAAAGTAACAGCTCACATGGAATTTATGGAATTTCCCAACAGATAAGTAGGATTCTCAGCCACATACGCAGTAGCTCACTGAAATATTAAACCATTGCACAAAAAAGGGGATATGTCTGATGCTAAAATCTAGCACCCAGTCTCATTTCTAACAGCTTTATCCAAAATTAATGCAAAAATAATGTATTCAAGAGTAGCTTCACATATTTGTAAAACTGAAGTACTAAAGTACTAACAAAATGTCAATTTGGTTTTCAGAAAATGCTATATATGCTTTCACTGATCAAGTATTAAATGCTCTGAATAATCGAACATCCCCCATTGGAATTTTTTGTGATCCCTCAAAGGCTTTTGACTGTATGAATTATGAAATTCTTCTACATAAGCTTAAATATTCTGGTATGAGAGGGATAGTGCACATATTAACTGGAAGGCTGCAGAAGGATGAAATCAGTAGTATAGATAGTGTGAAAAAATCAGCAGAGTCATAACGTATTTCAGAAAATTATTATGTGTTTCTCGGCAAATGGACTCACACTAACTTTTGGGAAAACACAGTACATACAGTTCTGTACAGTAGATGACATAATACCATTGATAAATATAGACTTTGAACAGAAGTCTGTTGCTAAGGCAGAATATTCAAAATTTCTGGGTATGTGCACTGATGACCTGATGAGAAATTGAAATGGAAGAAACATATTGATGATCTGCTGAAACGGCTGAGTTCATCTACTTACGCTATTAGGGTCACTGCAAATTTTGGTGATAATCACATCAGGAAATTAGCCTGCTGTGCCTATTTTCATTCACTGCTTTCATATGATGTCATATTTTAGGGTAATTCACCTTTAAGAGAAGAAGTATTCTTTGCGCAAAAGTGTGTAACCAGAATAATAACTGAAGCCCACCCAAGATACCTTGCAGACAAATTTTTAGGAACAAGGGATATTTACAGCACTTTCACAGTACATATATTCAATTATAAAATTTATTATTAATAACTCAACCCAGTCCAAAAATAATAGCGAAGTGCATAGCTATAGCACTAGGAGAAAGGATAATCTTCACTATTCTGGATTAAATCTGACTTTGGCATAGAAAGGGGTGAATTGTGGTGCCACTTAAGTCTTTGGTCATTTACCAAGTAGCATTAAAAAAGTCTGACAGATAACCAACTACCATTTAAAAGCAATTTAAACGAGATTCTGGATGACAATACTATCAATAGGTGATTTTTTAGATATGAAATAGTAATGGTAAAATAGGCTTAATCCATATTATTTTTACAGGGAAGATTTTCGTCATAACGCATGAGTATAAAACGTGTTCTGTACTTCTACAACGTACTGTCAGTTACGTAAGACTACAAGCAAGAGCATCTTTTTGACTTGAGCTGTTTCCCAACCGCCACGTACCCTTCGTTGGTACAGTGACCTACGATAAACTACCGCCAGAGGAATTTGGGGGGGGGGGAGGGGGGGAGACGGTAAGTCCTTTCGCATAATCTCTGTAGAGCCTCACAGGTATCTCATCTGGTCCAGTTACCTCTCTACTGTTGAGCATTTTTAGTTGATTTTTCAGATCTGTGTTCCCTTATCTCAATAAATGCCATTTCGGCAACCGAGCGATGATTAAAAGCAAGAACCGTGCTAACATCCTCCACGGTGAAATAACTTCGAAATACCGCATTCAGTTTCAGCTTTCCTTCTGTCATCTTCTGTTTCGGTGCCAGTATGGTCAGTGAGCCACTAAATCGAAGATTTCAATCCCGCTTACTGGCTTTACAGAAGACCAAAACTGCTTAAGGGTTTATACTTAAAAATTCATTGACTGCCATATCGCAGCACTCTCCTCACTCGAAATTGGCATTTTTCATCTTCTCTTTGTCTACCAGGCTTTCGCTGCGTTTAAATAGGAGTAGAAGTTCTACTTGTTTTCGTAGCAACTTTCTAACACGGCTATTGGATCACAGTGGATCTTTTCCATTCTTCACAACCTTGCTCAGCACATATTTGTCTAAGATATATTGAACAATGCTTTTAAATTTTACCTATTTGTGCTCCACATCTTCGATGTCAGCGCTCAATATTTGGTGATAACTACTCAGGTACTCTGTAATTTGTATCCTGCAACGCTTTCTTCCCAAAAACATGTTCCCATCTTTTTTTACATTCCTTGTAACAGTCTTAATAGTGCTATCACAGCTTTATGACTTCGATTCCCCTCTCGACGTTAATTGTCTGAAAAGTTAGGGTCTCCAACACATAATACTGAAGTGTCGGTTCGTTAGCTATCTGTCCGAGGTAATTTTCAGACGAGAATTTCAGAACTATCACACGAATCCCGGTCTCTGACACCAGTTTTAATTGCATAACTCTCCCATTCTACAGATGGCAATTTGAGGTCTTAGGAAATTTGGAAATTTGTGGTAAGTTCCTGTGCGACCAAAGTCCTGAAGTAATCGGTCCCTAGGCTCACACACTACTTAATCTAACTTAAACTAACTTATGCTGAGGACAACACACACAGCCATGCCCGAGTGGGGACTCGCACTTGCGACGGGGTGAGCCGCGCGAACCTTGGCAAGGCGCCTCAGTCCGAGCGGCTACTCCGCACGGGATTGAGATCTTATCCTGTTACAATACCATGATCCGCAAAATTACTCGTGATTTCCTCCAGTTTGTCTGAGAATGCTCTGCCAGTACAGCTCTTTACACCAATGACCTATAAAAGCATCAGATTTCCATTCTTTTCATTCCAGCTTTCTGACAACTTTCTGTACCTAATTCTATGTGGATATTACTACGTTTATGCACGACACAAGTACTCTGCTACCAGAGTAGCCGCTTTGTTTGTGTAGCACACGCCTGAACTATTAAGAAGCGAGCCTACTATTCTCCAACCACATGATTACCGTCGGGTTATTAGCATCCGAGGTAGTCACAGAACCGTCCGAGTCCCTGCTTTAGGCCTTCAACTCGACTCAAAACTAGTGCAACGCAATCGACCCTGGATACGATATCGATGCTAGCTGCCTTCACCAATCTAGTAAACCACGTTTGTGAACCGAGGATAGCCTCAAAAACCAGGCAGCAGGAATCATTCGTGCCATTGTCTGCAGCTGCTTGCAGCCAGTGCGTTCAATAGCCGACGGCAGCGCCTGCTTCTCGTGTCAGATGACACCTCCCGGCAAGCGTAATAAGCGTATGCTGGAATTCTTTCCCGGCGTGCCTGCTGTTTCCCTGAGCAGCTCCATTACCTGCGTGACCCTGGCGCTCCCAATGAGCAACAAACTGATTCCGTGCTGGTTCAGATGCGTTACCAACACAGGGCAGCGTAAGGCGTTAAGAAACAGCCGTGTGGGCAGTTGCCACTTTCGCTATACACCCAGTAATACGCGAACTCACTACAGTCGTAAACAGCGAAGGAATTAAGAGTCTCACCGCCAGGATTATGACAGATCGATAAATCCTACAGGAATACGTAAGAAAAGATACTCAGGAAATTTTAATAAAAAATATTTGGAAGAAAAACAATGCTTCTCTCGCAAAACCCTGTTGCGAAAATTTAGAAAGCCAGTATCCGAGAAAGACTGCACGGCACATCCTTTGCATCCGTGGTATTCCTCGTGCGCGGATAATTGCTCCACACGCGAAGGATAGAGTGTTTTGTAGAGTATAAATACACGAAATGAAGATGTAGATATATATTTAATAACTGCGGTTACTAATGTGACCATTTTTTCACCGCAAGAAGCCCAACCCTGGGTCAGAAAGGCTACACTGCCCATGCAGTAGACAAGGCGCACTTACTTGCAGCGCCTTGCGAGCGGCAACCAGTACTACATTTACGTGCCACAAGAGGTAGTGCAAAGGGGCAACAGGCTCCAGACCGCACTATCAGCGAAGACAGGCACCGCCAAGCTGCAGTGGACGTACTTCTTTCTATGGTTTGTGTAGATAATTTTTGCAAAATGTGTCCTTCGCGCGAAATGTACAAAAACAACATGACTAAAGTTGCCGAAAAAGTATAAAAGTCCTTAGTTAATTATTTCTCATCGGTATCACTATTGTAAATTTTTTAGGAAGTGTGTATCAGGACGTCTGCACCATGGAGCCTATCACTAGTTTCTTCTTTGACTTACGACATATTTTCCCCTTTCGAAAATTTAATTCCCTTTAGACTGCAAATCGACAGCAATCACTTTTAGGTGGTTCAATTTAGAAATATTTATCGAAATAATAGCAATAGTTGCATGTTTGTTTAAATTGTGGATTTTTCTAATAACTTGACACCAAATTTCAACAGTCCCATCGCTATACTTGCAGCAATTACTGCATAAAGATCGTAAATGTGGAGAAAGTTGCAGTTAAATAAAAATATGCCATAATATGTTGCAGTAGTAGCAGGCACTAGCACCAGATTCATTTTTTTATACCACCATATCCAAACGGCGTTTGACGTTATATTATTTATTTCAGAATTTCATGAGACTAATATTTCAAAAATAGAAAGACTTTACCGGTCTTACTTTCTTCAAGAATTATCTCCACCTTTAGCTGCGGTTCTAGTGTTTGTGTTGTTGTTGTTGTGGTCTTCAGTCCTGAGACTGGTTTGATGCAGCTCTCCATGCTACTCTATCCTGTGCAAGCTTCTTCATCTCCCAGTATCTACTGCAACCTACATCCTTCTGAATCTGCTTAGTGTATTCATCTCTTGGTCTCCCTCTACGATTTTTACCCTCCACACTGCCCTCCAATGCTAAATTTGTGATCCCTTGATGCCTCAAAACATGTCCTACCAACCGATCCCTTCTTCTAGTCAAGTTGTGCCACAAACTTCTCTTCTCCCCAATCCTATTTAATACCTCCTCATTAGTTACGTGATCTACCCACCTTATCTTCAGCATTCTTCTGTAGCACCACATTTCGAAAGCTTCTATTCTCTTCTTGTCCAAACTAGTTATCGTCCATGTTTCACTTCCATACATGGCTACACTCCATACAAATACTTTCAGAAATGACTTCCTGACACTTAAATCTATACTCGATGTTAACAAATTCCTCTTCTTGAGAAACGCTTTCCTTGCCATTGCCAGTCTACATTTTATATCCTCTCTACTTCGACCATCATTGGTTATTTTACTCCCTAAATAGCAAAACTCCTTTACTACTTTAAGTGTCTCATTTCCTAATCTAATTCCCTCAGCATCACCCGACTTAATTTGACTACATTCCATTATCCTCGTTTTGCTTTTGTTGATGTTCATCTTATATCCTCCTTTCAAGACACTGTCCATTCCGTTCAACTGCTCTTCCAAGTCCTTTGCTGTCTCTGACAGAATTACAATGTCATCGGCAAACCTCAAAGTTTTTACTTCTTCTCCATGAATTTTAATACCTACTCCGAATTTTTCTTTTGTTTCCTTTACTGCTTGCTCAATATACAGATTGAATAACATCGGGGAGAGGCTACAACCCTGTCTTACTCCTTTCCCAACCACTGCTTCCCTTTCATGCCCCTCGACTCTTATAACTGCCATCTGGTTTCTGTACAAACTGTAAATAGCCTTTCGCTCCCTGTATTTTACCCCTGCCACCTTCAGAATTTGAAAGAGAGTATTCCAGTTAACATTGTCAAAAGCTTTCTCTAAGTCTACAAATGCTAGAAACGTAGGTTTGCCTTTTCTTAATCTTTCTTCTAAGATAAGTCGTAAGGTCAGTATTGCCTCACGTGTTCCAACATTTCTACGGAATCCAAACTGATCTTCCCCGAGGTCGGCTTCTACCAGTTTTTCCATTCGTCTGTAAAGAATTCGTGTTAGTATTTTGCAGCTGTGACTTATTAAACTGATAGTTCGGTAATTTTCACATCTGTCAACACCTGCTTTCTTTGGGATTGGAATTATTATATTCTTCTTGAAGTCTGAGGGTATTTCGCCTGTCTCATACATCGTGCTCACCAGATGGTAGAGTTTTGTCATGACTGGCTCTCCCGAGGCCATCAGTAGTTCAAATGGAATGTTGTCTACTCCCGGGGCCTTGTTTCGACTCAGGTCTTTCAGTGCTCTGTCAAACTCTTCACGCAGTATTTTATCTCCCATTTCGTCTTCATCTACATCCTCTTCCATTTCCATAATATTGTCCTCAAGTACATCGCCCTTGTATAAACCCTCTATATACTCCTTCCACCTTTCTGCCTTCCCTTCTTTGCTTAGAACTGGGTTGCCATTTGAGCTCTTGATATTCATACAAGTGGTTCTCTTCTCTCCAAAGGTCTCTTTAATTTTCCTGTAGGCAGTATCTATCTTACCCCTAGTGAGACAAGCCTCTACATCCTTACATTTGTCCTCTAGCCATCCCTGCTTAGCCATTTTGCACTTCCTGTCGATATCATTTTTGAGACGTCTGTATTCCTTTTTGCCTGCTTCATTTACTGCATTTTTGTATTTTCTCCTTTCATCAATTAAATTCAATATTTCTTCTGTTACCCAAGGATTTCTATTAGCCCTCGTCTTTTTACCTACTTGATCCTCTGCTGCCTTCACTACTTCATCCCTCAGAGCTACCCATTCTTTTTCTACTGTATTTCTTTCCCCCATTCCTGTCAATTGTTCCCTTATGCTCTCCCTGAAACTCTGTACAACCTCTGGTTCTTTCAGTTTATCCAGGTCCCATCTCCTTAAATTCCCACCTTTTTGCAGTTTCTTCAGTTTCAATCTGCAGTTCATAACCAATAGATTGTGGTCAGAATCCACATCTGCCCCAGGAAATGTCTTACAATTTAAAACCTGGTTCCTAAATCTCTGTCTTACCATTATATAATCTATCTGATACCTACTAGTATCTCCAGGATTCTTCCAGGTATACAACCTTCTTTTATGATTCTTGAACCAAGTGTTGGCTATGATTAAGTTATGCTCTGTGCAAAGTTCTACCAGGTGGCTTCCTCTTTCATTTCTTAGCCCCAATCCATATTCACCTACTATGTTTCCTTCTCTCCCTTTTCCTACTGACGAATTCCAGTCACCCATGACTATTAAATTTTCGTCTCCTTTCACTACCTGAATAATTTCTTTTATCTCGTCATACATTTCATCTATTTCTTCATCATCTGCAGAGCTAGTTGGCATATAAACTTGTACTACTGTAGTAGGCATGGGCTTTGTGTCTATCTTGGCCACAATAATGCGTTCACTATGCTGTTTGTAGTAGCTAACCCGCACTCCTATTTTTTTATTCATTATTAAACCTACTCCTGCATTACCCCTATTTGATTTTGTATTTATAACCCTGTAGTCACCTGACCAAAAGTCTTGTTCCTCCTGCCACCGAACTTCACTAATTCCCACTATATCTAACTTTAACCTATCCATTTCCCTTTTTAAATTTTCTAACCTACCTGCCCGATTAAGGGATCTGACATTCCACGCTCCGATCCGTAGGACGCCAGTTTTCTTTCTCCTGATAACGACGTCCTCCTGAATAGTCCCCGCCCGGAGATCCGAATGGGGGACTATTTTACCTCCGGAATATTTTACCCAAGAGGACGCCATCATCATTTAATCATACAGTAGAGCTGCATGTCCTCGGGAAAAATTACGGCTGTAGTTTCCCCTTGCTTTCAGCCGTTCGCAGTACCAGCACAGCAAGGCCGTTTTGGTTAATGTACAAGGCCAGATCAGTCATTCATCCAGACTGTTGCCCCTGCAACTACTGAAAAGGCTGCTGCCCCTCTTCAGGAACCACATGTTTGTCTGGCCTCTCAACAGATACCCCTCCGTTGTGGTTGCACCTACGGTACGGCCATCTGTATCGCTGAGGCACGCAAGCCTCCCCACCAGCGGCAAGGTCCATGGTTCATGGGGAGGCTAGTGTTTGTATATGTCTGTAATGGACAAGATAACCTCAGTTTCGATGTGGAGATGTAAATAATTTAAAATTGTATGCTGCAGGATCCTCTGTTCGAATCATGTAAAATATTCTTCATTAATTTTTTCTGAGGTATTTTTTTCTCTCTTTGAGCTTAAAATTGAGATTAAAAGTCTCTAGGTGTATATTGGCAGTAGTAAACACTCATAAGTTTCTTTATGTCTTCGTAAAGACGTTTTGGGCAATTCAATAGTTTTTGTGAAATTTGCACTGCCCGAAAATTTTTTTCCATTTATAAAACACCACTATCATTATGCTTGCGAAACTTCTGCTGCCTGGAAAATTTTGTTCTCTTTTATCCCTACCCTGCTCACAACTATGGCCCTTATCAACTATTTGACGCTAATTGGTGAAAAAACACCTTCAGCACACTCCTTTTTGTTTAAGTTGTCTTTTTCATTTTCATTACAGTCCTTGATCTGTTTGTTTGATTTCTGTTTGTGCTAATAAATTCTAAAACGCATCTCTCTTTTGCCCTCTGGGCAGCCCTCAACTTTTAATTAATTACTGCCATGAAAGTATACGTTTCGCAGTCGTAAGTGAAAACTGGTGAGACACAACGATTGCTAATTTTTCCGTATCGAGTACTTCGAAACTCAGTTCCAAAAGTTTTGTTTAGTTCACATAAATCATTCGAGAACATTTTTGAACCCGTAACTGTTTCTTTTCTTGCCTCTCTAATTGATTTTTGACTTTCATGCAGAAACTTTATCAACAGGTTGTGTGAAAACACTGTTAATTTTTGTGAAATCGTCTATAGGGCTTCCAGTTTTTTTTAATTATTCTAATGAAAGTCAGTTTTACTGCAGCTGTATTTTTTATTTTATTTTCGTTTTATCTAATGTTTGTACAATCGGCATCTAGAAAATATTGTCTCAACTTCAGGTATCTATTAAATGTGCTTGATGGACCGAAGGCTGTAAACACTGTAACTGTTGTTCCATGGCGGGAGATCTCTATGGTGAGTCTACCACGCAGTTTTTTTAATTCTTTCGTGTCAGTCACATTCTACTCTCTGTATCGAAATGATTTTCTTTTACTAATTACTAATTATCAAAATGTGTTGCAGACGCATCATAGACGCCTCCCTTGATGGAACAGCGCAATACTTACGACATTCAGTTCATGAAGCACGCCTAACCGATACATGAAGATGAAACAGTATTGTCTTGAAATCAGCTGTACATACATCAGATAAACGTCACACTAAATTAAAAAGTACAGCTCTAAGGACCTTGACTTTCATTAGAGCAAACATTTTAATTTATACATTATTTTCGGTTTGGTCACTATGATTTTGTTGTAGTCTTCAGTCCCGAGACTGGTTTGATGCAGCTCTCCATGCTACTCTATCCTGTGCAACCTTCTTCATCTCCCAGTACCTACTGCAACCTACATCCTTCTGAATACTCGTACTATATTTTAGGCTTGTTATAATTGATGATCGGTCCTAATTTCCAACCCGCTCTACTAGAAGCATACATTATGTTCTGAAGTTTATCTGCACTAGAAGTAAACAGTACCCTGCCATTACCAAAACGAATATGGCTCTCGTATGTTCTATTAACAAGCGTTCCTTTTTCGCTTTCGCAGTTAAAGTATCTCAGCACATTCACTATGGCTGAAGATACTTTTGATGATAAAGAACCTAGATTCCTGACTCCTAATTAAATTCTTAATTTCATAAAGTTTAGTAAAAGTTGAAATATTGAAGCATATATTGCTTTCTATATTAAGATAGGTTGAATAAATGTATGTCACTACATTTTTCGTTGAATTTTATTCAAAATATATACCTAAATGTATAAATCTTTGGCAAAGGAGTAATACATACTCATCTTCGCATTGTATAATTTTACTCTCGACTTCCAAATAGTCTGTTGTACTATACCCATTTTCAAGCCATCTGATTCCTTACTTTGACTAAAGTCCAGTGTTATTCCTATGCAGTTGTTAATGATTTCAGTCTCGTACAGGATGAAAAGCCTTTGTTTTTTATGTCATGTTTGCACCATATCTTGTGAAGCAAAACCGTTGCAACAATATTTCAGTATTGGGGAACTGTAGCTTTCAGAAAAAATTCTGTAAATAATTTTGCTACGATCTTCTGGTATTATTTCTTCTTCACTTTCAATCATTTCCATTACACTCCTACATTTCTTTTCTAATGGATTCACACATACCGCTTGGCATTACATCCAGAATGACGCTAGTTTAATTATTAACATGTCTGAGTCACTCTTGTGGTACACAGACATGGAAAGAAATCTTCGTACAATGTTCTCTCCGTTATAAGTTTCTATTTTATTTTTTCATACTCTTATAGTTTCCAATAGATTCTCTTTACAAATTTTGATTGTTCTTTTCCACATTCTCTCGAAGACATTTTCGAATAGTTTACTTAGTTCAGCACATTCTGTTATGTTTCTCATATAGCTCGCTTTATTAGTAGTCTTCTTCTATTTGAGATTTTCTTTAAATTTTGCTTCTCATACATGCAACACGTCTTACTGTTTGCTGAAGTAAATTTAATGCATAATCGTCCCTTATCGTCTATGTCCGTACAATTTCAGTTTCAAAGTTGCTAATTTCTTATGATTTATATTTATTATCTGCTACATAGTGAGTTTCTTTCCTTCAGACTTTGTAACTGAAGGGGGTTAGGACCGTCTCATTCTATGCAATACCCATAAAGTTCGATAAAGTAGTCAATTTCATCTTTACTCTCATTCAGTCCATTGCAAGTAAATTTTATACTAAATAATGTCTTCCGGATAAATATGTTCTTCTTCTCGACTCAGTCATTTGACCTAACACCTCTATCAATTTATATATCACATCCAAAGTTTCCAACTTAAGAACCTTTTCATTTTTTGTTTTATGTTTTTTTTTATTTTTGTTCTACTTTTGAGTTAAGATCCCATATCATCATTTTGCAGCTGTACTGACTGCCTTATATCAGTGGGTGTAATTCTTCGTAAAGGACTTTAGCTTTATCATAATGTAAAATTAGACGGATTTCCACGCAATATCTTTTATTTTGATAACAAAACTCACTATTCTTTGCAAGGTGCATTAAACGTCTGTAATACCGTTTTCAATTTACTTTCTTGTTGTAAAGACTACAAATAAATTGCCTTTCTTCTAAAATCAGTGCGTGAAATTCTCTTGCCTCGAAATAATAGATATAATATTTTCTTGACACTACAGCAGTCGGCATGTTCAGGACTTACGATTTGTCTCGATAGAATTTTTTTTTTAAAGAAAAAGAAAAATATTTTTTCTGTATCCGTTAAACGCACAACTTTACGTTATCGGAGTATCGAGACTCAAAATACACTCCTGGAAATTGAAATAAGAACACCGTGAATTCATTGTCCCAGGAAGGGGAAACTTTATTGACACATTCCTGGGGTCAGATACATCACATGATCACACTGACAGAACCACAGGCACATAGACACAGGCAACAGAGCATGCACAATGTCGGCACTAGTACAGTGTATATCCACCTTCCGCAGCAATGTAGGCTGCTATTCTCCCATGGAGACGATCGTAGAGATGCTGGCTGTAGTCCTGTGGAACGGCTTGCCATGCCATTTCCACCTGGCGCCTCAGTTGGACCAGCGTTCGTGCTGGACGTGCAGACCGCGTGAGACGACGCTTCATCCAGTCCCAAACATGCTCAATGGGGGACAGATCCGGAGATCTTGCAGGCCAGGGTAGTTGACTTACACCTTCTAGAGCACGTTGGGTGGCACGGGATACATGCGGACGTGCATTGTCCTGTTGGAACAGCAAGTTCCCTTGCCGGTCTAGGAATGGTAGAACGATGGGTTCGATGACGGTTTGGATGTACCGTGCACTATTCAGTGTCCCCTCGACGATCACCAGTGGTGTACGGCCAGTGTAGGAGATCGCTCCCCACACCATGATGCCGGGTGTTGGCCCTGTGTGCCTCGGTCGTATGCAGTCCTGATTGTGGCTCTCACCTGCACGGCGCCAAACACGCATACGACCATCATTGCCACCAAGGCAGAAGCGACTCTCATCGCTGAAGACGACACGTCTCCATTCGTCCCTCCATTCACGCCTGTCGCGACACCACTGGAGGCGGGCTGCACGATGTTGGGGCGTGAGCGGAAGACGGCCTAACGGTGTGCGGGACCGTAGCCCAGCTTCATGGAGACGGTTGCGAATGGTTCTCGCCGATACCCCAGGAGCAACAGTGTCCCTAATTTGCTGGGAAGTGGCGGTGCGGTCCCCTACGGCACTGCGTAAGATCCTACGGTCTTGGCGTGCATCCGTGCGTCGCTGCGGTCCGGTCCCAGGTCGAGGGGCACGTGCACCTTCCGCCGACCACTGGCGACAACATCGATGTACTGTGGAGACCTCACGCCCCACGTGTTGAGCAATTCGGCGGTACGTCCACCCGGCCTCCCGCATGCCCACTATACGCCCTCGCTCAAAGTCCGTCAACTGCACATACGGTTCACGTCCACGCTGTCGCGGCATGCTACCAGTGTTAAAGACTGCGATGGAGCTCCGTATGCCACGGCAAACTGGCTGACACTGACGGCGGCAGTGCACAAATGCTGCGCAGCTAGCGCCATTCGACGGCCAACACCGCGGTTCCTGGTGTGTCCGCTGTGCCGTGCGTGTGATCATTGCTTGTACAGCCCTCTCGCAGTGTCCGGAGCAAGTATGGTGGGTCTGACACACCGGTGTCAATGTGTTCTTTTTTCCATTTCCAGGAGTGTAGTTACTTGGCACAGTTGCTATTGGCTAAATTTGCTGTTGTAACTTGTAAGTTTAGTAAGTCAGTAAAAAATAAAATGTATGATTCTGTATTAACTAATTTACAAGGGGCAAACAGACGGATTTTCTGATGTACACATGATGTAATTTCTAACGTTATAGGTGCAGAGTTATGACACTGATTTTTAATAGAACTACGTACTTTCTTCTGTGGCATTAGAAAGAGCTTTCGAAGAGGACTTCACCAATATAACATGAGTGGAACGTGATCAAATAGTAACACGATAAGAACGTTGTAAACCACCGTCCCGCCTTCAGGAGACGAGGTTCCACAATCATCAGTCTCAAAGTACCAAACGTAATCAAACATCAACCCATGCGTATTATAAAAATAGATGTATTTATGCGTGCACGTTCGACATCTCCTCCTAAACCACTTAACCGATTTGAACCAAATTTATTACACGTATCGCTGACTGTCTGGAAAAAATCGCTGTGCGGTAAGAACCACCCACCTATTAAAGCGGTGGAGCTGAAAAAAAGCGTAGTCGACGACGCACGACTATACACACTTCGTTAATTCAGTATTTCAGAATGAGATCACTTAGAGATTTGCAACCAACTTTAGACATAATTTCAAACCTATACGAATTTTTTTCTCACTGACAGGTCTCATAAAATAAGCAAACGAAGAGACTTTATCGCTCACTACGTTTTCGCTGTTCGTGCAGTAAAACTGCCGCATCAGGCACGACGTTTCAGTACATTACTTGTCTACTATCAAAGACATTCGCGATGCACATTTTCCGACAGTTTCACATATACCACTAAAAGTATTAACAAAATTACATCATTGTACAACACATACACAAGAGATATGACATCTTAAACACTGAGATGCCTGAAAAACTGCAGCATCATGCGTCACGTTGCAATTCATTACTTCTTTGCTACTAATAATATTCGCAACACCTTTTGCAGACAGTATCCACATATGCCGCTGAATATACCGACGTCATAAACAATGAACTGCGTTAAAACGAAACTGTAGGACGAAATTCCTAGATGTACAGGTAGATTATGTGCACAAATATATGTGTGAAATATGTTCAATATATGTGACACGTACATACGCTGGCAAAGCCTTGGATAAAACAGTCCTAAACCCGTGGATCGATTTCAAATAAATTTTCTACTAGTTACTGCCCACAAATACTGTGAGGGTAATAAGCAGCAACCTACTATTGGCGTAGGAGTGATAATGCGGAGAAAGAAGAGTGTAGGAGGAGATTGATAGACTGAGAGGGAGAAGAAGGAGATGGACACAATAGGGGTAGGAGGAGACGGACAGTGAGAGTGGGAGGAAGAAATTGACAGGAAGAGAAGAGGAGAAGATGGACAGAGAGAGGGGAGAGAAGGAGATGGAGAGAGGGAGTTGGGAGAGGAGGATAATTGATAAAGACGATAAAGAAGAGGAGATGGGAAGAGTGAGTGGGGAGGAGGCGATGGACAAAGAGAGGGGAGGAGAAAATGTACAGAGAGAGAGAGAGAGGAGGAGGAGGTGTATGGAGGGGGAGAGATGGAGATGTACAGAGAGAGAGGAGGAAGAGATGGACAAGAGAGGGGGGAGGAGGAGATGGACATAGTGGGGGAAGGAAGAAATGAGCTTAGAGGAGGCGAATAGGAGAAGATAGAGGGCAGGAGGAGATAGAAGGGGAGGAGGAGATGGACAGACAGGAAAGGAGATGGACAGAGAGAGGATAAACCGATGGTCATAGAAAGGAAAGAAGAGGAAATGGACAGAGACAGGAGGAAGGAAAAGATGGACAGATAGAGGGAAGACGAGGAGATGGAGGTGGAGGAGGAAATGGCCAGGGAAAAGGGAAGAGGAGGTGTTGCACAGAGAGAGGAGATAGTTGGAGATGGACAGAGAAAGGAAAGAGGAAGATATGGACAGAGAAAGGAAGAGGAGGAGAAGGAGATGGACAGCAAGGGAGGGAGGAGATGGACAGATACAGGGAGAGAACGAGATGGACAGATCTATCCGGAAGGAGGAGATGTACAGACGGAGGTGGGAGAAATAGAAGTACAAAGAGAGGGAAGAGAAGGAAAACGACCATAAAGGAAAGAGGAGCAGATAGACAGATAGAGGAGAAGGGGGAGGAGATGGACAGGGAGAGTGGGGAGGCGATAACAGCAAATATTAAGAAACACGACAGGCGTTCAATATGTAAAGCAACACTTTTTTTCTGAAAGCAGATTCATTTCATTCAGGATTTCAAATTGCCATATTATTGCCCACTATTTTGGCTACAAAACCCTATTTTTCAACATGATCTTCGTTCAATGCGACAGCCTTACATCTCATTAGTGGGAGAGACAGTATGTCCGCATGGTACCACTTTAATGGTCGACGTCGGAGCCAATGTCTTGATGCATTAATAACCTCCCCATCATCCACTTACTGCTTCCCTCGGAGTGCATCCTTCGTTGGACCAAATAGATGAAGTCAGAAAGGGTGAGATCCGTCCTGTGGGGTGTAGAAGGAAGAACAGTCTAATGAAGTTTTGTGGACTCCTCTCGAGGACTCAGTCTTTTGTGAGGTCTTGCGTTGTCATAGAGAAAGAGAAGTTCTTTTGCGTTTCCGTAGCAACGAAAACGCTGAATGAGAGTATCTGCAAGTTCCACAGTTGCAAGAGTCACAGCAGTGCGCAGCCGGCCGGCACGCGGGGGATCGGATAGGTTTAGACGACCTTGTTTCAATGATGACAAACGCCTTGTCCAACTGCTCACCACTCTGTTGCTCACTGCCAGTTCTCCGTAGACATTCTGTAAGGGCCTATGAATATCTGACATGCTCTGGTTTTCTGCCAAAGAAACTCAGTGGCAGTTCTCTGGTTGGAACGCAGCTACACTACAGACGCCATTTTGAAGGCTACTCATAGCGCCGTCACCAGTCGCAACTTCATGAAACTAGAAGGGCTAAAGCAGGAATAATGCTCCATGTCTCACAACAGATTCCGAATTTTTCAACCAAACCTGATGGAGAAAAAGTGTGTTGCACTGCTTACTGAACACCCTTCGTACATAGAGTTTACAGCTATACGTTTAAGCATTTATGCACAAATCTGATATGTTTAAACTCTGAAGATTAATAATTCAGTAATACAATAGGAGAACATTTAATCTATATAACTAGGACTGTTAATTAAAACAGATACGTTTAATCGGAGTTCAGCATCTAGTGCATGAAGCCAATTGATAACAGGCGGAGTAGCATTAATCAAGTCACTGAGTGATCCTGGGTACTTTCTGAGACGGCAGCCTCTGACAGCATGCGGAGCGGTTTGTTATCGTAACATTGCACCTGGTTCTTGCCCTGTTCAGTCTTGTGCACAAGAAAACGAACTGCGACAAAGGCTCTTCTCAGAGCCAAGCAGGACCAAGTATCGATGTTTTTGGAGGAGCAGATAGACATAGGGAGGGGGGAGAAGGAGATGTTTAGAGAGGGGAGAGAAGGAGATGTTTAGAGAGGGGAGAGAAGGAGATGGACAGAGAGAGGGAGAGGGACGAAGGAGATGGACAAGTAGAGGACTAGAGTAAATACAAACTCCGGCAACGGCAGGTACTCAGTTAGTTCAGAGATATATGAAGGACTCAAAATGATGACCTTAAACATTGATGGACATGTGGACTTACAATGCCATAGGAATTTCATAAACTTAGGGAGTCATCATCGTTGCTGACAGACCTCTTGCTCTGATTTCCCCCTCAAATAAAAGCCCAGAAGTGTTAACTCATGTGATTGCACAGGCTGTTTTGTGTTTCCCCAGTGAGCGATCCAACGACCTCCAAATATTCTGCTAAGCATACCTGTAACTATGTATTCGGAATCGGAGGGACATCCGTCATGTTGTTATCGTAGGAACTGTCTTCCATCCAGTGGGTAACGTACAGTTAGGAGCTGTAGATACTTGTGGCTATTTAGAATCCCTTCAATAAAACAGGGTCCAACGACGCAGTTATTGAACAGTTGTTGCATACATTGACAGACCATGGACATTGTGTGCCCACTTTTCTCAGCGAGCGTGGATTTTCCACTGTCCAGTTGCGCATATAGCGAAGATTGATTTGCTGTCGGTTTGCAAACAACACAGCTACACTTTTAATTTTCGTAGACACCATTTGGAGAACTGTAACCGAGGTTGAAAGTCATTTGCTTGGAGCAATATATGGAAGGGTGAAATACTTTATACTGTAGTATTCGCAGAACATTCCTTTCGCTCACCCAACTCCCATATTCAAGCAGCCTCCTAGTGACATGTGGATTGTGGTTTTCGGTCACATACACTCCTGGAAATGGAAAAAAGAACACATTGACACCGGTGTGTCAGACCCACCATACTTGCTCCGGACACTGCGAGAGGGCTGTACAAGCAATGATCACACGCACGGCACAGCGGACACACCAGGAACCGCGGTGTTGGCCGTCGAATGGCGCTAGCTGCGCAGCATTTGTGCACTGCCGCCGTCAGTGTCAGCCAGTTTGCCGTGGCATACGGAGCTCCATCGCAGTCTTTAACACTGGTAGCATGCCGCGACAGCGTGGACGTGAACCGTATGTGCAGTTGACGGACTTTGAGCGAGGGCGTATAGTGGGCATGCGGGAGGCCGGGCGGACGTACCGCCGAATTGCTCAACACGTGGGGCGTGAGGTCTCCACAGTACATCGATGTTGTCGCCAGTGGTCGGCGGAAGGTGCACGTGCCCCTCGACCTGGGACCGGACCGCAGCGACGCACGGATGCACGCCAAGACCGTAGGATCCTACGCAGTGCCGTAGGGGACCGCACCGCCACTTCCCAGCAAATTAGGGACACTGTTGCTCCTGGGGTATCGGCGAGGACCATTCGCAACCGTCTCCATGAAGCTGGGCTACGGTCCCGCACACCGTTAGGCCGTCTTCCGCTCACGCCCCAACATCATGCAGCCCGCCTCCAGTGGTGTCGCGACAGGCGTGAATGGGGGGACGAATGGAGACGTGTCGTCTTCAGCGATGAGAGTCGCTTCTGCCTTGGTGCCAATGATGGTCGTATGCGTGTTTGGCGCCGTGCAGGTGAGCGCCACAATCAGGACTGCATACGACCGAGGCACACAGGGCCAACACCCGGCATCATGGTGTGGGGAGCGATCTCCTACACTGGCCGTACACCACTGGCGATCGTCGAGGGGACACTGAATAGTGCACGGTACATCCAAACCGTCATCGAACCCATCGTTCTACCATTCCTAGACCGGCAAGGGAACTTGCTGTTCCAACAGGACAATGCACGTCCGCATGTATCCCGTGCCACCCAACGTGCTCTAGAAGGTGTAAGTCAACTACCCTGGCCTGCAAGATCTCCGGATCTGTCCCCCATTGAGCATGTTTGGGACTGGATGAAGCGTCGTCTCACGCGGTCTGCACGTCCAGCACGAACGCTGGTCCAACTGAGGCGCCAGGTGGAAATGGCATGGCAAGCCGTTCCACAGGACTACATCCAGCATCTCTACGATCGTCTCCATGGGAGAATAGCAGCCTGCATTGCTGCGAAAGGTGGATATACACTGTACTAGTGCCGCCATTGTGCATGCTCTGTTGCCTGTGTCTATGTGCCTGTGGTTCTGTCAGTGTGATCATGTGATGTATCTGACCCCAGGAATGTGTCAATAAAGTTTCCCCTTCCTGGGACAATGAATTCACGGTGTTTTTATTTCAATTTCCAGGAGTGTATTTTAGTCTTCTCACTTCCAGTTTGTTGAAACGTTTTTATAATGTTTTCAATGATAGGTCATGAGAACTGGGCAAGATCAGGCTGCCTTTCAGTATACCAGAACTATAGCTACAGACTTTCAAAAGTTGTTTAGGCATACCTTCTGAGTGTTTTGGTACAAGGGTCCCACTGCCCCTGGCAACTCGTTACGGAGCAACAACGCAATTATGATTTATTCGGTTTGTTACCCTAATCATCCTTGTTTCTGTTAAAATATCTACAGCATAGTGAAGTATCCTGTAATACGCAGTTACCAAAACGTGCTATGGGGTGGAAGGTTGTAAGACGCCCCTCGATAGATCAGCGGTGCTCTACACACAGAAAGCAGCTACACGAGTAGCACGGTACTTGTGGCGTGCACATGGGTTTGTTTTTAGATTAGGTTCCTCCACACGGGAAACAAACGGTTGGCCTGAAAAATTACCAGTTCATGACACTAATTTGGGTGCGCCAAATGTAAAAATTGTTAGTTCGCCTAAGCAGATCATTCCAAAGGATTTAAATATGCTAAATCTCAGGTCAGTAAATTGGCGAAGTGTCTGTAGCTAGATCCCCGAACTAATCTCCTAAAGCCGGCCGTTGTGGCCGAGCGGTTCTAGGCGCTTCAGTCTGGAGCTGCGCGACCGCTACGGTCGCAGGTTCGAATCCTGCCACGGGCATGGATGTGTGTGATGTCCTTAGGTTAGTTAGGTTTAAGTAGTTCTAAGTTCTAGGGGACTGATGACCTCAGATGTTAAGTCCCATAGTGCTCAGAGCCATTTGAACCATTTTTTTAATCTCCTAAATAAACAGTAGCAATGCCAATATTGTATTAGGTACTGAAAGCTGGTAAAAACCAGACATAAATAGCAGTGAAATCTTGAACTCGGATTGGACACTGTTTAGGAAAGATGCTATGGGAGGTGGTATGTTCATTGTAGTTAAAAGCTGTTTAAACACAGTTGAGATCGATACTGTGTCGGACTGTGAAATAGTCTGGATAAAGCTGTCAATCAGACAAGGATTGGCCATTGTATTAGAATGTTTTTACAGACTACCAGCATCCGCAACGAACGTGGCAGAACGTTTCTGGGAAAGTCTTGAGTACATAGGAAATAAATATCCAAATTATCCATTAGTTATAGGTGGAGACTTTAATCTGTCATCAATTGACTGGGAAAATTACAAGTTTATCGCAGGGGGCAGAAGCAAAGACTCGTGTGAAGTTATTCTAGGAGCGCTCACAACATACAACCTTGAGCAATTGTTTAGGAAACCAACTCGAAATGGGAACATGGCGACAAACAGACCTAATCTCTTTGAGGAAGTTAACCTAGAAGAGGGTATTAGCGAGCATAATGTCGTTGTGGCTTCTATGTCAGTGGAATCTGGGAAAAAAAAAAAAAAAAAAGGATACAGCGTAGAGTTTTTCTTGTTTGGGAAAGCAAATAAAAGAGTCGTTAATATCTTCTTAGTCAGCTCCAAGCATTCACCGCGGGACACAAAGATATTGAGCATCTTTGGTCGGAATTTAAAGGTATTGCCCACCACGTGCTAGAGAAATATGTGCCTAACAAAAATATAGGGGAAGGAAAGGAACCACTTTGGTACAACAAACATATTAGGAAGTTGCTAAGAAAGCAAAGAATTTTGCACAGTCGTTTTAAACGTAGTCACTGCCCCGCTGACAAACAGAAATTATGGGAAATGAAAGCAGCTGTCAAAAGGTCAATGAGAGATTCTTTTAAATAATTTGAAAGCAATATTTTATCTGCAAATTCTAAAAATAACTCCAAAAAAATTTGGCCGTACGTAAAACCTATGAACGCTACAAATAATTCAATACCTTCTCTTGCTGACAGTACGGGTAATGTAACGGATGATGATAAACAGAAGGCTGAAATTCTAAACCTAGCTTTCAAAAACTCGTTTACGGCAGAGAACTGCAGCATCATTCCCCCTTTCAATTATCGAACAAACGCAAGGATGGCTGACATAGTGATTAGTGTATCTGGGATCCTTAGACGATAGGAAGGCATCTGGCCCAGACGGTATCCCTGTAAGATTATATGTCGACTATGTTACAATTATAGCACCATTCTTATCCATCATCTATCAGAGATCATTGGAACAGCGGAAAGTTCCATGGGACTGGAAGAAAGCCCAGGTCATAACAATCTATAAAAATGATAGAAAATCGGATGCACATAATTACCGGCCAATTCATGGTATACAACAGGCTCTAGATACCGGCTTCCAGGTTGATGCTATTATTTCTCGAATTTCGAAAGGCGTTCGACTCAGTTCCGCACTGTCGCTTGCTCCAAAAAGTGCGTGCTTACGGTCTATTCGATGACATATGCGGTTGGATAGAAATTTTTCTAACAGACAGAGAGCAGTATTTCGTCCTGAATGGGGTGACTTCAACAGGAACTTCAGGTGTGCCCCTGGGCAGCGTAATAGGTCCGTTGTTTTTTACGATTTACAAAAACGATATGGTTGATGGTATTGACAGTGGCATTAGACTGTTTGCCGATGATGCTGTAGTCTACAGGAAAGTAGTATCACACTAAAGTTGTGAACAAATCAATGAGGATTTGCAGAAAATAAGTGCATGGTGTAATGACTGGCAGCTATCTCTCAATATTAGTAAGTGTAACCTACTGCGTATAACAAGGCCAAAATCCCCATTAATGTACGAGTACAAAATAAATGCCCAATCTTTGGAAGCGGTAACATCCGTCAAGTATCTGGGTGTGACTATTCGAAATTATCTCAAATGGAATGATCAGATTACACAAGTAACGGTCAAGGCGAACTCTAAATTGTGGTTTATTGGTAGAATCCTGAAGCGATGCATTCCTTCAACAAAGGAAATTGCTCACAATATGTTATTCGTCCATTCTTATTGTTCGTCTGTATGGGACCCTTACCAGTTGTGTCTGATTCAAGAGACTGAGAAGGTCTAAAGAAGAGAGGCAAGATTCGTGACTGGCACATTTAGCCATCGTGAGAGCGTTACAAATCTCATTGAAAGCTGAAGTGGGACAGACGACGCGCTAAACGGAAGGGGCTGCTCACTAAATTCGGGAATCGGATCTTCGCCAAGGATGTAGAGCATATATTATCACCACCAACTTCCAAATCGCGCAATGATCACCATTCAAAGATAAGGGAAATTAGATCTCGTACTGAGGCGTTCAGGCAGTCGTTTTTCCCTCGCTCGATCCGCGAGTGGAACAGAGGGGGGAATATGACGTCGGCGTGAGTTGTTCCCTCCGCCACACACCGCTTGGTGGCTGGCGGAGTATATTTGTAGATACAGATACAACACGGCACACAGAGTAATGCAGCAACGCTCAGACGAAACACGAATATTTTTGTCAGACTGTGTTCAACCTGTTCCATAAGTGTGTAGTACAGCACGTAACAAATGTAGAGCTGTTCCCTGAGAGGTATTGAAATTGTCGACCACCATGATTACGGCAGAGTGTACAGCGACGCACCATCGACACGCTTAAGAAATGCAGAATTTTGACGTACTACTTCCGCGCCTGCGATAATCCTAGCAACGAGGTCATTGTAAATATCGACAGAAATCTCGTAAACTACGTTTTTCAAATGCTCCCAGAAGAAGACGAGAAGAAGTCCGTTAGTATCACATGCCGGTGATGTCCGCATTGTTGTGCACCGTCTTCAGTGCAATACAGGTACAGAGATAATTGGGGAAAGAAACCAAATGAAATTCAGTAACCCTGTAACGAGCCACAAGAGACCGTGGGTTTCGCCCGAAGAGAGAAACGGGGAGTCCCAATAAGCACCTGATTCATAGGACATTATCTCGAGCTGCACCCATTTCGTATCCCTGACTGTTGCAAGATTAATTTGTGTCTCTGACACCGTAATGAAAATCAGTCAACCATAATCCTATTTCACGTTATTGATATCGTAACTGGTGTGGGAGCATGAGCATGGGAGTGGAGCCTTTCAGCCATATCGTACACATAGGAGAGAAGGAGATGGATAGAGAAAGGTGGAAGGATGTGACAAACACACACAGAGATGAGAAGAACAGAGTGGGAGAGGAGGATATGCACACAGAGAGAGGCAGGAGGAAAGGAAGAATGTGGAGGAGGGGTAGTGGGCAGATGGAAAAGGAATAGGGTCCGAGGAGATAGACGAAGAGAGGGGGAGGAAGGGATGCACAGGGAGAAGGGGGCACAAGGAGATGGAAAGAGTGTGGGGGGAGGAGGGGTGTACAGAGACAGAGGGAGGAGAAGTTGGACAGATATGTGGATGGAGGAAGAGCAGTACAGACAAAGGGGACGATGATATGGATGGAGAGAGGGGGAGAAGGGGAAGGTGGAAGGTGGAGATAGGTAGTGGGCAGGTGGAGAAGGAAGAGCGGAGGTGGAGATGGACAAAGAGAGGGATGGTAGAAGATGGACAGAGAAAAGGGGAAGGAGGAGATTCACAGAGAGAGGTGGAAGGAGGAGATGCGCAGAGGGGAGGAGAATATGAACAGAGGGATGAGGGATAATGAGATGGGCAGAGAGAGAGGGATGAGGAGATGGACAGAGCGAGAGGAGGAGGAGGAGGAGGAGGGGTTGTGTGCAATACATTTGTCAAGTGCAAGCGAAGCAGCGGGTGAGAGGTTAGTCTCCCATGGGTTGCAATATTAGGCTACGAGCCAACCAGCAAATAGAAACTACTCATGCTTTCGAAAATTTCAGGTGACAGGAAACTGAACGCGTAATAACTATGATTCAGCTCCTTCCCACTTACGTCGGACAGGTGCCAACGATAATCATTTCTACAAGTGTCGAAAGAAAGAAGGTGATTTGAATAACTTGCTGTTTTCCTGCAGTTGTTTCGAAGTACAGCAGTACCGCTTGTTGTAACAAATTTGTAAAATAGGTGTAGCTTCGAATAGCAGTTCCTGTTTTATCCTGTGTTAAAACACGCTAAAATACACAAAGTCCTTCTTTGTCACGAGATAGTAACGTATGTTTATTAAATTTGGTGTACTGACCCTGGTTATTTAAACAATCTAATCTCCAGGTGTACGCCTCAATATCTGTTGAGCTTTGTTTTTTTTAATATTCTGTTTTGTCTATAGCTGGTATCATGTCAAGATTCTTTAGGTATTAGTCTTGTGCCTGTGAGGATACTGTTAAATTTAAATCGTAGTTGAAACTCTTTACAAGCACATCTGCATCTATACTTCACAAGCCACCTTACAGTGTATAGCGAAGAGTACTTTGTGTGTCACTGTCGCTTATCCCCTTTCCTTGTCTGCGCAAAGAATGATTGTTGGTACGCCTCAATGTCAGCTAGATTTTCTCTCATTTCACCTTCCTGCTCTTCTCACGAAATGAACGTAAAAGAAAGCAATATAATTGTTGACTCTTCTAGGAACGCACGCTCTCGGAGTTTAACAGTAAACCACACTGTGATGCAGACGGATCCTCTTGTAGTGTCTGCAACTGGATTTCGAAGATCGTTTCAGTTGCGTTTTTGCGCTTGCTAAATTAACATGTAGCGAAACGCGCTACTCTGCTTTGGACCTTCTCTATTTCTTCTATCGGTCCTGTCTGGTACGGATCCCAGACTGAAAAGCAATATTCATGTGTTGGTCGAACGAGGGATTAGCAAACCATCTCCTTTGTGGTGGGTTACAGTTCCCGAGGATTCTTTCACTGAATCTTATACTGGTACCTTTCTTAACTCTTCTTCTTTTTTCCGGCCTTTCTCCCGTATCTTCACGCGGTCGGCATGTTAATTTGGATTTGGCATTGTTAGTGTCATGTAGTGGTATGGGTGGCCCAACGTCCTTTCTGTAGGCACCCCTGTGTCCCCTGCATTTATCTGAATGTGATCTCGACAGACTAAGGGGTCACATTCCAGTCGATTATTTTAATACGACCGGCTCGTAATTCGTGTATGTAAACTACAGCTTTAATCGTCTTGTTGAAGCTCAGTAGCCTGCTTATATATGTATGTGTGTCGATGGATCGAAAATTCCATAAGAGAAATATACTGCATATGCTTTTACATGTCCTCAGCAGCAAGTCCGAATAGCCTTCTAAATGCATAAAAGCGCCTCTATTTTTAAAGCAGAGACAGTCGAACATTTGGAAGCACTCAATTTCGTATCTTCAGTTGCTTCCTGAAAGCTATTAATCGTCTCTGACTACCAGAGGGTCGTTAAAAATATTCAACACCGGAGATGGAACAAACAAACTACCGTTAATATTTGATGTCGCTTTCGAATATGTTCGTTGTGTACACAGGGGGCAGACAATCCATTTGCTGCGTGTGCTTTCCCATGCTGGCATCCGCTGTAGCAAAGAAGTTGACTTACTAACGAAGCAAGCTGCATCTCTATTCGTAAAGGTCCGTCTTCAATTCACAACTACCGGTTTCGGCTATTCCCATCTTCAGATCTGTTACAAATAGAAAAACAGTGGTGTAAGCAACTGAATTCAGTTATCTGAAGCAAACTCTGTATTAGGTCTAGTGGAACGCAAGAAAAATAAAAATATTAACGTGGTTAACAGTCATGCATACCAGCCATACATACCATAATAATATTCTGATGTAGGAATCAACGCCAAAATCTATATGTCCAGGTACATAGTAAGTGCTGATGTTGGTCTGGATGCGTGCAGCATTTATACAAATGACTGAGGCCAGTAGAGGGCACTACAGCTAGGATACATGATTAATCAGTGTCATAAAATCAATAGTTAAAATGGAATGTGTGAGGTCACTAATTAAAATTACCTCATATAGCAAAATTACAAATGAAGTGCCATAGCATGATCGCGTGCTCATGTACAGACTTTAATTCTTCAGTTGACAAGCTCCATCTGTAGGCACTGCCCTCGACCCGAAATTGCCGTACCGTATACAGACTACTTAGGTGAGGTCAAGTGCCAGGGAAAACATCAAGTACGTGAGATATCGAACGTGCCTCAACAAACGAGTGTTATAACCCCTAATTCTGGACATCTCTGGAGATATCGACGATTTCCATTGGAATGGTTCCTTGGTTTCCATATTTATAAATACACGCGATTTTCTGTTGTAATGTATCGTAAAGTTTTAAAGAAACAGAATCCACTTCAAAGGCTATAAAGAAGGCAAGGTATAATTATTTTCATTTTCCGATGACTTTATAATAATAATGATTTCTTTTCATTTAACAAGGTCAGACTTATTGATTTTTATCTCCAAAATATAGACGTTATATAAAGTGAAAATGGTCATTGTTAATTGACGACCTGCTTGATGACGAATAACCGTGTTAGTAGTTAGAATACACAAAGGAAATTACTTTGTACAAACTTGATCTGACTTCGTGTTAAGATGCAGGCTCAGCCTTCAAATGGTTCAGAACTAACAACAGAGCACTTATGGCGCTAGACTGTTGCGTCAACGAACAAGTGGCTCCCAGTGAGATTAAATGACTAAAAATCATTTACTTCGTACAAATGAAACAAGAAAATTGAAAGACAGATTATTTTACAAATTAAAACACATTTTGGGATAAATTGTCCAATTATTACTGGTAATTCGTGCCGCTGCCAACAGATGAAAAAGGAGAAGACAAAAGCAGAACTTTTTTTAATTTTTTTTTACACACACAGGTAAAGTAACTGTACACTCATATAACAAAGATTAACACGAAGTCAGCTATTTATAAAGATGAGTTTCAAAAAATACTTTGACTTTTCTACAAGTGTAGACCTGTACCGTTCATTTATCGAAACTTATGTTCACAGACACTGTAATCACTCACAAATCATTTACTTCTTACGTTTCACAAAAAGACGCGTTGTACCACCATCTCTCGATTCCGCTTTAACTACGCCTCTTTCCTTCTCCAGCTACGTAGAATCAACATTTACAGTTCTTCTACATGTGAGTGTTATTGTGAGTGTTATTCTGGATCGGAAGCTGACGTAAGCCACACCACGCTTGTAATATCCCCCTCACTTATCGACCTTAATGACAGTGAAAAATTAAACCGCGTGTACCTAATGGAAATTTGGGAAAAGCAATCGTCACCGAAGTCAATTTGTCGGTAAAGAGGGAGGAAAGGATTACATCTAAATGAAAGGAAAAATGCTAATGAAACTGGTGGAAATTAATTTTGAAAAAGGGGTAAAGTTAATAAAGAAAGTAAATGTGCGGCCGTTACGTTAACAATCAACTAGCGGTAATTAGATATTTGAGATTTGGGGGAAATTACGGTCGCCAGTCCTAAGGACAATTACCATAGTAACTGAAAAAGAAAGATTATTACACATATAATTAGCACTAGAAGCGTGGCAACTGAAGGTTGACAAGCGTAGTGTGAAAACTGAAAGTTTGTCAGAAGTAATAAATTTCGCTACACTCTGACTTAATTTAGCAAAAGAATTAATAAAACTGGAAAAATCGAAAGTTAATTTAGTGACTGAAGTTAGTAGTGACCTTTCTTTCTGAAGCACATCGAAATTCAGTAAAATACGGTTAGTCTTGGACTACCTCAAGAATCATTTCAAAAGCTACTTGAATCTACGCAATTTAGAAATAAGAGATTTAACTTTGAACTTGAATTAAATGATTCTGAACAATTAACAATAGTAAAATTTAGTACGTACCAAGCTGAGCTGCAGTCACAGGTAAGCTAGAATACGGTAACAAAACTCGCACTCTTAATTTGTGCTTGTGTAATCTAAATATTGTAGCCAGCTACGAATACCTTAACTGAACTTTGAAATTAAAGTAGTGAAATAAAACGATGCTGGCGTTTGAATTTCAACGACACTCGGGTTCATTCCGGAAAAGGAAGGGGCCCTGCTTGGTAATGCAACTGGGACAATGAGCAACAAATGTTCATGCTAAGTTGCTGTAATTTCGCGAGGCAAATGGAACAATTTTAAAAGCTGAGGTCTGCCATACAGTTCTAAAACTTTACGTGCTTCCAGTCTTCCTTGTTGGTTGATTGAAGGTTTGAAGCCGTCGATCGAGGAGGTGGCGACAGTCACTCATTGTCGGCCGTCGCTGTTGCAGAAGCTGGATGTTGGCGCGCCTTCTTCTCGACACGGTCACCAGACGAAACGGGCTCTTGATGTGCGCCAGCTAATGCTTCCCGTCCGCGACACCATGCCAGAAACTATCATCGCGAGTCGAGCGCAATTACATGCTGCCAAACCCCGAAAGCGCGGCAACTCGCGGGAGCTTCACACAACACACCTGCTCCACTCGCTACTCCAGCCAGACTCCCTCTGCCCGCGCTCCACGCGGCAGAGTTAACACTACCAAAGATCCTAAACACTTTCGTTCTCCACACGACCTATCGATGTATTCGTTCGATAGCCTAGCTTTCCCTAGGCAAGACCCAGAGTAAAAATACAAATAATACTTACAAAACAACCAATTATACATCGACATAAATGCATAAATATATATATATATATATATATATATATATATATATATATATATATATATATATACAAACAGTAAAACAATTACAATATATAAAGAGACAGAAATGTCATATCTTGAGGTAACAAAACAAGGAAAAAAAATTATAGTACAATAGATGGAAATAGGAGGATATGCATTTCCGGCGTTACACGCTCTCTGTCCCAGGTTTGACTATGAGAGGTTGGGCTTTTTCAAAATACTGCTGAGTATGAGGCACCATCACCCTCAGTCGGCTTCTTCTAATTTTATTATAAAATGATTGTTAATTTCTGTAAGAGTATTGGCAAAAATTTCTGGGTTTTGATGGTACGCACGTTTCATTTCTATGTCTTACTTGTAACGAAATCTGTCTCGGGCATGGACGTGTGTGATGTCCTTAGGTTAGTTAGGTTTAAGTAGTTATGAGTTCTAGGGGACTACTGACCTCAAATGTTAAGTCCCGTAGTGCTCAGAGCCATTTGAACCATTTTGTGACGAAATCTCAGAAATGGCGGGAAATGATAAGTCATAGCTGCCTAATTTACTTCTAGATCTATTTGTTAACAATTTATGGCGAGCAAAATTGTGACATCTTGGCCTCTTACATCTGTCAATATCTATTCTCTTCATATAATTCACTGGACATTGTAACCATGTGTGTTTGATCGCTAAATAGAGGCCCCTCTCCGGAGGTCAAATTAAAAGGAAAAAAAAAGAATAAATTACGTCTGCCAAACCGCGGCCGGTTTTTTCGCATCCCTTTACAATTTGTGTCAGTAAACATCTGTCAAATGAGTACTTAATATTGAGTTTTCTCTGTGTACAGCTTTTTATGTTTGTACCAAATTGTTGACAGCATGATTCAATAAACCAAACTCAAATAACAAAACTAAATTAAATTAAAAAAACTCAGGATGTCCGTAGTTAAAGTTCCAGATTCAGAACGCTGTAGAAAGAGAACACTGTTCACAGAATGACGTCAAATTTGAACAGCGTGTTATTTACGCATAGGAAAACGACATAAAACAAAAAAAGTTACAAATAGATGCCACTGTAAGCATCTTAACATAAATGGGGTTGGCTACAAACGACAGTTGAATTACAATACGACAACTATACTTGGACTTGTACTGTTCAATGTGCATGGCTACACAAATTCGACAGGAAACAGTTGTGACACTGTCATTTAGGTAAGCCCATCCACCACGGCAAGGTCGTACCACATCGGATGGTAAAACTCGTTTTTGAATTGTCCTGAAGCCAAAAACCGTGCAAAAAGTAACAGTGAAATCGATTTTGAATTTTCCTGGGGTCAAAAAGCGCTTAAAAAGCGAAATGACGTCAGTTTCTAATTGTGGTGAGACTGGCGCAAGGCATGTTCAGTATGCAGTCCATCGTTTTCTGTCGTAAGTCGGAATCGAGAAACAGTATGTTCCACAACAGAGTGGAGTGTCTGGAGGGTCACGTTCAGTTGCACAACGCGTGCCTTCCGTTCAGTTACATTCGTAGTTGGAACACTGAACACAATATCTTCCAGATAACCCCGCAGCCGGAAGTCACACGGATTAAATCAAGTGGTCTGGACGGCCAGTTCTCTGCAGCAGACACTTCACTGGTTGTGCAAATGTGCGGAGGAGCGCAGTCTTGCATTAAAATGACCCTACCCACACATCCACGTTGTTGAAGGTTTGGTATGACATTAGTGCGCAAAATACTCTCATAGCGTTTACCATTGATAGTGCAGGTAACAGGACCCGCAGGACTCACCTCCTCGAAAAAATGTCGCCCTACAATGAATGATGCTGTCAAGCCCCACCATATAGCCACTCTTGCAGAATGAAGTGAACCGGCTGATATGCGTGCGGATTTTCCGTTGGCTATATTATGCAATTCTACGTATTGATGTGCCTTATAGATGGCTTCGTATGTCCACAGAATGTTCCATGGCCATTCATTGGCCACTTCCATGACAGCAAGATATTCCAGAACGAACGTTTGTCTTAGTGGTAGGCCATCAGGATGCAACTCCTGAACATGGGTGATTTTGTATGGATAGCAGTTCCGTATGTTTCGAAGGATTTTATGCACCGTGCTCTCAGGCATGTCCAACTTTCGAGCAATTCCCCACACACTGCATGTTTGGACACCACCGCTCGCCCCCCCTGCAGTGCTGTGGCAACATCTTCTACAAAGTCTGATCAACTGCTTCAAAACGACCTGCGTATTCGAATTTTGAAATTACTTTCTCCAAAACCTTAGCATACATCGGAACATTGCCTTTTCTACATCTAAATCTACATCCATACTCCGCAAGCCACCTGACGGTGTGTAGCGGAGGGTACTTTGAGTACCTCTATCGGTTCTCCCTGCTATTCCAGTCTCGTATTGTTCGTGGAAAGAAAGATTGTCGGTATGCCTCTGTGTGGGCTCTAATCTCTCTCTTATTTTATCCTCACGGTCTCTTCGCGAGATATACGTAGGAGGGAGCAATGTACTGCTTGACTCCTCGGTAAAGGTATGTTCTCGAAACTTCAACAAAAGCCCGTACCGAGCTACTAGGCGTCTCCCCTGCAGAGTCTTCCACTGCCGTTTATCTATCATCTCCGTAACGCTTTCGCAGTTACTAAATGATCCTGTAACGAAGCGCGCTGCTCTCCGTTGGATGTTCCTATCTCTTCTATGAACCCTATCTGGTACGGATCCCACACCGGTGAGCAGTAATCAAGCAGTGGGCGAACAAGTGTACTGTAAGCTACTTCCTTTATTTCGGAATGCATTTCCTTAGGATTCTTCCAATCAATCTCAGTCTGTCATCTGTTTTATGGACGATTAATTTTATATGGTCATTCCATTTCAAATCACTCCTAATGCCTACTCCAAGATAATTTATGAAATTAACTGCTTCCAGTTGCTGACCTACTATATTGTAGCTAAATGATAAAGGCTCTTTCTTTCTGTGTATTCGCAGCACATTACACTTGTCTACATTGAGATTCAATTGCCATTCCCTGCACGATGCGTCAATTCGCTGCAGATCCTCCAGCATTTCAGTACAATTTTCCATTGTTACAACCTCTCGATATATTACAGCATGATCCGCAAAAAGCCTCAGTGAATTTCCGATGTTATCCACAAGGTCATTTATATATATTGTGAACAGCAACGGTCCTACGACACTCCCTCGCGGCACACCTGAAATCACCCTTACTTCGGAAGACTTCTCTCCATTGAGAATGACATGCTACGTTCTGTTATCTAGGAACTCATCAATCCAATCACACAATTGGTCTGATACTCCGTATGCTCTTACTCTGTTCATTAAACGACTGTGGGACATTGCACAAGTGGTTTAATTCGTACCTAACTGGAAGAGTGCAGAAAGTTGAAATAAGCAGTTCTCATAATATGCAAAGATCAGCACAATCCTCAAACTGGGGAACTATCAAGAATGAGGTTCCACAAGGGTCAGTCTTGGGTCCTTTGTTGTTCTTAATATATATTAATGACTTGCCATTCTATATTCATGAAGAGGCAAAGTTAGTTCTCTTTGCTGATGATACAAGTATAGTAATCACACCTGACAAACAAGAATTAACTGATGAAATTGTCAATAATGTCTTTCGCAAAATTACTAAGTGGTTCCTTGTAAACGGACTCTCACTGAATTTAGATAAGACACAGAACATACAGTTCCGTACAGTAAATGGTATGACGCCATTAATAAATATAGACCTTAATCAGAAGCATATAGCTAAGGTAGAATATTCAAAATTTTTGGGTGTGTCCATTGATGAGAGATTAAATTGGAAGAAACACATTGATGATCTGCTGAAACGTTTGAGTTCAGCTACTTATGTAATAGGGTCATTGCAAATTTTGGTGATAAACATCTTAGTAAATTAGCTTACTACGCCTATTTTCACTCATTGCTTGCATATGGCATCTTATTTTGGGGTAATTCATCACTGAGGAATAAAGTACACTCCTGGAAATGGAAAAAAGAACACATTGACACCGGTGTGTCAGACCCACCATACTTGCTCCGGACACTGCGAGAGGGCTGTACAAGCAATGATCACACGCACGGCACAGCGGACACACCAGGAACCGCGGTGTTGGCCGTCGAATGGCGCTAGCTGCGCAGCATTTGTGCACTGCCGCCGTCAGTGTCAGACAGTTTACCGTGGCATACGGAGCTCCATCGCAGTCTTTAACACTGGTAGCATGCCGCGACAGCGTGGACGTGAACCGTATGTGCAGTTGACGGACTTTGAGCGAGGGCGTATAGTGGGCATGCGGGAGGCCGGGTGGACGTACCGCCGAATTGCTCAACACGTGGGGCGTGAGGTCTCCACAGTACATCGATGTTGTCGCCAGTGGTCGGCGGAAGGTGCACGTGCCCCTCGACCTGGGACCGGACCGCAGCGACGCACGGATGCACGCCAAGACCGTAGGATCCTACGCAGTGCCGTAGGGGACCGCACCGCCACTTCCCAGCAAATTAGGGACACTGTTGCTCCTGGGGTATCGGCGAGGACCATTCGCAACCGTCTCCATGAAGCTGGGCTACGGTCCCGCACACCGTTAGGCCGTCTTCCGCTCACGCCCCAACATCGTGCAGCCCGCCTCCAGTGGTGTCGCGACAGGCGTGAATGGAGGGACGAATGGAGACGTGTCGTCTTCAGCGATGAGAGTCGCTTCTGCCTTGGTGCCAATGATGGTCGTATGCGTGTTTGGCGCCGTGCAGGTGAGCGCCACAATCAGGACTGCATACGACCGAGGCACACAGGGCCAACACCCGGCATCATGGTGTGGGGAGCGATCTCCTACACTGGCCATATACCACTGGTGATCGTCGAGGGGACACTGAATAGTGCACGGTACATCCAAACCGTCATCGAACCCATCGTTCTACCATTCCTAGACCGGCAAGGGAACTTGCTGTTCCAACAGGACAATGCACGTCCGCATGTATCCCGTGCCACCCAACGTGCTCTAGAAGGTGTAAGTCAACTACCCTGGCCAGCAAGATCTCCGGATCTGTCCCCCATTGAGCATGTTTGGGACTGGATGAAGCGTCGTCTCACGCGGTCTGCACATCCAGCACGAACGCTGGTCCAACTGAGGCGCCAGGTGGAAATGGCATGGCAAGCCGTTCCACAGGACTACATCCAGCATCTCTACGATCGTCTCCATGGGAGAATAGCAGCCTGCATTGCTACGAAAGGTGGATATACACTGTACTAGTGCCGACATTGTGCATGCTCTGTTGCCTGTGTCTATGTGCCTGTGGTTCTGTCAGTGTGATCATGTGATGTATCTGACCCCAGGAATGTGTCAATAAAGTTTCCCCTTCCTGGGACAATGAATTCACGGTGTTCTTATTTCAATTTCCAGGAGTGTATTTATTGTAATCAGAATAATAGCTGGAGTCCGCCCAAGATCATCCTGCAGACATTTATTTAAGGATCTAGGGATATTCACAGTAGCTTCTCAGTATATATACTCTCTTATGAAATTTGTTATTAACAACCACACCCAATTCAAAAATAATAGCAGTGTGCATAACTACAATACTAGGAGAAATGATGATCTTCACTATTCAAGATAAAATCTAACTTTGGCACAGAAAGTGGTGAATTATGCTGCCACTAAAGTCTTTGGTCACTTACCAAATATTATCAAAAGTCTGACAGATAACCAACAAATATTTAAGAAGAAATGACAACTCCTTCTACTCCATAGAGGATTTTTTAGATATAAATTAAGAAAAAAAAGAAAAAAAAGAATTATAAAAAAATTTAAAAAAAAAACAAAAAATAAAAAAGTTGTTATATTAACTTAAATATGTCGTTAAATTAACTTAATTATGTCATGTATTGGAAAATTTGACTCGTTCCACATCATTACGAAATATCGTATTGATGATCCACGGAACTAGTATTAATATAATCTGTATCGAACGCCTTCGGAAATCAAGAAACACGGCATCTACCTGGGAATCCCTGTCTATGGCCCTCTGAGTCTTGTGGACGAATAGCGCGAGTTGGGTTTCACACGATCGTCTTTTTCGAAACCCATGCTACTTCCTACAGAGTAGATTTCTAGTCTCCAGAAAAGTCATTATACTCGAACATAATACGTTTTCCAAAATTCTACAACTGATCGACGTTAGAGGTACAGGTCTATAGTTCTGCACATCTGTACGGCATCCCTTCTTGCAAACGGGGATGACCTGTGCCCTTTTCCTTTTCTTCATACTCTGTCTGGAACTTCTGCAGGATTACGGGCTCATAGTCACTGCTTTCTTGAAAGAGGTTTACCAGCAGTGCGCGATCAGTCATGGATACGGTCCTGTCGGGCGGCTCAGACGTGAACTAAGGAGCAGTTGTGTGCTGCGTGTACTTTTTTTCGTGACGTTTCCCCATATTCATAAATAAACTGTCAAATTTGACGTCATTCTGAGCCGTGGTTCTCTTTCTGTGGCGTTATCAAACTGAGTACGAGAACAAGAGACAGGAGGTACGCAGCCACTACACGGTGCTGCCGCAGCACGGTCGCTGGGCGAACTACGCGCCGACAGCGCCACCTAGCAGGCGGGCAGAAAGCCGCGGCTTCTGGGAGAGCTGGCGGCGGTCCAGGTAGAACCCGCCGGCCGACGCCGATCGTAGACTGCCGGCTGTTGGCGCAGCTGGGCGCAAGGCGCGAGTAGAGAGTGCGAGCGATGGACGAGCGCAGCGGCGGCTGTTCGGATGGCGACAGCTTGACCAGGGACCAGACGCTGCTGCTCCGCCAGAAGTATATCTCGTGAGTACTCTGCCGTTCTCAGCATGTGTGCTTGTTCGTTCCGGAATTCATTTTGTGGTAATTTGGCTTATCTCTACACATCTACAGCTCAGCAAGCCACCTTAACAGTGTGCGACGCATATTAATTCTGGTAACACTATCAGTTCCCACATTCTCTGTTCCATTCACAAATGGTGCATTGGAAGAACGACATTCTATAAACTACCGTATGAACTGCAATATTTCTGATTTTCGGGTTGTTGTCAATTCGCGAAACACATGTGGGAGGTGTCAAATATCGTCTGACTCTTCTTTGAACGTATGCTGTCGGAACTTCAGCTGCGACCCTCTGCGTCATACACGACGCTTGTCTTGAAGCAACTGCGACGGGAGTTTGTTGAGCATTTCTGTAATGCTCTCGTGCCAACTGAACAACATCGTGAAAATAGTTGCCATCGTCGTTGGGTTTTCTGTCTTTCTCCGTCTCTCTCCTCTGTTAATCCTACTTGGTAATGGTACCAGACTAATAAATAACACTCAAGAATACATCAAACACGTTGTTTGTAAGCCGTTTATTTCGTGGTTGAATTGCTTTTCCTTAGGCTGTTTCAATGAATTCCAACCCGGCATCATATGTTCCACAATTAGAGGTGTGTGGTCATTATACAGGTTGTCTCTGGAGGAATGGTTAATATTCAGGGCTATGACAGGAATGATCATTCGAAAGTAGAGTAAAAATGGGTTCTAAATTGTATACCTTAAGAGCTTTGGGCACTACTTCATTTTTGATATGCATTTTAGATCCCATGTTAACTAGACACTTTTTTCTTGTTTAGCCGGCCGGAGTGGCCGAGCGGTTCTAGGCGCTACAGTCTGGAACCGTACGACCGCTACAGTCGCAGGTTCGAATCCTGCCTCGGGCATGGATGTGTGCGATGTCCTTAGGTTAGTTAGGTTACGTAGTCCTAAGTTATAGGGGACTGATGACCTCAGAAGTTAAGTCCCATAGTGCTCAGAGACATTTGAACCATTTTTTTTCTTGTTTGCGTCCATACCACGATGTCTCAACACAAGGAAACAAAAGAACTTGCGCAAGAAGAGATTTATTTGACAATATCGATGCTGAAGAAGTGATCATATCTCTTAAGGTACGCATTTTAGAGCCCATATTTACTAAACTCTATTGCTTCGAATGATCGTTCCTGTCATGTAGCCCTGAATACTGAACATTCCCCATGTTAAACCCTGTATTTAGATCGCTCCGGACTGTTATCCATAAATACTGTACGGTGCTTACTGTTACCTTTCACCAACAGCATAATAGAGCAGTAATCGGTCTCTGCGCTTATTTACGTGCAGTATGTTCCATTTCGTTCCGCACATGTTCAACCGCCAGTGCAGATACCAATCTTCCGTACTCTACAGGTCGTCCTGCGTTTGGCTAAGTCCTCTAGTGTTACCACAGTCCTGCAAACGACAACATCATCTGCAAACAACCTCGTGGAGAGATTTCGGCGTTTTACACTAGATCATTTTTATATATTGCTAAGGACAGTGGCACTACAAAACTCCCTTGTGATACTCGGGAGTTACAAATCTGGTCTCATACTAGATAAGCTCGCATTTTGTTCACCAAACGAGAATGTGGAGCACTATGGCTAAGTCAAGTAAGTCAAACAAGACGGCATCAAAATGGACTTTTTTCTTATGTAACATTTGGTCCTACCACTCGTACGAATTTCTCTGCCAGACCCACCGACCGGTTTACAGTTCTTCTTACGCGACCTTCCACAACCGCGGTGTCTTACAGGAAAGCAACAGCTGCTCGTGAAACGGACAAAGCCTTTTGGTGGTATTCAGATCGTCGACCTCGTCTCTCTGTCTCTGTTAGATTTTTTCATTTGTTAGTAACTAACACCTCCACGGAGTGCATTACTTTTAATTAAAAAGTTTGCTTCAGTCAGTACACAGGTAAAGTATTTATGACTATACCAGTTTCAGTACCAGTAGTCCATAAACAGTTTGACATAGCCATCGTTCAAGAAGTGGGTATGAGGTATTCGAAATGATTAGTCAGTTGAAACCGTAATAGCCGTTAAACAGTTGATGTGAGCATTCAAATAAACTTTTACCTCCATCAACTCCTTTACATCCCAACTCCACGCTACGTGAAAATGCCGCCAAAGTAAAAGAACAATAGCGCCTCCTTTGCGATGTAGAGACTGACTTTAGAAAAATATCGTCTACACTGATCAGTAACACAATTATTCGATAAATGATCACAAGAAATGTGTTGTCCTATGAGACGAATCTGTAATTGAAGCTAAAATCAGCAATGTTATATCCTTCAGCTTCACATAACATTTCAGCAAATTTGCATTTCAGTCAATTACGTATTGAATTCAGGTCCCCAGAGAAACGGCCTGGTGTTTAATAATTCCGCTATTTAAGAACCGATGTTATTTGCGATCATAATCGGTACATTCATTCGAAGATTCAGTACTGGAATTACTTTTTCGTGGCGTCTTCCAGACATCTGCTGACAAATCTCCTAGCTGCACAACATTATAAACGTAGACCGTTACTATAACAGTGGTCTTTTTCACGCAATAAGACAACGCTAACAAGTTTTGCCTTCTTAATACGTTACATACCGATCCGTCATAAATCATGTAAAGATAAGCTCGTAACTCAGTATGTTAGATGCATTACACGGGGCTAACGCCGAAAAAAGGCATTATTAATGCAAATGTCTTATTCATGTTCTTTTTAGTGTGCTGAATCTTAATGTGGTGTATCATTACAGTTAGAATTGGTATATTCTCTAAAAAAATTTAAAAAAATTAAAAAAAAAACATTTTTAGAGATTTCAGTGAGACACAATTTATATATTACTTCAATTAAAAATAATATGAAGTTGTAATTTCTGTGCAACTGTTGTACTGCTTGATAAATATTGTAACTTTTATGATAATCTCTTTGGCCCTACCTCTTCTTATGCAGTAACCCCTTGGATCCGTAACAAAATCTGTCATTACCTCCACGTATTAAGCTGGGCCAAGTTAACAGTTTGTGAAAGCCTTAACCATCTTAACCAAAGATGGACACTGTTTCGAGTATGTCTTCCAGATTTTTCCTCAACCATGGGAAGCGAAATTGTAATAAGTTGTGTCTGTTGGACCTGACACACGAAAAGTTATGTTAGAGTCCTGTTTCGAATCAAAAATAGCTGAGTGAGGCTTGGTCGTCATTCTGGAAAGTTACAACTAAGTTTTTAAGCAACAAAAACGACACGTTTTACATTACTGTTGCACCTTAAATAATAATAACCGTCAAGAAGTTGGAGTGCTTGATGAGCTTCAAGATACCCTTTTTTTAGTTGCAGTGGTGTGAGTGTTAAGGGTGCAATTTGTGTTTGATTTCCGTAAATAGCCCAAGGAAATTTTAGAGAAAATGTTTATTGGTTAGCTGACCCCAACACATTCTAAATGAGCATTTAAAAATAAGTTTATATTAGACGTAAACATTTTTCTCTTATTAACGTGTTACATTTCGCACATCCCAAACATCATCTTTTCTCAGTTTACATCCTTGGTTAATAATTAATGAACGATATCTGTATTTCTTTGCTTAATGATAACCTTTGCATTGTAAACAAAAAAATTAAGTGCATAGCACATGTGTGATGCTCAATACACATTTTAAAAATATTACGAAATGTGCCACAATAATTTATTTACAACATGTATGCCATGTGGAATTCAAGAACATATACATCGAGCTAGAAAATCAAACGTACCGCAACAACACAAATCGTCATCTACTGGAACGTATGTAAGTGATTACAACTATTTGCATCATATATAAAAATGCGAGCACTTCAGCGTATTTTTATTAATGAACCAACTGACAAGTAGCACTATATGCTCGAATATTCTTGTACAGTGTGGAGCAGGCAGCACATTGTTCACCAAAACATAAGTGTAACGAAAAATATTATCCGTCTGAGGATTGGCATGCTAGCCCGAAACCGGCTATGGCGCTAAAATAAAACATTAAAAAAGTATTTGTGGCTGGTTGCGTCATTCACTAACTATCATTAACGGCCGCGGAGTTCACAAGATCCAACACGGATAAAATAACATCATATGAATGTGTTTTATATCGTGACAAGGTGCTAGCAATCAGTTCCCAGGTGAATGTGGCGCGAGTTGAAATGGTGGAGGCTGCGTCAGTCCATAAGCTAAATTGTTAGGTACTCTTTGAAGCGAATGAAAACTTCTCTTCTTCCTCAGTGATCGGCTAACCACAGTTCACTTTACCTATTGCTCTATTATTTTTCATGCCTCTGAACAAAAGATTCTTATGAATCGTATGCTTCTATGTGGATTTGTAATGAATGTATGATGCAATGGGGGGAATGGTTCTCATTAAATTTGAGGTTTAGCTTTTCAGAACGCAATTTTTGAAATATCTAACGACATTTGACTCAAACTATTTTAGTACGGGTACAGATAACCTCGATGTTGTGTTCTCAAATCATGGTCACCGCAATCACAACAGTCCACCATCGATATAATCTAGGACACAACTGTCTCCTAGCATGTATGTGGATGTGGCCACTAATATAGTTGACTTGGCAGTAATTGAATTCAGTTTTCACTGTCTCTCTCTGCACTTCAAGACACAATACCTAAGATATGACATGGTTAAACAATAATCCAGAACAGTGCTCAATTGGATTTCGTACGCCTGCCAAAGGAAAAGTTCAAGTGTCTATACGTGACTAGGTTCACAATTACTATCTACTACAAAATTTCCCTTCATGGCCTGCATCGCTTAAAGGAATACTTCTGTTCTTCGACCAAACACTAGTCTGTGACTATGGTACAACAGTTGAATGATTTCTCCCAGGGAAAACAACACAGAAAAGTATACAGGAGGGACTCCTGCAAAGCATGGAACACCAGCAGAGAGGTAACGGCAGATTGAGCATCTACATCCATATCTGAATTCCTAGTCACCTTATGCTGTGTGGTGGAGAATACGTAGTGATCCAGTTTCATTTTCCCCCTTCTTATTCGATTCGTGGAAATAAAGTCTTCAGTCCGGAACCGCGCTGCTGCTACAGTCGCAGGTTCGAATCCTGTCTCGGGCAAGGATGTGTGTGATGTCCTTAGGTTAGTTAGCTTTAAGTAGTTCTAAGTCTAGTGGACTGATGAGCTCAGATGTTAAGTCCCTTAGTGCTTAGAGCCATTTGAACCATTTGAAATAAAGAGTGTCGGTTCCCCTCTTTTTATGCCAGGATATATCTAGCTGTGACACCGTGATCATTACGCAAGATGTATGGTGCGCGAGGTTGGGTGTCCCTTGATTTGTTTTGAAACTTGAACTCGTGGAATTTTGTGAGTAAGAGTTTCCGTGATGCAGAATGGCATTCTTGCAACGAACAAGTTATCTGTTTCGTGCGTGAATTCCACTTCCTTGGAATTTGCCCCAGTAAAACTCTGCCTGGCATGATACTGCCCCACCGTCCTGCGTCCGCGGCACGATGCATGTCTCGAGTAGCGGTTCGCCTGGTTGATGGCGTATGCGGACACGACCATCGACCTTGTGTGTTGTGTAATAATAAACGTTGTTCACCTGACCAGGCGACATATTTCCATAGATCCACGGTCCATTTTGACGATCCAGTGCCCACTGCAATCATAAGAGACGATGCCGTTGGTTGAAAATGGAAACACGCATGGGTCGTCTGCGGCGGTGTACCAGGTTCAGCAATGGGTGCTGAACGGGGTGCTCTCAAACACCGTACTCTCTCGTCGTATTTCCCACCACACCGTCGCCTATCTTGCTCTACAGAGTGCGCTAGCCTCCAACCTCCACGTTCTGTGACGAGGCGTAGACGCCCAACACCTTGTCGCCTACTCGTGGTTTCACCGTCCTTCGACCACTTTCCGTAGATTTTCGCGGCAATAGCGCACAAACAGCCGACGAACTTCACCGTTTCCGAGATGCACGTTCCCAGGTGCCGGGCCATAAAAATCCGCCCTTTGTCACAATCTCTGATGTTAGTGGACTTCCTCGTCGATATCGCTGCCAGAATGAGTTCCCTTTCGTCTCTGCTCCGCTTCTAGATTTCCCTAACTGCGTCACGTGCCCGTAACGCCATCAGTGTTGGGCAGTGACCGTAATGTTTTGATTCATCATTGTACGCGTATGTATTTACGTGAGTGAGTATGTATGTACGTATCTAGGAAAATTACACGCTCTCGCAGCGAGACTTCCAAAAGCAAATAACACACAAAAGAATAGTACACAAAAGAACAAAGGAATATGTAACAGAGCAAGGAATCATATTGAAAAGTATTTTCTTCCTGATTTCCTGCAATACTTTGTCTCAGGAACGCCGCATCATAAGGATCACCCGCAGTCTCACAACACTGTGGTACTCCAATTCCCGTGATAACGTTTTTCCATTTGAGAAATGTCCTGGGGAAACCGTTTTCAGTGTTCGTCACTAACGGCGCCAAGGTTAGAAAGTAAGAAGTCCAAATCATGATACAAGAAATAATATATTAAATTCAATAAGTTGGTACGATCTCAGTAGTTTCTGTACATCGCAATAGTTCTGTGCCCTGCGGTTGGCTAGAAACTCCTTGCTGCCACTTATGAAAGAGAGCCTTGGCATACTTTCAACATCGCTCAACAAATCAAGGAAATGTTCACCAGACTTTAATTTCCTAATTTGTGGTCCTACAACTATTTCCTGCTTTATTTTTGCTCCTTGCTCCTTGCAGACTTCTCTCGCGAATGCATGAATGTGAATGAAGTTTTGCCCATAGTTTTCACTAAATCTTTTGACGAGACCCAATTTAATGTGTACCGGAGGTAGTCACTCATTCTTGGGGTAGAGTGGAGTAGACAGAAACAGAGGCGAGTTTTCATCACATACTTCTGTCCAAGCAGTAGTTCATAACGAGCAAGCGATTCTTTTCCCCAACAGCGATTTGTTCTTTCCCTGCTGTCCCGTTCGCGGCGATATGGGATGGGGAAATGTAGGACTCCCCTTCAAGGGTGCACTATACAAAGGAAGCAGCTACTCAGGTCACAGAACACTTGCGGGGTGCAAAGGGGCTATTTTAGGATAAACGGCAGTTTGATGTATTCTGATGAACACTTGCCAGAAGACACACGGAGGGCGAAGCCAGACCGCGTTCAGAGTAATGACACTTCGACTGTCAAAATTTTCTCACTAAATTGTCGATGTATAGGTAACAAAGTTCCCGAATTTACTGCCCTCCAGGAAATTGCACTTTCTCAAATTATTCTCGGGACCGAGAGCAGGCTGAAAAACGTAGCAGAAAGCTCTGAGATATTTTGAGATTCACGGAGAACATACTGAAAATACAAAGTAGACACAATTTCTAGTTGATATGATCGAGCGAGGTGGCACAGTGGTTAGCACACAGGGCTCGCATTCGGGAGGACAAGGGTTCAAACCCGCGTCCGGTCATCCTGATTTAAGTTTTCCGTGATTACCCTAAATCGTTTCAGGCAAATGCCGGGAGAGTTCCTTTGAAAGGGCACGGCCGACTTCCTTCCTCATCCTTCCCTAATCCATGGGGCCGATCACCTCGCTGTTTGGTCCCCTCCCACAAAATACGAACCAAGAAACCAACCTTGGTGTGATCAATGACAGCTAGCTCTAAGTGTAGCAAAATGTAAATTAATACAATAGGAAAAACAACCGCGTAACATTGGAATACAGCATTTTCAGTGTGCTGCTTGACGCAGTCACGTCGATTAAATACCCAGGCGTAATGTTGTACACTGATATGAAATAGAACGAGTATGTAATAACTGTAGTAGGGAAGCGAATGGTCGACTTCCGTTTATTAGGAGAATTTTAGGAAACTTTGGTTCGTCTGCAAAGGAGACGGCACACAGGACACTATGCTACCCACTCCTGAGTACTGTTCCAGTCTTTAGGATACCTACGAGGTCGGATTGAAGGGAGGATATCGAAGCAGTTCAGAGGCGGGCTGCTAGATTTGTTAACGGTCGGTTCGAACAACACGTAAGTATTACGGACACGCTTTAGGAATTCAAACAGGAATCCCTGGAGGGAAGGCAACGTTCTTTTTGGGTACACTATTGAGAAAATTTAGAGAACAGATATTTAAAGCTGCTGCCAATGTACATTATGAGGAAGGATCGCAAAAATGAGAAATTAGGGTCCGCATGGAAGTACATAGATAGACGTTTTTTTCCTCGCTCTATTTGAGAGTGGAACAGGAATAAAAATGACTGGTACTGGCACAGGGTACCCCGCCACAAAGCGTACGTGACTTGCGGAATATATACTCCTGGAAATTGAAATAAGAACACCGTGAATTCATTGTCCCAGGAAGGGGAAACTTTATTGACACATTCCTGGGGTCAAATACATCACATGATCACACTGACAGAACCACAGGCACATAGACACAGGCAACAGAGCATGCACAATGTCGGCACTAGTACAGTGTATATCCACCTTTCGCAGCAATGCAGGCTGCTATTCTCCCATGGAGACGATCGTAGAGATGCTGGATGTAGTCCTGTGGAACGGCTTGCCATGCCATTTCCACCTGGCGCCTCAGTTGGACCGGCGTTCGTGCTGGACGTGCAGACCGCGTGAGACGACGCTTCATCCAGTCACAAACATGCTCAATGGGGGACAGATCCGGAGATCTTGCTGGCCAGGGTAGTTGACTTACACCTTCTAGAGCATGTTGGGTGGCACGGGATACATGCGGACGTGCATTGTCCTGTTGGAACAGCAAGTTCCCTTGCCGGTCTAGGAATGGTAGAACGATGGGTTCGATGACGGTTTGGATGTACCGTGCACTATTCAGTGTCCCCTCGACGATCACCAGTGGTGTACGGCCAGTGTAGGAGATCGCTCCCCACACCATGATGCCGGGTGTTGGCCCTGTGTGCCTCGGTCGTATGCAGTCCTGATTGTGGCGCTCACCTGCACGGCGCCAAACACGCATACGACCATCATTGGCACCAAGGCAGAAGCGACTCTCATCGCTGAAGACGACACGTCTCCATTCGCCCTCCATTCACGCCTGTCGCGACACCACTGGAGGCGGGCTGCACGATGTTGGGGCGTGAGCGGAAGACGGCCTAACGGTGTGCGGGACCGTAGCCCAGCTTCATGGAGACGGTTGCGAATGGTCCTCGCCGATACCCCAGGAGCAACAGTGTCCCTAATTTGCTGGGAAGTGGCGGTGCGGTCCCCTACGGCACTGCGTAGGATCCTACGGTCTTGGCGTGCATCCGTGCGTCGCTGCGGTCCGGTCCCAGGTCGACGGGCACGTGCACCTTCCGCCGACCACTGGCGACAACATCGATGTACTGTGGAGACCTCACGCCCCACGTGTTGAGCAATTCGGCGGTACGTCCACCCGGCCTCCCGCATGCCCACTATACGCCCTCGCTCAAAGTCCGTCAACTGCACATACGGTTCACGTCTACGCTGTCGCGGCATGCTACCAGTGTTAAAGACTGCGATGGAGCTCCGTATGCACGGCAAACTGTCTGACACTGACGGCGGCGGTGCACAAATGCTGCGCAGCTAGCGCCATTCGACGGCCAACCCCGCGGTTCCTGGTGTGTCCGCTGTGCCGTGCGTGTGATCATTGCTTGTACAGCCCTCTCGCAGTGTCCGGAGCAAGTATGGTGGGTCTGACACACCGGTGTCAATGTGTTCTTTTTTCCATTTCCAGGAGTGTATATGTAGATACAGATGTCGAGAAGAATTTCATTTACCTTCAGACGTCCACTTACACGCTATTTGTATTTCTCATTCTGGATAGATGTGATCAGTACTTTAAAGTTCTCATATGTCTTCTTTAGATTAATTGCACGTCCAACTGGAATGGAAGGAAGTAAGCGTCCTTTGTGGAAAATCACTGCTTTCAGACTAACTTTACTGGAATACGCGCCACTCATTTACACAGAAATCATGGCCAGACTCGATATCACTAAACAAAAGCTATGTCATCTTCTTTGCAGGAATATTCAGAAAAAACACCATGGAGATCACTATAAACATTAATATAGGGTGAGCCAGCTACAATGTTCACCTCAGATGTTTCATGGACCGTTTAACATATTACAATCCTCTTTTTTCCTAGATGCAGTATGAGAAAGTCCTCACTAAACGGCATATAGTCTCCTTTCATAGTCGCGTTGGTTCCAGTGGGACTATGGTAATTATTACTGCTATATAGTATCGTCATTCTAAAACAGACGAACTGAATGGAGTTTCACTCTTCAAAATCCGATTGGTAGTTTCGGCGAGATCAAAAAATCTATGCACAAGTTCTGACGAACCAAGAGGATTTGAAAAGTCCATTGTTGCAGCATGTGTAATGACACGGGAGAATTTCTTCGGTCTGTCCAGAAGTTTTTGCACCAGCGACTGCAGCAGTGCACTACAGTGAACGATGGGTCTTTTAAGTAAGTGTTTATTATTGTGATTTCATTTTTATTGCTGTCACTGATGTCATTTTACAATTTAGCTGTGTATCTTGACATTAAACTCATGATGCAAAGTTAATACTTAACAATCTTCATACCTCAGTTTCCTTGTTTTACAAATCCACTCAATTTTTGACGTGGACCTTTCTTTCCAAGCTCTGGCAGAAACAAGAGTAGAAATGTTACAGTAGTTAACTGTTGAATTAACCTTAGACGCTATGTTCTTTGCCTGCTAGTTGGTGTGTCGGTGCTACCACATGTAGTAAAGTGTGATTATTATCAGTTTTAAACTAAACCTCTCTCCACATTTCGCATTTCTAAGAAGGCTCTTAGCTGCGTCAAGCTGGAGCGCCCCACAGCCTAACGCAGAAGTTCCGTATAACACGAACTTGTGCCTAAGACAGCAATAGATTTCATGTTCAAAAGAGATAAATCCTAAATTGTAAATATTGTAATTTCTCTGAAACCACTAATTGGATTTTAAAGTGAGGAATGCCGTCGAATTCGTCTCTTTTAAAATTTCGATACCAGGAGCAAACATTATTATATCCATGTGTAAAAGCGAAGTTGATAGTGATATCTTTCTAACTAATATGGCGATTAAAAGATGTAGTGCGTCGCTTAGTGAGGACTTTTTCCTAATTCAAGTGGGTGAACACAGAATTATGGTATCTTAAAAGGTTCATAAGCGCTTCAACAATTTCTAGCAGGTGATAATAAGTGAAATGACATGTATTTTACAGTGTAGCCAACGCTCGTAACCTTTCTGCCTTCCAGGACAGAGAAAAAACTACGACTTTTGTATCTATCTGTGTACTCTTTCAGACAGTATTCGAGAGCTTCGAAAAGAGGGATACGGTTCATACGACACGCGGTAGTTGTAAGTGATCTGTTCCACAAAATGTTGGAATGAATTTATTAAGTATGATGCGGAGACTGCCGACAATTCTCTAACGCCGTTAAAACATTAGATGATGCCTTCCATTTATGCGACGAGTTATTACAAAGTTATATACCAGGTTTCATATGAATCAATAAGAACACGATTTAGTGTATATGCCTAATCAGATCTTGCTCCTTTCTTAATTCAGTCCTGCATGCAATTTACTGTGGCACCAACCAACAAAACGCCAGAGAATCATTCATGAGAAATTGATGACTCATTTCAAACACGTATTCACAGATCTGCATGCTATCTATATATACTCGTAGTCCTCTCTGTCCGTCAGTATTTGCTTAGTAAATTGGCTATTCTGCTTCTGGAGGAGAGAGAGAGTTTTAACGACGAAGAGTTCTGACAAGATAAATATCTGGTTACCGTCCATCGTATCCTTTGCACGCGAAGAGGATTTAGTGAGAACAGCTGGCAAAGAATGTAGTCCTGATAGCTCCTAAAGGCAGAGGTTTGTCATTGTATTATACAGACTGCCGTATTCCATTCCAAACATTCCACAACAGCTCCGTTACAAGATTCCTAATTTGAACATGACATATGCATGAAGATTCAAATCGCCACTAACACCGTGTATCAGCACGACGACACTAACTCCCTTTCTCACAAGAAATGAAGAGAAAGTGATGTCTAAGGGAAACCACAGGATTAAAACGACATTTAAAATAGACGAAGGCTTTTGTGGTTAGATTCTCGCTTTGACTCTGACATTCTCATGGTCATGGCCAATTCAGATGTTTATTTGCGCTTATTCTCCTACAGGTATTTCTTCACCGTATCAGGCTTTTCCGTTACGTGGCTGTTTGCAGCCCATCTTTTCTTAGGCACCATTTCTTATATAATCATCAGTCTTCCGACACTACATACATCATCCTCCACTTCTTCCTGGTCGTTGTCTATCTCTTTCTCTCTGTATACAAACCGCAGACAAGCTTTGTCCCCTTCAACTACTGTTACATTCGCTGTACCCATCACTACTATGTTAATACCTTACCACATATCGCGCCATCTTGTTCTCCTACAATTATTTCTCCTTTTCCACTGGGTTTATCCAAATTTTGTAGTTTAACAAAGCATTGTTCTCGTTTCTTTTGCGCTCCTTTAGTGTCATCTTTGTTTTATTTCTCCCGACCTGTGAATTCTCTGCTATGTTTCTTGTCTATTATAACTTTCCCTTCTTTCAGCAGAAGGGGCCGCGCCCTTTATGGACCTCAGCTTTGGTAACTGTTTTGCATTATCCTTGCAGTTTATTATCGTTACCAGCCTTGCGTCGCACATTCTCTATTACCTCTTAAACAAACAAATTAAACGCCGTTAGTAATAAGCTGCAACCTTAAATCATTGTTAACATGAACTTCTTCATTTTCAGCATTTGTTACTCCCATTTAATTTGGTAGATATAAATATCTAAACACTGATCAAATGTATCAAAAACATGTAGACTATACTAAGAACTGCCTCAGAATGTCAGGTCAGTGACTATACTGTATATTCAACAGCTCATCACTGCTAACTGTTTAGTAGTGTTGGGTGATAACAGCAGAGATAAAAAGCAAAGTTGACAGTGTCGAAAAAATAATCCGGAAGCATCTACCGTTCTACATAGTGTTTACAAGATGGTTGTCCTACCGCCTTTGTGATACGTGCGTGCGTAAGTCGATCTGCTATGAATTGATTATGGGCCGTAGCCGATCCAATGCTGCATTCATCTGTCAAAAGTTGATGCGTAATTTTTATCCCTATGACGAAAGAAATCAGCAAGATTCCTAGAGTTTTGTGGAACGTCTGAGACATCAAATTCCACTTTCATGCTTGAGGGGATCTACAAGAGGTAGTGAAATGAAAACAAGGCACATGGGAAAAATTAAGTAAACAATTTATAATTTCAAAAGTGATCACCATAACTGCTAATACATTTATCCCTCTGCGAGACAAAACAGTCAAGGCCTTCATGGAAAAATATCTGCGGTTGCCTACAGAATCGTGATGGTACCCAGGCCTGGACATCTTCGTCTGAATCAAATCGACAGTCACGTATGTCTTTCTTCAGGGCTCCAAAAATATGGAAATCGCACGGTGAGAGATGGGAACTGTATGGGGGATGTGTAAGGCCTTCCCAGCGAATCTTGTGGTCCACCCATATGTTGCCAAGGTTGTTTAGACTACGCTGCAGAAGTTTCACTGGGAATCTGTTACACATAATCCGTACAATCCGTCTCTCCCCATGCGATTTACATATTTTTGGAGCCCTGAAGAAAGACACTCGTGGCCGCCACTTTGCTTCGGACGAAAGGTGCACGTCTTGGTACAATCATGGTGCCGCACGCAACACTTTTCCATAAAGGCATTGACTATCTTGTCCCACAGTGGGAGAAATGTATGAACAGCTGTGGCGATTACCTTCTTTCATTTGTACTGTTTTTATTTGACTGCTCCTTATACATATATACTTCAGAAGCCACTGTACGGTCCATGGCGCAGGATACACCGTAACTATATCATCGATTTTCTTTCTTCTATATTCGCGTAAATGAGCGATGGAAAAGAGGCGGTATGTGCTTCGATGTGTACTCTAAAGTCTCCCATCTTATTCCCGTGTTGCCTGCACGAGATTTACGTTGCTGACAGCATAACGATTGCACAGTCATTTTCGTATACAAGTTTTCTAAATTAACACAAACAGGTGTCGGAAGAACTACGTCGTGTTTCTTCCAAATCTTCCTATTTCACTTCCCAAGCACTGCTGTTCCATTTTCGAATGGGTTATAATCTGTTACGGTCTTAGCACCGCATCTCTGAGTCAGTTCACGTGTGTTGTCATACCTATTTGATGTCGTCTCCAAACGCTGTGACAACAGAACTGATCCAACTAGCGTCATATATGCGATTTGTTTCACAGGTCCATTGCATTTTCCCAGAGCCCTTGAACAAGTCTGAGTCCTCGATTCGCCTTACCCGATACTTATTCTACGTGATCATTCTATTTCATATCGCTTTTTATTATCCCGAAAAATGATTTGACGCTCACATACCCCGTGCAGTCAGATTAATGCCAAAAGCTTCAATAACCACCTTTTGCAGCGCGAACCACTGCGAGGCGTGAAAGAAGTGTCACTGAGCTTCTGGAAGGTGTCGACATGGACGTGGAGCCCTGCTGACTCCAGCACGGTAGCCAGCTGCGCTAGGTTTCTCGGTTGAATCTCCAGGGCGCGGACAGGCCGATCGAAGTGGACCCAGAGATGGCCAGGGGAGCATGGTAAACTCATCTTGGTGCACTTCGAACCACACATGTACACTACTAGCTGTGTGATACGTTACATTTCCCTGTTGGTAGATGCCACTATGAAGAGGAAAAATAAACTGGATGTGTAGGTGCACATGGTTCCCAATGATAAATGCACACTTGCACTGAATTATTGAGCGTTCCAGAATTATGAGTCCACCGAGGGAATACGAGGAACACATTACCCAGACGATAACGTTCCATCCTCTGGCGTGGACCCATTTGACGATTGCTGCAGCGTCGTACACGCCAATGGCCATCTGTCCGATGGGACATAAAAGTGGTTCGCCTGAAAAGGCCACCTCCCGCAACTCAGTAGACATCCAGTGTTGGCGTGCAAATTCCAGCCTTCGCCGCCGACGAACAGCAGTCAGTATGGCTGCATGAACCGAGCACCTGGTGCGGAGGTCCACACGCAGTAACGTTCGCTGAATGATAGTTGAGAACACACTATTGAAACCCTCTTGCCTCATCTCGGCGGTCAGTTTCTCAACAGTTGCACGTTTATTCACCCGTAAACACCTCCGCTGCCGTCGTTCACCCCTGTCGTCTATGGTTTCTGGTGCACCACAGTTGCCTCTGCGCCAGTTTTGGAAAGTGCTATCTTGTCAAGCACGGTGTACTTGAACTACATCTCCACACAAATAATTTACAAACTTTGCCTTTTTGGAAATGCATCCATCCTTGGCCCGAAACACAATGAACATGTCCGTTTGAACATCAAATAAATCGTTCCGTTTCCGCATTAAGACAACAGCTGCATTGTTTTCTGCGTCCCCCAGACATGCCATGTATACCCTCACTGATAGTGCTACCACCGACCGCCTGTGCACTTTGACGCCGAACATGGACGGTAGTCACATTTATATGACTGCACTGTGTGTGTTCATTATTTACGTTATAACCGGATACTATTGGGATCTTTCTTTTTGTTATGGGTGTTATATTTCGTTTATTCACGTTTAAAGAGAATTACCATTCATTACAGCAAGTGCAAATATTCGCCGAGACTTTCTGCAATTCCGTAAATTCTCCAAACAACGATATTTTCCTGTGCACAACAGCGAAATGTCTTGTAGTGCTGCTGATCCCGTGTTATATATTGTTTATATAAACTGAAAACATTAGAGGTCCCTTTCCTCCACCTTCAGAGACATTCGATGTTATTTTCGTTTCTGTGGAACATTTGTTGACCGTTATAACGGTCGGAGTTCTATTAGTCAAATTTTCCTCCAGCCAGTCCCCGTAAGATTTAGGAAACAATCACGTGGTACAGTGCGGAACGCCTCTCGGAAATTCAAGAAGATGGAATCTACCTGTTATCCCCTTCTAGTGCTTGTAAAATTTCCTGTATGAATAAAACAAGCTGTTTTCAAACGAGCGGTTTTTCCTGAATCTTCGCCAGTACTTTGAGAGAAGCTTGTTCTCCTTCAGGAACGTCACGATTTTTTAGCTTAGAATATGCTGTAGGCTCCTTCAACAGATATAGTTCAGTGGTTTTGATCTTAAATAGTATGCAGCCAATCTTCTTACCCTCTTCGTAAACAGGAGTGACTTACAGACTTTTTCAGTCTACAAGGCTATTCATTGTACAAGAGATTCTTTTATATATTTATACTAACTTTGTCATTGCGGTTTCGTCTGCGTATGTGTTCGACACATATACTGAACAGACATCCTGCTCCCCCTCCCTGTAACTACCTCTTCCTCTCTCTGTCTGTTCACCTCATGCGCCCAACTATATCTATCTCGTCCTCCCCACTCTGCCTGTCTCTTCATCTCCTCTTCCTCCATTTGCCCATTTCTTCCACCCCCCAACTCTGACCATATATTCCTTCCTCCTCTCTCTGATCATATCCTCCTCCCCCTCTCTCTTTCCATCTCTATTTACTTCTCTTCCTTTTCCATCTGCCCACCATCCCTCTACACTTCTCACCTGCCTCAGGCATCTCTCCCACCTCCCCTTTCTCTGACCATTTCCTCCTCTCCTTAACTCTGTCCATCCCCTCCTCTATCCATCTCAACCTGTCCCCAGCAATGCTCATTGACATGTGTAGCCCCTGGAATACAAATCAATAAAGTGGCCTACATTGCTCCCACAACATGGCTGTCATGCAGGGCATGCAACACATCAGGGGCTTGAATGTCATTTACTTGCCCTTGATGTACAGGTCACTGTGCGAAGTAGGACGATTAAGCAGGCCAACATTACTCAAACACAACACATCTGTGATACAGGGCAACGTACATTTCCAGACCAGAAAAATATTTGTTGCCCCTGACATGAAGGCTGACCTGCAAATTATGGTCATTTAGTAGGCCGATACTGTTCCCATACAACATACCTGTTATGCAGGGCAGCTTATATGCCAGGGGCTGGAAAAAACAGGTTTCTCTGTGTATGGAAAAAACAGGTTTCTTTGTGTATCTCCTCTCCTATTGGAGGTAGGAGGTTACAAATCCCACAGTGCTGATACACCTGAGGCCTGCTGTTTCTGTGTCAGATTTGACTGAAATCTATCCAGAGATTTGTGAGGAGATCACAGACATACACATATAGACACTACTATATATATATAAAACAGATTTACACGTCCAGTTCAAATAGGATGAAATCGAAGACCCAATCTCTATGGTTTTGCAATGAGTCAGTATATGAAATTGTATCAGAAAAATTAATTATAAATAAAATAAAATGCAGACAAATCCAATGCAGATGACCAGCTGTTGACTTTACTCATGTAATCAATAATATAACAAGGGAAGTTGCTTAAATTTTGTTCCAATAACTCCCAGAGAGAATAAAGGGAATGAGCCATTACAAAATTCTTCACCTTAGACCTCAAACAACGAAGATTATTGATAATTTGTTGTTTTTTTTTGTATGTTATCGAAAATGATTGCCGCAGAATACTGTGCCCTCTGTGCTCAAGAATCAAGGAGTTGTCATGCAAATTCAGATTGGATTACTACCTAATATTAACTAAATGAAAGCTCCTAATTCTGTGGAAGAAACTCATATCGCTAACAATAAACGACATTAAAGAAAATATATATAGAAAAGGCATGCCAGAATTCCCAGAATCCTGAACAGAGGTCGTCATAATATTCTCGAATTTTCACCACACATTGCTCTAACTGCCTATTTCTGAGACAAAAATGACCTTTGAAAATGGGAAGAATATAATGCTGCACATCATCCAAACAAGCAATTTAAATTAATTATCGTGCTGGAACATCATTTATTGCAGATACTGCTCCAATGGTACATGGAGCTGCATTCATCTTTTGAACAAAATCCTGTACATGGACGCTCCATGACAGCTTACCAGCTATCTGAACACTTTGGAATTTGTATTGTTCAGACTCACTGATCATATGCTCATTCTGTGCAATCAGAATATCAGCTTTAGCTGAATCATATGCTAGAAACTCTAAAAACTGAGTCTTCTTTTTTTTTGCATCAGATTACACCGAGGTGACAAAAGTCATGGGATACCTCCTAATATCGTGTCAGATTCTTTTGACCAGCGTACTGCAGCAACTCGACACGGCATGGACTCAAGAAGTCGTTGGAAGTCCACTGCAAAAATATTGGGTCATGCTACCTCTACAGTCGTCCCTAATTGCGAAAGTGTTGCCGGTGCAGGATTTTGTGCACCAACTGAACTGTCTATTACGTCCAAGAAATGTTCGATGAGATTCATGTAGGACGATCGAAGTGACCAAATCTTTCGCTCGAATTGTCCTGAATGTTCTTCAAACCAGTAGCAAACAAATGTGATCTGACGAAATGGTGCACTGTCATCCACAAAAATGTCATCGTTGTTTGGGACTATGAAGTCCACGAATGGCTGTAAATGGTCTCCAAGTAGCTGAAAACAACCATTCACAGTCAGTGATCGCCTCAATTGGGTCAGAGTACACAGACCATTTCATGTAGACAGAGACCACACCATTATGGAGCCACTGCCAGTTTGCACAGTGCCTCATTAACAACTTGAGTCCATGGCTTCATCGGGTCTAATATCTGCTCTTGTCAGGTGAAATCACCTGATCAGGTCACGGTTTTCTAGTAGTCTAGGGTGCAGCCGATATGGTCACAAGCCCAGGAGAAGGGTTGCAGGTGACGTCGCGTTGTTAACAAATGTCGTGCTGTTAGCAAAGGCACTCTCATCGGTCGTCTGTTGTCGTGGAAGAAAGGATATTGCGGAGACATGGCTTAGCCACAGCCTAGGGGATGTTTCCAGAACGATATTTTCACTCTGCAGCGGAGTGTGTGCTGATATGAAACTTCCTGGCAGATTAAAACTGTGCGCCGGACCGAGACTTGAACTCGGGACCTTTGCCTTTCGCGGGCAAGTGCTCTACCATCTGAGCTACCCAAGCACGACTCACGCTCCGTCCTCAGAGCTTTACTTCTGCCAGTACCTCGTCTCCAACCTTCCAAACTTTACAGAAGCTCTCCTGCGAACCATGCAAAACTAGCACTCCTGAAAGAAAGGATATTGCGGAGATATGGCTTAGCCACAGCCTGAGGGGTGTTTCCAGGATGAGATTTTCACTCTGCAGCGGAGTGTGCACTGATATGAAACTTCCTGGCAGATTAAAACTATGCTGGACCGAGGCTCGAACTCGGGACCTTTGCCTTCCGCGGGCAAGTGCTCTATCATCTGAGCTACCCAAGCACGACTCACGCTCCGTGCTCGCAGCTTTACTTCTGCCAGTACCACGTCTCCTACGTTCCAAACATTACAGAAGCTCTCCTGCGAACCATGCAGAACTAGCACTCCTGAAAGAAAGGAATTGCGGAGATATGGCTTAGCCACAGCGTGGGAGAAGTTTCCAGAATGATATTTTCACTCTGCAGCGGAGTGTGTGCTGATATGAAACTTCCTGGCAGATTAAAACTGTGTGCCGGACCGAGACTCGAACTAGGCATCTTCGCCTTTCGCGGGCATTGGCGGTAGAGCACTTGCCCGCGAAATGCAAAGATCCCGAGTTCGAGTCTCGGTCCGGCACACAGTTTTAATCTGCCAGGAAGTTTCACGCAATGTTGCTTGACTGTTAGCACTGGCAACTACACGCAAACGCGGCTGCTCTCGGTCGTTAAGTGGAGACCGTCGGCCACTGCATTATCCACGGTGAGACGTAGTGCCTAAAATTTGCTATTCTCGGCACACACCTGACACTGTGGATCTCGCAATAATGAATTCCATAACGGTTACCGAAATGGAAATTGGCGTGTATCTAGCTCCAATTACCATTCCGTATTCAAAGTCTATTAATTCCATAATTATATTGGAAACCTTTCCACGAGGATCAGCTCGGTATAAATGACAGCTCCCCCAATGCTCCGGTATTTTATACCTTGTGTAGGCGATGTTACCGCTATCTCTATATGTGCGTATTGTTATCGCATGACATCTGTTACCTTAGTGTATGTCTTGAACTACACTACTTGATACATCTACATATATATCTACATATATACTCAGCTAGCCACCAAGCGGTGTGCGGAGGGCACAACTCACGCCAAAGTCATATTTCCCCACTCTGTTCCACTCGCGGATCGCGCGAGGAAAAACCGACTGTCTGATAGCCTCTGTACGAGCTCTAATTTCCCTTATCTTTGAATGGTGATCATTGCGCGATTTGAAAGTTGGTGGTAATAATGTATGTTCTACATCCTCGGTGAAGATCGGATTTCGGAATTTAGTGAGGAGCCCCTTCCGTTTAGCGCGCCGTGTATCTGCAAGTGTGTCCCACTTCAAACTGTCTATGAGATCTCTAACGCTCTCGCGATGGCTAAATGTACCAGTCACGAATCTTGCCGCTCTTCTTTGGACCTTCTCAATCTCTTGAATCAGACCGAACTGGTAAGGGTCCCATACAGACGGACAATACTGTAAGACTGGACGAACTAACGTATTGTAAGCTATTTCCTTTGTTGAAGGAATGCATCGTTTCAGGATGCTACCGACAAACCGCAATCTAGAGTTCGCCTTACTCGTTACTTGTGTAATCTGATCATTCCATTTGAGATCATTTCGAATAGTCACACCCAGATACTTGACAGATGTTACCGCTTCCGAAGACTGGGCATTCATTTTGTACTCGTACATTAATGGGGATTTACGCCTTGTTATACGCAGTAGGTTACACTTACTAATATTGAGAGATAGCTGCCAGTCATTACACCACGCATTTATTTTCTGCAAATCCTCATTGATTTGTTCACAAGTTTCGTGTGATAATACTTTCCTGTAGACTACAGCATCATCGGCAAACAGTCTAATGCCACTGTCAATACCATCAACCATATCGTTTTTGTAAATCGTAAAAAGCAGCGGACCTATTACGCTGCCCAGGGGCACACCTGAACTTTCTGTTGAAGGCACCCCATTCAGGACGAAATACTGCTCTCTGTCTGTTAGAAAACTTTCTATCCAACCGCATACGTCATCGGATAGATCGTAAGCACGCACTTTTTGGAGCAAGCGACAGTGCGGAACTGAGTCGAACGCCATTCGAAATTCGAGAAATATAACATCAACCTGGGAGCCGGTATCTAGAGCCTGTTGTATATCATGCACAAAGAGGGTCAGTGTGTCTGGCATGTCTGCTGTTTCCTAAAACCGTGCTGGTTTCTACAGATGAGCTTCTCAGAGTCTAGAAACGTCGTTATGTCTGAACATAAAATATGTTCCACAATTCTACAAGAAATCGAAGTCAGTGAAATTGGCCAGTAATTTTCTGCATCCGATTTTCTACCCTTTTTATAGATTGCTATGACCTGGGCCGTCTTCCAGTCCCGTGGAACTTTCCGCTGTTCCAATGATCTCTGATGGATGATGGATAAGAATGGTGTTGTATTTGTAGCATATAGCACTCCGTCTTCAGGCCACAAGTGGCCCACCGGGACCATCCGACCGCCGTATCATCCTCAGCTGAGGATGCGGATAGGAGGGGCGTGTGGTCAGCACACCGCTCTCCCGGTCGTTGTGATGGTTTTCTTTGACCGGAGCCGCTACTATTCGGTCGAGTAGCTCCTCAATTGGCATCACGAGGCTGAGTGCACCCCGAAAAGTGGCAACAGCGCATGGCGGCTGGATGGTCACCCATACAAGTTCCGACCACGCCCGACAGCGCTTAACTTCGGTGATCTCACGGGAACCGGTGTATCCACTGCGGCACGGCCGTTGCCTATTTGTAGCATAGTCAACATATAACCTTACGGAGATACCGTCTGGGCCAGATGCCTTCCTGGCGTCTAAGGATCATAACTGTTAACAATTCCAGATACAGTAAACAGCTGGCCGGGATGGCCGAGCGGTTCTAGGCGCTACAGTCTGGAACCGCGCGACCGCTACGGTCGCAGGTTCGAATCTTGCCTCGGGCATGGGTGTGTATGATGTCCTTAGGTTAGTTACGTTTAAGTAGTTCTAAGTTCTAGGGGACTGATGACCATCGATATTAAGTCTCATAGTGCTCAGAGCCATTTAAACCATACACTAAGCACCATGTCAGCCATCCTTGCGTTTGTTCGACAACTGAAAGGGGGAATGGTCTGCAGTCCTCTACTGTAAACGAATTTTTGAAAGCTAGGTCTAGAATTTCGGCCTTCTGTTTATCATCATCAGTTACATTAGCCATACTGTCAGCAAAAGAAGTTATTGAATTATTTGTAGCGTTAATAGATTTTACGTACGACCAAAATTTTTTGAGGTTATTTTTAGAATCTGCAGTGCCCGTTTTGCCTTCAGCATCGTTCACTTCGATAAATAGGCGCCAGAGATCGGCTGGACCTGCCGCGTGCTTGTTGCTGTGCCAGCCGAGCGCCGTGCCCGCGCCTCAGCGGCGTCTCCAGACGAGTTGACCTCTGCCGCCAGCCACAGCCGCAGCCGCAGACGCCGGCCCTCTCTGCCGGCTTTCGCAATCGGCGGCGCCCGGCCCAAGGTGACGGCGAGGCGGAAGCGCCCAGGCCGTGGCCGCACGTATCGCGCCGGGCTTGAATTACGGCGGACACGCCGCGTAAAGTGGCCGCGACAGTCGCAGGCGCAGCCGCAGCCGCACTCCCACCGCCCTAGCGCATTGCGCAAGCAAATTAACTGCGCCGATGCTGCAGCCCGCGTGACTCCTAGCGCTGTTACTCGTATCGTTTCTTCGCTAGTGTATGTTCTCCCTCGCTCAGCTCAGTCACGGATCTCGAGCGATGGCCTTCAGCAGTGGGGCGTTAAAATACACTACTGGCCATTAAAACTGCTACACCAAGGAAGATGACGCGCTACAGAAGCGAAATTTAACCGACAGGAAGAAGATGCTGTGATATGCAAGTCATCAGCTTTTCAGAGCATTCACACAAGGTTGGCGCCGGTGGCGACGCGTACAAAGTACTGACATGAGGAAAGTTTCCAACCGATTTCTCATACACAAACAGCAGTTGATCGGCGTTGCCTGGTGAAACGTTGTTGAGATGCCTCGTGTAAGTAGGAGAAATGCGTACTATCACGTTTCCGACTTTGATGAAGGTCGGATTGTAGCCTATCGCGATTGCGGTTTATCGTATCGCGACATTGCTGCTCGCGTTGTTCGAGATCCAATGACTGTTAGCAGAATATGGAATCGGTGGATTCAGGAGGGTAATACGGAACGACGCGCTGGATCCCAACGGCCTCGTATCACTAGCAGTCGAGATGACAGGCATCTTATTCGCAAGGCTGTAACGAATCGTGCAGCTACATCTCGATCCCTGAGTCAACAGATGGGGACGTTTGCAAGACAACAATCATCTGCATGAACAGTTCGACGACGTTTGCAGCAGCATGGACTGTCAGCTCGGAGACCATGGCTGCGGTTACCCTTGACGCTGCAGCACAGACAGGAGCGCCTGCGATGGTGTACTCAACGACGAACCTGGGTGCACGAATGGCAAAACGTCATTTTCTCGGATGAATCCAGGTTCTGTTTACAGCATCCTGATGGTCGCATCCGTGTTTGGCGACATCGCGGTGAACGCTGTAAGTAGGCTGTTTATGTTTTCTTTATGTAAGTTTGCTGTTTATGTTGTCCTTTCCTCTTTGCTGCCTTTTCCAAATATGTAATTGTGTGTTGTCCTTTCCTTTTGGTGTTATCCAACTATGTGTTTGTGTACCCTTGTGTTTTGTGTTTTTTTTCTGTCTTTATGTGTTTAGCTGATGAGAGCTATGTTGTAGAATTTTTCTAATACTCTGTTATTTACCTTGTAAAGATGTTTAGACATTATTTATTCTGTTTTAATGCTCATGTGTGAAGTTGACGTTTCAAAAGTGATTCTGATCTTTTATTTTTGTACTCATGTCATCATTCCTGTAACACTGATGTATATGTTTATTTCTACTCTTTTGTAAAGCCCCTATTACTACAAATATTATCTGTATTGTTATGTCTTTATTGTTGTATTTTGTATCTTTGTAATTGTATTCTTATGTTATATAATTGTAATTGACGCCAGTTAATCAAATTAAGTAACTTGAAAGCATTCATTTCACTGCACACATTTCTGTTGGTCATAGTATATGGACAATATGTGAGAAGTAGGGACTGTTAGTGTTTGCACGTGTGTTACTAATTCAGCAAGGGACTGGATAACAGCATTGCTGGTTCTAAGGACAATTCCAAAAACTTTGTGAGTGCACAAGTGGTGGTTATGGACTTGCTATCTTCTCTGCAAGACTCTTCGATGGTGATTGTGCACCTGCACAGTCGCAACAGATGGCTGCTGGCCATCTCTAGAAGGACTACAGTGGGTCTACACCTCTGGTGGCCCACCAATACTCTCTACAAGGACTACAGTGGGTCTACACCTCTGGTGGCCCACCATACTCTCTACCAGGACTGCAGTGGGTCTGCTCTGTGATGACCTACCTACCAATCTTCTTCGAAACGTCGACTGACTCTGCTGTGGGTTTGCTCTGTTGTGGCCCATTACCTGTCAGCATGTCAAGAGTCAGCACTGTCTTTCTGTTGGAAGGACAACACTACTTCTTCAAGACTGCATGGAAATCCACTACTTCTGTGTGCAATTTCTTTTACTAATGAGACTTTGTGAAAAAAACTGTAATTACTATTATGATGAATGATCAGGACTGTCTTTATGGACTGTGAGAAAATTTTAGCTTTTGACCAACATTGTATCAATAAGTGTGTGCATTGGATATCTTTGTTAGTGTAATTATGAAAAATTTTATCAAATCATTATTGGCCACTGGCCAAAAACATTTGTAAAATTTTTTGTGGGGAGCATGGGGGCTATGTAAGTAGGCTGTTTATGTTTTCTTTATGTAAGTTTGCTGTTTATGTTTTTTATTGGCAACGTTACGTAGCGCTCTCTATATGAAAATCACTGGCTGTGCTGTGTGCAGTATGTGGCTAGTTTGAATTGTTGTCTGCCATTATTGTCATGAACTGCTATAGCTGGATGCGAACAGCGCGTAGCGCTGGGCAGTTGGAGGTGAGCCGCCAGCAGTGGTGGACGTGGGGAGAGACATGGCGGAGTTTTGATAATCTGTAAGACTGAATGTCAATTATGAATATTAAGGTAAATACATTGTTTGTTCTCTATTAATATCTTTCATTTGCTAACTATCCCTATCAGTAGTTAGTACCTTCAGTGGTTTGAATCTTTTATTTAGCTGGCAGTAGTGGCGCTCGCTGTTTTGCAGTAGCTTGAGTAGCGAAGATTTTTGTGAGGTAAGTGATTTGTAAAAGGTATAGGTTAAAGTTAGTCAGGGCCATTGTTTTGTAGGGGTTATTGAAAGTCAGATTGCGTTGCGCTAAATAATATTGTGTGTCAGGTTAAGCACAGGCTTGTATAATTGTTCTAAGTGGACGTTTCACATGTAAAATTGTTCTAAGGGGACGTTTCAACGCACATTGGAAGCGTGTATTCGTCATCGCCATACTGGCTATCACTCTGCGTGATGGTATGGGGTGCCATTGGTTACACGTCTCGGTCACCTCTTGTTCGCATTGACGGTACTTTGAACAGTGGACGTTACATTTCAGATGTGTGACGACCCGTGGCTCTACCCTTCATTCGATCCCTGCGAAACCCTACATTTCAGCAAGATAATGCACGACCGCATGTCGCAGGTCCTGTACGGGCCTTTCTGGATATAGATAATGTTCGGCTGCTGCCCTCGCCAGCACATTCTCGAGATCTCTCACCAATTGAAAACGTCTGGTCAATGGTGGCCGAGCAACTGGCTCGTCACAATACGCCAGTCACTACTCTTGATGAACTGTGGTATCGTGTTCAAGCTGCATGGGCAGCTGTACCTGTACACGCCATCCAAGCTCTGTTTGACTCAATGTCCAGGCGTATCAAGACCGTTATTACGGCCAGAGAGGGTTGTTCTGGGTTCTGATTTCTCACGATCTATGCACCCAAATTGCGTGAAAATGTAATCACATGTCACTCCTAATTTGTCTAATGAATACCCGTTTATCATCTGCATTTCTTCCTGGTGTAGCAATTTTAATGGCCAGTAGTGTATGTGGCTCAGCACGGCGCTGAGGTTGACTTCGTGATGATCCGGTTTTTTGCTGTGCGTTCTCAGCTACAGCGCTCTGGGACAGCTTCCGAATCAACCGCTTTGCTCTTCTATTGTTTAACTATTAGCTCGTAGCTTTTTCCCTTAAGTTTTATAAACACGACAGACACACGTAACAGAGACTTTAGTCATCAATAATATATTCTCCTTCAATATTTAGAACACTCTACCAACACTGGGGTAACTTTTCGATTCCGCGACTGTAGAAACCGGGTAGTTTTAAGGCGAGGAACCCTTCGAGCCATGTTCGGAGCGCATTTCCATCCGCAAGGGAAGATCCTTGATAGTTGTCCGATAGGCAGCGATAAACGTCAAAATCTAAGAGCGCAAGATCAGAATAAGGTGCGTGTGCGGAATGACTTCCCAACCCAATGATTGTGCAGCGTATCTGTCAGTCTAACAGAATGCCGGCGGACGTTACCGTGGAGTAGCATCACTGCACGCTGCCTTCCTGGTTGTTGTTCTTGGACTGAGTCTGTAAGACTTCTCAGTTGCTGAAAGTAAGTTTCAGCAGTTACGGTTACACCTCGGGGAAGCAATTCGTAGTTCACAACCCGTCGCTGCTCCATCACATGCCTAACATTTTTTTTGTGTATCCACGCATGTCTTTGTACGAGGAGTTGCTGCTTTGTTTGGGCTCAACCTTTCCTTTCTTTTCCTTGTGTTAGCATGAATACATAATTTCTCGTCACCAGTTACGATACAGGATAGGAATGGTCGGTGTTGTTCACCAGCCAGTTGATGACGAGCAAGCAGAGACGTACATGTGGCCATCCGCTGATTCTTGTGATTTTGGCTGAGCATCAAAAGCCAATTATTTGCAATTGTACAGTGAGCTTTTAATGCAATTTTTACTAATGCAGCTGGCCATTCCCCTTCCTTACCACCTTGTGAGATTATGATTTACAACCTGTTTCACTCAGATGAAGTTTTTAACACATATTGTCATACTCTTGTTGACCCTCAATAGGAATGTATGTATCTGCATGACTACAGCTAACGATGATAGTTTTTGCTGCACGTTCACCAGTTTTTTATTGTTTGCACGATCTGAAGATGGTTGTAATAAGCAACCGAAACTAGTCATCGTGCTTTAACTGTATAAGGAAAAATTCATGGCCTAGGCATCAGAAGCTTTTTTTTAACTAAAAAGAAATTATTTCATAAATTCTCGACATTTACACGTAATCTCATATACGAGCATTTACAACCCTTTTGCGACGTTTTCGGTACTGGGCATCGTAGTATCTGTAACATAAAAGGATACACAAGGAACAATTTAGAAATGCGAATGAAAAAGCAGGATATCACGAACTTCGTAGTTTGGTAAATACAGAACCAGATATTGAAAAGGAAGAGGACTGTCATCAAGATAATGACATAAATAATAAAGGACGGGATCAACATTTTGTCACTGTAGTACGTCAGGACCTGTATATGTCCTAAAAGATCATTGAAAAGGCAAGCTACAATTAAATTTTATAACATACTAAAGCCAGTGTTTGACATAAACATTAACATTTAAAAAAATATACAAAAAATTTTTAGTAATTTCGTCCCTCACAAAAATTCTCAAATATACAATTATTGGAACTATTTTCCGTTATAACACTGCCAATCACTTTCACTATTATAAGTCACTTGAAAGAGCTTTTTCAAGTTATTTTCAGCCTTCGAAAGATGTGAAATATATGAATTTGTATGTCTATGCAGATGCAAAGCTTGTTTCGTGATAACAAAGGAAGCATTTCGCACAACGAATCCATTTCTCTCGGACTTCGTTTTCTCATATGGAAAAAGTAAAGCGAATAAATTCAGTTTCTACAAAAATTTTCAAAAGGTCAAAATAGGAACTGCACGGGGGACGAAATTACGAACATCCGCAGATTTATTGTAACGGCCGCTACAGCAACATAAACTAAACCCTTGCTATAACGGTTGCACACGTGAAACTACAACACACGACTCAAATAGGACCCCAATAATTGAACACAGATCAGTGCTCACACTAGGAGCTGCAGGCTGTTAATTTGACAGCTGCACTAACTCATTTCAGCATAAAAAATTTAATTCCCTCCCCCCTACACGGAACTTACTCATGCTGCACACAACAGATTCTCCCCAAAAAAACAATGGACTGAGGCCACGCATAAACGCGCATGTAATCATTTAACATCTGTGGAAATTGGAAATTCCGTGTGGGACGAAATTAGGAATGGGAATGCTATTACAGCCCCTTACCTTATTTTTTATCAAATTTCTTCCCTTTCTCCAAAATTTTCTTTCACTATTTAGGAGAAAGTTGATTAAAACTGGATATACGGATCAAACCAAGTACATCAAGATCTCTGTAATGCCGCCTTTAGTCTGATAACGCTCGGAACTACTGGCAGCCGTCATTTCGGGGAGTTGTAGATAATAGTCATTAGCGGACGTCTGTTCTTTTCCTTCTAGAGTTTTTTTAATGTTTTGCTGAAATTTTCTCCAATGTTGGCGCTTCTTGGAGCAGTGTTTTGTAGAGAAACATTATCTGATAAGAAATAGGTGAGTAATTATTTCGATTAAGCACAGTTTCCAGTGTATATCAATGTTTGTGTGATGCACATTATGTGAATCCTAACTTTTCAATGCCACGTTTTGTTTAACGTACACCAGGTGGGGAAAAACCGAGTTTAAAGAAATAAACAAAAAAAAACAGAATCACAAGGCAGATCACCACAAGTGAAACTATTAGAAACTGAAGCGTTTCAAGATGATACTCCTCAAGCCAATGTGCTCCACGATGAAGTTTCTCAATCTTCTACAACCGGAAAAATTTTCCAGAACCGCATGATGAATTGGTAATTGGTCCTGCGACTTTGGAAATGACATCGAGAAGATTGCTTGCGTGACACGTACGTAAGCATCCTCTCTTATCACCTGTATCCATTCATGACTGTGCATCCCGACGGATGTCGGCAATTCCCGGAATACAGTGCGACACCCTACACGTCCATAATCAGTACAGAGTGGCTCCGGGAACGCTCTTCTGCGTTTACACTCTTCCGCTGGCTGCCAGACTCCCCAGACATGAACATTATTGAGCATACCTGGGATGCCTTGCAACGTGCTGTTCAGAAGAGATCTCCACCCCCTCGTACTCTTACGGATTTATGGACAGCCCTGCAGTATTCATGGTGACTGTTCCCTCCAGCACTACTTCAGACTTTAGTCGAGTCCATGCCACGTCGCTTTACGGGACTTCTGCGTGCTCGCGGGGGCCGTACGCGATATTAGTCACGTGTACCAGTTTCTTCGGCTCTTCATTGTATAAGAGGTAATAATTCGTTGGAAATCGGTAATCACCAGCTAGAGATATGGGTGCTCTTACCTCTGGAGGCAACATGGTTTTTTGGTGCAGCACATGTGACCAATCTGTAAGCCGTCTATCTGAGTTCTCCAGTTCTGTTCATGGGGGACCACATATTATGGCTTTTGCACAGAGGCTCTATGTGTTTTAAGTCAAACACTTTTGATCCGTTAAAGATATTTATAATCTCTTCTCACTTACACTAACTCTAACCACGAGCTCGTAACTTTATTAATCACTCAAGTAGATGCGTCAACTTCGTTTCCTGAAATAGAAATTGTAGTTTTTGGGCCAGAATAGCAGCTCAGTATAAGACATTTTCATAGGTATGACAAGAAGTGCAGAGAAAAGAAATATATGTAATATTGGTAATTTTGTGCTGTTGTCTCGACAGTCTGAAAGGCCTACCGTCTCAAAGTTCACTCTACTCTCACATCCCGTCGAGAGTGACGTAAACGTCACGTATCCCTCGCCTCGTCGGCGCTTGCCTCCATAGAGAGTGACGTAAACTTCCGGATGTACACCGTTCAAACGGCCACAGCAACAGCGCAAAATTTCCAATATTACACATTTTCTTTCTCTTTAACTTCTTATCAGGTCGACAGAAATGTCTCCTTCTGATCTGCTGTTCTGGCACAAAAAAACTGTAGTTTCATTTTACAAAACGAAGTTGGTGCCCGTTTCTAAGTGTTTAATGAACGCGTTTCTCTGTGTTTCATGAGCTCACGGTCAAAATTAATGTATGTGAGAAGAGATTACAACTTTCTTTACTAATCAAAAGTATATGAGTGGAAATGGTTTGGCGTCTTGCCCGTTCAATGGAAAAACTAATTCTCATTTCAGTGGACACTTAAACACACAACATTTTTTTGATTTATTTAGCGTTTTTCTTCAGTTAGCCTGAATATAGCTTCTCTTTACAGCGAATAAGTGGAAACTAATACATCAGACACCAGAAATGTGTAATACACAGGAAAACATTGCAAATGACTCTGCTTTTATCCTTCTTTCTTTCTTTCTACAATGCCTGTCGTTTTAGAGAAAGTCAATAGCAATTCAGTGAACGCTCATGAAGCGCCATCTGCGTTTTCTTTCCCATAACTCGCAATTTGGACCCAAAGAGCGCATTTTGAAGACAGAGTCTTGTAATTTTTTCTCGATACTGGTTTCGTGGACATCACTATATATCTTTCAGATTTTGAACTATAAGTATATCGGGTATCCATTTTCGGTGGCTTTGAGACAAGCCTAGGTCATCAGTGAGCAACAAAACAATGAAATATAAGGGAGACTTGCTGTTGATAAAAATATACAGCAACTGCTGGAAAGTTATAACAGGTGCCACTTTCAGGTCTTTTCAGCCTTCAGCCTCAGCATACGAGGGTGTGAGGTATTACACGTCATGTATATTACTCGGTCGACTTGTTACAATTGAGTTTATAATATCTAATTCTGCCCTTCAGCGTGACAATGCCAAATCACACGCGAGCGCTGCGATCTCTCCAACAATCCGACGCCTGGGGGTTCTCTGTCATCTATCAGCCTCCACCCATTCCCGATTTGGCACCACCTAATTTTCATCTGTTTCCAAAACTTAAAGAACACCTTCGAGGACTTCAATTTGATAGTGGTGAAGCGGTGCAAGTAGACGTGAGGTTGTGCCTCCGTCAACGAAGTCAAACTCCTACAGTGAGGGTATCAACAAACTGGTCTCCGGTTGAGAGAAATCTTTTCGTCGACAGTATGACTATTGAGAAATAAATATGTAGACGTGAAGAACAAAGATGTAGAGCGTTAATAAAGTTTGTTTAATTTAAAAAGCTTTAAGAATTTTCACATAAAAAATTCGGAGGCATTACTTCAGTAGGCCCTCGTTAAATATCAGTATTTTAGTATTGAGACGACAAAGCTGACATTTTACGCTGCAGCTAAGCTCTAAAATTATGAAAATGACCAATAACGGCAGACACCAGTAATCGTCGGTGTGAAATCGGAACTGTGACGGAAATGAATGTTCAGTTAAAACAGTGAAAGGCTCTGCTGTCGCGCTATCCTATCGAAGAAGTATTTTTGCGCGCCTGCTACGGGTGACATTATCTTCTATTCCAAGGTCTGTGAAACGCAGGTGCTTACGCTAGCCACATAGGCGGGCCGCTAACATGGGGAAAAGGAAACCCGGCAGCGAGAAGCAGATTTCCAGAATCGATTTTTGAATGTTTACATGACCAGCCGAAAGCGGTATTGGGATATTGGTTTACGATATCTGATTTTGGGAGCCCATGTAAACATAGTGACAGTCACAACAGTTCTGCCCATTTGTTATACACTGCAACAGCAGCGCTCCAAGCGGACAGAAAGCTACTTTTCTGCATACAATATCGAGTGAGTGCGAACGGTATCGGTTAAACTGATTTGTAACATAGTTTTTACAACAAGGAGCGTACGTAGTGCCATAAAAATCTGCATTAACTAAAAAACATGATATCACATATATGTTTCTTTAATTTTCTAAAGAGGCAGGGAGGTACGAAACGGTATATTAGAGGACAGTTTATTTACGATTCTCTTGTAACCTACAGATATTTATTGAAGAATGTCGTTTTCTTTTAAGCACAAAAAATAGCTAGTAAACAGCAGAAGAAAGATGTCGTGTATCTACTCAATGTCAATTTTCTTCGCTGCAATACAAATCAGTTGTCTGGAATTTAATACCGTCATTATTGAAAGCGGCAAAGACGCCACCACAGCCGTAGATGAAGGGAATGCCTCACAGACGTAATAAGAAACGTGAAAAACAACAAAACTGTTTCCGTATACAGAAGAAACCAATTTCACAATTGTTGCTTCATCTGAGAAAGGAACGCTAAGAATGTTAAATGCATTCGCTTTTGAAACAAATGTATTTACATTTACGAAAACATTCGTGTACTGGAAATTCGAGTGGAGCGTAAGAATGTGCGAATCATTAAACTCCGTACGAGATTGTTAAGTGTCAAGGAAAATGCCTATCCAAATAAGAACAGACAACAACAGAGATATATGCTTTTCATGTATTTATACTCTGAGCTATAATTATACACGTATTGGGAAGTATTTCTTTATGAATAAATTGTAGATCTCGTCACTGAACCAGTGAGGTTCTGCTATTTTTGCGTTTATTACACATTCATTCATACCTTCTGATAATTTACTAATGCTTTGAACACACAAAATATGAGTACTACTTCTTTGGTTAAAAAAATAATTGGAAACAAAAATTAATCTTACGAATGGCTTCCTCGCCGCTAGGGACGCTAGCGTTGTTCCAGCGGTCAGACGGTAACGATTTTCACGGCTGTGAATATGTTAAGCCTAGTTTACACGACGACATTGCGTTTCGCCACTCGTTGGGTGGAATGAGTTGCACACAAATTATTTCATGTTTGACTGTAGACACGGTGCCACCAGTATACACTTCAGTTTCGTCGTTTTGAGGGTCTCTGAGTCGTGCCTGAAATGAAAGTTTTGGCAGCAGCACGTCGCACGAGTTGTGATGGAGTTAAATCTTGTTGAGTGGAATCACTGCATAAGGAAAAAATAAGAATTGTGTTTCGATTCGTGACTGGATGAAGAACACACGTCAACTCGGTTGCTGAGCATCCTTGCTGAAATAATTTATAATGGAAGACCAAAGAAGTTCTTTCAGTTATCTTAGAATGTCCCCAGAACCGTTCACATTTCTTCTAAATAGAGTAAGTTATGCGATGAGGAGTAAAGATAAACTGACTAAACCAGAGGTTGTAGAGAGTTTCAGGGAGAGCATAGGAGAACAATTGACAGGAATGGGGGAAATAAATACAGTAGAAGAAGAATGTGTAGCTCTGAGGGATGAAGTGCTGAAGGAAGCAGACGATCAAGTAGGTAAAAAGACGAGGGCTGGTAAAAATCCTTGGGTAACAGAAGAAATATTGAATTTAATTGATGAAAGGAAAAAATATAACAACGCAGTAAATGAAGCAGGCAAAAAGGAATACAAACCTCTCAAAAATGAGATCGACAGGAAGTGCAAAACTGCTAAGCAGGGATGGCTAGAGGACAAATGTAAGGGTGTAGAGGCTTATCTCACTAGGGGTAAGATAGATCCTGCCTACAGGAAAATTAAAGAGACCTTTGGAGAAAAGAGAACCACTTGTATGAATATCAAGAGCTCAGATAGAAACCCAGTTCTAAGCAAAGAATGGAAAGCAGAAAGGTGGAAGGAGTATATAGAGGGTCTACACAAGAGTGATGTACTTGAGGACAATATTATGGAAATGGAAGAGGATGTAGATGAAGATGAAATGGGAGATACGATACTGCGTGAAGAGTTTGACAAAGCACTGAAAGACCTGAGTCGAAACAAGGCCCCAGGAGTAAACAACATTCCATTAGAACTACTGACGGCCTTGGGAGAGCCAGTCATGATAAAACTCTACCATCTGGTGAGCATGATGTATGAGACAGGCGAAATACCCTCAGACTTCAAGAAGAATATAATAATTCCAATCCCAAAGAAAGCAGGTGTTGACAGATCTGAAAATTACCGAACTATCAGTTTAAAAAGTCACAGCTGCAAAATACTAACACGAATTCTTTACAGATGAATGGAAAAACTGGTAGAAGTCGACCTCGGGGAAAATCAGTTTGAATTCCGTAGAAATGTTGGAACACGTGAGGCAATACTGACCTTACGCCTTATCTTAGAAGAAAGATTGAGGAAAGGCAAACCCACGTTTCTAGCATTTGTAGACTTAGAGAAAGCTTTTGACAATGTTGACTGGAATACTCTCTTACAAATTCTGAAGGTGGCAGGGGTAAAATACAGGGAGCGAAAGGCTATTTACAATTTGTACAGAAACCAGATGGTAGTTATAAGAGACGAGGGGCATGAAAGGAAAGCAGTGGTTGGGAAGGGGATGAGACAGGGTTGTAGTCTCTCCCCGATGCTATTCAATCTATATATAGAGCAAGCAGCAAAGGAAACAAAAGAAAAGTTCGGAGTAGGTATTAAAATCCATGGAGAAGAAATAAAAACTTTGAGGTTTCACGATGACATTGTAATTCTGCCAGAGACAGCAAAGGACCTGGAAGAGCAGTTGATCGAATGAACAGTGTGTTCAAAGGAGGATGTCTTGAAAGGAGGATATAACATGTACATCAACAAAAGCAAAACGAGGATACTGGAATGTAGTCGAATTAAATCGGGTGATTCTGGAGGAATTAGATTGGAAATGAGACGCTTAAACTAGTAAATGAGGTTTGTTATCTGAGGAGAAAAATAACTGTTGATGGTCGAAGTAGAGAGGATATAAAATGAAGACTGGCAATGGCAAGGAAAGTGTTTCTGAAGAAGAGAAATTTGTTAACATCGAGTATAGATTTACATGTTAGGAAGTAGTTTCTGTAAGTATTTTTATGGAGTGTAGCCATGTATGGAAGTGAAACGTGGACGATAAATAGTTTAGAGAAGAAGAGAATAGAAGCTTTCGAAATGTGGTGCTACAGAAGAATGCTGAAGATTAGATGGGTAGATCACGTAACTAATGAGGAGGTATTGAATAGAATAGGGGAGAAGAGGAGTTTGTGGCACAACTTGACAAGAAGAAGGGACCGGTTGGTAGGACAGGTTCTGAGGCATCAAGGGATCACAAATTTAGCATTGGAGGGCAGCGTGGAAGGTAAAAATCGTAGGGGGAGACCAGAGATGAATACACTAAGCAGATTCAGAAGGATGTAGGTTGCAGTAAGTACTGGGAGATGAAGAAGCTTGCACAGGACAGAGTAGCATGGAGAGCTGCGTCAAACCAGTCTCAGGACTGAAGACTACAACAACAACAACAACACTAATAATTATTAATATTAATAGCAATAATAATTCGAAGCAGGCCGCATTAAGAAGAGAATGGTTTGCAAACTATTTTCTTGAACATAGATCTATACAGTTGCAATATTTCAAAATCCTAACATATGTGAATGGAGATCACTGTTGCGACGTTTTAAATATATGATATTGGATAAAGAATACAGCTTCTTGATTTGTGTAGCCCTACCTCCTGTCAAGAGTATTCCTTAACAGACAGTCGCCAACTCAAACGATGGGATTTTAGTCTTGTAGATGAGAGCATTGCCACATCTAGAATTACTCGCTTGTCTTTTTCTTAACTCAGTTTTATAAGTGCTCCTAACCCAATAAATATTGCCCTACAGCTCAGATACTGTCAAACCATCTTTGTTCTGAGTTCTGATCGCACATGGCGGTCTCAGGAGCAGCGATATGTTGGGTATTTTTGTAATAAGTATCACTGAAATCCCACAGACACCTATGCAGAGCATATATATCCAAAAAGCGAACATTACTCTTCGTTCCCAACTTCATATTTCAGTTTGTCTACACTCTACGAATACAGAAAACCTCAAAACTCATGCAACTAGTGTCGCCAAAGTTGGAACATGCCGAAGGTGTTTAGTTTCACCAACGAGTTGCGCAAACGCGTGGCACGCATGCGCAGTGGCCGGTAGCATAGTTGCCTGCAACCTCGTGTCGTCGTGTAAACTCGGCTTTAGACTGTTGTAAGAGTTTCTATCAGCTTCAAGCAGCAATTTAGAAAGTGCACGCTACGCAAAGATACCGACAATACTTAACCATACTGTCATATGAAACCACTGTGTAAATTAAACCAATGATGACTGAACTAAAAACAATAGACCTTGTAGAAATAACTGCCCAATTTCTTTGAAGAATATCAGTGATTGTTGCAGTAGACTTGGCACTATTATAAGTCGGTTGGTACAGAATGAATACAACTAGTGACTATTACAATCTCATATTTTTCTTGCTTCTTTTGCAAACAACCGCTAGCCGTGGCTGCTGCGCCTCCACAGCATTTGTATTAGTCTTAACTAGGTCCCGCACGCCCTGGAACGTTCGGACATTCTCTGCAGAAGACATGAAACTTTTTTTTTTCAAAATTATTGATAAAACGATTTCTCCCAATTTCTGCTCTTCTCCCTTCACTCAGCATCACTTTGGCTTTCATTATTCTAGCTTTACAATTGTAATTAATATTTTAGCGAGAAACAAAAAACAAAGAAATGTTTGTAACTGGACCATTACAGGGTGTCCCATTTACAGGAATGTAAAGATAGTAAAAACAGTCGTTTTATATTCACAAAAAAGTTCTGTTGTCGATCACTGCTAGTTACTTTCTGCTAGTCTTTCAAAACCCGATTAACAACAACTGATATCCTTCCACTACTATGATTAAATTACGAGAACAAGAATGTGTACATTAAATTCATGAAATTCTCTGGGTCGTTCCTCTTGGATGTTACTTTTTGTTGTCCTGAGGTAAACGGAAAACTGAGTAGCGGACTATGACGATAATGGTTAGATGTGAGCCGTTAACAAGTGGTGAAACCCTGTGGATGCTGCGTGTAGTCCGTGCTGTGGTCTGAAGAGCACCGTCTTCTAACAGTGGCAGCCGTGCGCTGCAGTTGCGTCCGGGGCGGACTCGTGCAGGTGGATGCCAGCTACGACTCTCGCTCGAACTCGTCACTTAGTCTTGCGCACCTCCCTTCCAGCTGCTGAACTGCCTTCCTGTAGGCCTACCAGGATCCCTCCGCTGGCTTTCTGAGAAATTTTCTATGGGCGTGTCCACACATCTGACTGGCAAGATGAAAAACTTTACCTGACCAATCTATTTAGTTCGTTCAGTACTGATTGTGAGTTCCCCTGTAACTTCTGCAAAGTGGCATTTTGAAATGTGTGTCGTTGTATGCGTGAAGATAGACTTTAGTTCTGTCTACTGGCACCAGATGGCGTTCCTGCTTCCGATCGGTGCCGCAGTGCAGTAGCACTTGTTCGAGCTTGCGAGCATGCTTGGAGACATCGATGGGTACATGTAAGTAGACTATCATGGGTAACGGTGGACAGTGGTTTCTCTAGAGGGAGGGAGTGACTGCTTCAGACATCCACAAGAGGCTAGTAGCCATATCTGGGGAAACAACGAAGTAGCAGATCTGTGTTTCATTGTGTATCAGATTTCACAGACCGCAGGGATTGTGGTGAAAAACGCGAAAGCACTGGGCGTCCAGCAAACCACACAATGCCTAGAGTTCAATGACTTGATAATGGGCCACATGTGTACCATGTATGATGAACTAGAGAAAGCAACAGGTCTATCGCGAGGAACCCTCCACACCGTGATCCATGAGGATTTGAAGACAAAGGTGTGTACATAATGGGTGCCCCAGTACATCCATTGCGCCGAAACGGAAGCGTGTGGAGATTGCAAACAGTTGGTGCAACAGTACAGTGCAGATCAAGCGGAGTTCTTTGAGTGTATGGTCACCATCAACGAGTCACGATGGTTCCACCAACCTCCAGAAAAGGAACGCCAGTCTGTGTAGTGGAAGCATACTGGGAGCCCTTATCCCAAGGAGTAACAGCAAGGGCTATTCGTGCACAAATAATTGGCGACTGTGTTCTAGGATCAGGAAGGGATACTGTGACGGATTGTCTGCCTACTATTACGACCGTAAACGGTGATCGCCACCGCAGTTCACTGCACCAACTCTGCCGACGTATTCAACAATGCGGCATACGGAAAATGGGTCGTAGAGCTCTCCTCCAACTCGACATTGTGCTTCCACATGAGACCGTTGCCACCATACGTGAACTACAGCACTGCATCGCCCGGCGAAACAGGGTGAGCAGCTCTTACTCACGCGTTGCCCATCACTCACTTTGCACGCGCACGCGGAAGCACGCGGCCGGCAATCGCCTCACGCGCCATCACGCGGCACTCACTCAGAGCGGGACAGGCGGTACATGGCTCTGTCACGCGGGTAACAGACGTGGCGTGACAGACGATGTGACAAATGGCGTTTCAGATACGTGGCACTGGCGTCTCACTCGTTTGTCTCGACACTAATGGAAACCAGAATAGATAGTAGTGAGGCACCACATATTCCTTAGACATTGTTGGATACATACTGGGTACATCCTAATGTGAATGAACGTTGTGCTTCGAAGGTGTTTTAAAGTACCTTGCTTTACTGATCTTTTTTCTTTTTTCAAGGGCACACTACCATTCGAAGAATTGTTGCTAAATGACCATGGGAACATCGGAACTTCTGTAGCAACCTGAATATTTACTCAAATAAATAGATAAATAAAAACTTGCTGATCGCTACTGATAATTATGGGAACTGCTGAACTGTATTGGTAGAACACATTAGACTGAAAGCCGATAAGACTATATTTCCATTTCATAATTACAAACGGTTTTCCTTTTATAGTTTTGTTAGTTGTTTCAGATGCAGATGGATTATTTTCATCAACTGACATTGGGGAGTACGTCAGCAACAGTGATGGGAGAGTATTAATAGAAATCAGTTTTGATGTCACGGTAAAACTGTATTACGGTATCAGCATGAAAAATATGATGCGCCAGTTGTCCAGATGCTGTAATTAGTTTAAAAACACATGTTTCGGGAAGACATCGTCCCATTACAGGATGACATAATATTTTTAAAAAGCTTGATAATGCGAGCATATCTTCCTGAAACATGTTTTTAAATTATATGCAGCACACGTCTGGACAACTGGTGTGTCATATTTTCCGTATTGATAAAATGACCTCAGTAAAGCGTTATTTAGAGCGGAGCTCCCGCTTCCGGATCCTATACCTACACAAGACCGCAAATTTCCTTATTACTTCTTTGCATACGAAGTTCCTGCTCTCACAAAACACATAACGAGGTCACATTTTTTTTTTCTTTTTTTTAGTGATGAAATTTACATATTTGATTACAGATTAGCTAGGGGAAGGAGGTATGTAGAATGTTCTTTTGGTATGTTAGCGGCAAAGCTCTGAGCGTTGGTTCACAAGAAACAACATTACATATTTCTGTTTAGTTCTATATCTTCTTTCTTTCCACAAATTCCTTAAATTAATTTCGATTATTACGCCTGTCTCTGACATTTCACTTGCAATCGTTTGTCACTCTTTATCTTCTCCGTGCTCGTAGCTCTATTCAGCACTGTTGTTCAGCCTGATCTTTCAAGCTGGGTGCAAGACACGTGCCACACTTGTTCCGCAGCTGTCTGAACGACATCGCGTACACGGCTTGCCGCCAGGGTGGTTTCACATTTAAGAGGTACCTGTCCGAAAGAACACACGCCACACATTTATATAACTGATTCAGCGCGATGTGCAATGAATCCACAACCTTCAGTGTGGAAGCACATTTACATTCGACCTCCACTAGGAATCTAAAATTAATGAGCATGGACGACATAGATGGGAACTACAGATAGGTGGCGCTAGTTGGGCATGTGATGTGGCCAGAGAGTGTGCCGAGATCGTCCGCGAATTTGCAATAAACACTGTGTGCCGATGGCGCAGTGGTTAACTTAGTTCCCCAGTAAGCAGGAGATCCCAGATTGGAGTCGCAGTTTGGCACCCGTATTCACTCATCGCTCACGATTCTGCGCGAAGTCCCGATGCAGCTGATATCATTTGTTCCTTCCCTTTCCTTTCTCCCCCTCCCCCTTCAATTTACATAACACGGTAAGAACGTAAACACCAAAGGCTCCGTCCACTCAAGCTGTTGTAGACACACTGAACAATCTCGTACTGGCGCGTCTGATGGCATGTGGTTCCCTGTTATCTAGCTACAGTTTACGTCACAATGTGATGTCTTGAACCATGATTTTTCTGTTCAACATAAATTTCCTACATAGCAGATACACTTCAGTTATAATATCCCTAATAATTCACCATACGTCTGACAGACAGTACCACTCACTTATTTCAATGACTCATGACCACTGTCTGATATTTCGGATATGAACACAAGCCAGACTTGATTTAATACACTACTGGAAATGGAAAAAAGAACACATTGACACCGGAGTGTCAGACCCACCATACTTGCTCCGGACACTGCGAGAGGGCTGTACAAGCAATGATCACACGCACGGCACAGCGGACACACCACGAACCGCGGTGTTGGCCGTCGAATGGCTCTAGCTGCGCAGCATTTGTGCACCGCCGCCGTCAGTGTCAGCCAGTTTGCCGTGGCATACGGAGCTCCATCGCAGTCTTTAACACTGGTAGCATGCCGTGACAGCGTGGACGTGAACCGTATGTGCAGTTGACGGACTTTGAGCGAGGGCGTATAGTGGGCATGCGGGAGGCCGGGTGGACGTACCGCCGAATTGCTCAACACGTGGGGCGTGAGGTCTCCACAGTACATCGATGTTGTCGCCAGTGGTCGGCGGAAGGTGCACGTGCCCGTCGACCTGGGACCGGACCGCAGCGACGCACGGATGCACGCCAAGACCGTAGGATCCTACGCAGTGCCGTAGGGGACCGCACCGCCACTTCCCAGCAAATTAGGGACACTGTTGCTCCTGGGGTATCGGCGAGGACCATTCGCAACCGTCTCCATGAAGCTGGGCTACGGTCCCGCACACCGTTAGGCCGTCTTCCGCTCACGCCCCAACATCGTGCAGCCCGCCTCCAGTGGTGTCGCGACAGGCGTGAATGGAGGGACGAATGGAGACGTGTCGTCTTCAGCGATGAGAGTCGCTTCTGCCTTGGTGCCAATGATGGTCGTATGCGTGTTTGGCGCCGTGCAGGTGAGCGCCACAATCAGGACTGCATACGACCGAGGCACACAGGGCCGACACCCGGCATCATGGTGTGGGGAGCGATCCCCTACACTGGCCGTACACCACTGGTGATCGTCGAGGGGACACTGAATAGTGCACGGTACATCCAAACCGTCATCGAACCCATCGTTCTACCATTCCTAGACCGGCAAGGGAACTTGCTGTTCCAACAGGAAAATGCACGTCCGCATGTATCCCGTGCCACCCAACGTGCTCTAGAAGGTGTAAGTCAGCTACCCTGGCCAGCAAGATCTCCGGATCTCTCCCCCATTGAGCATGTTTGGGACTGGATGAAGCGTCGTCTCACGCGGTCTGCACGTCCAGCACGAACGCTGGTCCAACTGAGGCGCCAGGTGGAAATGGCATGGCAAGCCGTTCCACAGGACTACATCCAGCATCTCTACGATCGTCTCCATGGGAGAATAGCAGCCTGCATTGCTGCGAAAGGTGGATATACACTGTACTAGTGCCGACATTGTGCATGCTCTGTTGCCTGTGTCTATGTGCCTGTGGTTCTGTCAGTGTGATCATGTGATGTATCTGACCCCAGGAATGTGTCAATAAAGTTTCCCCTTCCTGGGACAATGAATTCACGGTGTTCTTATTTCAATTTCCAGGAGTGTATAATGATATACACTTCAACATTTATGACATAAAATGAAAAATTATATTTTACTTTCATTGGAGTATCCCCCTTGGATTTAATGTCTGCCTTACAAACTCAAAGGCAACGGCCTTGCCGCAGTGGATACACCGGTTCCCGTGAGATCACCGAAGTTTAGCGCTGTCGGGTGTGGCAGGCACTTGGATGGGTGACCATTTTTCGGGGTGCACTCAGCCTCGTGATGCCAATTGAGGAAGTACTCGACCGAATAGTAGCGGCTCCGGTCAAAGAAAACCATCTTAACGACCGGGAGAGTGGTGTGCTGACCACACGCCCCTCCTATCCGATGGGCCACTTGTGGCCTGAAGACGGACTGCATGTTACAAACTCGAGGCACGCAGTCAACACAGTTTTGTATCTGTTGCGGGTCTATATGATTCCACACATCCTCAACGACATTCCAGAGATGTTACTTACTTGTTACATGAACTTTCCTGATGCGTCTGTCCACTGCACTCCAGACAGTTTCAATATTATTACAATGAGGGCTTTGGAACGGCCACACCACATGTTTCAGAACCTTCTGCTTTTTCTTTGATGTAATGTACTTCTTACAGAACGCCGACCGGTGTTTTGGTCATTATCCTGTTGTAATGTGAACTCTATGTTCCCCCCACCCCCACCCCCAACCATAAATAAACACCCACCGTGTTTAACTGTAGGGAGAATGAACTTCTGGGTCACCCTTTCTCCATCAGATCCACAAAAAAACGAACTCCTAGCAAAAAAAAAAAAAAAAAAAAAAAAAAAAAAAAAAAAAAAAAAAAAAAAGTTTAATTTCCATTGATCGGTGAATAATACCTTCTTCCGTTCTTCATGTGTCCACTTACTATGTTTCGTAGCTTATCGAGTCTCTGCTTTTTATTTATGGGCTTCAGAAGGTGTTTCCTCGCTGTCACACGTTCTTTCAAGCTGGCATCAATCAGTATTCTTTTTACTGTGAAAAAAATTTTTTTTTTTCCTGTGCATTTCTATCAGTGCTGCGTGAATGACTGCTGCTGTTTTGGACCTATTTCTCGTACCAGTAATACTGATGAATTTCTCATAACTTTGAGATGTTTTACGAAATTATCCTGGTCATGAAAATCCTTATTGCTACCTGTTATCTTCTGGCGATGAAGGGCGTACTGCATTCCCCTTGCCGGCCGGTGTGGCCAAGCGGTTCTAGGCGCTTCAGTCTGGAACCGCGCGGCCGCTACGGTCTCAGGTTCGAATCCTGCCTCGGGCATGGATGTGTGTGATGTCCTTAGGTTAGTTCGGTTAAAGTAGTTCTGAGTTCTAGGGGACTGATGACGTTAGATGTTAAGTCCCATAGTGCTCAGAGCCATTTGAACCATTCCCCTTATCCCCTTATAGACGTGCCACATTGTTTCATATTTTTGGGCATAGATAAACCTGTATATCGGAGTGCTACAATAGTGCAGTATGTTTGTCTATATATATGTCCACTCTTGGAGCCATAATAACGATTTGCACACTTCAACTGTAACTAAGAAATTGTAGCGTAGTAACCATGTAGTATGAATCAAATCACCCCTTGAAGTGCACTGCCGATATTACAACACTGCAGGAAACAACAGAGCAATGTACATTGAGCATTCATTTGCGACAGAGGTAAACAAACATAGTAGGTTAAGATAACTATTTTGTAAGTACACAGCACTCTTCTGGATAATATTGCATGTAAATGAAAACACATACACTTGACATGTTTAAGTGTTTGATACTATTTCTTTTTTACTCAAACGTAGCCATGGTATTATATGGCATCTACAAAGACAGAAAAGGACTTGAAAGAGCATTTGAACGGAATGGACAGTGTTTTTTTTTTCTTTATTGTAATTCAATTCCCCATCGGGGCGGGCTGGCAGCAGCATATGCGCTGCTCTTCAGCCGAAAGACATAGAACAAACAAGAGAAGACATTTAAAAATAACAAAGGAGAGAATATGGTGAACATAGATATAAAAAAGGGGGAACATCATGGAAAAAAACTGTGAAAACTGTTTAAAAGTAGCACACACAAAAAGCCACACACTGCGACAATTAAAAGAACACAAGGCACAGTACGACTGGAGCATAAAAGGTATCGACGGATGGCGGAGCACATAACAAACACTGACGGCGAACCTCAAGGCAGTACACAATTAAAATCACACCTCTTGACGCACAGGAGAAACAGCACTAAACACAACACTGATGTGGCACACTGACGATGATCAAAACAGAGGATCTGCCAGGCGCAAGGAGATGAGGGAGACCGGAAGAAGTGAGGGAGGGAGGGAGGGGAAGAGATGGGGGAGATGAGCGGGGGGCGCGCTGAAGAGGGCCAGGTAGGGAGGGATGTGGGAAGGAAAGAGGCAAGTATGGGGTGCAGAATGGACAGTGTTTTGAAATTAGGATATAAGGTGAACATCAATAAAAGCAAAACAAGGATAATGGAGTGTAGTCGAATCAGATCGGGTGATTCTAAGGCTGTCAGGTCAGTTAAGTGAATGTGTTGTGTCTGTTCTTTCGATCATTCTCCTAGATGGGCAATGGATTCACCTTCTTCGGTGTGGATGCACAAGTACGTTCCACCTCCTCTGGGAATCACAGAGTAGCGAGCACGGGGAAAATCGACAGGGACTGCGGATAGGTGGCGCTCGATGGGAATGTGGGTAAGCCATGAGGCGTGCCGATCTAGTACATTCAGTTGCGATAACACTGTGCCCTGGATGGCGCAGTGGCTAAAGTACCTACCTACTGAATTTAAAAAGGAAGTGATAGTCCTTTGTGCACCATAAAATTTTCTGTTTACTACTTGGCAAAAAAAAAACTCAAGAAGACATTTCATTTCTTATATTGCGCAATGGCAGCCTGGAAATGATATATGCTTTGTTCATTCTATTCTCATTACAAATTGGAGCAAAAGTTTATTTTCCCTTCCTCATAACAAAAACGATTAAAAAATTAAAAAAATAAAAAAACCCTAAAGAAGGCATTTCATTTCTTATACTGCTCAACGGCAGCCTGGAAATGATATATACTTTGTTCATTCTATTCTCATTACAGATTGGAGCGAATGTTTATTTTCCTTTCCTCAAAAAAAGAATAAATAAAATAAAACAAAAAATAAAAAATCTAGTAGTGCAACGTAAGCGTCGAGCACCGTAGATAAGACGTCGCGAATAATAATAAAAAAAAAAGTGAACAGGAGTTCCCAAGTTCGAATCCAGGTCCGGCACAAATTTTCGCTTGTTGCCACTGATTCCTCGTGCAGCTGACATCAACAATCCCTTCCTTTTCTTTCCTTTCTCCCTGCTCCACCTTCAATTTACATAAACTAAGACTAGAAAAAGAGACACTTAAAGTAGTAGATGAATTTTGTTATTTGGGCGAGAAAATAACTGATGATGGCCGAAGAAGAGACCATATAGAAGACTGGAAATGGCAAGGAAAGCATTTCGAAGAACAGAAAATTGTTAACATCGAACACAGACTTAAGCGTTAGGTAGTCTTTTCTGAAGATATTTGTCTCGATTGTAGCTGTTTAAGGAAATGAAATACGGACGATAAACAGTCTAGACAAGGAGAGAATAGAAGCTTTTGAAATGTGGTGCTAGCAGAAGACGGCTGAAGATCAGATAGGTCGATCACGTGACTAATGAGGAAGTACTGAATAGAACTGGGGAGACAAGAAATTTGTGGCGCAACTTGACTAAAAGAAGGGATCGGTTGATAGGACACATCCTGAGACATCAAGGGATTACCAATTCAGTATTGGAGGGAAGTGTGGGGGTAAAAATCGTAGAGGGAGACCAAGAGATGAATACACTAAGTAGATTCTGAAGGATGTCTGTTGCGGTAGTTATTCTGAGATGAAGAGGCCCGCACAGGATAGAATAGCATGGAGAGCTGCATCAAATCAATCGTCGGTCTGAAGATCACAACAACAACAACTCACAGGGAACAGGACATCAGTTATTGGATTTATTGGAATTTATGAGCGTTAGTGTAATCTTTGTGTGAGTGTGTGTGTGTGTGTGTGTGTGTGTGAGAGAGAGAGAGAGAGAGAGAGAGAGAGAGAGAGAGAGAGAGAGTGATTAAAGTAAAGATATTTTTGCGTCTTACGTCATACAAGGCGTTTAGAGTTTGTATTAGTGATACGTTTTGAGCTCATCTTGAGGGTTTGCGGATACTGATAGAAATCTGATTTAGGCATTAATGTCATTCAAATTATTTTCGTCGAGCTCGGGTTTTAAGACTCACAGTTTATCGCTTGGAATATTTTGTCGATGAAGCACCACTGTCACACCTTTGGTGTCTTTGTTAACTTTAGTCTCCATCAGTTCCGAATAATTACTGCGATTCAAGCTTTTCTCCGTTTATGTTGTTGTTGTTGTGGTCTTCGGTCCAGAGACTGGTTTGATGCAGCTCTCCATGCTACTCTATCCTGTGCATGCTTCTTCATCTCCCAGTACCTACTGCAACCTACATCCTTCTGAATCTGTTTAGTGCATTCATCTCTTGGTCTCCCTCTACGATTTTTACTCTCCACGCTGCCTCCAAAACTAAATTGGTGATCCCTTTATGTCTCAGAATATGTCCTAACAACCGATCCCTTCTTCTAGTCAAGTTGTGCCACAAATTTCTCTTCTCCCTATTTCTATTCAATACCTCCTCATTAGTTATGCGATCTACCCATCTAATCTTCAGCATCCTTCTGTAGCACCACATTTCGAAAGCTTCTATTCTCTTTGTGTGTAAACTATTTATCGTCCACGTTCCACTTCCATATAAATACTTTCAGAAAAGACTTCCTGACACTTAAATCTATACTCGATGTTAACAAATTTCTCTTCTTCAGAAACGCTTTCCTTGCCATAGCCAGTCTACCTTTTATATCCTCTCTACTTCGATCATCATCAGTTATTTTGCTCCCCAAATAGCAAAACTCCTTTACTATTTTAAGCGTCTCATTTCCTAATCTAATTCCCGCAGCATCACGCAACTTAATTCGACTATATTCCATTACCCTCGTTTTGCTTTTGTTGATGTTCATCTTATATCCTCCTTTCAAGACACTGTCCATTCCGTTCAGCTGCTCCTCCAGGTTCTTTGCTGTCTCTGACAGAATTACAATGTCGTCGGCGAACCTCAAAGTTTTTATTACTTCTCCATGGATTTTAATACCTACTCCGAATTTTTCTTTTGTTTCCTGTTTTGCTTGCTTAATATACATATTGAATAACATCGGGGATCGGCTACAACCCTGTCTCACTCCCTTCCCAACCACTGCTTCCCTTTCATGCCCCTCGACTCTTATAACTGCCGTCTGGTTTCTGTAAAAATTGTAAATAGCCTTTCGCTCCCTGTATTTTACCCATGCCACCTTCATAATTTGAAAGAGCGTATTCCAGTCAACATTGTCAAAAGCTTTCTCTAAGTCTACAAATGCTACAAACGTAGGTTTGTCTTTTCATGATCTATTTTCTAAGATAAGTCGTAGGGTCAGTATTGCCTCACGTCTTCCAACATTTCTACGGAATACAAACTGATCTTCCCCGAGGTCGGCTTCTATCAGTTTTTCCATTCATCTGTATGGAATTCGTGTTAGTATTTTGCAGCCGTGGCTTATTAAACTGATAGTTCGGTAATTTTCACATCTGTCAACACCTGCTTTCTTTGGGATTGGAATTATTATATTCTTCTTCTCCGTTTATATGTTGTACGAAAAAAGTTTGCGGACGATGGCCGAATCGTCATGCCCTCCATGTACAATATTCCACGATCGACAGAGTTGTTATCGCAGTGTTGGTACTTCCTTTCAGCTCGTCACCCGAGTACTCCTCGTAGTCAACATTTATGTAAGAAGGAAACACTAATTTTCGAGGAATCTCTGTGGAGGTAATGTGTACAGCGCCTGAAAGTGAGCTGCAAGTGGTCGAAATACAAGTCTGATAAATACCAAAAAAAAGAAAAAATCACAAAAGCTCTACCCAGGAGCGCGGGTTATGCTTGTACGATAGCAATTTGTTTTGACAGGCGGCGATAGTGAACCCAGCGCTCTTGACTGTAGATTAAGTTATCGATGACCTAACTTCACCTTTGAGTAAGGTTATATAGGACGCTCTGCACTGCTATTCTGCAGCACGCCCTCTGCGTAATACGTCTCCAGCTCCGTGATTATCCTTAGCTAACATATAAAGCTCGTGTAGTTTTGGTTGTCTCCACATTCCACCTCTGTGGCTCATTAATTTGAAGTTGTATGCCTATCGTATTCTCTTCCTGTCTTGACAACGAGGCCTTCTAGTTTGTTGGTTTTATTGCTGTTTCACTGCAGTATCTAAGCTAATATTGTATGTAACATTCATCCACTGTCTATCACTTTATTCTTTTCCATAATTACCGTTATTTTGAGTACATTCTAAACAGCGTAGCTGTCGAGATGTTGCAGTGTGCACTATGATGTGCTTGCAGAGGGCACTTCCAGTCGTTCCATGTATTAGGGTTCCTTCTCGTTCCATTCAAGAGTGCAAATAAAGGGCTCAAGATGGTGTCACGCCTACAAAATGACACCCGCTCGATCCCACCTACTCGCGTTGACACACGCAAGCACTCCATGTGCCGGGTAGGTTTTGCTGAGGAATAATTCTTAAAAAAATTCGATACGTTGTGCTGTTTCTGAGTTAGTAGTACTGAAGTTGGCCAATCTAGCCGCTCTTCCCTCAAATTCGAGCGGACAGTCAGATACTATTGTGTCAGTCGTTCTCGTAGCGTAGATGATAGCGCACAAGACTGCTCAGCCTATGGCTCGGGTTCGATTCTTACTACCGTCCCATGTTCAATTTTTGCATCGCTCTCCTTTTTGGTTTTAGGAAACCAAACGAAGAACATGTTTGACGATACCGTGTCTGGTGTGTGGCTAACTCGGTAAGGGCGCAACGTACCGACTTTTTTTCTTAACAATTATTTCTCATCACAGCATAACCTGCAACACCCCTACAAGCTTTTCAGACTGTTTCTGACCACCCTGTGTAACTGCTTAACTGCTACTGTGCGTGTTTCAATTAGTCTAATCTTGTCTTCGAGGTCTCTACGGGTGCAAAACGCGGACTACGATACATTCATTCATTCCTCACTTAATCCTCCCTATTTCGCGGTACAGTTGTCGTTTATCTTCAAACATCTACAAGTTCAGGTTTTTCAGTCCATCCATGACGCTCTCACGCGAGCCTAAAATAACTGTGAACATTAGTACCGCCCGTCTTCAATATCGCTTGGTAGCCCTATTTGTTATTCGTTCCATAAACCTGAACAACATTCTAGGATGAGTCGTCCAAGTGTTTTGTAAGCAATGTACTTTGTAGGTTGACTACATTTTACCAATCTCCTACCAATGAACTGAAGTACATTTTGTTTTAGCTACTGTTGAGCCCATGTGATCATTTTGTTTCATACCCCCACAAAATGTCCCGTCAAGATATGCTACGACAGCTGAATCCAACTGCGACTCACTGATATTGCAGTTATAGGATCGACTAGTTACGTGCTGTTCTGTGCAGTATTCGGTGTCGTAATTCGGATGGAAGCTGGCACAGATACTTGTGCAGTCAGGGCAAGCGGAAAACAGTGTTATACTAGCAACCTTTCGCAGAGCTTAGCGTTCAGCACTCTGAAGGAAGAAGACATGAAAAAAAGGAACGAAAGTGCCCAGAGGTACTGCACCTTGTGATGTAACAAAATAAAAGTGATGTTGTTATTCAGTGGAAAAGTTGGAATTTGAGATTTCGCTTACTGTTTTATCAATCACAACTGGGATAAGAATCATGGATCGACCATTGTCATAAAATATTGCATTATGAAATGTGAATAGTCTTTACTTGCAGTTTGGCGTGGCTTGAAGTAGTCACAGCTTGCGTGCTATTGATTAAGAAATTGCATTATCGTCTTTCTAATTACTTCATGATCGTAGATACGATCATACCCAGTCGTGAAGTTATTGTTATGACAAAACAATTTCCTAAGGGACCAGAAAGTTCTTAAGGGCGCAAAAACAACTGTAACATCACACAAAAGGGAAATTCAATATTAAAGCTGATGTAATAAGACGATAAAACAGTTTTCTTTTTGTCAATGTAACACACACGTTGGACTGCTGATCGTGGTGTCTGTAATTTTAGAAAACTGCATACTTAAAATGATGAAAATAATACTGAGGAGATGATAGGAATGAGCACTGCTAAATGATTCAATACTTCCAGAACAAATTTTTATTATAACTAAAACATATGTCGTACCTTATGCTTAGTACTACAATGACTGTAGATTTTTATGTCCGTTCCATGTCCATTTAGCGCTCTTTTATATAGTCATTGTCCTCTTGAGTCGCCCGTGCGTCGTCACGGTAAGTTATAACAGTTCTTCCTTTTACATTTCACTCAAACTTAGACGGAACACGTTTTTATACATTTAGTAAAAAATTAGATCAGACCGCCAAAAATCTGCATCGTCTTGCTTAAGAAAAACAGTTCACGTTTATAGCGCTCAGGGCTTCATTTGTTCTCCAGCGAACAAAATAGTGAAGGATCGCATATCGATCTGTATTCTTCTGTTTATATTGCCACCCAAAGAAAACGAATTACACTATTTAGGATATTCCACCGTCGCTATGCGACATCTTATTATACATTAATCATTCTTTATAGACAAGTATTTGCCTTCTGGCTGAAAGTGTTAACTATTTGCTGTTTTAATGAAGCCAAAAATAACGAATGTCGCAACCTCCAGTAAATGAAAAATCACACCATCTTTTTAAAGGCATACTTTTCTCTTCGTTGGACTACACAAACTGTTTATATTTTTAAAATTTTTGTAGATGCGTAATGTAACAGTGTGGCCATGGTTCCGTAGTGAGTAGAGTACGAGACTCCAGACATGGACGTACCAGATACAGTCCTGAATATGAGCGAGTATATTTTCTCGTTCCAGTCTGTCCAGGACGGCCCCAGTTCCACGCAGCCTGATATCAAATGCGCACCCCTTTCCCGGGAGTAAAAGGCTGCCGCCGCCGCCCACTCCCTCCTAGTGCCGCGGCAGAGAAAGGCTACACTCTACCCGTGGTGAGGCTAAAAGCCACGTCACGGATTTGTGCCACAGACTACTTTATACTACAACGAGCTGATAAACGGACACTGACTGATGTCGGCGTTTGACCTCGCTACGTGGGCAGCCACTCTGTTCGGACGTATAAACCACAGGCCTCACAAGGGACGGTGACTTCTGCTGTGGGCGCCGGTTGCCCATTGGCCACTGCCGTTGCCGTGGTCCACGTCGTGGATTGGATGATTGGATCAGACAGAGGAAGGCAACGGCGAGGGGGGCAGTACCGAGTAGAAGCAAGCGCACGTAATCCAGTATTGAGTATGGCAGTTCGTGTCGTGTGCAAATAAAGCGGGAGTAAGAAGCACAGTTCACTGTTTTGTATGGCACGGTCGTTGACTTGGTGATTAATCGCCAGGATCATCACAGAATTAGAGTCTCAAACTCCAGTTGGTAAGGTAGCACAAATTCCGTCAGTCGTGGCGTACGGCCTCCAAAGCTCAATAGTCTGTTCAAGTAGCATCTAAAGAGTCTGTCTATTCTTTCGTATAGGCTAACCGTCCTGTTACAGGCGTAGCGGCGCGTATCGCTCGTTGTCTTCTGTCATGCTCACTTGATAATCATTGCAAACGCCGTTGCGGTACTCTAGAATTGATCTCACTTTCGACTTCCTTTGCTTCCCGAAAACAGTTCAAGCAAATCAAAGTTTTCCATCCGTGAGATTTCATACCACTCCCAAGTATTATCTGAAAATACGCAAGATATGTGCCGTGTTCCAGATGTTCGTCATTTACCTTACTTCCGGATCTTTCTCTTTGTTGTGGACTTTATTTCACACTTGTCTACCTCGAAAGAGAACTGCCATTCATTACATAAGATGAAAACTCTGTCCAAGATTTCCGGTATTTTCTTATGATTATCCACTGACGATACTTACTGCAGACAGCAGAATCGTCAGCGAACAATCTGACAGTGATGCTCGTCCTATCTGATAAATTGTTTATCTACTGTATACGAGGTGTGTTCAATAATTAAGGCAACACATTCTTTCTCTAGGCCAATTTCGGTTGAAAAAATGCGGTACTTGTTGATGGACATCGTGGAATATTCCCGCTTCAGTCGCTATCGTTTATGAAGTTCAGATAGGTCTTCTCTTCTTCGGTTATCAACCCACAGGTTGGTTGGCAGCAGCACGCCATTCCGTTCTTTTGTCAACTTTCTTCTTCATATCTGCATAGGTCCGGCACCCGATGTCATTTATTACTTGTTGAATGTAGGTTAATCTAGGTCGTCCTCGGCGAGTTCTTCCTTCAATGATTCCTTCTAATATTCTCTTAATGAAATTGTTATGCCGTAAAATGTGACCTATGAAGGTTATTCTTCTTTTCTGTATATTTCGCCAAAGAGATCTGTTTTCTTTCACTCTTCTGAGGACATCTTCGTTTGTAGCCTTGTCTCGCCAGCTGATTTTTTCCATTCTCCGGTAGCACCACATTTCGAATGCCTCTAATCTTCTCTTTTCTTCTTTTCCACAAGTCCAAGTTTCACATCCGTAAAGGGCTGTACTCCACACATAGGTTTTCATGACTCTCTTTCTTACGTCTAAACTAACATTTCTACTCGTCAGTAAGTTCCTTTTTCCATTGAATGCTATTTTGGCAAGTTGTATTCTGTTTTTAATGTCACTTTTGCTCCTTCCATCTGCTGTTATTTTGCTACCTAAGTAGTTAAATTCTGTAACCTGCCCTAGTTTCTCTCCCTTTATTGTTATTCGTATGGGTTCATTGTAGTTCAGGGCGCCACTCACCATCACTTTAGTCTTTTTCTTATTTATTTTCATTCCATACTGTTCTTTTAAGGTGTTTTCCATTTCATTGAGTGCGGCTTCTAAATCTTCTTTCCTTTCTGTAATTATGGCGATATCATCTGCATATCGCAACATATCTATTTTCATTCCGTTAAGTTTTATTCCTACTTCAATATTCTCTCTTATTTTGTCTATTGCTTCTTGGATATATGCGTTGAAAATTACTGGAGATAGTGGGCATCCCTGTCTCACTCCTTTCCTTATTCTTGCTGTTTCTTCTTTGTTTTCCTTCTTAACTAAGGCTGTTTCATTTTGGTATATTTTAAAGATTATCCTTCTATCATTATATTTCAGACCAGCCTTCTTCAGAATTCTAAACATTTCTGGCCATACAACATTGTCAAATGCCTTTTCGAGGTCTACGAAGGCTATAAATACTTGTTTGTTTTTGGAAATTTGTTTCTCAATTATTAGTCTTAAAGATAAGATTGCTTCCCTCGTCCCTACACCGCTTCTAAAACCGAATTGGTCTTCACTTAGAGTGCTATTCAATTGGTTTTCAACTCTTTTCAAAATTATTCTTATTAGAATTTTTGATGCGTGTGAAAGAAGACTGAGTGTTCGATGGTTTTCACAGTCCATAGTAGATGCTTTCTTAGGTATGGGGAATATGATGCATTTCTGATAGTCTTCAGGAACTTCACCTGTTTTGTATATTTTCTGTATGAGTTGCAGTAATGTAGCTTTCATTTTGTCTCCTGATTTCTTAATTAGTTCAGAAGGTATATCATCAACACCTGCCGCTTTCTTATCTGGTAGTTCTTTTAGTGCTTTTTCAAATTCATCTTTCAGAATTGTGTCCCCTAGTTCTTCTTTCTCTACTTCTTCGCTTAATTCTATCATATTATCTGTTAGAGGGTCTCCTTGATATAGCTCTTCAATGTATTCTTGCCATCTCTTCAGCGTGTCATATCCAAATAGTACCTTGCCCTCTTTGTTCTTTATAGTTCCTGAAGATTTTACTTTCCGTTTAGCAAAGTTTTGTTTTATTGTTCTGTAGGCCAAGTCAGTTTTTCCTTTAACCATGTTTTCCTCCACCTCTTTACAAATGCTGTTGAGGTAATTTTCTTTTGCTTTCCTAGATTCTCTGTTTATTTGGTTTCTAAGCTGTCTATATTTGTTTTCGCTTTGCTCGTCAAAGGCATTTTTGTATAGTCTTCTTTCTTCCATTAGACAAATTATTTCAGGTGTTATCCACTCTTTCCTGTTTACAGGTTTGGCTTTCCCAATAAATTCTTCTGCTGCTTTATGTATGCCTTCTTTGATTTGTTTCCACTCCTCGTTAGTACTCCCGGGAATAATGTTTGATGCCATCTCATCAGTTTTCCGTGCATAAGGGATCACTAGTTCTTCAGACTTTAGGTTATCTCTGTTCCATACTTTGTTCGTTTTTCTCTCTAATCGCTTGAGTTTGAGTAAGCATTTCATCATTACAAGGTTGTGATCACTATTAATATCCGCAGACGGGTAGCTTCTGCAGTCCTTGATTTGGTTTTTAAAACGCGATTTTACTAATATATAGTCGATTTGGTGTCTTCTAGTATCTCCTGGGGCTTTCCACGTGTACCTTCTTCTTTTATGGTGGTTGAAAAGGGAGTTCGCTATGACCAACTTGTTTTTGGCACAAAATTCAATTAGCCGGCTTCCTCTTTCGTTTCTATCTCCTAGACCATATTTCCCTACAATTCCGTCAACTTCCTCTTCTCCAACACTAGCATTCCAATCTCCCATTATAATTAAGTTCTCTTCACCTTTAACATAATTTATAACTTTGTTGATGTCTTCATACACTGTTTCTATTACATCGTCTTCTTCTGCCGATGTCGGCATATAGACTTGTACTATTACCGTGTTCTTTGGTTTGGTTCCAATTTTGACTAGTATTATCCTAGAGTTAAATTGCACATATCCTGTGACTAGATTCCCGAGTTTTCCTTTTAGAATTATTCCAACTCCACCGATTCCAGTTGTTCCTTGGTTAGTACCTGTATGAATGATACGATAATTTCCTGATCTGAAGTCTCCTGGTTCAGGCCATCGCATCTCAGATATTCCTATTATGTCTGTTCCCATTCTGTCCATCTCTAGTTTGAGGTTCTCTAATTTCCCGCATTGGAGGAGTGTTCTTACATTCCATGTTGCTATTTTTAGTGTATTCTTCAACTTTGCCTGACCTTCCATTGTCCCCACCCGGAGATCCGATTGGGGGACTATTACTCCGGATTTATGTTTAACAGAAGATTCTGGCATGGTGCGCTACTGATTCTTGGGATATCTTGAGTGATCTTTAATGGAGTGGTTTCCCGTTGCCTTCTCCATCCTATGCCGTTGACTGTGAAGTTCTTCCGCCTTTAGGAGCAATTTCTCACTCCAAGGACAAGAGAGTGCCCTGCCTCTATCCGCTCATCCGCTCTCTTTGAGACCGTTGGCACTTGATAGGGGGCGTTTCCTTATTCAGATAGGTGATGGGGCTAAACGTAGCCTTCAAAATGGCGTCTGTAATTTAGATGCGTTCCGAGTAGTTAGCTGTTATTGAGATTCGTTGGACGGAATAGCAGAGCAAAGCAGATATTCATAGAATGTCTACGGAGACCTAGTAGCGAACAAAAGCACGGTGAGTCGCTGGGCGAGGCGTCTGCCCTCATCGCAACAAGGTCGCGCAAAGTTATGCCATCTCCCGCGTGGCGGCCGGCCGTACACAGCTGATTCGTGCAATGTTAGAAAGTGTGATACTCTCACTTGATGTGATCGAACAACACAATCAAACACCTCGCTGCTCAACTAGACCTCTGTGTTGGAAGTGCTGACATAGTCGTCCACCAGTTGGGCTACTCAAAGGTCTGGACCTACTGGGTTCGATGTCACCTAACAAAAGACTTTAAAGAGCAACTAGGGACTATCTGTGCGGAACTGCATGCAAGTTACGAGGCTGATCGTGACAAGTACTGTCGAACATCTTCACACGCGATGAAACATGGATTCATCAGTAGGAACCGGAAACAAAACGGCAATCCATAGAGTGGAGCCATACAACCAGTCCGCCGAAGAAAGAGTTCAAAGCCGCACCCTCAGCCGGTAAAGTCACGGCGACGGTCTTCTGGGACCCTGAAGAGGTTATTCCGTTCGATGTTCTCCACTCATGGCGGAACGAGCAACTCTGAAGTGTATTGTACTACCCCAATGAGTTATAAGAGTCGAGGGGCACGAAAGGGAAGCAGTGCTTGGGAATGGAGTGAAACACGGTTGTAGCCTCTCCCCGATGTTATTCAATCTGTATATTGAGCAAGCAGTAAAGGAAACAAAAGAAAAATTCGGAGTAGGTATTAAAATCCATGGAGAAGAAATAAAAACGCCCATGACATTGTAATTCTGTCAGAGACTTATGGGACTTAACTGCTAAGGTCATCAGTTCCTAAGCTTACACACTACATAACCTAAATTATCTTAAGGACAAACACACACACCCATGCCCGAGGGAGGACTCGAACCTCCACCGGGACCAGCCGCACTGTCCATGACTGCAGCGCACTAGACCGCTCGGCTAATACCGCGCGGCCAGAGACAGCAAAGGACCTGGAATAGCAGCTGAACGGAATGGACCGTGTCTTGAAAGGAGGATATAAGATGAACATCAACAAAAGCAAAACGAGGGTAATGGAATATAGTCGAATTAATTCGGGTGATGCTGCGGGAATTAGATTAGGAAATGAGACGCTTAAAGTAGTAAAGGAGTTTTGCTATTTGGGGAGCAAAATAACTGATGATGATCGAGGTAGAGAGGATATAAAATGTAGACTGGCAATGGCAAGGAAAGCGTTTCTGAAGAAGAGAAATTTGTTAACATCGAGTATAGATTTAAGTGTCAGGAAGTCTTTTCTGAAAGTATTTGTATGAAGTGTAGCCATGTATGGAAGTGAAACGTGGACGATAAATAATTTAGACAAAAAGAGAATAGAAGCTGTCGAAATGTGGTGCTACGAAAGGATGCTGAAGATTAGATGGGCAGATCGCATAACTAATGAGGAGGTATTGAATAGAATTGGGGAGAAGAGAAATTTGTGGCACAACTTGACAAGAAGAAGGGATCGGTTGGTAGGGCATATTCTGAGGCATCAAGGGATCACCAATTTAGTATTGGAGGGCAGCGTGGAGGGTATAAATCGTAGACGGAGGCCAAGAGATGAATACGCTAAACAGATCACAGAAGGATGTAGGTTACAGTAGGTGCTGGGAGATGAAGAACCTTGCACAGTGTAGAGTAGCATGTAGAGCTGCATCAAACCAGTCTCTGGACTGAAGACCACAATAACAACAAGGATATTAAAGAAACGATTTCAGCGTGTTATTCGCCATAAAAATGAAAATGAACCTCTCCTTGTCCATGACAACGCAAGGCCTCACAGAAGTGTGTGCACCCGGGAGGAGCTCACAAAACGTCATTAGACTGTTCATCATCCACCCTGTAGTCCAGATCTCACTCCTTCCGACTTCCAACTGTTTGGCCCAATGAAGGATGCACTCTGCGGGAATCAGTACGTGGATGACTGGGGATTATTGATGCAGCAAGAGGTGGACTCCGACGTCGACCAGTAGAATCGTACCACGCTGGCATACAGGCCAGCCTAGTAGGGTGGCGTAAGGCCGCCACATTGAAATTATGTTGGAAAACAGGGGTTTTTTAGCCAAAAGAGTGGGGAATAATATGGTGTTTTGGATTTCTAAATGAAACCAAACTCCTTTCAGAAAAAATGAGTTGCATTGTTTATTGAACGTCCCTCGTATTAACTACATTAGTGGGCTCTGTAACATTCCTTCCAGATGTTGCGTTTCTGGCAGTTCAATATAATAGATTTTATTGTATTATTCGAAAGCTCATCGAACCAATAGCATACGGATAAAAATATTACATATCTATTAAGTCACTACTCTACAGTGTGGAACAGAGACGAATACCATTTGAAAATCTGGGTAAAAGGAATCTACTTATTCATTTGGATTTGCTATTTACAACATATCGTATGTAAATAAAGATGGCTTTTTGTCACACGAGTAGTTTCTCTTGAATCCGTGCTGAACCTGTTGAGGGAATTTTTCTATTTCCACCTGGTATATATTTATATTCAAGCTTAAGATACACTCTACGATCTTGCAACTGGTAGACATTAGGGGTTTTGTTTAGTGAGTCTGAACACCGTTATCTGAACCTTTCTCTAAGCAAGTACGATCTGCGCTCTTTCCCAGGTACGTGAGACAATTCTAAATAAATATGAGTTAGGATATGGGCTAATCTCGTGGTGTACTGAATGCAATATCGAATAGGAATTTCGTCGAGACCTGATGCCTTGTTCACTCTGATTAGTCTAAAAGTACACTTTCTTGAATAATGCTTAAATCATCTTTTTTAAGGATTAGGTCACGCAGATTCATCATATCTTCTGTTCTTTATTTTATATTTCTTCACAGGTACACCTATCGTCGTACGCGTCAACAAGCAATAAGAACAATAAAGTTTCCTCAGAGTTCGGCATTTTAAACGACATTTTCAATTTAAGACGTAGTGTATATAATACGAACTGACAGATATTCCTAGTTCTATTTGTGTGTGATGCAATGTTCCACTATTGCCGATATACGAGAAAAACCCTGCTGGCAAAGAGCAGTGATACCATCCACATTTTTATCAAGTTCCCATGGCACAGTGCTGACGGCACTGTCACTGGAAATTGCGTTACGACAATGATGTGGTGTAATGTGTCTTAAACGAAATATATTTCGCTGAAGTGTAAGAACAAATATGCGCCCATATATTGTGTACAGATGCCGAAAGAGAATGCGTACTTATTCTCGTTGTTACCAATACTGGCAATGTACGAGGGCTATTCTGAAAATGAGGAACGATGCGGCTTTACACAGACGTTTTGGGCAGTGTCTCTAGTATGTCCCGTCGATCGCATCGAGACGCTCTTCTCAGTTGTGAGCACACTGTGAGTGAGTAAAGGTGCCTTCCCTAGAACAACAATGTCTCCCGCCAAGTAGGAGGGCCTGCTGAGAGGCTTCGCCTTAATGAATGCAGCCCACCTAACACAGCTGCCACGCACTTCCTTCTTCATCGCAATTCTCAGCCGTACTCTGCAGGGCAGTGAAGACGCTCCTGCAGCCTTTTCGATGGGAAGTGTTCGATCACCCACAACACAGCCCTAATTGGCTCATCATCACTGCTATCTTTGTTCTCATGAAACGCTGGATACGAAGACAACACTTAGGCGCAAGCTATGCGCTATAGACAAGAGTAGAGAATTATCGGAAAGCACTGGCGACTGCTTTCTATGACGATGGTGTTGGAAATTTGGTATAACGCACCGACAAATGTCTAAGTCATAGCGGCGACTACGTAGAGAAGTACCTGGAAGGTGTAGTTAATTGTGCATAGAAAACAGTTTTGATTTTCACTGTGGTTTCCATTTCGCGACCGGTCGTACCTTACTTTCCGAACAACCCTCGTACTTCAATCCTTATCTCTGCAGCGACAGTTCACTTCCTCCTTGACAACTAGGAAATCATTAATACTGCGTTTACATGTACTGGTATTTTAGGCATTTAGCACACATTAAATTAGTAAGGCGGATATAAGTGCAACTATAACGTCCACAGAGGTGAAGAATAATACCATTACTGTCGTTTCACACGTCTAATAACACCAACAAGAATACAAAACAATATAAAAACACGAAAATAAGTAAATATTAGACGACTTGATACAGACATTGAGAAAATTTGAATTGGGAGACAGAAGAAACAGTTACAGGCACTAGCAATTTACTTTGCTGAAGTAAAATCTGGTTAATACAGCATTAACAAACACATAATGCACATGTTAGAGGAAAAAATCTAAAGAAGGAAGGCGAGTCTGAGATTCAAATGCAATATTTGTTTTGAGCAGTCTACCGGTATTTACGCACTCATCGTTTGGAACTACCTTTGAAATATAGGTTTGTATACGCGAAACGTACTTCCAGTTGTGAATGTGGACAACCATGTACTGTGTAATGGAATGATGACGATGAAAATTTGTGCCTCACCGGGATTTGAACAGGGATATCCCGCTTATCGCGAGCGGTCGCCTCGCCAATAGGCTATCCGAGCACGCCTCACAGCCATACCCAAACATCGATATATCGCAATCCATGTGTCTGCAAAATGCACTCGTACATTCATGATGTATATTCCCACTCGGGAGAGACATTTCGATTGAAAGTCACTTGCCCAGTGTCGGCAGATAAGTACGACATTGCAGTCCATGTCTTGTTCCAAAATAGACGCAATGTTCCTTCGTATGCGCTTGCATGCTCGACCTGCTACCACATATGTTCAATGGGAAACAGTTATAGTGATGTTCCTGGCCACGAGAGTACCTCAGCATTACGCATACAGTTCATAGAGACACATCTCATTTTTGAACGAGCACTGTCTTGTTAAAAATGTCACCAAGATACTATGGCATGAGAGGTACCACATGAGGACGCAGGATGTCTGTGATGTACAGTTGTGGCGCCAAAATTCCCTCAATCACTATCAGCCTGCAGTCATACCTAATGGCTCCCTACACCACGATGTAAGAAGCAACGCCTCTGCGCCTCCCCACAAGACTGAAAGAATATCACCCCTCCCCAGGTCACACTCATACTAGTCGTCGATGGTCATCCGCGGAGAGCAGAACCGCGATTCATCGCTAAACACAATGCGACGGCATTCATCAGCAGTCCACGCTTCCCGGTCACGGCACAACTCCAAATGCAGCCGTATGTGTTGTCACGTTAACTACAGCCTGCGCATGCGACGCTAATTCCTTATTCAGGCTGCTGTTACTCTCCGAGAAATAATGTGGCATGACACAGAATTCTGCAGGGAGTCCGTCAACTGTTCTCCGTTGGCAGGCGTAAACTTGAAGGGATTACAATGTGCTTGGTTTATAGTCCTCTCCTGTGCTGACCAGATGTGGTCGACCACAACCTTGACAAGTATATCTGCCTTCAGTTTCCCCTGCAGTCCAGTTTCGGGCCACTGTCTCATCTGAATGCCCTGGCAGTCAGGATATTGCACGATTCTACCAGTCGACCAAGTGGAGACCCGACTGTTAGGTGCTGATACTGCCGTCTCATACGAGAACGCGGCAGCTCCGTTGCCTTAACAGTGATCACAACATCTGATACTGTTCGTGCTCCTTGTATTCTATACCCTGCCAGGTGTGGTGACACCACTAAGCACGAATACCATTAATGTATTCTGGGCCGGCCGCTGTGGCCGAGCGGTTCTAGGCGCTTCAGTCTTGAACCACGCTGCTGCTACGATTGCCGGTTCGAATCCTGCCTCGGGCATGGATGTGTCTAATGTCCATAGGTTAGTTAGGTTTAAGTAGTTCTAAGTTCTAGGGGACTGATGACCTCAGATGTTAAGTCCCATAGTACTCCGAGCCATTTGAACCATTTTTTGAATGCATTCTGGTGGCCGTTCTACCTATGAAGCAGAATTGCATCTCTAATCATTTACATGCCGACTAATGGTGTGTGTACGAATACGAAGTTACATAGACATTCTACCATGTCTTGTGGCTGTTTCCCCTTTTCTGTCAAGCAGCGTATTTAAACTAGCCGTAAAAGTGTTTAAGCCTTTCCAGCGTGTAGCTAATGTAGTTTTCCGCTTTATGTATGGGCGCTGGTTTGGATCGACTCGGTTCTGTAGTTACGGGCAGATCTCCAGGCCCGCCGATTTGCTGGTCTCAGGCGTGACAAAAGAATCCTACTCTGGATGTTGGAAAAATTCTGCATAGCCTTTTGTGACGTGCAGGCTGTAGATATCTTCGACCAGTTGGCGCCTGCCTTTTAAAAGAATCTACTCTTTTATAAGTGTCAGTGCTGCTGTCCATCACTTAACCTCACAAGTGAACATGTGACCCAGCAGGAGGCGCCAATCTGCTTCCGAGCCGGCGCAGCGATAGCAACATCTCTCACGGTCACACAATGCGCCAACTGGCTTCAAAGCCTATACGTTGCAATAACAGAATTCGAAATAGCTGATGGCAATTTGGCGGATCAAAAACTAGAAATTTAGCACATTCGATTACATCTTCGGGTATAAAGAACTGTGAGGTCGCTAGACGACGAATTAAAAGTCGAAATTGCCCTAATGAAATGTTTTATTCAATATTTTACGTTTTTACATCGAAATCATAGTCTATCTGTTGCTTGCGTCATTACTGCTTTCAGAAGGGTCGTAGTCAGGTTTTCCACTGGGAGATGGTTCGAAAAGCAGATCATTTACCTCAAGTGTCATTTGTTTATCTTCTTTAACCGTTATTTTCAGAACTCTCTAGAGGAGTGGACGCGAAGATGCCTGAATGCAATGAAATACGGCATGCATCGTTTTCTTACGGGAATTTTTGAGTAAAATCTTCTCGGTAACGCCGGATTTCCTTATTCTGAGCTTCTTGCGCATCTTAAAACAGCCGTCCAATCGACAACGAAGTAGCTTCGATTATGGGCTATCCATGCATCAAAACTATGAGGACTGATGTCGTCATCGGGCAGTCCGCTGAAGCTGGCACCCGACTTTCGAGAAACATGTATTTATCTTCCAGAGTTCTCAATAGATCTGTTTTAATTCTAGAGTTAGCAGTACAAAACTTGAACAATTCTGCAGCATTTTGTGAAACTAAACAATATTACATGCGAAAATTTAAATCTGGTAAAAATTATTTCCCAATTTGCGAAAATAAAATTATAATCACAATTTCCAATAGCTCCTCAAGAATTCTACAGAAAACCCTAATGCCTTTTTTGTGCAGATAATAGTTTATGAGATAATGTGGCACTGGTGCACGGCAGAAAAATGACCGTCCACTAAAACGTGAAAATATGTGCACTCAAATACATTTGAACTCGTTACCTATACAATTAAGCTACTAGAAGCGCTATTTTCAAAAGTAGAGCCACACAGAGGAAATTTTGTAGCCAAAAATTCTGGATAAATTGTAGTAGTTTGGTTTTAAGTCGATATATGTCATTACACCGATTAAAATTGTCATAAACATTCCTTCTGGAGTGCCACCCTATATACTGACAACACTAGGCAGGTTCATTGTCATATATTAAACAGGCTACACCAAACGATATCTGAAAAACATGTCGTTGTCCGATTTACTGTATACCGTCAACTTTGACTGCACGTATTATATCGACTTGAGACTGGAATGACACCGCAGCATAGGAAAAATATGCACCAGTAGAGTCCGCGGGAAAAGTGCACCTTTTTTCTATTCTGTCCAGGTTTTGAAGCGAATCGGTGCATTGTGCGTCGGCTCAAAAATTGTCCTCAGGTTCAGCAGACCACAGACTGCCAGTTCGCACACTTGTGGCTCTGCTGCATGATAGTCTCGTAGTATCGGCTGTGTTGCTGATACGGAGAGAACGTGTTTATCTGACATTCATACGTCTGTAATTCTATCTCGAAATTTTTTTCTCGTGAAATCTGATGAACCAGTTTGGAGTTTATTTCAGTCTAATGGTCGCCAATCAATTAGCTAGTCGCCAAATAAGTAATGTATGAGCTACCACTTGCTCCTTTCATTTTCATTAATAATATTTATATATTGTATGTTTATTATTATTATTATTTTATTACATTCAGTGTTATTTTCATTTTGTAATTTTACTTCCATATTTCGTTATTACTTTTTTTGTTTCAGTGAATTCTGTGTATCTTATGACTTGTCACCTGACACTGTGTCATTGATACAACTGTTCAATTGAAAAAAATAACTTATATAAACGAAAAAAAGCGAAGAGAATGATGATATACAGTGATCTGCGTGTTTCCAAGAAAACTATAGGTTAGAAGGAGCGTAAAGGAGGGTTAAGCGTTCTGTCAGCGTCAAGATCACTGGAGACAAAATCCTTAAGTCAGATAGCCTCGAACGAGAGAAGGAATGGGCCATGGACATGGATATCGAATGATCCCTGTATTCTCCTGAAACCAGACAACGGCATAATTTAAGACAGGATAGCGAGGTGAGGATCTGAATCGGGTTGTTTACGAATACGAATCATATGACTGAACCACCATGATGCTTTGTTTGGTTGTATGTAATTCATTCATTCATTCATTCATTCATTCACTCATTTATCGTGTCCCGTAGATTTCCTCGAGAGGAAAAATTCCTTAAGAATGTGAAACGATCAATGTCCACACTAACAAAAAAACAGAAACTCTTAGAATAGCTGTGGTTACATAAGCTAGATGTAACACACCACAAACGAAACCCGCTACTCTGAAAACCGAAGCTGCTGCTTGCTCAGCTATACTGAGCAGCTGCTGTTTATCTTCTATTGGTAGCTTAATATATACGAGCTGCTCTTACAGCTTAACGCTGAGCACATTAGCTCGCCAGATAGGGAGGCGGATCGAATCCTAGCGGCTCATTAACGTAGTGTGGGACAGCGGCCAGCCTGAGTATGGTTTTTAGGTTGTTTTCGACGCACATTTAGGCGAATTCTGGACTGGTTATCAATCTCCGTCTCAGAAAATACGACACACAATCAGTGACAATACGATACATTTCAACGAATCGTAGTCAAATACTGCACATGACTTTCCTCTTTCAGGTTAAACGAGGACTATGGCGACAGAGAGGTGGGGAGAGGGGGGAGGGGCATCTGATCACAGAGTTAAAATAAATTTCATATTTACACAAAACATACATATTTTTATCATGTTTACACGACCACTGAGAATTGTGCTTCTCGCTGTGGAGCGGCGCGGGTATTCAAGCTTTCCTTCATCTGGTTGCGATTCTTTTCCTGTTCCACGCCGTGGGGTGGCAGTATTATTCAAGCGCTCTAGGCAACTGTTTCAATGTACTGACCTTTTATTTTGAAAGTGGCTTGAGTACATTCTTTTATAATACCGAGAATTCACCTAAAGTAATTTTACACTAAATTATTATGTGATGTCTCATTTTTTCAGAAAGAACTCTCGTTGAAGAGTCTAACAAAATTCTATTCACAGCTATTCGATGCGCCTGGATGATAGGTCATACATCACACACTAGTGTATTGTTGGTAGCATAATTGATAAGAGTCCGAGCATGCGCCACTAGTGGTACGTGCCGGCCATTGGTTCACACGCTAGTGTGTTGCTGGTAGAATAATTGATAAGAATCGAACACGAGTCACCAGTAAGTGGTTCATACTGCCTAATGGCTCATACACTAATATACTGCAGGTAGCGTAATTGGTAGAGTCGAGCCCGAGCCACTAGTGGTACACGCCGGCCAGTGGTTCATGCAAAGCTAGTGCATTGCTGACAGTATAATTGACAGAGTCGAGCATGAGCAACCAGTCGTACATGCCGGTCAATGGTTCATAGGCAAGCGTATTGTTGGTAACATAATTGGTGGAGTAGAGCACGAGTCACCAGTGTACCACGCCGGCCCATGGTTCATATACTAGTTTGTTGCTGGTAGAATAATTGATAAGACTCGAACACGAGCCACCACTGGTACCTACGGGTCAATGGCTCGCACACTCGTGCATCGCTGGAAGCATAACCGTTAGAGCCGAGCACTAGCCACCAGTTGCACACGTAGCCCAATGGGATAATCTGGCGCAAGTGATTGATGGTACACGCCTGCGTGAACGTGCTAAATAAAGAAGTCACCTGTATCTAGCAACACAGGTCAGTTTACAATATCATTACTACTTGCAGTGCAGATAACGGGAATTTTTAATCCTTGAATTCAGATAATCAGATAAATTGTAGAAGGTGTAGCTAGTAAAGTATCATAATAATTTTCCTTTGATTCGGTAGGAATCCCCAAATTCTTATTTTGTGGTAAGTGAGAGCTTGTTCAACTCTTTTGCATCAGAGTACTTAGCTCCACCCTGAACCCTACACTATGAAGCAAAATCTGCAGAAAGGTTATGTTTGCGTCTTGTATTGCGACAGTACAAATGGCTCTTCATATGAAATTGATTGTGTTATCAGTGAAACACATGATTAAGTAGTTCTAGGAAGTGAGGGAAAGAGTTCCTAGATCAGACACAGGGGAGAGACAACTGAGTGGGGAACGTCAACTAATGTTTACGTCAGGCAGTCTCGAAATTGTTTGGAAAAGAATGTGCTGCACTGAGTGCCTTTGTCGCCCTTCAAACAGCGGGTCCTTAAGACGCTATTACGGAAGACAACGGTCATGCACCAGATGGGAAAGGTAATTTACCGCAGGCGGTCGGCTCCGCTCCCTCAGTCGTGGGCAGCGCCGACACTTAATCCTTCAAGTGACTGCCATCCAATGCTTACATAGAGGACAGCAACTGTAGCCGGCTCGTGCCTTTCGATTGATAATTAAAAGAGAATCTGTTGCCTTCAAAATCTTTTGGCAGAAGTTGACACGAATGCTTAACGCGAAAAGTCATATATATACCGTTATTTGTGATTCACACACAGGGTTGAAAGCAAAATAGAAATATACAGGGGGTGGATAAAAATATGTTAACACGTCGAAAAATGGATACTTGAACGTAAATACAGATGATATCAAAGCCTGCAGGTTAGGCTGTTGTGTTTGACCAGAAACGGCACCTGCGCAGTGGCCTCAATATTTTGCAAGTGTTAGTCGCGGTCAGAACAGTGTTCTGTGTAGTTGTGAGTGCATTGTGTTGAAGCTAAATCAACTGGAACGTGGGCAAAATTGATGGCGCTCTTATGGTGGTTGCTTCGGTAACAAAGGTAGCAGAAGTGTTCGGTGTTCCAACAGGCACCGTATCGAAGACATACACCGCATACAGGGCAATCGGATAAACGTCATCCCCTAAGTCACAACGCAGACGAAAGTGTGAGTGATCGTAACAGACGGTCATTGAGGAGGATTATGACGAAAAATAAGACGACGAAAGTTGCAAAAGTTACTGCAAATACTTGGAATTGAAGGGGACCTGGAATTCCAAAATCAATCATCAGCGACGCAAATGCCGGCAACAGGAAAACATGGGGCCTAAGCCATGAAACCTGGACTGTGGAGCAATGGAAGACAGTCATTTGTTCGTGTGGGTATTGTTTCATACTGTAAACTAGCTTAGTGTACGTCCTCCGAGAGACGGGAGTTGGTTGAGGATTTGCGCAGCGATATCGTGGTATCTCATGGTGCCAATAGCTACTCTGCAAGGTCGTATTATTGCCAATGATTATGTGACCATTTTGGCTGATCAGGTTCATCCCATGCTACAATGTTTTGTTCCCCAATAGTAGTGCTATGTTCCACGATAGGCCCCTGTTCACACAGCTCACATCGTCCGGGTCTGGATTTGTGAGCACGAGGATGAATTGCCGCAATCCCCTGGCCACCATAGTTACCAGAACTCAATGTTATCCATGGACGCCATAGCTATCAGAACTCAATGTTACTGGCCTCTCTGGTCTACTATGGAGAGAAGAGTGCTTGATCGCCATCGTTTTTTAGTTTTTTGGGTGTGTTGTGCGATGGCCAGGGCACTACCTCCGGAGGAGGATGGTCCCTCGACTGTGCGGGGTAGGGTAGCTTATTGGGGACACAATTTATTTGAAAAATGGGGCACCTTGTTTTGCATTTGGGAGCCTTTGGGCACGGTTTCTCGGTCCTTGAGGCGCACAATCCTGGTATTTCGGAACATATTTTCTATGTTGTTGCGGGTTTTCCGTTGTATGTTCTGGTATTGCAGATTAATTTGAGATACTTCGTTGTTCTTTAATCGTACTGTAGGATGGATAATGGAACACGTACTTTATGCCACTGGGCTGGCTCAACTGTTGCCAATTCTCGGGGTTGTTGTCGAATAGGTCTGAGCCGTTCTATTTTGTCAAAGAGTCTTCTTGCGGTGGTGTTGATCTGGATGTCTACTGTCGGCATGTTGAGTTCTGCATGGATTTGATTTGTACTGGTCCACCATGGGGCGTTAAGTATGAGTTTGAAGCATCTGTTTTGTAGAGTTTGTAATGGTTTTCTGTTCGATTTGCTGGTAATGCCCCACGACGAGCAGCCGTAGAGCATCATGGGTTGTACTGTTGCTTTATAGATGTTGAGTTTAGTTCTATAGTACATTTCTTTACTGGCCAAGAGAAGATAAATTGAGTGGATTGTTCTTGATATGCGTTGTCCTTTGTCTTCGATGCGTTGTTTGATTGATCGCCATCCATCTCTATCATCCTGTCCTGTACTTCTTACTATTTTGCAGAAAGGAAGGTTGGAAACAATCCAGGACCAGTAAATATCCATTTTGAGACGACTAGAAGCTGTTTTGGGTGTCAAAGGGTTCCCTACACCGTATTAGACACGGTAATGTGTTGTGCTTTCGGTGTTTCCATGTTTTTCCTTGGCTGATTGATTTGGGGGAGGGGATCAAACAGCGAGGTCATCTTTCCCATCGCGTTGGGGAAGGATGGGAAAGGAAGTCGGCCGTGCGCCGTCAAAGGAACCGACCCGACATTCAGCTGAAACGATTTAGGAAAATCACAGAAAACATAAATCAGTATGGCCGGACGCGGATTTGAACCATCGTCCTCCCGAATGCGAGTCCAATGTGCTAACCACTGCGTCACCTTCGCTTGCTCCACGGTTTGTCGACCTCCTGTACGTGTCCCAAAGTTAGGTGATTAATCTAATACTATAGGTTGAAGGAATGATAAGCTAGAACAAGGGTAAATTATTAAAATTAATTCCTATTGCAGAAAAAAAATGCGGACGTGAATATAAGATGTTTGCACAGAGAAGGAATGTCAGTGTAGACTCACGCACGGTCATACAGGCAGGATGTTAAAGAGATATGAATCATTTAATTGGGTACTATCTATATCGATGTTGTAGCACTCCTTTACACGTACACATATTATGAAGTCAAACTATACACCTAAGAAGAATGGGAAAGAAAACTGAGATTTCTTTTTAAATAGCTACCAGTTAGGCTTTGCGAAGGGTAAAGACACCAAAGAGTAAGTTCTGCCGTTGCTCTTAACAACGGAGTTAGGACTCTACAAAAACTTAAGACACCTTAGTAGGATTTGTTGATCTTTGAAAAGTGGCAATCTAAAGTGGTGCAAAAGATTTGAATTCCTCAGGAAAAAAACTGACATACACAATAAGAAAAGACGTGTTGTTAGCATGGTGTTCAAGAACCAAGAGGGAACAATAAGAATGGAAGAGCAAGGGAAGTGATCTTGCTGAAAAGTGTGTAAGGCAGGGGTGGAGACTTTCGCCTCTGTTGTAAACGTTGTATATCGAAGAAATGTTACGGAAACAAAAGAAGTGACGTTTTATTTTAGGGTGAAAGAATATGAGTCATAAGATTCGCTGACGATCTTCTATGAAAGTCAGGAAGGAATTGCGAGATGTTAAGTGGAATAAATAGCTAAATGAACACCAAAGGTGGACTGGGAGTAAATTAAAGAAAGACGAAAGTAATGAGAGAAGCAGAAGAAATGGGATTAGACAATAAATTAACATGGAAACTGAGGAGCAAGTAACAGACAATGTGCGGGAATTCTGTTGACTTGTAAGCAAAATAACACGTGAAGGACGAAGCAAGGTGAATACTAGAAAGACTAACACAAACGAAGAGAACATTCATCACTGAAAGAAGTAAACTAGTAACAGACATAGATCTTAACTGAGTAAGAAATTTCTGAGAATGTACACTCTAAGACAAAAAAAGAACAATTCACCACAAAGAAGTTATGCAAAATTGGTCACAAATTGACATTCATACAGCTATCTACGGCAAACGAAAATTGTAAACGGATGAATGTGTGACGCTGTAGCGCAGTTCCACTGCGCAACTGGCAAGGATAGTAAACAGGGAACATGTCGGTACCAGGGTATAAATCTTTGCTAATTTCATTCCCTGTACTCAGTTGGACAGTAACTGTGCCTCGCTGACATATCATATATTCCAGCAGTCGTTATCGACGTATGTGAACCAACTTCTTTCACACTTCAGCCAGACTGACTCTGTTGTTGTGTGCCAGTAAAGTAATCCATTCGAGTTATGAGAATGCGCACTGATTGAAATACAGGGTTATTACAAATGATTGAAGCAATTTCACAGCTCTACAATAACTTTATTATTTGAGATATTTTCACAATGCTTTGCACACACATACAAAAACTCAAAAAGTTTTTTTAGGCATTCACAAATGATCGATATGTGCCCCTTTAGTGATTCGGCAGACATCAAGCCGATAATCAAGTTCCTCCCACACTCGGCGCAGCATGTCCCCATCAATGAGTTCGAAAGCATCGTTGATGCGAGCTCGCAGTTCTGGCACGTTTCTTGGTAGAGGAGGTTTAAACACTGCATCTTTCACATAACCCCACAGAAAGAAATCGCATGGGGTTAAGTCGGGAGAGCGTGGAGGCCATGACATGAATTGCTGATCATGATCTCCACTACGACCGATCCATCGGTTTTCCCCTTACAGAGGCATCCAGAAGCTTTAAACTGCGCATACCATCGCCGAATGGAGTTAGCAGTTGGTGGATCTTTGTTGAACTTCGTCCTGAAGTGTCGTTGCACTGTTATGACTGACTGATGTGAGTGCATTTCAAGCACGACATACGCTTTCTCGGTTCCTGTCGCCATTTTGTCTCACTGTTCTCTCGAGCGCTCTGGCGGCAGAAACCTGAAGTGCGGCTTCAGCCGAACAAAACTTTATGAGTTTTTCTACGTATCTGTAGTGTGTCGTGACCATATGTCAATGAATGGAGCTACAGTGAATTTATGAAATCGCTTCAATCATTTGTAATAGCCCTGTATTGCTATATACATCTCCATAGCCATGTTCCGCAGTAGTCAAATCACTCTGACGTGTTTGGCGAAGTTAAACTTCTCGTGTCCGTTCGAAACGTGGATGATTGTCCACCAGCATGGGTGTCATCAACGAACAGAAATATTTTAGAGTTACACGTAATGCTACAGGGCATATCAGTTATACAAATAAGGAACAGGAATGGCCCTAACACTGATCCCTGGGACACCTCCCATTTGACTATACCCCACTCAGATCCCACATTACAGCCATTCTCAACATTGTGAATAATGACGTATTGCTATCTGTTGCTAAAGTAAGAGGTGAACCGTTTGTGAGCTACTCCCCGTATTCCGTTACGATCCAATTTCTGGAGTAATATTTTGTGATCAACACAATCAAACGCCTTAGTTAAATTAAAAAATATGCCTGGCGTTCGAAACCTTTTGTTTAACCCATCCAGTACCTCACAGAGAAAACAGAATATAGCATTTTTAGTTGTTAAACGACTTCTGAAGCCGAACGGTACATTTGATAGCAAATCGTGTGATATAAAATGAGCAATTATCCTTACATACACAGCCTTCTCAACAACTTTAGCAAACACTGATGGCATAGAAATAGGTCTAAAATTGTCTACATTATCCCTTTCTTCCTTTTTATAAAGCGGCTTTGCTGCTGAGTACTTTAACCCTTAAGGAAACTGGCCATTTTTAAAGGAAAAATTACAAATATGACTAAGTACAGAGCTAACATATGCAGCACAGTACTTTAATATTCTGCTAGGCACTCCATCATATCCATGAGAGTCCTTAGTCTTCAGTTATTTAAATATTGACTCAATAACCCCCTTGTCTGTATCACAGAGTAGTATTTCAGACATCAATCTCGGTAAGGTATTTGCTAAGAATGTTATATGATACCCTGTAGAAAGTAAATTTTTATTTAATTCATCAGAAATGCTTAGAAAATTATTGTTAAATACTGTATATATATCTGATTTGTCAGTAACAGAAATATTTTTTCTACGAACTGATTTTATATCGTCGACCTTGCGCTGCTGAGCAGTCACTTCCCTTACAACCGACCATATGTTTTAGTTTTATCCTGTGAATTAGCTATTCTATTTGCATACTACATACTCTTTGCCTTCTTAATAACCTTACAGTACTGTTTGTAATGGGCTACTGTAGCTTGATTGTGACCACTTCCAACATTTTGATATAATTCCCGCTTTGTTGTACATGATATGCTTATCCCACTAGTCAGCCACCCGGGCTGCCTATTACTGCTAGCACCCCGTTTAGAACGTTCTAATCGAAAGCAACTCTCAAAGATCATGAGAAATGTGTTAAGAAAATCATTATACACTCCTGGAAATTGAAATAAGAACACCGTGAATTCATTGTCCCAGGAAGGGGAAACTTTATTGACACATTCCTGGGGTCAGATACATCACATTATCACACTGACAGAACCACAGGCACATAGACACAGGCAACAGAGCATGCACAATGTCGGCACTAGTACAATGTATATCCACCTTTCGCAGCAATGCAGGCTGCTATTCTCCCATGGAGACGATCGTAGAGATGCTGGATGTAGTCCTGTGGAACGGCTTGCCATGCCATTTCCACCTGGCGCCTCAGTTGGACCAGCGTTCGTGCTGGACGTGCAGACCGCGTGAGACGACGCTTCATCCAGTCCCAAACATGCTCAATGGGGGACAGATCCGGAGATCTTGCTGGCCAGGGTAGTTGACTTACACCTTCTAGAGCACGTTGGGTGGCACGGGATACATGCGGACGTGCATTGTCCTATTGGAACAGCAAGTTCCCTTGCCGGTCTAGGAATGGTAGAACGATGGGTTCGATGACGGTTTGGATGTACCGTGCACTATTCAGTGTCCCCTCGACGATCACCAGTGGTGTACGGCCAGTGTAGGAGATCGCTCCCCACACCATGATGCCGGGTGTTGGCCCTGTGTGCCTCGGTCGTATGCAGTCCTGATTGTGGCGCTCACCTGCACGGCGCCAAACACGCATACGACCATCATTGGCACCAAGGCAGAAGCGACTCTCATCGCTGAAGACGACACGTCTCCATTCGTCCCTCCATTCACGCCTGTCGCGACACCACTGGAGACGGGCTGCACGATGTTGGGGCGTGAGCGGAAGACGGCCTAACGGTGTGCGGGACCGTAGCCCAGCTTCATGGAGACGGTTGCGAATGGTCCTCGCCGATACCCCAGGAGCAACAGTGTCCCTAATTTGCTGGGAAGTGGCGGTGCGGTCCCCTACGGCACTGCGTAGGATCCTACGGTCTTGGCGTGCATCCGTGCGTCGCTGCGGTCCGGTCCCAGGTCGACGGGCACGTGCACCTTCCGCCGACCACTGGCGACAACATCGATGTACTGTGGAGACCTCACGCCCGACGTGTTGAGCAATTCGGCGGTACGTCCACCCGGCCTCCCGCATGCCCACTATGCGCCCTCGCTCAAAGTCCGTCAACTGCACATACGGTTCACGTCCACGCTGTCGCGGCATGCTACCAGTGTTAAAGACTGCGATGGAGCTCCGTATGCCACGGCAAACTGGCTGACACTGACGGCGGCGGTGCACAAATGCTGCGCAGCTAGCGCCATTCGACGGCCAACACCGCGGTTCCTGGTGTGTCCGCTGTGCCGTGCGTGTGATCATTGCTTGTACAGCCCTCTCGCAGTGTCCGGAGCAAGTATGGTGGGTCTGACACACCGGTGTCAATGTGTTCTTTTTCCATTTCCAGGAGTGTATTTATCATCTATGTTATCGGCACTATAAACATTCTGCCACTCTCCGTTCCTTGATAAGGTTTAAGAAACTCTCTTTTGCTGTAGGATTAACTTTCTTACATAGTTTGTAATTATGTGTGACATTTCTTTGAGTACAAAAGCCTTTTAGTATTAAACTCGTGCATCATGGTCTAAAAGGGCATTCACTCTTTTACTAACAGAATGCCCATCTAGTAATGAAGAACGAATAAAAATATTGTCTATGGCTGTTCTACTGTTCCCCTGCACCCTAGTCGGAAAAAAACACAGTCTGCATCATATCATATGAATTTAGGAAATCTACCAACATCCTTTTTCTTGCACCATCATACACAAAATTTATATTGAAGTCACCACATATAACTAATTTCTAGTGCTTCCTACAAGGTGAATCAAGAACTCTTTCTAGCTTGAGCAGAAATGCTCTGAAGTTAGTTAGAGTTAGGGGAACGATAAACAACAATTAGAAGTGTAGTTTCACTAAATTCAACTGCACCTGCACAAAATTCAAATATCTGTTCAGTGTAGTGTCGTAATGGTCTATGTACTCAAATGGAATACTGTTTTTTACGTTCATAGCGACTCCCCCACCCCGCAATGAACTCTTTGAAAAACAGCCAGCTAATTTGCATACTGCTAAACGAAGCCTCTGAATTGTCAAATTATTTAAGTGGTGCTACCAATAATTTCAGAGTCAACACCTATAAGCAGTTCACTAACTTTATCTGTAATACCTCTTATATTTTGATGAAATATGCTAATTCCTTCTCTACTTGGAAACATGACGTCCTCTGAAAGTGAGCCCTTAGTTACTGGGACTTCCTTTAAGCAGGTATACCTATAAGTAGACTTCAATCTAAAAAAGGTACACCGTGCGGGGTAGCCGCACGGTCCCGGGCGTCTTGTCACGGTCCGTGCGGCTCCCCCCGCCGGAGGTTCGAGTCCTACCTCGGGCATGGGTGTGTGTGTGTTGTCCTTAGTGTTAAGTTAGTTTAAGTTAGACTAAATAGTGTGTAGGCTTTGGAATCGATGACCTCAGCAATTTTGTCCCGTAAAACCTTACTACAAATTTCTGAAAAAAAAGGTGCAGCTCTAACACCAACTACTACAGGAATTTTTCCATAAGTGAACCCACCACCACCCACTACAGTGTCACCCAACAACGCCATACACCATTCGCGCTAACTTTATTCTGTTACGATTCACTCGACACTTTTAATACTTAATACTAGGAAGTGGCTATTTTTTGCGCTGCTGCTCTGTAGCGTAACTGTTCCGGGCCGCCGCCCCAAGACTCAGTGTCCAGTTATCAACTAGAGAAGAGCTCCCGTGATACTACGAGGGTCACCCAGGAAGTAATGCACCACATTTTTTTCTTCAACAATAGTTTATTGAACACAATGCAACGTACACCCACGGGAGACTGACGTATATTCTACACTGCCTATTCTTCTACGGAATCTCGTAATCTCCTTCCTATTCCATAGCTTTCCTCCAGAGGGACACACGGACGTGTATATCCTGTTGGTACCACTGCTTGTCCTGATCATGAAGCCATTTCTTCACTGTGGGTATTACCTCTCCGTCGTCCTCAAAATTTCTTCCACGAATGGCATCCTTTAATGACCCGAATAAGAGAAATCTGAAGGAGCTAAATCAGGGATGTGGAACTTGCGTGTGGCTGAGCGTTATCATGTTGAATCAAAAAAATCTCCTAGAGTATTGATTGCATCCACACTTTCTTTGCTGATTGATAGCATTAGTGCCAACTGCCGAGTCTTTATGCGACGGTCTTCGCGAATGAGCACATTTAGCAAGATGCATGTTGTCAGATGTGACAGCCGTGGATGGCCTCCCCGAACGCTGTAGCTGTAAATCACGGAGCTCTGCCGAACCGTCATCTCGTAATGGCCTCATTCTATTTGCCGAGTGACTGTCGGTACTTCTGCCGACTGCACGCAAACTTTTGTGAATATCCCTAATAGTTTCTTTCTTTGCACTCAGAAATCCAATGACGACATGCTGCTTGTAACGTACGTTATTTTGAAACATTGCTGCACCTACGCTGTATGTTAGAGGAAACGAAAAGTTTGCACGCGCACTACGGAAATTTCAAATAATGCATACCTAATGTTTCATTTCACCATTGTCGTTGGCTGAGAAAAAAATTGTGCACTACTTTCTGGGCGACTCTCGTATTAAGAAGTATGAGCATCAGACTTATAAAATCTAAGTGAAGTTTCCTCGGAAACAATACTATTACATTTTTCAGGTTTTCCCGACGATCTGTTGACATCTTGAGGTGTGGGATGTCCTGTCCCATATCATACTACACTCCTGGAAATGGAAAAAAGAACGCATTGACACCGGTGTGTCAGACCCACCATACTTGCTCCGGACACTGCGAGAGGGCTGTACAAGCAATGATCACACGCACGGCACAGCGGACACACCAGGAACCGCGGTGTTGGCCGTCGAATGGCGCTAGCTGCGCAGCATTTGTGCACCGCCGCCGTCAGTGTCAGCCAGTTTGCCGTGGCATACGGAGCTCCATCGCAGTCTTTAACACTGGTAGCATGCCGCGACAGCGTGGACGTGAACCGTATGTGCAGTTGACGGACTTTGAGCGAGGGCGTATAGTGGGCATGTGGGAGGCCGGGTGGACGTACCGCCGAATTGCTCAACACGTGGGGCGTGAGGTCTCCACAGTACATTGATGTTGTCGCCAGTGGTCGGCGGAAGGTGCACGTGCCCGTCACCTGGGACCGGACCGCAGCGACGCACGGATGCACGCCAAGACCGTAGGATCCTACGCAGTGCCGTAGGGGACCGCACCGCCACTTCCCAGCAAATTAGGGACACTGTTGCTCCTGGGGTATCGGCGAGAACCATTCGCAACCGTCTCCATGAAGCTGGGCTACGGTCCCGCACACCGTTAGGCCGTCTTCCGCTCACGCCCCAACATCGTGCAGCCCGCCTCCAGTGGTGTCGCGACAGGCGTGAATGGAGGGACGAATGGAGACGTGTCGTCTTCAGCGGTGAGAGTCGCTTCTGCCTTGGTGCCAATGATGGTCGTATGCGTGTTTGGCGCCGTGCAGGTGAGCGCCACAATCAGGACTGCATACGACCGAGGCACACAGGGCCAACACCCGGCATCATGGTGTGGGGAGCGATCTCCTACACTGGCCGTACACCACTGGTGATCGTCGAGGGGACACTGAATAGTGCACGGTACATCCAAACCGTCATCGAACCCATCGTTCTACCATTCCTAGACCGGCAAGGGAACTTGCTGTTCCAACAGGACAATGCACGTCCGCATGTATCCCGTGCCACCCAACGTGCTCTAGAAGGTGTAAGTCAACTACCCTGTCCAGCAAGGTCTCCGGATCTGTCCCCCATTGAGCATGTTTGGGACTGGATGAAGCGTCGTCTCACGCGGTCTGCACGTCCAGCACGAACGCTGGTCCAACTGAGGCGCCAGGTGGAAATGGCACGGCAAGCCGTTCCACAGGACTACATCCAGCATCTCTACGATCGTCTCCATGGGAGAATAGTAGCCTGCATTGCTGCGAAAGGTGGATATACACTGTACTAGTGCCGACATTGTGCATGCTCTGTTGCCTGTGTCTATGTGCCTGTGGTTCTGTCAGTGTGATCATGTGATGTATCTGACCCCAGGAATGTGTCAATAAAGTTTCCCCTTCCTGGGACAATGAATTCACGGTGTTCTTATTTCAATTTCCAGGAGTGTATTATAGATGAAACAACGTAGTAGCTTGTCATTAAACTTATAACCGAACCTAGTGCTGTACCAAAATCGTACCATACACTTGGCTTAAATAACGACAGGCGCCGTCGACATTTAAAAATAGTGTACATAACATCAGTACTGTAGTCTACCCACCACACTTTGCAAATGTCTTCGACCAACTACACGTATAGAGGAACTCCTGAAAATGGTTCAACATTCAGCCCTTCTGGCTATTAGTGCTGTGGTTGTAGAGACTGATGGGTTTTGCCTCAGTAGCAGTCTCTCTATTGGTTTCTATCTCCTTATTTGCTCCCCTATAAGGTGTTGCTTTTCGACGACACCTGTGTTTACGTCCTAACATTCAAAATAGCTTTCATTAATGTCATCAGAAAACGTCAATGCCAATCAACATGGATTCCGAAAACCTCGATCATGTGAAACCCGACTTATACTTTTCTCGCATGAGGGCATACAGAAAGCTTTTCATCAAGGCAATCAGATAGATGCAGCATTTCAGTTAGTGCCGCATCCACGCTTATTAACGAAAGTAAGATCATATGGCGTTTAAAGAGATTTTTGTGGCTGGATTGAGGATTTTTTGGTAAGGAAGACACTGCAAGCTATCTTGAATGGAGAGTCATCGGCAGATGTAAAAATGCCCCAGAGAAGTGTGCTGGGACTCTCGCTGTTTGCATTAATGAAGTTGCCGAGAACATTAGTAGACTAAGATACCTCAATAAGTTTACTCGATTGAAATTTTTTTTGTATTAGAATGTTCTAACGGAAAGCAACTCTCAAAGAGCATGAGAAATGTGTTAAGGTTCAAATGGTTCAAATGGCTCTGACAAGGGAACCTCCCCATCGCATCCCCCTCAGATTTAGTTATAATTTGGCACAGTGAATAGGCCTTGAAAAACTGAACACAGATCAATCGAGAAAACAGGGAGAAGTTGTGTGGAACTATGAAAAATATGCAAAATATACAAACTGAGTAGTCCATGGGCAACATAGGCAACATCAAGGATAATGTCGGCACAGGAGAGCCGTGGTCCCGTGGTTAGCGTGAGCAGCTGCGGAACAAGAGGACCTTACTTCAAGTCTTCATCCAGTAAAAAGTTTAAATTTTTATTTTCAGACAATTATCAGAGTTCAGAAACTCACACATAATCAATCTCGCTCTCCAAAATTCCAGGACTTGTTCAGATTTGCTTGGACATATGCAGGATTTGACGGTCTACACACGGAAAAATTTGAAAACGTTAAAAACATATGTTTTGACGGAGCACAGAGAAAACTGTGCGACTGTGAAACTGTTGCATTCATTTGTTGCAGTTTATGTGACACACTCTTATGTTTTCATCACTTTTTTGGGAGTGATTATCACATCCACAAGAAAACCTAAATCGGGCAAGGTGGAAGAATCTTTTAACCCATTCGCCAAGTCCGCAAGTTAGGTGGGTCGACAACATATTCCTGTCATGTGACGCACATGCCGTCACCAGTGTCGTATAGAATATATCAGACGTGTTTTCCTGGATCAAATGTTTTCGGTTCCCACTGGAGAGGCACGTCCTTTCGTCTACTAATCGCACGGTTTTGCGATGCGGTCGCAAAACACAGACACTAAACTTATTACAGTGAACAGAGACGTCAATGAACGAACGGACAGATCATAACTTTGCAAAAATATAGAAAGTAAACTTTTCGCTCGAGGGTAGACCAGAACCAGGGACCTCTAACTCTGCAGCTGCTCACGCTAGCCACAGGACCACGGCGCTCCTGTGCCCTTATTAACCTTGATGTTGCCTATGTTGCCCATGGACTACTCAGTTCGTATATTTTGCTTATTTTTTCACAGTTCCACACAACTTCTTCCTGTTTTCCCGACTGATCTGTGTTAAGTTTTTCAAGGCCTATCCACTGTGCCAAATTATAACTAAATCTGAGGGGGGTGCGATGGGGAGGTTCCCTTGTGAGAACTATGGGACTTAACATCTATGGTCATCAGTCCCCTAGAACTTAGAACTACTTAAACCTAACTAACCTAAGGACAGCACACAACACCCAGCCATCACGAGGCAGAGAAAATCCCTGACCCCGCCGGGAATCGAACCCGGGAACCCGGGCGCGGGAAGCGAGAACGCTACCGCACGACCACGAGATGCGGGCAAATGTGTTAAGGAAAGCATTATATTTATCACCTATGTTATGATGAACAGTTCAGGATAGTGTACCTGGGAACACGTGACATTTCTGATCGTTGTTTCAGTCTAGTGACTGATTTTAGAATCACATGAAGGACTTGGCAATAGAGACCGCCATAAGCATTTTTCGCCATTTCCCACCTTTTTGTTATTTTGGGACATGATGTTCTGTTTTGTGCAGCATTTGTAAATATTATGGATTCTATACATTTAAATGTTGTGTAATAAAGCTATTTGCAGGATATTGCATCCTTCAGGTACAGAGTTTTATGCTGAATAAAATTCTGTACATTTTTAAAGCTAGTTTCTTAGCGTGTGGATGGTTGAGCCACACTTCGTCGTTTCTGCACCATATATTGTACCGTGAAGTGAACAATTTTCTTTAATGTCTTAACAATTTTCTCTAGCTTAAAAATGGAACTATGTGTTAGTTAGCAATAGCCTCTGATTCAAAATGTTTTTAACTTATAACTGGTTTTTGGTGCTACTACTTCTTAATTTCATTTCACTTACTGGTTATCGGTATGTGGCAGATCAATAATGTAACACACAGATTATTAAATACAGTACTGACATGATTTGCTCAATTTCCACACTTTTAAATTTGAATGCAATATTTGTTCCTAGGTACATGCCATGCTTTTCACATTTGGGAAAACCATACGTTACCAGAGTTATTTTTGTAATTTCAGAAAAAGATTGCAGTGCACATAAAGTGAATATTATCGTTTCAAAATAGATTAATAAAACATATATTAAATTTGTATTACAGAGCTGGCTAGGGGCAGAAGCCTGAAAAATGTTGCAAGGTACAACTTTCTCTCCTACCAATTGCACTCCTGAACATTTTTACTGCACTGTATATTTCTCTTGCCTGTTTCTTCGACGTCATTCATGATGTTTACTATTTTCTTTCCTGTGTGCTCATTACGCGTGTGAGCGAAGGCTTCTACAACCGTCGTCATCTTCAATAAAACTTTTCTGGGTATATGACCGCAATTTTATCTTGTTATCTAGACCAACGTTTCGGCCACTGTAGCAAATTATCTCCATGAAGGTCGTGTATTTGCCGGACCGTTGGTCGGTATAGCAAAATGCTGTCATACACGGAAAGGTTTCATTGCCCTTTACACATTATTTTAATCTTATTACAATGGATTTTCATTACTGAGTTTCAGTCTTGATCTGTGAACATCAACCATGTTGTTGTTGTGGTCTTCAGTCCTGAGGCTGGTTTGATGCAGCTCTTCATGCTACTCTATCCTGTGCAAGCTTCTTCATCTCCCAGTAACTACTGCAACCTACATCCTTCTGAATCTGCTTAGTGGATTCATCTCTTGGTCTCCCTCTACGATTTTTACCCTCCACGCTGCCCTCCAATACTAAATTGGTGATCCCTTGATGCCTCAGAACATGTCCTACCAACCGATCCCTTCTTCTAGTCAAGTTGTGCCACAAACTTCTCTTCTCCCCAATCCTATTTAATACCTCCTCATTAGTTATGTGATCTACCCATCTAATCTTCAGCATTCTTCTGTAGCACCACATTTCAAAAGCTTCTATTCTCGTCTTGTCCAAACTATTTATCGCCCATGTTTCACTTCCATACGTGGCTACACTCCATACAAATAGTTTCAGAAACAACTTCTTGACACTTAAATCTATACTCGATGTTAATAAATTTCTCTTCTTCAGAAACGCTTTTCTTGCTATTGTCAGTCTACATTCTATATCCTCTACCTTGACCATCATCAGTTATTTTTCTCCCCAAATAGCAAAACTCATTTACTACTTTAAGCGTCTCATTCCCTAATCTAATTCCCTCAGCATCACCCGACTTAATTCGACTACATTCCATTATCATCGTTTTGCTTTTGTTGATGTTCATCTTATATCCTCCTTTCAAGACACTATCCATTCCGTTCAACTGCTCTTCCAAGTCCTTTGCTGTCTCTGACAAAATTACAATGTCATCGGCGAACCTCAAAGTTTTTATTTCTTCTCCATGGATTTTAATACCTACGCCGAATTTTTCTTTTGTTTCCTTCACTGCTTGCTCAATATACAGATTGAATGACAACTGGGAGAGGCTACAACCCTGTCTTACTCCCTTCCCAACCACTGCTTCCCTCTCGTGCCCCTCGACTCTTATAACTGCCATCTGGTTTCTGTATAAATTGTAAATAGCCTTTCGCTCCCTGTATTTTACCCCTGCCACCTTCAGAATTTGAAAGAGAGTATTCCAGTCAACATTGTCAAAAGCTTTCTCTAAGTCTACAAATGCTAGAAACGTAGGTTTGCCTTCCCTTAATCTCTCTTCTAAGATAAGTCGTAGGGTCAGTATTGCCTCACGTGTTACAATATTTCTACGGAATCGAAGCTGGTCTTCCCCGAGGTCGGCTTCTACTAGTTTTTCCATTCGTCTGTAAAGAAGAAGATTTTCCATTCGTCTGTAAAGAAGAAGATCAACCATATGTGATTGAATTTTATCCGTACGAAAGGCAAAAAGCACAAGATCAACAGCAAAACGTTGGTAGTTCAGGAATGTTCCACTAGTATGTGTTTAGTTTTCTTTTTCCCTGTTTAGGGATCTTAAAATAAGAGCTGCTAAGAGTAATTCTGTTAATATGGAATCTTCTTGTCTCACTTCTGTTTCAGATTTTAATTTTTCACTACCATGAAGAAGTATAATAGCAGCTCTAGCGTTAATACATCTGTGTACGCACATAGATTGAATGAAGGTCTTGTTACTCAAGGCTATTCGTGCATATTTTGTCGAAACTGGGTCAAAAACTTTCTCGGTATCTATAAACCTCAAGAAACAGGTTAGTTGTTCCTAAACATTACTCTGTTCTGTGACTTCGTTCACAACTTCAAAGTCGTTCAGTGTGCTATACAATTTATCAGAACTCCCTTGTTCACTTTCTCGATTAAAATTCAGTGTCTTTCTAAGCATTTAGTGATAATTTTGGTGAGTATCTTGCAAAATCTGGACGATAAATGATTTCCGAATGGATAACTTTACGATTGTAGTGAAAAGTGAAAACAAAATAGTTTTATACGATAATATTTTGTTAGGATCACCATTTTCCCAATGACGATGCTAGAAAGGTGTGTCGCCAGCTGTTGCCTAAATAATCTAAATGATATTTTCCACAGTCGTACAGTTGACAGGAATGATCCTTCCGTTGTACATCGCCAACGCTCGCTTTAATGCCCATGGGCTTCGTTAGACGCAAAATACTAAACAGCTAGCATACAGGACCATAGACACTCCCGAACGGCCGCGCGCCGCTCTGGTTATTCGTTCAGCTACTGGTCGTTTCAACGGTGCTGAGCTATTGGCAATTCAAGATGTCTCCTGCCTACTTGAATGTACAGAATTACCTCTTAAACCGCATTCAGTACTTAATAAGACAGTTGGAACCCCGTCTTACTTAGCACTCCTTTAGTCCACAACTCCGTGACAGCGATATTTTTGTGACGAAAAAGTTCGCATATTTTGATTGCCCTAACAATTCTGGAAGCATGTGTAAGTCATCTTATACCCTGTGTAAACCGAGCACAATTATTACAGAACGTTACTCAGCACATGCACGCGCTGACGCTCTCTAATGTATTTACATGCACTACGAGGCATTGAATGTTTTGTAAGTTGTATGTTTTCTCAGGACACTTTCGTACGTTTGCAATTTATTTAAGATAAAGTGTTAAACATAAGTAAAAAAATATCTCCGTATCAGTAACATTCGGGTTTTTTTTCCAATAAATGTTCTAATGATCCTCTACCCTTGCATTAGCAGCCATCACACAGTAAGTAAAACTACAGCTGCTTATCGGATTATCTGCTGCCCGGAAATGAGCGTAATCTTGAAACAGCATTTGCTTAAGCACAACAAACCGCATGACGTGACGAGAGACTGTTTTGCAAGTCACACGCGGAAACAAATGTAATGCGGCTTAACACCTCATTATCGTTCACGCTGGCACACTGGAATCCAACGGCTGGCAGCCGCCGCGCACGTGAGTGTGGGCGCTCGCTTCATGAAAAACTGGTCGGCCTCGAAAGCATTGCGTCACCTAAGTGAACCTACTCCCTCTCCCACATCAGGCGCGGCTGCCGTTCTGATACAAAGAAGCCCGTTTACAACAATTGCTTGGAGAGCCTTACTGCCGTGATGACTGAAATGTGTGACACAGCAACATAGTCGACTATAACACTACTCGACACCCATTTTGCACTTGGGATGTGAAGTATCAATTAGCACTTATTTTAGTGTGTCCGAATCTCTTTTTCAAAATGTTCTACCACGTAGTATTTCTTAGTTTTTAAGGTTTTTTAATTGTTTATCTCCCGTACTTCGCCTGTTTCGTGTTGCTTCTTTTAGATGTCTAACGTTTTAATTTTTATTGTTTTGGTACAGGAAGATCTCCTTATCGTCAATGAATGGCAGGTGTGACAAAGATTCTAATCTTTACTTACCTTTTACCTTCAGTGCGTTTGCAACCTTTGATATCAAACTCACAAATATGAAATTAGTTGCTTGGACCTCTTTCAAAGTACTTGTGAAGAGCTTTTTGGGTAACAGAAGAGATGGCAACTATGTTTCCATTGTCAGTGGTCTGGCTGACAGTTACAAGAACATGGGATGTATAACGTCGCTTAAAATTCATTATTTACATTCCCACCCTGATTTATTTCTACAAAATTTTGGAGCAGTAAGCAATGAGCAGGTTGAACACTTTGACCAAGACACCCGTACAGTGGACACTGTTACTGAGGTCACTGGAACGCTTCGATGATGGGCGACTACTGCTGGGGTATTCTTAAGGAAAGTGTTAAAACAGCAAACAAAAAATTTTTTCGAGCACCAGAGAGGATTAAAACTGAAAAATGTTGTGAACTACTTTATACCTTCTATTCACGTCATTTCCATATGTTTTAAAGTTCTGAATGTGTATATATATATATATATATATATATATATATATATATATATTGATTATTTTAACTATGTAATGCTGCTAATACTATTTATGATTTTGCTACGTATCTAGGATATATGACGTGGTAAGGAGAAGCTGATTTTACCAGTGAATGTGGGACCGCAAAATTAGGTAAATTCACCTATTTACAAACTAGATGCAGAAAAAAGTTTAAATTTGTTGATTATTGTATTAGTAATACAATGTCGATTGCGACCACTAACAAATTTATAACAACAGCGCTACACTGGTGATTTCTTGCTGGTTCCATAGATACCATACAATCCTTCTGAAATTGCATTTTAGGATCCATGTAAAAAACCACACTTCGAATGTTGAAGCCGGTTAAATTCATGATCCCATATTATGCTACCACGAATTCAGGATACATCATGCCCAAAGGTCATAATAGGACAATCGGTTTCATGGGGGACCTATTAATTTGGGTAATTCCAAAATTGCGTCAAATATCAATATGGCGCCATATTGAAAGTCAATTAAATGACTGTTCTGAAAAGCAAGGTTCATTCAGCTAATGCTAGAGGACAAAATGTCATGTTTTAAACATCGAACTGTAACCCAAATGTATCACTTGGATTAATCATAATTTTAAATTTTGCATAACTTTGGAAATATTCAGTAGAAGTGCCGCACAACTGCTATATTTCTTACCGCACAAGAGGCCATCAGCTGATAAACTGCGAGCTTTATTTGACGTATTTCTGGCAAAACCCATCATCAGATTGTCTGCAAACCAGAAATACATGGCATCTAGCAGATTCTATAACTATGCAAAAAATACACAAGAGTATGAAACTACCTATCGTCAAAATCAGGAAGCTGAAATGCACATCATGAACATTTTGATGATCGGAAATATAAATACAGTATGTAACAAAGCTGCCATGGCAAACTAACTGACTAGCAACAATGCAGTAACTAGGAAGACAATTTAAGCCACCAGGGGGCAGTGATGAATACAAATACAGCGCCACGTAGCGTCAAAAGCAGAAAAATTATTATTATTATTATTATTATTATTGTTATTATTATTTTCTTTTTCATAAGAAATACAATATACAAAATTTAATATTTACAAAAATTTTCAATGTGTGAATTATAAAATGAACAGTAACTTAAGAAATACCATCGATACGACAGACATACATCTAAACTGACAGATAAACAGAATAAAAATTCCAAAACAGTAACATAAATTCAAACCTTCTTACAAAATCACATAATGAACCATGTGCAGGGAACCAGTTTAAGAAGGTACAATAAAATAAAAATAATAATAGCAGTCACAGGATGGGTCAAGGACTCAAACTTTCAAAAGATTAGGTGAGGCAGATCCTGCAAGTAAAACTCATTAAAAGGTAAAATACGTAAAGTGATAATAAAAGACCATAGGAGCACAAAGATAATAAAACATTAATTACTATAATATACGACGACAAGGATGCCAGGGACCCGAACCGCTCTCGAAACACGTCAGATAAAGCCATTATTTTATCAGCTGGTGGCTTCTTATTTAGTGACCAACACAGCAACTGTGCAGTACCATTACTGATTTGCAATTAGGTCGCATCCTTCCTACGTGACTTTATGTCAAAATTACAAGTTCGGAAACATTACTACTCGCAGAATCTAAGACCAGTTTTGGAATTAGCACAAATTCCTGTAAGAAGAGACTTCCACTGTCGTTTTGCTGTCATTCACTACCACACCATTCACTGACATTCGATGTGACATCATTTGACTGTCGTTTTAAATTTCCTAAAAATTGTATTTATTTTATTTTGCGAAGATTGCGGAGTGAATTGTGGAAGGAATAACTGACTCCAATATTGTTGCTACCACATTAATATCGTATGTCACGATTAATTTAATATACAAAGGACGAATTTTTTTATGTAAAAACTAATATAGATTAAAATACTACTAGTCATCAGGCTAGTTAATTCAACTATGAAGTACATATTATTATACATCGTTTTTATAACCTCACATCCCTTAAATTAGTGGGGAGAGGTCTGTGCATTTATAGATTTTTAAAAGAAACCACAGGTGTTTTTGAGTGAGCTGACGTTGCGATAGGTCGTTAGAGCCTTAACACTATATTTTTTGCTATTTCCTACGAAAATTAGGTTGGCATCACTGGGAACTTTATTTTTCCTCTACAAGAAAAGTTTTAGTAGAAATATGGAAAATATTTTCGATGAAGATAAAACTGTAAGACGACTGAATACATTTTCGTCAACCCGTGATAACTTCTTGTGGCTCGCCAATTGAATGTAAATCAATGCAAAATGTGCGGATACCACCTGAAGAGCATAGAGTAAACTTAGAAATGCGTTGTGGTTAGCTAATAGAAATGGTATTTTTATCTGTATGAAAATATTTAAAAGCAGTAGACTTACTATGTGCTGCTGATGAGTCATTAAGAGTATTGTTGGCCAAACTGTCGAAGTTCGCTTTCTGGATCCTAAATATGTGAATATTTTTATATATATCTTTCGTGGAAAAGTAAAGAAGGTTGGGATTGACTTGGACAAAATGCGCCTCTGATCATTTGTATAGTTCATACATTTCTCTTCAAAGTGATTTGAGCAGACGTAGCTCGTTGTAGTTCGAAACAGTTTGTTCAGTTTCATATTTGCTGCCCACCTCTACGTTAGCTCCTGTCACTTCGATCCGTACAATTGAACGCTAAACTTACTTTAGGCATGTGTAATTTGTACTTCACTAAACAAATTGCAAAGAAAGATTAAACTATTCATCAAATAAAACAGTTCAGTTTCCACGTAGAGAAACGATATATTTGCTCCTCTCAGTGTTCTGACCATCGTCAATACGGCCGCTGAGTTAACGTCGGTTACCGCAAGGAACGCTGTCAGTCGTGTGTTAGTCACTCTATGAAATTTAAAATAGTTGATGAATCATGACTCTTTCCTTCCTTTGTCTCTGATGTTGCGGAGCAAAGAGGCCGATGTATTCCACGTACGACTATAACGTCACGTGTTTGGCACGCAGCTAAGGTCAAAAGTAGAAGGGTTGTCTGTTAATGTGTTTGCGTGTTTGTCCATGTACTGTGCAAAACGTGAAAAAAAGGAAAGATTTATCTTTGTCTAAGAAAGGCCGTCGAGTAGCAAACAACTGTGAGTGCCAGCGCGATATTCATTCATTAAAAATACGCAGAACACCTTAGTACATGATACAGGTAAAGCTAAGAGGGAAAGTCGTGTGGAGATAACAGGTTTCTTCAAAATAAGAAGAGAATCGTACGAACCACATCCAAATAGGTGAGACGCGCTCTAACGTAACAGCATGTCAGATCGTAGAGGCAAGCGAAGATAATGTACAGAGCAGAATATGCGTCAGAGGTGGTTCTGAGGAACGAACTTGCGATCAATGATCGTATCAAATCGAGCGTAACTGGTATACCTACTAATATCAGAAGAAATATTTCAACTTTTACGCGTATTCTGTAGAGAGCCAAGCTTCAAGCTTTCTTTATTTTCCATAATATTAGGCTGATGTGTAAGTTCGTAGCGTTTTTGTTTTGCACGTTGGTTTTCCTGTTACTATGCGTTTATTTATCGATCGTTATTTTTTATTTGTAGTTCATTGTTGTTCTTCGGGTTTACACACTGTTGTTTTATCACCTGGAGGTAGTGACTTCAGGTGCGTACGCTAGAAAATGGAGTGCCAAGTGGAGAAATCGGAACATTTCCGACATATTCTTCTGTTTGAGTTCAGTAGAGAGGTGACAGCAGTGGAGGCACTGAGAAACATTTGGGCTGGTATGGGGATAATGCTATTGGAAGAAGCATGCCAAGAAAATGGTTTTCTCTTTTTAAGGAAGATTGTTTGGACATTAGTGACTGTGGTGTGCGTACTGTAAGACCTTCAGTACACACACCATCAGATTGACCTGACGCTCTAACAAAGTAGGCGAGTGTCAGTAATATGTCTCGTGGTCTTATCGTGGCGTCTTTGTCTTCTGCCGTTTGGTCAGACGATAGAAATGCCACTTGCACGCTTAGAGTAGCAGATTGACGGTGACCAACTTTAAACAGAACTTGATTAATTTTCACACACATTTATTAAAATAATAACAAGCATAAAAATTACTTAACTTCGTTCTGGATGCTATTTACAATTGACAGTCTGAAGTTCTTTTGGTATTGGTACGTTAATCTTATTCTCACATATATCTCTGACACTTGAGAAAAGTGTCTATACATTTATCTTCATTGCTATGTACAGGAATATGCTAATATTATTAGGTGCAGACTGAAACTTGGCTATAGACTGGTGCAGACAAATGTAGAACTCGTACAGACTGGTACAGACTAATGCAGACTGGTACAGACAAATGCAGATTGACTAATCGGAGGTCTGTACACCCATTATAAGACCTCGCGCGTTCATGTATCACTGCGCGAGTGTGATCTGCGAGGAGAAAAGGTTCTACGTTAGCAGCAATCTCATTGACTGCGTTACATATAAATACGCAGATCGGCGGAAGCAGAATTTGGTCCGTCTCTATGGCAACGCCATCTCGTAGTGCGGAGATGGACGAGCGCTGCGCCTGCACTGTTGTGCTTAGTGGGGCGCGCTCTGGTGGGAAAGTTGTGTACGCGCTAATTACGCGGAACTATGTACACAACAGTGACTCTCCATGTTCATGAAGACTTGTATGGGTTGATGAAGACTGTTGGAGAGCACTGATCCACAATGATGCACGTCATTCTACTCAAGAACTGGCATATGTAATGAACTATGATCATTCCACCATCGTGCAAAATTTGTATGCTGTGAGGAACGCTCAAAAATGGGTACTGCACGCTCCAAGCCAAAATCAGGAAAAAGCTTCAACTCCCCGTACCAATACCTGCGCGCATCCACAAAAGATGATGTTATGCATCTGGTAGAGCAGCGACGATGTGGTGCACTATGAGTTGCTTCCCCGAGGTGTAGCCATCACTGTCTATATTTATTGTCAACAACTGAGCTGTCTTGCAGACGCAGTCCAAAAGCAACCACGAGGAAGACTGCGAAAAGTGATTTTATTCCACGATAAAGACCCGCACGTATTCTGCTAGACTGACAAAAGCACTACACAGGAGTTGGGTTGGGAAGTCACTCCACACCCATCTTATTCACCTGATCTTGTGCCCTCAGATTTTCACCTTTTCCACTCTTTATCAAACAGCCTTCAAGGAACTTCCTTTCCGGATGAAAATGCACATCGAACTTGACCGGTTCTTCACCTCTAAACAACGTGATTTCTTTTGTCGCGTAATCGAAAAGTTACCCATGTATTGGTATACTGTTCTACGTAGTGAGGGAGAATGTTATTCATGACTAAAGTCTCTGCTAGATGTATGTGTTGTGTTTATCAAACATATGGAAAAACGCTACGATCTTATGCAACAACCCAATATTTTCTAATTTATAATCATCATCAGCGTGTTCTTTGTACTGGGTGGATATGATGTTTATCGTACTAGCGATTACGTTTTAGAATTTTTAGTGCAATTAGAATGAACGATATAGGAGTGACACAATATTAGATGGAATGTACAATGGAATTCATCTCACGGAAGTAATTTTGCTATTCAGAACGCGAAGTGCTATAACAATTCTGGGTCCAATGTGAACGTATATCACACTAACCTATAATCTGAGTAAATGTCATTGCAGGCTCGTACAAGGCAAACGTCTTAGCAAGCACAGAAAGAATGTTTTATTTATTACTATATTTTTGTGGTTTATTTTCAATACTTTCACCTATATAGCTACCGTAACTGAAGAAACAAAGCCGACATGCATTAGAGCAACTAGTACGCTACCGACGCAACGTCATTTTGACATTTAAGAAGAAATTTTCCTTGAGCTATTGCAAATATTTGATTTTTTATTCCCATTTCACTTAATTTGGTTGGTTTTAATCAGGTAACTGCTTAAAAACTTGCACATTAGACATTGCTGCAGCGCTCTAGTTGTTACCGAAGCAGAAGAGACTCGAAACATTTGAAACGTGGTGCTTCAGAGGAATGTTGAAAATTAAGTGTACTGATAAGGTAAGGAATGAGATTCTTTAGGGAATCGGCCAGGAAACGAATACATGGAAAACACTGACAAGATTAGGGGACAGGATGGTAGCACATCTGTTAAGACATTTCAATTACTGTTTTCCGTTCTCAAAAGTGATCCTCTGTGTCTACTATTCTCTGTTTGTTCCTCGCGACTTCTTCGTTGTTAAACGGTTCAGCTTCCCTTGCCTGTTACCATAAAATGTGTTTTGGCTCATCTCTTTCGGAAAGACTGTCTGTGCTCGCATGTATCCTGATTCGATCGCGACTTATCAACACCGGTATCTGATCTTAACTTTATCCGAAGAGATATAAAACAACTTCGAAAGATTGTGAGGCTAAAACTAAGTCTGTGAAACAGATGCTCCTATTGGTACTTTGGAATAAACATCCGATTCAGGACAATGCCGTCTCTGGGTTCAGCTCATAAATATCGCTACTGCAAAAACAGACCTTACGTCAGCTGGAATTTTCCTACGGATACAGAGTTGTTTTGCAGTTAATATATCTAATGAAAGCACTCTTTGTGTTACAGTTGGAAAGAGCCTATTTCAATTATCGTCATAATTTCTTTGCAAAACATTGTCTCACATCATGACAGATGCCATTTTTTTCATGATATGACTCTACAGTTTAGTTAGACTTCTGCGTCGAAGTTTTTTAGAGTATTAAAAAGCCTGTATATGTAACAATTTTGGTAAGAGAGAGGTATTCGACTAAAATACCTTGAGTTTTAAATTATTCTGCAGTTTAAAGTCTGCTTTGGCTAGGCCTATGAAACGAAATGATGAAATGCACAGTAGAGATTTCTCGAGCAATTTGAAACCATGTGTGAAACATTATAATTCACAATTAACTATATATCATCTGTTTCTGTCACCTGAACAACCATCACTGACATCGTCTTAATATATGTTACAGTGGCATGTGTTAGGAGTAATATAAAGCGTTTCAGAAATCATTAGTTTGTGAATATTGAAGTTTTCTGGGCATTATTAGTATCCCATGAGATTCGGGACACCAGCCGGATAACATTGACATCTTGCCACGATATTTCGGCAGGTAGCCAATCTCACATGAGTTTTGGACATTACACTTTACAATGTAAAACTCGCATGATCAGCCGAAATATTGTGGCAAGTTGTCGACGTCATCCGTCTGCAACCCCGAAACCTCACGGAATACCGTTAGTTTGGTTTCATTTGTTGTTACCATCCACTATTATTAGCACCACCAACATTCATCACACTGTAACAGCTTCAGGTGTTTGACGGATTCACATTACGCGTTGAAGGCCGTCACAGTTTACACTTGATTTGCTACTAAGATGTACATAATACGGCAGGTCATAAGGAGCGCCATGCCACAAGAAAAGTTGTCGATCTCGGCAGGTGTGAATTGTGTAGTATCAAGTAAATAGTCGCCAAATTAAGAAAAATACATGATTTCCTTTAAAACTCCGATGACAGGAAGGAAATCGCAAGATGAGTTTTATGTGTCAGTGATGTACGGGTGCGCTGCGACCCTGAGCACGGGACGGCGGCGTTCATGTGGTTAGCTTCCAAGTTCCGGAATCGGAGGCTTGCTGGATAGAGTCCCGCTCATCAGTTTTAAATTCATTTTTTTTCGAAAAGCAGTCATATTATTTCGTACATATTACATATGACAGGTAATACGATGGAAATACACTTGTAATTGTATGAATTGTTATTGAATTCCCAGTTTAATTTGGCTGTCTACTAATTTTTATGTTAGGGATGAAATAGTGAAAGCAGCAGAGGATCGAATAGGTAAAAAGACAAGGGCTAGTAGAAACCATTTAGTAACAGAAGAAATATTGAGTTTAACTGATGAAAGGAGAGAATATGACAATGCAGTGAATGAAGCAAACAAAAAGGAATACAAACGCCTCAAAAATGATATCGACAGGCAGTGCAAAATGACTAAGCAGGGATGGCTAGAGGACAAATGTAAGGATGTAGAGGGTTATCTCTCTAGGGGTAAGACAGACACGGCCTACAGGAAAATTAAAGAGACCTCTGGAGAAAGGAGGACCACTTGCATGAATATCAAGAACTTTGATGGAAACCCAGTTCTAAGCAAAGAAGGGAAATCAGAAAGGTGGAAGGAGTATATAGAGGTTCTATACAAGGGCGATGTACTTGAGGACAGTATTATGGAAATGGAAGAGGATGTAGATGAAGATGAAATGGGAGATATGATACTGCGTGAAGAGTTTGACAGAGAACTGAAAGACCTGGGTCGAAACAAGGCCCCCAGAGTAGACAAAATTCCATTAGAACTACTGACAGCCTTGGGAGAGCCATTCCCGACAAAACCCTACCATCTGGTGAGCAAGATGCATGAGACAGGCGAAATACCCTCAGACTTCAAGAAGAAACCCTACCATCTGGTGAGCAAGATGCATGAGACAGGCGAAATACCCTCAGACTTCAAGAAGAATATAATAATTCCAACCCCAAAGAAAGCAGTTTAAGTCGCAGCTGCAAAATACTAACGCGAATTCTTTACAGACGAATGGAAAAACGGGTAGAAGCCGATCTCGGGGAAGATCAGTTTGGATTCTGTAGAAATGTTGGAACACGTGAGGCAATACTGACCCTAAGACTTATCTTAGAAGAAAGAATAAGGAAAGGCAAACCTACGTTTCTAGCATTTGTAGACTTAGAGTAAGCTTTTGCCAATGTTGATTGGAATACTCTCATTCAAATTCTGAAGGTGGCAGGGGGTAAGATACAGGGAGCGAAAGGCTATTTACAATTTGTACAGAAACCAGATGGCAGTTTTAAGAGTCGAGGGACATCAAAGGGAAGCAGTGGTTGGGAAGGGAGTGAGACAGGGTTGTAGCCTATCCCCGATGTTATTCAATCTGTATATTGAGCAAGCAATAAAGGAAACAAAAGAAAAGTTCGGAGTAGGTATTAAAATCCATGGAGAAGAAATGAAAACTTTGAGGTTCGCCGGTGACATCGTAATTCTGTCAGAGACAGAAAAGGAAGAGCAGTTCAACGGAATGGACAGTGTCTTGAAAGGAGGTTGTAAGATGAACATCAACAAAAGCAAAACGAGGATAATGGAATGTAGTCGAATTAAGTCGGGTGATGCTGAGGGAATTAGATTAGGAAATGAGATATTTAAAGTAGTAAAGGAGTTTTACTATTTGGGGAGCAAAATAACTGATGATGGTCGAATTAGAGAGGATATAAAATGTAGACTGGCAATGGCAAGGAAAGCGTTTCTGAAGAAGAAAAATTTGTTAACACCGAGTGTAGACTTAAATGTCAGGAAGTCATTTCTGAAAGTAATTGTATGGAGTGTAGCCATGTATGAAAGTGAAACGTGCACGATAAATAGTTTAGACAATAAGAGAATAAAAGCTTTCGAAATGTGGTGCTACAGAAGAATGCTGAAGATTATATGGGTAGATCACATAACTAATGAGGAAGTATTGAATAAAATCGGGGAGAAGAGGAGCTTGTGGCACAACTTGACTAGAAGAAGGGATCGGTTGGTAGGACATGTTCTGAGACATCGAGGGATCAGCAATTTAGTATTGGAGGGCAGCGTGGAGGGTAAAAATCGTAGAGGGAGACCAAGAGATTAATACATTAAGCAGATTCAGAAGAAGCTTGCACAGGATAGAGTAGCATGGAGAGCTGCATCAAACCAGTCTCAGGACTGAAGACCACAACAACAACAACAACTAATTTTTATTATTACAACAATTATTACGCGTCTTTTATTTCTACAGGCAAGCTAAAAACTTTACCAAGTGCCGTGAAACTTGTGCATATTTGACTGAAAACGAAAGAGATATTGCTTCTCGTGTCGATGCTAATAAAATACATTCAATCGCACATCGCTAATTTTCGGCACCGATATTCACGAAAAGGTTACGTTATGTATGGTTTTCATCCAGAGTCTCGGAAGAAAGAAAAATTTTCCAGAATGTCAGCGATCTTTGTTTTTCGTTAGAAACTCTGGGGATTCCTTGTGCATGAAGGAAAATTGTATTCATTCGATGCAGTTCAGGTAGTTGCCGTTTTAGTTTTATGTTTTCCTTGTCTGTACGGAAAACCTCATAGTGCAACTTGTAATGTCGAAAGCATATCCGACAATTAATCGTACATTACCTTCACATTGTGGAATATTGCATCTCATTGTATTATTGAATAAAGTTATTTACACCCTTATTTATCGATGCTTACCTCTCGCTTCCCAATCTTGTCCTTCGGCCTTGAAACCTGTGTCTTCAGATCGAAGCGACCAGGGCAAAGCAGTTTTCGGTACCTCACGCGACTGCAGGTATAAGGCATTTCATAAATCACGACAGGCCTCCATTTTCAGAAAAACGTTATGCGTTTGGTCGATTACTTGTCGATAGTCACAAACATATTTGTTGTGATAGTAAAAATTAGCATTCAACCAAGTAACAAAGGAAATTCAATAGAAGTTCATGAAAATGCATGTGTCTTCTCATCATATTAACTTTCAGGTGTAGTATGTAGGGAATAGTATGTCTTATATTGAAAAAAATAGAAATTAAAAAAAAACATGAGTGGGACTCGATCCTCTGAACGCTAACCAAAGGAACGCCACCAGCTCCTGTTCAGGATCGCACCGCGCCGGTACATCATTGACGAGTAAGACTTCTCTTGCGATTTTCCCGAAGTCGCCTAAGTGATACGCCTTACTTCTTGCTCGTTATGTTATCCTTATGGACTACTAAAAGTGCACGAAGTTTAACGTAAAACCGTAATCCGAACATCTTGACCTCCCTTTGTGAGTCTGTATTACAGATAACGGGACGTCATTCCATGCTACTTCACCTCTATGCAAGAGTTTATCAGACATAGAGGCTGTTTCTGGGCAACCCATGACCGGGTGTTTTCAGTGGGTGCAGAAAATGATGACCAGCGCAAGAATCAAACACTCTCCGTATCGAGGTAGGTCAGGGCAGCGCAGGCAGCATGCTGTCTTGCGTTAGCTTCTTGAAAGAGTCACCGAAGACAGGGCGCAGTCAGCGGGCTTGTGCCCAATGACGCTCCGTACCATCACGTCAGTTTTGAGGTCTTATAGCGATGACGAACGTAACCCGGCAACGTTCGTTCTCCTATGAGCCTCCACCGAAGGATACGCCCATCCGCAGAACCAGAAACGAGTGGTCGAAGTACTAACAGTCGCTGGTCTTCTATATTTTTGTCCTATGGCCCGTGTAGATGTCTATCTTGCTGCCTACGACCCTATTTGCTGGCTCAAGGTATGTGACGTGGCTGTACAACGTTGCACGTCCAAGCAAACAATATACCTACCCTCTCAGGCGCTAGTCGGGTGGGGCCGTTAAGATCTTGCATAGCGTCGAATATGGACTTCCTAAACCCATGGATTCCATATTCGCAGTACAGTTGTGGGATACCAACCAACGCAAGCAGCAATATTGATAAACTGCAGCCTCAATCCACCCACTCTCTGACTCCGACACGTTCTGGCAGACGCTCCTACTTATTACACCAAATATGACATGTTCTTCTCACAATTAAACAACATTCAAATGCAATTTCTCAATGAGCAATAATCGTTCGTTAGACACAGAATCCAGGAGGCGTTACTTCCACCTGTTTTGTTCCGTTGTGCTGAAATGCTGATTACTTCCATGTTCAACCATGTAGTACACACTTCATGCCCTTTGGACGTTTGTTGATTGCTGCCCTCATTGTGTTGCAATTTTATGGCCAGCATTGCATGTTGTTCAGAATATATGCCAGAACGAAACCTCCAACACCGAGCACTGTTCTACTCTCGGAATCGCGAGAAATGCCTCTCAAAATTTTGTGTCACTAACAGGCGGAAAAGTACAAGGTGATACACTTGCCTACGGGTTTTACGCAACCCGCAACGCCTTCAAATACCGTGAACAAGATTTTCGTATTCTCTTGCTAGCTACACGCAAATTATTCGTCCTAAAGAAAAAAATAACAGGACTTTTATGTAGGAAACTTAATGTTTTTAAATTTTGTATTCGAATACGTTTTCGCTAGAGGCTGTAGTTTTCGAATTATCCAAGAAAAACTTACAAAAGTGACTTCCAAACACGTTTTTCGTGAATAACTCGAAAACTGTGGCATTCAGCGAAAACGCAACCCAGTGCAAATATAACTAGACTGCATTTCCTACAATAAGGTCGTGTTCATTTTTTCTGTAGGACTAATAACAATTGCGCATAGTGAGCCAGAGAATATGAAAATCTTTAGTGGGGTTTCAAAAGGTTTTGCAAGTTGCAGAAAACCCATAAGTAGGGGCAGATCTCGGAAGAGTTACTATTTCTCTATGGAAAAAAAAATGCGTGCTGATGAACACCTACCGCTACATAACAGGAACGCTTCGTCACTATCCAGTACATCAGATGAACCAGCATTCCGAAAGTACTTTTTCTCAAGCACTTGCTTACTGTTTTATAAAGATACTTGTCAGGATATAACATGGTATGGAAGTGAAAGTTGGACACCAAACAGTTCATCCAATAAGAGAATAGAGGCTTTCGAAATGTGGTGCTACAGAAGAATGCTGAAAATCAAATACATAGATTGTGAAACTAATGAGAGGGCTTTTATTGAATTGAATTGGAGAGAAGAGAAATTTATGGTAGTACTTTACTAAAAAAAGGGCTCGGATAATGATAACCAATTAATCGTCAGTTTCGTAATGGAGGGTAGCGCGCGCGACGTGTGTGTGTGTTTGTGTGTGTATGTTTGGGGTAGTGAGCGAGCGGGGGCAGTAAGGATACAGAGAAAGACCAAGGCTTGACATTGTAGTAAGCGGATTCAAACTGATGTAGGTTGCAGCAGTTGTGCTGAGATGAAGAGACTTGCACAGGACACATTAGTGTGGAGAGGTGCATGAACCCTGTCTTCGGAGCGAAGATCACAACAGCAACACGTTACTGTTTCTGTTACATTGATGTATGTTTGTAATGTCAAATAATGAAAAGCACTTGATTATTTTGACATAAATAATGTAGATACTTGATATAAATGTTATCATTTTGTACACTTACTTTATCTAAATCCTGAAACTATTAAGATCAACATTACCAATACTTTACAAGTGCGCTGTTAAGTTCAGCTATATTTAGATTCTACAGGTAATATTCTTGCAAATATATTCTAAGGCACTGCAGATCGCTTATGACACGTAACAAAGCACACAGTCTAACAACTAACGAATATCATAATGTGCGTCGTAACACAGACGGAAAGCGCTAGTTATTTGAGAATGACAGTTTAAGCTACAAATGCTCTCCAAAACTTAAGGACGAGATAGATAAAGTAACGTAATATATTAACTACTCGGTGGAACTGAATTAAAGAGCAGTCCGCAGGAAGTTGCAGGTCACTTGGCTTGAGGTCAGCGTGACTACAGCTCCAAATGGGTTTGACACCACCACGGGAGTCAGTTGAAGGCACCGAAAACGACAGTGTGTGTCAATCATCCAGCAGTTACGATGCGCTGCAGTGGTGTTCAATACAACATTACCCGAAGACAGCATTTGGATGACTTCACAAGAGGAAGAATCATCGCGAAACTGGATGAAGGACGAAGTGTGACGAGTATAGCCCAGTAGTTTCGTATTGCTCGGAGCATTGTGTCATAGGCCTGTGCATTGGTCCGAACCACAGACACTACTGCCGAAGGAGAAGCAGACCACGGTCAACTGCAGTAGCAGATGACGGGTACATGGACTGTGCGGCTGGTCCCGGCGGAGTTTCGAGTCCTCCCTCGGGCATGGGTGTGTGTGTTTGTCCTTAGGGTAATTTAGGTTAAGTACTGTGTAAGCTTAGGGACTGATGACTTAGCAGTTAAGTCCCATAAGATTTCACACACATTTGAACATTTCTTTTGACCGGTACATCGTGCAACAGACCAAAGAGGCCCACGTCATCCTGCGGGAGCAATTTCAACCACATTTAGCAGAACAGCAATGCACACCAGAACAGCAATGCACACAATCTCATGCTCCACAGTGGCACGGCGACTGCGCTGGGGTATACCTTCACCCGACGTCCAGCACACAGTGTTGTGTTAACACTCGCGCATCGGCGGCACCATTTGCGATGGTGCCAAGGGCATAGCGAGTGGGGCAACAAGGAGGACGTCGCGTGTTCTTCTCATATGAGAGCAGATTCAGTCTCGATATAGATTGTGGTCGTACACTAATATGGCGAGAGGTGGGAACACATAATGCACCGAGAAACTATGTCAAACATGATCATTTTGGTGTTCAGGTGTTATGGTGTGAGGAGGCATAGTGGAGCATGGACGTACTGTCCTCCAAATCTGTGAATACGGTACGCTAACCCGTCAACGTTATTGTGGCGCTGTGCGCCTTCCCTATGTGCGTCTTTTCCAGAGTGCATTCGGTTCTGATTTCACTTTTGTTTAGGACTATACGCAACCGCATCGAACTGCGCACGCGGAGGAACTCCTGGAACGAGAGGACATTCGGCGAATAGACTGGCTGCCCGTTCCCCGACTTAAATATCGCCGAGTACGTGACAACTTCGTTGGAGAGACGTATTTTAGGACGTCCACATGCACCAAGGATCATCTAGCAGTCGTCAGCCGCCCTGGTGGAGGAATGAAACGCCCTACCAATTCTGGAGCAGGTCTTTCTATGTGTAGTTCAAGTTTCATCTAGCTGTGTTACCTAGCAGTGATACAACATGCAAGAGTTACTTTCGACGTTAAGTTTTTCACTTAGTTCCGTGCACATAGTGTCGTGAACTAAACAGAAGTGTTTTGTAAGTGCGTAATGGAGGAAATGTGTGCGGCAGCCTTATGGACGGCTTCGGTTACGTCTCCCTCATGCTGGGAGACCTGATGTATGAGGTGTCGGTGCAGGGGCACATCTGCTGTTCCACTTGGCCCAGTGGAGGCGTTGTTTTTTTTTTTTTTTTTTAAAAAATTCTTTATTAACACAATACAATACAACTCTATAAGAAATACAGAAAATAACCCACTACCTTAATAATTAGTGGGTCTAAGTATTATACTACTTCTAATACAGCAAAATCTACTTTTTTAGTAACTGGCTAACTTATGGACAAGGTTAACGCCACACTATCGGAGGTGGAGGAGCGCTCACGAGAAGAAGAGGTCAGAGGTGAGGCGCAGCTGTTGATAGCCCGGTCGCGGGCCCGGCCAGTAGGCGGGCGGTGCTGGTGGTGGCCTTGGCCCCAGGATGTGCGGACCAGCGCACGCCTCGCCAAACACGGCCCCTCGGACGCAGATGCACTTCCTGCGCTCGGACTGCTCACCATTCCGCCACATACAACACTTCTGCGTTCACCTTGACGCACCGACCGATTTTTCGTTTTTACAGCTTCAGTTCTGGATCATGTCGTCGTTGTTTTTGGTCTTCAGTCCTAAAGCTGTCCCCCACGGGACGGGCTAGCTAAAGCCGTCATCACACGGTACGAGTTAGCTAACGTTGACGTGGAGCTTTACGAGTTTTGTGACGTCGCTTACTGTTATTTCAAGTTGACGAACCATTACCTCGTGTGAAATATAAAATAATATCTGAGATATTTCAGCAATATGATACTTTTTTTTCCTTTATTGTGTTTCAATGCGCCGTCTGGGGCGGTCTGGCAGCAGCATATGCGCTGCTCTTCAGCCGAAAGACAGTAATTATACAAAGACGACATTTAAAATAACAGAATGGAGAAAATATGGCGTACATAGATATAAGAAAATGGGGAACAGTACGGAAGAGAACAGACAAAAAGAGGGGGACAGTAAAATGGAGATAAAAACCGTAAAAAATTAGCACACACAAAACAAAACCACACACTGGATCATAAAAGTATCGACGGACGGCGTAGCACAGAACAACCACTGACAATAACACTGCCGGCCGGAGTGGCTGTGCGGTTCTAGGGGCTACAATCTGCAACCGAGCAACCGCTACGGTCGCAGGTTCGAATCCTGCCTCGGGCACGGATGTGTGTGATGTCCTTAGGTTAGTTATGTTTAATTAGTTCTAAATTCTAGGCGACTGATGACCTCATAAGTTAAGTCGCATAGTGCTCAGAGCCATATCAACCACAATAACACTATGTATAAGTCCAGCACACAATTAAAATCACAGCACTTGACGCACAGGAGAAGAGCATCAAACACAACACTGACGTAGTACATGGATGACGATGAGCAAACAGAGAGGATCTGCCAGGGGACAATATCATACGAAATGTTGAACGTATAAGAGGCTAGAACGCTCTCTGGAGAATTTGCGAGACGCCATGCCGTGTTTGTCGTTTTCAGCTGAAGCCCATGTGTGGTGGGTTTTATACAGAGCGTTCATAAATTAGTTATACCAAAGTAATCTTTAATTTTGAAAAGGATAAATAACTTCCAGAAATGCTTGATACAGCGCTGACTGCAATATATCTTCAAGTTTTATTCCAACTTAATACTGTTAGTTCCCGGTGTTCCCGCTAGGAGGCACACGCGAATGAGCTACTGTCATCAGTCACCATGGAGTCGTGCAGTGTGTGCACATTGTTGTTCATGGCTGGTTTCATGAATCCAAATTCGCTACTGCAGTTCAGAGATAATTCATGACTAAATATCGCAACCCAAGACAACCTCAGAGACAGTTATTAACTGGTGCAATCGTTTCACCAAAACTGGCTGTGTATCACACAGGACGCTGGTCAGGGTCAGCCAGCAGAGTCGGACGCAGCAATTGAACAAGTTCGGCGGTCTTACGTTCGTAGTCTTGGTAAACCAATGAGACGTGCGCGCTTAGAATAGAATATGTCTCGTTTTGCGTGCCCTACGGATCTAAGACTGCCGAATTTGTTCCGTCTTAAGGTAACGGCACATTGAAGATTCATCAAAAACGAGCCGTCCTTGGTAGAATTTGTCATAATTAAATGTCAGTTAATAACACATCGGCAATTGAAGCCTACAGAAGATCATAAAATGAAATACAATTTCAGCGTAGCGTAATTGGTAAAGGCGTGGAGTTACGAAACAGACTGTAGAGCTTTCGCGTTTTCCTGTATCCAGATTTTTTTTTCACCTTCGTATCTTGTAAAATGTTGTCAGGACATTTCCTCGAAGTCTGGTAGTCAGGAATTTGTCCGTATCGCCTCCCTCTCCTTGTAGACAAATATTGGCGACGTAAATTAGCATGTCTCTTCTCAAGAATTTTGGCTAAAATATTATTGAAAGCTAAAATTCGTCTTTAAGGCAAAAATTTTTGTGAAAACCAAGATTCATCTTCACATCTAAAACTCTCGTCTAAAACAGAATTACTCTTGAGAGCTAAAATCTTTTCTGATATACACTCCTGGAAATGGAAAAAAGAACACATTGACACCGGTGTGTCAGACCCACCATACTTGCTCCGGACACTGCGAGAGGGCTGTACAAGCAATGATCACACGCACGGCACAGCGGACACACCAGGAACCGCGGTGTTGGCCGTCGAATGGCGCTAGCTGCGCAGCATTTGTGCACCGCCGCCGTCAGTGTCAGCCAGTTTGCCGTGGCATACGGAGCTCCATCGCAGTCCTTAACACTGGTAGCATGCCGCGACAGCGTGGACGTGAACCGTATGTGCAGTTGACGGACTTTGAGCGAGGGCGTATAGTGGGCATGCGGGAGGCCGGGTGGACGTACCGCCGAATTGCTCAACACGTGGGGCGTGAGGTCTCCACAGTACATCGATGTTGTCGCCAGTGGCCGGCGGAAGGTGCACGTGCCCGTCGACCTGGGACCGGACCGCAGCGACGCACGGATGCACGCCAAGACCGTAGGATCCTACGCAGTGCCGTAGGGGACCGCACCGCCACTTCCCAGCAAATTAGGGACACTGTTGCTCCTGGGGTATCGGCGAGGACCATTCGCAACCGTCTCCATGAAGCTGGGCTACGGTCCCGCACACCGTTAGGCCGTCTTCCGCTCACGCCCCAACATCGTGCAGCCCGCCTCCAGTGGTGTCGCGACAGGCGTCAATGGAGGGACGAATGGAGACGTGTCGTCTTCAGCGATGAGAGTCGCTTCTGCCTTGGTGCCAATGATGGTCGTATGCGTGTTTGGCGCCGTGCAGGTGAGCGCCACAATCAGGACTGCATACGACCGAAGCACACAGGGCCAACTCCCGGCATCATGGTGTGGGGAGCGATCTCCTACACTGGCCGTACACCACTGGTGATCGTCGAGGGGACACTGAATAGTGCACCGTACATCCAAACCGTCATCGAACCCATCGTTCTACCATTCCTAGACCGGCAAGGGAACTTGCTGTTCCAACAGGACAATGCACGTCCGCATGTATCCCGTGCCACCCAACGTGCTCTAGAAGGTGTAAGTCAACTACCCTGGCCAGCAAGATCTCCGGATCTGTCCCCCATTGAGCATGTTTGGGACTGGATGAAGCGTCGTCTCACGCGGTCTGCACGTCCAGCACGAACGCTGGTCCAACTGAGGCGCCAGGTGGAAATGGCATGGCAAGCCGTTCCACAGGACTACATCCAGCATCTCTACGATCGTCTCCATGGGAGAATAGCAGCCTGCATTGCTGCGAAAGGTGGATATACACTGTACTAGTGCCGACATTGTGCATGCTCTGTTGCCTGTGTCTATGTGCCTGTGGTTCTGTCAGTGTGATCATGTGATGTATCTGACCCCAGGAATGTGTCAATAAAGTTTCCCCTTCCTGGGACAATGAATTCACGGTGTTCTTATTTCAATTTCCAGGAGTGGAGAACCTCCGTAATCAACTGCAATGTTTTTTGAAAGTATCGTTTCTAAGCTGAAAATTCTTCATGAAACTAAGACTTTGGTGGATCTCAAGAAGGTTCACCAAAATATTAGTGGAAACAAACTCTTCTTAAAATCAAATATGTTCTTGGAAATAATCAAGATTCGTCTCTGAAACTAAAACTCTAGTCCGTAAATAAAATTACTCTTTAAACTAAAACGTTCTTGCTTATCTGAAATAAAACAACTCTACTTCCGAGAGAATTAAAACGGCGAGCACTTTCTGGTATTTAACAATTCAAAAGGAAAAGTTAATACAAAGTCTGAAGCAACTTTTTCTCCTAATGGCTACGGTAAACATGAGAAAAATAATGCAATTAATAGCTATGTTGAAGTAACCCAAGCTAGGTAGAGCACCGAACTGATTCATGAAGTTGCGAACATTCAAATAATAGCCTTTTTGGGGTCCACTGTGCAAACGCTGAGTTGACCTTATGAAGCTCCTGTCGGTATTCCTCCAGGCCCGCTATATTAGGTGGCAGTCTCTCCTTACTTTTCCAATAAACTTACCGAGCAGCTAATCTCATTAAAAAATCTTCCAGAGATACTACGATGACTGTTAAAAGTGAGAACATTCAGCATTTCAATCTACATCCACAATTTGCTACCGATCGCCACCATACTGAAACTTAAGCAACGAGCGATAGCGACACGGACACGCTATAAAAGCATTAAGACGGCTACCTAGCAGTGCCGATGAATGCATTATCCAAGCTCCGTCCTGGCCGAGAGCCCAACTGCAACTATGTCGCACCACATCAGTAACTGGTCTCCAGCATATTGTCAACAGGCAAAGATTAACTTGCACTGGTAGCCACGGCTACAACACGTGCAGTGGAAGACTTTATCGATAACTATATACGTATGTACATCTAGGTTATTTACATACGGCGAATACACTGCCGTGTGAGGACACTGTACGCTCTCAAGATTACACGGATTATCTGTCTTTCCTTTTTAACATAGCCACACAGTTACCTAATTAGTTTTCATGTGTTACGTCTCATTTTTACGAGCAGTGTTGCTTCGTAAACTCCACACATAGTACCTCCCTGCAGAAGAACCAACACTGCTCGCGTTACTTAGGAGCTATCTGCTGCAGCATGTTAGTGAGGACTTTTATTTGACCCTGAACTGTGCCCTTCCGCTACGATGAATCTCGTTAAAGTCGATCGACTCGTTGACAGTGGACGAGCTGGTTACGATTGACATGTTCCTGCGCTCTGCCGGAAAAAGTGTGACAAAAAAGAAACGAAATTGATGCTGTACTTACCAAATATGCTCATTTTGCGGTTCGATGGTCATGCCATCATTATCAGGATGAATAAGATATCTTTAGATGTTTGGATTTGCTTGTGACATACACATGTGTTGTCTGTCAACACATGTGTACATCCAGTACCTGTTAGTGTCCATCCTTCCCCATTATGAAGGCTTGAACTCTGCTTTGGACACTTTCAAAGAAGTGTCTGAATGTCTGTGAAGGAATCGCAACCCATTCTTGCTCAAGAGTGAAACCAGAGAAGGTAATGATGCTGGACGCTGGAGTCTGAGAGAAGTCATAACGATACAGCCTTCCCCAAAATTCATATGAAACGTCTGATACCACCTTTTTTTTATATGCATCCGGGTAGTTATCGAACAATTCAGTGCTTCCTAAGGCCTTGTATGTGTGTCTATATACAGGGTGAATCACCTAACGTTACCGCTGGATATGTTTCGTAAACCACATCAAATACTGACGAACCGATTCCACAGAACGAACGTGAGGAGAGGGGCTAGTGTAATTGTTTAATACAAACCATACAAAAATGCACGGAAGTACGTTTTTTAACACAAACCTACGTTTTTTTAATGGAACCACATTAGTTTTGTTAGCACATCTGAACATATAAACAAATACGTAATCAGTGCCGTTTGTTGCATTGTAAAATGTTAATTACATCCGAGATACTGTAACCTAAAGTTGACGCTTGAAACCTCCGACGTTCAGTTGCGTGTTATAACAAACACGGGCCACAGTCGGCGAGCAGCATCTGCAGGGACATGTTTACGATGACGACCGTGTTTACTAGTGTGGCTGTAGTGCACTGTTGTGGTTTGGTCTAGCTGTCGCAGTGTCCGCATGTAGCGCTTGCTGCTATTGTTATTCTGCATTCGTCTCCGCACGCAGACCAACTGTAGTACACCGTGTTACCAGACGTCTGTGATAGTGTAGTGTTGTAGGAACTGTGACCATGGTGTATTCGAACTCTGAAAAGGCGGAGATGATACTCATCTATGGCGAGTGTCGACGAAATGCAGCTGAAGCCTGCGGGGTGTACGCAGAACGGTACCCGGACAGAGAGCATCCAACGTGCCGCACATTGCAAAACATCTACCGCCAACTGTATGCAACAGGTATGGTCGTAGCACGCAAACGGGTCCGTAACAGGCCCATCACAGAAGAAGCGGGTGCAGTTGGTGTGTTAGCTGCTGTTGCCATGAAGCCACACATGAATACACGGGACATTGCGAGAGCCGATGGACTGAGTCAAAGTAGTGTCATGCGCATACTGCATCGTCACCGCTTTCACCCGTTTCATGTGTCGCTACATCAGCAATTACATGGTGATGACTTTAATCATCGAGTGCAATTCTGTCAATGGGCATTAACAGAGAAGGCGTTGCAGTTCTACCTGTTTACCGATGTAGCTGGTTTCACAAACCATGGGGCAGTGAATCTACGGAACATGCATTACTGGTCCGTGGACAATCCTCGCTGGCTCAGACAGGTAGAGCGACAGCGACCGTGGACTGTAAATGTATGGTGCGGAATCATTGGCGACCACCTCATTGGTCCTCACTTCATTGCAGGGGCCCAAACAGCTGCAACATACATCGCGTTTCTACAGAATGATCTACCAACGTTGCTCGAAAATGTCCCACTGGTGCACCTGCACATTCCGCAATTAACACTAGGCTGATCCTTGACAGGATTTTCGACGGGCGTTTCGTAGGATGTGGAGGACGCATAAATTGGCCAGCCCGTTCTCCTGATCTTACACCTCTGGACTTCTTTCTGTGGGGTACCTTAAAGGAGAATGTGTACCGTGATGTGCCTACAACCTCAGAGGATATGAAACAACGTATTGTGGCAGCCTGCGGCGACATTACACCAGATGTACTGCGGCGTGTACGACATTCATTACGCCAGAGATTGCAATTGTGTGCAGCAAATGATGGCCACCACATTGAACATCTATTGGCCTGACATGTCGGGACACACTCTATTCCACTCCGTAATTGAAAACGGAAACCACGTGTGTACGTGTACCTCACCCCTCATGGTAATGTACATGTGCGTCAGTGAAAAAGACCAATAAAAAGGTGTTAGCATGTGGACGTAATGTGCTGTTCCAGTCTATTCTGCACCTAAGGTCCATCACCGTTCCCTTTGGATCCCTACGTAATTCGGTGCTCTCCGATACACACGATCGAACAGCGGAGGAGTTGTACTCAAGCGTCAACTTTAGGTTACAATATCTCCGGATGTAATTAACATTTTACAATGCAACAAACGGCACTGATTACGTATTTGTTTATATGTTCAGATGTGCTAACAAAACTAACGGGGTTCCATTTAAAAAAACGTAGGTTTGTGTTAAAACACATACTTCCGTGCATTTTTTTTTTTTTTTGTTTGTATTAACTAATTACATTAGCCCCTCTCCTCACGTTCGGTCTGTGGAATCGATTCGTCAGTATTTGATGTGGTTTATGAAATATATCCAGCGGTAATGTTAGGTGACTCACCCTGTATATATATATATATATATATATATATATATATATATATATATATATAATTCTGTCCTATTTGATAAAAAACTTGATATTCATTGCGAAAGCATGTGGAATGTTCTGGAAGAACGCGCATTGTCATAATTATCGGTGGATTTTTGTCATTGATAAAATTTTGTACATATACTAAGTTAAGTAACTAATCAAGAAATTGAAGCCCTTAGCAATAAATAACTAGGGACTACAGAGATGTTAGCAAGAAAAATCAATGCTTCTAATTAAAAAAATGTCAATCTAAAAATCCAGTAACAGAAGACCTCATTATCTTGAGAAACAGCTTAAAAGTTTTTACCAAGCGATGTATTTTCATACTGTTAAAATTCTATATAAAGCGACGCAGCGATACTGCGACAAGTCAGTTTTGAAGTTACTTTTGGAAGTGAAAGAGATCTGTGAAGACTGTCCGTGTTTTGTTTACTTGACGAGTGTGCAGTTCGGATGTCAATTAATGAGAATAAATTTTGTGAAGCATGAAAATTTCACATTCATTCATTAATGGACCAGGCAGAAGAAACTCAACTAACATTCAACATGAATCGTTACGAAGTCGACGTTCTAACTCATCCCAAAGGCCTCCCATTGGGTTCAGATCGCAGTTCCGGGTAGGCCTGTCTATGTCAGGAATGTTCTCATGCATAAACCATTGTCGCACAGATGCTGCATTATGACTCACTGCATTGTCATGCTGATACAAACAATAGTCGTTTCCGACCTGTTCCTCTACTGTAAGCAGCACAGAATGATGTAAAATATATAGTCATATCCTTCCACATTTAGCGTGTTGTAACGCCCCAACGACAACCTTAAAGTCAATTAAGAAAGAACATGAAGTAGGGAAAGTTATCTTTGCAGTTACGACATCTTTGCCGATGAGCTAACACGAAAGAGTTTTGTCAACAACTACATTGTACACCACTAAGCATATTTGTTAGCGAAAGAGAAAGAAGAAACATCGTATTTCAGCAGTGGACAAATATCCATGTGACAAATGTGAAATTAATATCTCAAAAGTTAAGTCCAAAGAAATGTCATCAGAGATAACTTTTATGTGGAAGAGAGTTGTAAGCGCAACGAAGATATTCAATGCGCCTACAATGCTCTTCCACAGAAGAAGTCGCTTGCTAGAACTCATCCAGTGCAGACGTACGAGAGCAGTTCTGATCTGAATTATTAAGATAGCGAATCGTGACGAGTGTTTGTTGCGTGACGGGATTCACGGCTTAAGAAACTGATTTTATGAACTGAGACAGGAACAGATAGACTCATTTAACCGTGCACTACGGGTTAATTGAAATCTAATAACGGAATTAGTGAACATTGGACTTGACTTTAAATTAGTTGGACCTTAAGGAGAAGTGAACATTCTATGAAAGAACACACGCAATTAGTCTTGAGTAGGACCCATCATGAAGATAAAAGAATTACGCTAAAGTGTTGAGTTGTGGTAATTGCCAAGAAACTATAACCCCATCGGACTGACTTAACTAAACTATTCCGTGTGCGTGTGGTGCGGGGGTTATAAGTATTTAGTGACAAAATAACAATAAACTGTTCGTTACCAGATAAATATCCGGTGTGGACTACATCATTAAATAGTTTGATAAATGATTAAACTAACGACTACTCATGAAAGACTGTTTCATTGAAGTGCAAATATTCACGCCATTAGTTGAAAAGTGAACTTGAAAATATTTTCGTATTACGACGCAATCTTACAAAGACTGAATCAAAGAGTATCTCTGGATATCGCTGCATACCAGCACAATTCCATAGCAACGAGACAACAGCGTAAGAAAAAACTGGTAACTAAAATATTTCCTCGCAATCAGTGATGTGTGCTATGCGAACGAGATAAGAATCAATAACTACTGCAAATCCGGGCAATTAAAATTACAATATTAATAATAAAAAGCATCAATTATACGAGTTCGCATAAGTGGAAACGCTACCGACTTGTAATTGAGATACAACGACTACGCGAGGAACGCCTTTTCGGAAGTTTTGCAGGTTTTTTCTCCCGTTAATCTACGGGACTGACGTTATATCGCATCGTGTCTCTACTCTGCCGCGAGAGCTGTGGCAGTAGCATCTCGGCGGCGTCGACTACATCAGCACGCTGTTGGAGTCCGGGGGCACGCGCCACAGTGTCCTTAAGCGCATTAAGAGGACCACACCGTAACCACTAAACACTCCCCGTATCTTAAGAGCGCCTCCTCCGTACTTCACTGTTGGCACCGCACAAGATAGCAGGTAACGTTCTCGAGGCATTCGCCAAACCAGACGCTTCCTCCAGGTTGCCACAGGGCATAGGATGATTCATCAATCCAAATAACTCGTTTCTAATCATCCACAGCCCAGTGACGTTGCTCTTTACACCACCACTAGCGTCACTTGGCATTGATTACAGAAATATCTGGCTAATGAATTGCTGATAGACCATTGCACCCCGGTCTGTTTAGTTCCCTGCACACAGTCATTGTGATAGCTGGACTGCTAGCAGCACTTCACAGATGATTTCTTTCCCAGATTTCATGCTTCGGAGTGCTCGACGGCACCTGTCCACCAGTACATTAGGTCTGCCTAGTCTTGGTGTAGTTACGATTATGTGTTCGAGTCTCCAAGAATCATATCACTAACACTCGGCTTGGGCAGCTTTAGGAGTTTTGAAATGTCTCTGATGGACTTGTTAATCGGGTAACATCCAATGACTACATCACGTTCTAAGTCACTGAACTTCGCCGACCGACTCATTCGGATGTTACGGCTTCTTCCATTTATACTGGCGGGGCTGCCTCTCATGACATCTAGTATTCAATTCATCATCACATCAGCATGTACGGGTATTTTTGATCAGATAGTGTATTTGTGACAGCGCAGTGAGAAGGCCAAAAGCAGAAAGACAGTCACACATTACCACAGCACGGCAAATAGAAATGAACTACAGCGGCGTTTGCTTAAGCGATTTAGGTAAGTACAGTATATCTACACTGAGACGGCCAGTCGAAAATCAGACTAGTTGTCCTCGCGAAAGCTAGTGAAGAGTTTGTTTTGGAAATGGGCCTTACTCAGCTTCACATTGTTTCTATTTTATTTATTTACCTTCAGTCATCACTCGTCACTTTTTGGCCATAAACCAGTAGTGATGCCGGATCCCAGCCTGAAGATTTCGTTGTTGGCAAGAGTGGTTGCTTGAGCATGGGGCTGCAAATCTGAAAGTAGCTGTTTTCCATGATCTTCTCCATTGCTTTTCAAGGACAGTTTTGCTGACGGGTCTATAGCCGATAAAAGTATTTGTCTTGTAAACAGACGTCCCATACCTACACTTCGTTTTTATTTAATTTCGTATCATTAGTCCCGAATAATAGAAAAATTATATAAAAGCGATGAGTAGCTATGGGACGTCTCATTCCAAGACAAATTTTTTATCAGCTACAGACCAGTCTGGAAAACTATCCTTGAAAAACAGGGGAAAAGATAATGGGAAACTCTGATGCAGTGCCCTACCATCGCGTCACCTTCCTCGATTTTCGGTGGCTAATAGTTCTATAGCAGTGAGAACAATTTCGTTCCAGTCGTATAAAACTAGTACATACTCACCTAATTTCATCAGTAGAGAGTGCACACACATCTAACGCTCAGTTCTATACCAGAGGCTGGAAGATAATATGCAATCTTTCCTTATGAGCCAACTACGCAATTCCCACGGTGAGGCCCCTTGAGCAGTCTTTTAACTTGCATTATTAACTAGACGGAACATAAATCAACGAAGAGCGACACACATACACACAAATCTGTGCTTAGCTATCGTCACCAACGTCTACAGCTTGCACCTTGACAATACTACCACTCTTTCCTGTTTTGCCCCTATCCTCTTCATTTCTTGATAATGTTGTCGCTTTATTACTTCCAATAGTTCCATGATTTCCTTTCTAGGCATCCACCTGTTTTTATTTCCCAGCATTTTCTCTCGTAATTTATAAATTTATAGCGAACAAAACTTTATTTTTCCTTTTATGAATGGTTACTACGAGGATTCCTTTCAGCAAAAGGGTAATTAAATATTAATGAAGGGAGTGAGGAATATAAATTTTAAAAGCAAATTTCTCCTTGACATATCCTTCGTATCATCACGGATTTCTTGACACACACATACACACACACACACACACACACACATACAGGATGTTACAAAAAGGTACGGCCAAACTTTCAGGAAACATTCCTCACACATAAATAAAGAAAAGATGTTATGTGGACGTGTGTCCGGAAACGCTTAATTTCCATGTTAGAGCTCATTTTAGTTTAGTCAGTATGTACTGTACTTCCTCGATTCACCGCCAGTTGGCCCAATTGAAGGAAGGTAATGTTGACTTCGGTGCTTGTGTTGACATGCGACTCATTGCTCTACAGTACTAGCATCAAGCACATCAGTACGTAGCATCAACAGGTTAGTGTTCATCTCAAACGTGGTTTTGCAGTCAGTGCAATGTTTACAAATGCGGAGTTGGCAGATGCCCATTTGATGTATGGATTAGCACCGGGCAATAGCCGTGGCGCGGTACGTTTGTATCGAGACAGATTTCCAGGACGAAGGTGTCCCGACAGGAAGACGTTCGAAGCAATTGATCGGCGTCTTAGGGAGCACGGAACATTCCAGCCTATGACTCGCGACTGGGGAAGACCTAGAACGACGAGGACACCTGCAATGGACGAGGCAATTCTTCGTGCAGTTGACGATAACCCTAACGTCAGCGTCAGAGAAGTTGCTGCTGTACAAGGTAACGTTGACCACGTCACTGTATGGAGAGTGCTACGGGAGAACCAGTTGTTTCCGTACCATGTACAGCGTGTGCAGGCACTATCAGCAGCTGATTGGCCTCCACGGATAAACTTCTGCGAATGGTTCATCCAACAATGTGTCAATCCTCATTTCAGTGCAAATGTTCTCCTTACGGATGAGGTTTCATTCCAACGTGATCAAATTGTAAATTTTCACAGTCAACATGTGTGGGCTGACGAGAATCCGCACGTAATTGTGCAATCACGTCATCAACACAGATTTTCTGTGAACGTTTGGGCAGGCATTGTTGGTGATGTCTTGATTGGGCCCCATGGACCTCAATGGATCACGTTATCATGATTTCATACGGGATACTCTACCTGTGCTGCTAGAACGTGTGCCTTTACAAGTACGACACAACATGTGGTTCATGCACGATGGAGCTCCTGGACATTTCATTCCAAGTGTTCGTACGCTTCTCAACAACAGATTCGGTGACCGATGGATTGGTAGAGGCGGACCAATTCCATGGCCTCCACGCTCTCCTGACCTCAACCCTCTTGACTTTCATTTATGGGGGCGTTTGAAAGCTCTTGTCTACGCAACCCCGGTACCAAATGTAGAGACTCTTCGTGCTCATATTGTGGACGGCTGTGATACAATACGCCATTCTCCAGGGCTGCATCAGCGCGTCAGGGATTCCATGCGACGGAGGGTGGATGCATGTATGCTCGCTAACGGAGGACATTTTGAGCATTTCCTGTAACAAAGTGTTTGAAGTCACGCTGGTACGTTCTGTTGCAGTGTGTTTCCATTCCATGATTAATTTGATTTGAAGAGAAGTAATAAAATGAGCTCTAACATGGAAAGTAAGCGTTTCGGACACATGTCCACATAACATATTTTCTTTCTTTGTGTGTGAGGAATGTTTTCTGAAAGTTTGGCCGTACCTTTTTGTAACACAAATTACCAATTACACTACCCCGCTCCTCACGTTCGGTCTGTGGAATCGATTCTTCAGTATTTGATGTGGTTTACGAAATATATCCAGCGGTAATGTTAGGTGACTCACCCTGTATTGCTTCCCCCTACTTACACCTCCCGAGGAGATCACGAATGTAAAATTAGAGAGGTTGGAGCGCGCACGGAGGCTTTCCGGAAGTCGTTCTTCCCGCGAACCATACGCGACTGTAACAGGAAAGGGAGGTAATGACAGGAGGTAATGACAGTGGCACGTAAAGTGCCCTCCGCCACACACCGTTGGGTGGCTTGCAGAGTATAAATGTAGATGTAGATGTAGACGTCGTGTTATGACTCAAACAGCCGGCCGTTGTGGTCGAGCGGTTCTAGGCGTGTCAGTCCGGAACCGCGCAGCAGCTACGGTCGTAGGTTCGAGTCCTGCCTCGTGTATGGATGTGTGTACTGTCCTTAGGTTAGTTAGGTTTAAGTAGTTCAAAGTCTAGGGGACTGATGACCTCTGATGTCAAGTCCCATAGTGCTCAAAGCCATTTGAACCATTTTTGACTCAAACTGTGGAATAGGTTGCATGATGCGCAAATTCACTCCCAATGTCTATGGCGAGGTCCATCTTTGCAACCACGACAGCATGCAGCGCGGTACAGATGGGCGCAACAACATGCCGAATGGACCGCTCAGAACTGACATCACATTCTCTTCACCGATGAGTGTCGCATATGCATTCAACCAAACAATCGTCGGAAACGTGTTTGGAGGCAACCCGGTGAGGCTGGATGGCTTAGACTCACCGTCCAGCGAGTGCAGCAAGAGGAGGTTGCCTGATGTTTTGGGTGGCATTCGTTATGTGAAGCAGACGTATGCCGTTGGTGGTCATAGAAGGCACCATAATGGCTGTACGATACTTGAATGCTATCCTCCGATCGATAGTGCAACCATATCGGCAGCATATTGGCGAGGCATTCTTCATGGACGACAATTCGCGCCTCCATCGTGCTCATCTTGTGAATGACTTCCTTCAGGATAACGACATTGCTCGACTAGCGTGGCCAGCATGTTGTCCATACATGAACCCTATCGAACATGCCTGGGATAGATTGCAAAGGGCTGTTTATGGACGACGTGACCGACCAACCGTTCTGACGGATGTACGCCGAATCGCAGTTGAGGAGTGGGACAATTTGGACCAACAGTGCCTCGATGAACTTGTGAATAGTATGCCACAACCAATACAGGCACGCATTAGTACAAGAGGACATGCTACTGCGTATTAGAGGTACCGCTGGATACAGCAATCTGGACCACCACCTCTGAAGGTCTCCGCTGTGTGGTTGTACAACATACAATGTGTGGTTTTCATGAGCAATAAAAAGAGCAGAAGTGAGGTTTATGTTTCTCTACTCCAAATTTCTGTACAGGTTCTGGATCTCTTGGAACCGAGGTGATGCAAAATATATCCAAAAGAAATTTTCATCACCTCATATATGATGAATTTTTTTTGGGATATATATATATATATATATATATATATATATATATATATATATATATGAGAGTCAGAGTGTGAATGTGAGAGTTTGTGTGAGAGGTCCCGTACTTGTATCTTCGATAAGTAGGCATGTTGATTTACGATCTTTAAATGAACGGTTTCCGACCCATTTCTTTTATTTTATTTTTCCTTCTGTTCTGAACGGTTTGAAGGACACGCCAATTTCCTCTTGTTTGCCTTTATTTGTATCTCAGAGAGATATTAGCACCCAACGGATTTATTTGTGGTATATATTATAATCTCTGTATTTCCCTGTAATTTTTGTCCCCCACGGCTCCTTCCAGTACCAATGATATCTTAGCACATGTCTCATCATGGGGTCCCTTCTGCTATTCGTACTTAGTGTTTTCCACACAGTCCTTTTCTCAGATATCTTGCGCAGAACATCGCCATTTTTTCAACCTATCAGTACACTACATTTTTACCATACTCTGCAACAGCATATTTCAAAAGCTTCGAATCTCTCCTTTTCCAGATTTCAATCATATACAGATTTTATATTGCAATTTGCAGCTTTTGTGGAAACGACGACGCCGTGAATATTACTGTGAATGCATCGACGAGAAGAACTGAGGAAGGAGCAAGAGGGAAACAGGGAGCTGGCGAGGCCGCCACCGGCGACCGGTGTCCGTGTTGCGAAACCCGCCACCTGTTGGCAGCGGCGTGGCCTTCTCCTCTGCTATTTGCTCATTAATCGCTGGATCTCCGCCATTGCGGACATACCGCCGTACACGTACACACTGTTATTGTTCGCTATAGATAGTGCCCCCAAGTAAGCCTCCTCGAAGTGTACTCGCACCATTCTCTTAACTAGCTTCCTAGTCTCACGAAATAAAGACTGTCGACGTTACGGTACTACTGTAGCCGGAAGTCTTGCAGTAGCACTGTGTTCAAACGTCCTCCTACAAAATCCCTATAAGTGTGTGACTGAGTCGTGGTGATCAAGAAAACTTCCAACATTTCGGCAGTTGTTATGGGATGCCGAGACGAGGGGAAGTAATGAGAATGGTGCGATACTAAGTCCTATAATTTGAATCCTACTTCTGGAGTCTTCAACAGTACACCGTGAACGTAGCATTCATGGCGAACTTATTCTCCTTATTTTCCCGACTGCGGCAACTCCGCTTACATTATTCAGATTCACAAACAAATACTTCCTTCCTTCTTTTTTTGGTACAATAAAATGATTTTCTCAGTTTTTTTTACAAATACTTTCTTTTATTCCAGATAAATGTAATGGACTGAATCTGCTTTTCTTTCATATGCAAGAGTTAGATTCATAGTAATTGTTAATAGCTTTCAGTTTCTACATTTAGTTGTTATGTAATTGTTATCTTCTACGTGCAAGGAAGTTCATTGGAAGGGAGTATTATGCGGTCCGCTCGGCACTCCATACGGCGTTGGTAGTTCCGCAGTGCCTGCTGTAGTGTCGGGATTTCTGCTAACTCCATCTACCGCACATACGTACTCATGACGCTTCCGAGTTTAGACTAGTGTGTTGCCTGTCTTATGTAAAAATCATTGGTGAAATGGAAACTGAAAATTATTGAAGTTAGTATGTAGAATCAATGAGACTAGAGAAATTGTAACTTTACTGTATATAATATTGATTTCATATTATTGTGTTGTGAATTAAACCTGGACTTATTTCCTGTCTTAAACTTCGTGTATGTGTATTGTTGTCCCGAACAATGCAAGCGGTGTATTTACGAAAACTCTATATAGTAAAAATCAGTCGCCAAACTATCTGAAACTGTATACCTGTGTTACAATTAGCTTCTGTCAAATTAATTAGAAAACCAAGACTGTAATCTAGAGAAATGGTCCTGTGTAATCTGTGTTATGTAGTGAAGCGCACAGTGCTACAGTACGCCATGTCATAATTCGTGAGTTGCAATTTCAAGACACAAAACTAATAGAATGTAGAATACTAGGTAAAATTACAAACTAACTTCTGAAAGAATAAATAACCCAAATGTTTCTGTTAAAATTACCTGTAAATTTAGGTGCGCAAACTGACTAAATAAAATACCAAACACGACTCCTAACGATGAATGGTCATATTATCTTGACTCTACGCCTAATGTAAAATAGGCCCTAACAAGGTTTTATCTCGCTTACCTGTGGCAACGGAAACAGGGTACTGATCGAAGTGATGAGCATAAAAAATGCGGCGTAGCAGCAACATAGATAAAGAAAAGAAAGCTTTGCACAGTGCAATGCGAGGACGTATAAGCAGATCATGCCTTAGTTTTAGTCGCTGTGTTCCACTCAGTGCAATGCGGCGACACACATAATCAGAAAATAAACTTCCGTGAGGAGACGTTGGTACAGTTTAAACTTGTTAAATGATTGGAAAGGAACTAATCTTTTTTTAAAGAACTATACTGTGAATAATGAAACTCATTGTCTAATTATTACAATAATCTTTGCAAATTTGAATCCGTATTTAAATTATGATTCTGCCATAAAATTAATTATTGAAATGTTAAAGGAATGGTAGATCTATAATATATGAATGCAAGCCATATGAATAGATAACTTGGTTAGTCATTTCTCAATAATGAACTGACTCAAACCAATAAAGAAAAATCCTACTACAATTTTCCATTATACAAACACATCTTAAAGTACACACAAGCAAGCAGTGCAACAACAACATCACCTGAAAATTCTAGCTTCTTAAATTAAACTTTACCAAATCTCATTTGCAAAATTCAGTAACCTCCGTATCTTTATCTCTTTGCTCTGCAAGCCATTTCCAGACCGCTCATTAGTATGACACTCGACTCATTCACTAACATCTCTCAGAATGCTAGAGCAAAGACAATGTTACTAACTACCAAATACCACATTGCTCGTACTCAGAACCTCTGTGGCTTAACAGATCGACTATTGGAAAACTCTACTTGAAAAAAATCCAGTATACAAATATGAACTATTACACATCGAATGTAAAAAGAGTTTACATTATTTTTTTTAATACCAAAAATAAGCCAGAAACTTTACAAGATGTTATCAGATTTTCGGAAGAGTGATATCAGCCTTTCGTAAGCTAGCAAACGAATATAAATTTGGAAATTATTAGTCAGTCAGATTGAAATATCATGCACCTATGTCGCTGACCAGACTAATATACCAGTGGATGGAAAATAAAATAAATTATCTAGTAGATTACGATCAGCTTTGCTTTAGGAAATGTGAAAGAACCGAGGAGGCAACTCTGGCGTTATTCTTGATAATGGAAGCAAGACTTAACAAAAATCAAATTACTTTCATACAACTGGTCTACCTAGAAAAAGGGATCGATAGTGTGTATTGATGCTACATCCTCAGAAAATATGGTATACGGTAAAGGGGAAGATAGGTAACATGCCGTAAGTCCAAGAGCGAAGAGGGAGCAATAAAAATGAAACACCAAGATGAGTCCTTGGATTAAAAAGAGCGTAAGGCAGGGATGTAATCTTTCTCCACTATTGTCAACCTGAATATCGGAGAAGCAATTAGGGAAACAAAAGAAAGATTTTGAAATGGTATTAAATGTTAGTAGCAAACAACATCAGTGGTAAGATTTGCGGATGACATTCTTATCTTCTCTGAATGCGATGAAGAAACCATACGACTTTTTGAAGTGCCTAATGAACATTGAATATGGATTGAGAGTAAACCAAAGAAAGATAAACTTATGCTCAAACCTGGGGACCTTGTAAGAGACGAAGCGAAGGTAGTGTGCTACATTGGAAGCAAATTGTTTGATGGAAGGAGAACATAAGAACCAGATTACAATAAACAAGCATAACGTTTTTCGCAAGTCTGCAGGTATGAAAAATACATCTTAATTTGAGAAATAAATTTCTGAGAACGTATTTCTAGAGCATGGCATTGTAAGGCAATGACTCGTTCGAAATGGGAAAAGTAGAAAAGAAGAGAATCGAAGCGTTTGAGATATGGTGTTACAGAAAGTTGCTGAATATTAAATGAACTGATAAGGTTCTCTGCAGAATCGTCGATGACAGGAATATGTGGTAAACACTGACACTTCAGGAAGGACAGGATGGTAAGTGATGTGGTAAGGCCTAGAAAAGCCATAAAGCGCAAAAATTATAGGTAAATAAATACCAGGTTGTTGTAATTAAACTGACAGTGTTCTGAGTGCTGTAGTGCGGGTTGTACACATCGCAGGAGAATTAGTTGTCCAAGATGGCCGCCGAGTGAGATCACAGGTATCTTCTTCGTCCGCTAAAAGAACTTGTTTAAGAGGAAATAGTGTAAAATTTAAATTTTCTTTGTTTTGTATACTTCATGTAGTTTCCCATCGTATCACACAATTGAATATTAGCGTCCCAGCAGGCTTTTTCTTGGAAAAACTTCGTGTTATCTGAAGTCCCGATAATCATGACATAAGTTATCTGTAAAAAAAGTATTCTATACCAGGAGTACATCTAATGATGGTCTCTAACTAGAAGTCTGTAAATATTTATGTATACGAATTAGCTTATTTCAAATTGGTCTAAACTTGTAAATACTTTGGCACGCCCTATATCCCTGTAAAAAGAAATCTACGGATGAATAAAACTACTACTACTACTACTACAGGACGCTGAAAACATCGTAGGTTTGTCCAATAATAATCGGTGCGCTCGTGGAGTGTTAGTTCCACTTTCTGCCACCAGGCGAAAGCATGGCGCTTTACAGGGAATGTTTCCTGTTTTGATGTCAGTGTGCTGTTTGTAGCTTGGCGATGCAGGTTTATTTCTTTTGTGGAGTGACGGTTGGTGTAAAGGGTTAAAAAGGTTGAAGTTTTCAGTACGAAACGCAATGTCTATTGAGAAGAAAGTAAAGTTGTTTTAGCAAAACGGCAGCAAGAATATCGCTGACAAGCGGCTGCAAAAAGAGGCCTCATGTCAATAAATGGACTAAAGAATATGATCAAGAAATTTGAAGAAACAGGCGAATTAGGTGGTGCAGTAGGGAGAGGGAGGCGGCCCATTCCCACGTCAGTTGTTGACGAAGTTGCTGTAGCTGTAGCCGACCGTTGAGCTCAAGCCTCAAATCCTGCAGCCAGTGCTCGACTACTCTCTCCTCCAGTCAACGGTTCAAAGGATTTTTCGGCACTAGTATCCCTATGAAATTCCGAATGTGTTCCAAATGAAACCTCAAGATAGACTACAACGCCGTGACTTTGCCTTCATTTTTGGCACGCATGGAAGTCGAAGACATGTGGTTGGGGAACATTCCTCGGACGGACGAGGCACACTTTATTCTGCACAGTGCCGTGAATGCACAGAACTGTCGCAAAAGAGGTTCTCCTCCGCCACATGTTGTGTTGGAACATCCACTGCACTCATTTTATGTGACTGTGTGATGTGGCTTCACAAGCTCCGTCATTTTTGGTCCATTTTTCTTCGAGGAGATGACATGTAGCGAGCCTGTTAGAAGTAGAGTGACATCTGCATGTTATTAGGGTTCTTCTTGTGAAACACATGATTCCAGGTTTACAGTAACGTATCTGTGTCCACACTACTATTTCTGTGCAAGTTGGGGCGACACCGCATTTCGTTTGCCAGCCGAAAAATTCGCTTCAAGTAACCTTGAGTGACGATCACATAATCTGTAGGCAATTTCAACATTTGTGGCCTTCCAGACCCCACGACCTAAACGAATGTGGCTTCTAGTTGTCGGGATATCTGAAAGATCGTGTCAATCAGGGATGTATTCGGACTCCTGATCTGAAGGATGGCATAGGACGACCATCACTCTGATTTCACTACATATTCTTTGAGCAACTGCCGACCATGCCGTGTTCTGGGTACAGCATGTTGCTGAGCTGGGAGACGGTATTGAACACATGTTGTAACTTGTGACCATACCCTAATAAAAGGTGTCAGAACCACAATTATCATGAATTCGATCGTTCCTCCCCTTTTCCTCCACCCACACCACTTTCTGACTGCTTACACCGCCGTATTTCCACCTGGTAGCAGAAAGTGGAACTATTATTTTTTTAGTTTAGCCCGTGAGTGTACCTATTATGAACGTTCTTACGATGTTTCATTGTCCTGAGATTATACAGCTCGCACTGCAGCACTCAGAATACTGTCAGTTTAAATATGGCCACCCAATACAAAAGGAATGGAGGAGGAAGTTAGGTGTAAGCAATACAGGATAAGGATTGCGGCAGGCAACAATTAAAGAGTCACGAGACAAATGACCAAAAAAAGGTGCTACCCTAACTGTAAAACAAAATGATGTTAAATAAGTTACTGGAAGTTTTCCTCTGATTTTATAGCAAAAGTTACCTTTGACACCTCTACCATATTGCTGCCATCTGCTCCAATCGAAGCCTACTGCAGAGTGCCTAGATCACCAACAATCCACGATGACTGCATAACGTATGAACAAAATCAGCTACACAAAACCACATAAAGGTCTGGCATACCATCTGCTGGGAAAACAACCATGATAGACGTATGATGCGTTGTCATATTTTTAGAATAATATAACCATATTAGTAACTAAAATGGTATATTTACTTTGGTGCCACCCAAGACGTCTATTAGTTTCACTGCTACACCGTACCCTTCTGATACTTGCCTGTCCAGTATTCTATTGATAAAGCAGCTGTACACGGCTAAGATTCTTACGTTTGATTTTTTTATACTGCAGTCAATCTAACCACGAACAAGCGTACATATCCTAAACATCTGTATAGTTCTAGTCAGTGTGGAATCTCGGGTTTTCATTTATTCTGTATAGATCGGAAAGTGGCCTCTAGCGAGTGAAACCGGTAATTTTCATCGCAATTGTCTTGCAACTGCGAATATTTAGGATCAATATGACTTCATTCGTACTAAGGTGGATGTGTTTCTAAAGCTATACGTGTCCCTTCCTATCGATTCCATTCCGCAGAATACTTTGACCAATTGGCAGATGACTTCGCCCCACACTTTTGCTTTGGACAAATTATTATTTCAAGAGGTAACCAAGAAAAACAGTTATCTGCCGTATCAAAATAGTCTTCGGAGTGAAGACCATGACGACGACGACAACGACAACAACTACTACTAGTAGTACTAGAACAACAACTACAAAAGTGAAAAATGCTTTTGACAATCAAGATATAAGGGTGCGAACTTGCTGTGTTGAAAGATGGGCCTGGGAGAATACGTCAGAAGTACTGTGTAACCTGCGGTCTACAAATTCTCACACGTAGTGGCTGCTGTAAGGTTTGTCAGTGAAATCGAAGTACCGTAAACTGGGCATAATTTGACCGCTGTGGTTACTTTGACCACCTCATACACCAAAAGTTTTACAGCTCTCTGCTGGCTCTTATTTGAGTGTTTAGTGCACACAGTTTGGTGGTAACGTTCCATCAGTAAACACCATATGACGCCATGTAGTGCCGGTTTTATTACGCAGCAGGTGGTGGACCTGTTTAGGCTTGTAGTTGTACACGAAGAAGTGTGTTAAAATCTGGTTGTGCAAAACCCACAAATATCGTTTTACTGCAGCCCCATCGATGTTTACAAATCTACCATGTACGTTACTCGCTTAATACTCAAAACAGACCACCAATTAATTTTTTTTTCACATGTGTATATCTGCCAGTATAATACGATTTCTGAGGTCGTGTGCATTATTTCTCTGTTTTCGGCTTTTTTGACCATCGACCAATCGACCATTGTTATCCCTCGATTAGAGGCACAATATAAACAGTGTTGATGCCACTGACATTGTGGAACTAAGGAATACTAATATTAGTCATCGGTATATAGACGAAGGATCATTCGTAATTGTTAATGCGCCTACAGCTAAGGAAACAGATGTTAGTCATATATTGTTCAATATGCAAGCTATTGTGATTCATGCAATGATTCAGGTATAACATATAATGTAAAATATCTCTGGGAACAAGGAACGAAATCTGTTTGCCCACAAGTACCAGATAGTGACTCAATAAATGAAGAACAGATAACCTTAGTTCTAACTGCACCAGATGTTTTGAAACAAGGATTTGGATTTAATATGGATAAAATCCAATACATTATGCTCAATTAAGTTTGGTGCTATGTGTGTGGTACTCTATCCTAGTACCTTTCATTAAATTTATAATTTTGATGATGGATCCCACTGATTGATTTATGTGCCATACTAGGTTTTTTTCTTTTATGTGACCTAATAAAGAGCTTAAGGAAACTACAGATCAATTTATTTATTTCTGCATCTTCAAAGTTTCATTGTGTTTTTGAAGTACTGACCACAAATGGAATGGCGGTTAACAGCTGTAGTGGAAGTATAGACCGGTCGATGTAGCCCCAAACCCATGCTAACTTTGACCACCTGTACTTTTTCCATTGCTTTCTCTCTATTTTGTACCAATTGGTATGCAATTATTTCATACAAGCGCCTATGTTCACTATCATAAATATCACAGAAGTTAAAAACATTCATGATGATCACATTTGAATCTGAAAATCGATCAAATTGTACCGTGTTTACGGTACTGCACACTACCACCATGCTTTTCTTGGTATTAGATGTGTATATAAGACGTAGCAACAACACAGCAAATTCATAACGCTTACATTACAGTAATCTGGGATCATTATGATCTGTTTGCCTTCTGCACTATTCATCCTTCGAGTGACATCCTTCACGGCAGTGACTATATGAATGCTGCCATCGATAACTCAGGGTCATGTTTGTGTTTGCAATATGGAATGCTACATAGGTCACGCTATAAGCTAATGTCACATGTGTTATCATCGACATGTTTATTCGTTGCTACAAATTTGTACTTCGATGTCTTTATCTATGTAAACAGACATTATTGTTCTTAACGGAAATTCATTTGGGCTTCCTGTTATTAAAACTGCAATAGTTTATGTAATAAGTGTAATGTTGTCTCTGAGTTCTTTATTTTAATGTTACAGTTTTTGAAAATTTAACACCCTAAGGGAGCGAAGCAGAGGATGAAAATTTTTACGAAATTATTTCATTATAAAAGCATTTTTAAAGATAAATTTATGAACGTTTGTATGCGGCTTCTCCGTTAGAAATAAAAAATACGCGTTTAATTGTTTCTGGAATTTCATCCTGTACGGGGGTGGAACAGCGGATGAAAATTTTTAAGAAAACATTTCGTTAAACTAAACCAGAAGTACCAGATTTGATAAACGTAGCTTAAAAAATGCTTTAGTAATTCTTTAATAATGATTTACTTTTTAAAAAGCCTTCATCCACTATTTCACCCTCTCTGGGGTAAATTTTCAAAAATGCTGGAACACGTATTTCTTTGTTTCTGACCGAGAAACCAAATACTGTACCAGTTTTCGTAGATCTAGCTTCAAAATCGCCTTAGCAGTGACATAGTTTCAAAAAGCTTCTCATCACCTATCTCACTCCCTTATGGGTGGAATTTCTAAAAATCCCTTCTTATACAGCGCTTACTGTATAAGATCAACACTCTCTGCAAATTTCAAATTTCTGTCCTCAATTATTTAGGTTGGACAATGAATCAGCGAGTGAGTGAATCAGTCAAAAGTTACATAGCCTTTTATATAGAGAGAGATGAACAACAATTACACTACACTATTATACACTAATTAGATCTCCAGTACTTATTGTAACATATATAGAAATTTAATTATCAGCAGGCATTAAATCTGAAAAATGAAATCACATCTTACCACTAACATTTCAGCAGCGCAGCTGTCTTTGTATTCCATTGCTTTGCAAGTGTTCTCCTGTGGGACCTAAAGTAACGTACGTGTTGTAGGAAGTTCCATTCGCAAAGGAAACTTAATAACTTGTCAGCATCTGCCGTCTGTGCAGCGTGCGGAAAACAGCTTACAGTCGAAATCTAATACACACACACACACACACACACACACACACAGAGAGAGAGAGAGAGAGAGAGAGAGAGAGAGAGAGAGTTCTGGTTAAGCGTGCCGAGCACCTGTTGTCCTCGATGAGACTAGTCACCACTCCAGAATGTCACCACTTCAAAATGCAGCACAAGGTCTTCAGACATACGGATCGAATTGGTTTACACACAGAATCTCCAGCTCTTTCTGTCGTAGATAAGAGTCTAAACTTGCAGGAACTATCTAGTTCTTCCACTGCCTTGACGTCGGTGTGCGCAGCACTCTGTAACAGTGGTAGTTAATTATTACTGTAGCAGTTGTCGTTGTTGTTGTTGTTGTTGTTGTTGTTGTGGGTGTCAGCCTCATGTTTATTAGGGCTTGTAGCTGTATAGTGCGTGGAAGTTTTGTTAGAATTATTAAACAATGAAACTCAGAATAAATTTTACTAGATACATATCCTTCAGAACAGCAGCTCTTCTAATCATTGCTCTGACATGCCTCCATAATATTATATAGAATTGGTTGAAGATCGGCAGAATTTGAAATTCTGACCGGATTTCCGTTTGCTATCTTCAGTGCGGCGCCTATATGTCCACTGCGTTGTTGTTGTCGTCGTTGTAGTCCTCCATTCGAAGAATGGTTTGATGTAGCTCTCCACACTAAACAATCTTGTGCCTTCCTTTCATGTTCGCATGATCACTGCATCTATATACATTTGAATCTACCTGACCTTTCCGTAGATCTTTTATCGCCCATAAAAATGGTTCAAATGGCTCTGAGCACTATGGGACTTAACATCTATGGTCATCAGTCCCCTAGAACTTAGAACTACTTAAACCTAACTAACCTAAGGACAGCACACAACACCCAGCCATCACGAGGCAGAGAAAATCCCTGACCCCGCCGGGAATCGAACCCGGGAACCCGGGCGTGGGAAGCGAGAACGCTACCGCACGACCACGAGATGCGGGCTTATCGCCCATACTTACCAAATTAGCTGTTGATTAAAACGCCAGGGTATGTCCTATCAACATACCCGCTCGTTTAGTCAGGTTGCCTCTTCATTAGTTACTCGGTCTTCCCCCCTAGTCTTCAGCGTTTCAAAAGCTTCTTTCTTCTTCTTGCCTGCACTGTTTATAAGCCATGTTTCACTTCCATATAAGGCTGCTCTCTATACAAATACCTTCAGAAGAAAGAGTGGAAGAGTCGTATGACGTTACAGCGTCGTTTGCTGGGAGATCCCAACGGACCGTTCAGCTGCCTAATGGGGAAGGCATGGGCGGAACAAGGCTGGAGCCTGAAAGAAGCAAAGGAAAACAAAAAGCACGGAAATATTAAAATGGAAAAGTTAGTTGGTTCAAATGGCTCTGAGCACTATGTGACTTAATTTCTAAGGTCATCAGTCCCGTAGAACTTAGAACTACTTAAACCTAACTAACCTTAGGACATCACACACATCCATGCCCGAGGCAGGATTCGAACCTGCGACCGTAGCAGTCGCGCGGTTCCAGACTGTAGCGCCTAGAACCGCTCGGTCACCCCGGCCGCCGAAAAGTTAGTGAAAACAATTAGTCAAGTGCTGTCTTTCCCTATGCTAAAATAATCAAAGTTCGTTTTGGAAATCAATACGAGGTATAGATATGCGAATTATTTTTGTACTTCAGATAGCTAAGGATGCTGTGTTCAGTTCATCTATGTACACATAAATTAAACCATATGTAACACACGGAATGAAAGATCACAGAGATGTTAAGTGTAATTGAATTTGAAATCGACTGAAGCTATTGATAAGTTCAATGAAGGTACTCTTTCCATTCAACATTGAAAGCTAGGATTGGTAGCGACGGAAAAAAGTGAATATGTCCGAAGTCGTGCAGTCTTTTGACGTCTATAGTAACAGCTACTTTCTCCACCCACTGCTCCGAGAGTCTTATCAGAGTGAATGACAAAAGTATTACTCTCGTATCAGGGGGTACATAGTGGTGTAAGAAATCGTGTACAAATGATTCATACTGCTATAAATTATTTAGCATGGAAATGAAACAATGGCTCCAGAGTCAGCCGTACTGCGCTTAGTTCAAATGGCTCTGAGCACTATGGGACTTAACATCTGAGGTCATCAGTCCCCTACAACTCGAACTACTTAAACCTAACTAACGTAAGGACATCACACACATCCCTGCCCGAGGCAGGATTCGAACCTGCGACCGTAGCGGTCGCGCGGTTCCACACTGAAGCTCCTAGAACCGATCGGTCACAACGGCCGGCCTGCGCTTAGTACTGTATGATCGACAAATAGGGCAGCGAGAGAAGTGAACATATTACCAGCTGGAATTACAGCGACCTCTACCGATTCAGTACCAGGGAGACGAGACAAGAAGAAAATGTGGATGCACTGTACTGGTTTTGAGAATGCAAAATGCATTGGTTCAAACAGGATAAATCTGACCCACCTCAAGTAATTATACGTACTTACACAGACACACTTATGATTTTAAAAGGCTAATTATTTTTCTGACAAAAATACAGCTTAATTCTGGAAATTCGGGTACAATGCTTTAAAAATTCTTATTAAGATTATTTTTTATGATAATGCAAGTGTGAAAAACCAGAGTTTTAAAACACCATGGTTTGATAAAACTATCTACAAACATCAAAAAAAGTTTTGCATAACCCCAGTCTCCAGAGCTCCTGAAGATAGGCGTTGACTGTGGATATTGTATCACAGACACAGTCCCTTTGACTGTTCAGAGATGTTACTAAACCCACCCAAAGATGTACTCGTAAACAACCATGCATGAGCAGCGTACATTAGACGGAGGCGGTCCGACAGCCGATCAGTTCCAGTCATTCCACAAGGAAGGAGGTACACGGCTCGTGTTGTCTGTAGTTCAACCATGTCTAGACGGTCAATACCGCAGTTCGATTGCGTACGCATTGTTACTTTGTGCCAGGAAGGGCTCTCAACAAGGGAAGTGTCCAGGCGTCTCGTCTCGGAGTGAACCAAAGCGATGTTGTTCGGACATGTAGGAGATACAGAGAGACAGGAACTGTCGATGACATTCCTCGCTCAGGCCGCCCAAGGGCTACTACTGCAGTGGTCGACCGCTACCTACGGATTATGGCTCGGAGGATCCCTTACAGCGACGCCACCATGTTGAATAATGCTTTTCGTGCAACCACAGGACGTCGTGTTATGCCTCAAACTGTGCGCAGTAGGCTGCAGATGATGCGCAACTTCACTCCCGACGTCCATGGCGAAGTCCACCTTTGCAACCACGACACTACGCAGCGCGGCACAGATGGGTCCAACAACATGCCGAATGGACCGTTTGGGACTGGCATCCCGCTATCTTCACCGATGAGTATCGCATATGCATTCAACCAGAATATCGTCGGAGACGCGTTTAGAGGCAACCCGGTCAGGCTGAACACCTTAGACACACTGTCCAGCGAGTGCACCAAGGTGGAGGTTCCCTGCTGTTTTGGGGCGGCATTATGTGGGGCCGACGTATGCCGCTGGTGGTCGTGGAAGGCACCGTAACGGCTGTACGATACGTGAATGCCATCCTACGACCGATAGTGCAACCTAATCGGCAGCATATTGGCGAGTCATTCGTCTTCATGGACGACAGTTCGCGTCCCCATCGTGCTCATCTTCTGAATGACTTCCATCAGGATAATGACATCGCTCGACTAGAGTGACGAGCATGTTCTCCAGACATGAACCCTATCGAACATGCCTGTGATAGATTGAAAAGGGCTTTTTGTGGACGACATGACCCACCAACCACTGTGAGGGATCTACGCCGAATCGCCGTTGAGGAGTGGTACAATCTGGACCAACAGTGCCTTGATAAACTTGTAGAAAGTATTCCACGATGAATACAAGCATGCATCAATGCAAGAGGACGTGCAACTGTGTATTAGAGGTACCGGTGTGTACAGCAATGTGGACCAGTTCAGGTCTCGTGCATGGTGGTACAACATCAAAGTGTGATTTTCGTGAGCAATAAAAAGGGCGGAAATGATGTCTATGTTGATCTCTATTACAATTTTATGTACAGGTTCCGGAACTCTCGGAACCGAGGTTATGCAAAACTTCTTTTGATGTGTGTGTATGAGCCAAATACCGGAAGTGCTTCGCGCGAAGACTTCATACGAGAGTGTATAATTGGTAGTAATTTGATCTGTGAGAATTGCAAGTTTCATAAAACTTACGCTTATCCAACAGAAATTGCCTTGGATAAATCGTGATAAACAAACTGCATGACTGTTTTGCAAAATCAAGTAACTGTGAATATAACATGCAACAATCGTCGCAAATGTTATGTCGAAATTGATGTCACATCAATGTGGATTTGGTGAACGTAATAAAGAGAATCAATAAGTAAACAAATTTACCGCATCGCGAAATTAATACTTCGGATTACGAATGCTATTATGAAATAAATAGTTTTTAGAAGGAAAAAGTAATCGGGTATCGTAAGAACGCACTCTACCGCTATAACGGAAGTGAGAATGTACAGAATGAAGTGAAAACAAACGATTCTAGTAAAAATGGAAACTATTCGAAAATACACTTCAATTATATATCATTTCATTCCCAAATTACAAATACTGTAGATGAATTGTTGGGCCCTAAATCGAATCAAAACCGACGGGAACTGACAAAATAAGAAATATACTATAATTTTCTCAAAATACACCCCTTATACCTGAGAAAATGCTACTACATGAAAGAGGCCATAAATATCATAGAAAGTAAACTTATAGTGTAGGATATTTTTCCGAAGTTTGCTGTTGTTAGTAATGGCTCCCATGACGAATGAGGGAAAGTTAATCCAACGAATCAGATACATACAGATAGCCAATCAGATTCTAGGAAACATTATTTTCTTCGCGAATAAATATAGCTCACACTATATTAGGAAATCGATGCCGCGCGGAGTGGCGCGAGGTCTAAGGTGCCAAGTAACGGACGGCGCAGCCCCTCCCGCCGGAGGTTCGAGTCCTCCCTGGGCATGGGTGTGTGTGTTGTTCTTAGCATGAGTTAGTTTAAGTAGTGTGTAACTCTAGGGAACGATGATCTTAGCATGAACATTTGAGATATCGAAATATTTCTAAGAAACAAATCCTCGTAAATCGAGACATATTAGGAACTAAGCCAAATAAGCATCAAAACGAACCTACTGATTACATAGAATCGTCAGTATGTTGTCAGCCAACGACAATACACGTTTGTAAATAATATCAACTGGTTTTTTTTAATAATGGGTCGTAACTGAACCACATCGTCCAAATATTAGACAAAGTCACAAATAAAAGTAGGTTATTTTAAAGAGGATCATATATTTCGACATGCGATACAGATCAGCGGAGGCATCGTACATTCGTGTTCGCATTCGTTTCCTTCGACTCCTCATAATGAAATCTGCACGCTCCGTCTAATACAGACCTCTTCCTACAGTACAGGTGGGGCTCTTAACACAGATATTTTCTTGGTCTTCACGAGTAAACTATTGGATTCTAAGCTCTGACTATGCTACATATCAGCGCGTCACCACAGATACCTTCTCCCGGTCAGATTCGTTGCCTTTGCCAACTCACAACAAAACTGTTGCATTCCAACCTAACCTAGACCTTGTGCTATGCCACAGAGCAGTCTGTCACCGTCTGATTTATCAGCCGTTTTAGCGAATGACGCGCGGGCTGTCGACCGCATTTTTCTTTTTAAATCGCCGAATCAATATGGCGAGGGCCATTTAATTCATTTTTATGGTGTTTTTTAGCCCTTCCTCCACGTGCCTGTTCTTAGCTGTCTCCTATTCTGTTCATTGAGACTGACGTATAGTCGTTTCGCTCCTCTCTGTGTTCGTGTTCTACAGTTTTGACTTGGGCGCGTATGAGCCCAGTTGTTTTTTGCGCCCTAAAATAAGACAAAACAAAAAAAAACACGGACGCCTTTTTTACTGTGAGATTCGATGGCTTTGGCCACTTATATAGAAATCGTCACAGTCCACCTTAACCTAGACCTTTGACAAAACCAATCCATTATCGTGACATTAAGCAGTTTCATTCCATCACAAGATAACCACTCTACCGGAAATTCTGAACTGTTTCCATAATTTCTAAAAAAAAAAAAATCTCTTTTCACTCTGTCTCCTTCTCGACATGCACTGAATTGAAGTCTACAAATTCGCTAACACCAACAACTGCCAACATCAGCACGCAATGCAAGAACCTCCACACAGTAAGTTCCTGTTAAACAAAACTAGTATAGAAATGAAAATTACAGTCATAGGTATGCAACAGTACTTACAAATACCAGAAGAGTGTTCACAATAGCTTGACGTCTAAGAAATCAAGGCTACCTATGAAACTATTTTTTACAAATGAAAACCATCCTAAGGCTGTAAAACCAAATATGAAACAAAATTAACGAAAGAAAAACAATTGTAAATTTTTTAAATACAACAAAAAACCATCACTATTTCAAAACAGAAACCGAACTCTCTTTCTTTGGCATATACATTCTCCCTGCACCTTCCAAAAAATTCTCAGGAAAACACCGATTATGTGGAACTTCTTCCTCCAACATTCTCATCTAAATGACTCTATAGAACTGAAATTCTCCTTTCCTCCGCCCAATAATACTTTTTATTGCCCCCAATACCCTTCAATTGCATTTGCACATACCACTGTCTTTTTTTTCTATAAGTTCAGCGGAATGGTTCATAGCAAAACGTAAGTACCGAACTTCGCCTAGCGCCTTGTAACGAGCCCACCCATCTGAAATTATAATTGACTCCCAATATTTTCCACATCTTTAAAATCAGGAACAGTACTAGGTTCGCAACTACCTCCATATTTCCCGAAGCTACTACTAATGCTCGGAAAACAATTTCAAATCCAGCGCAAACACAGACTTCCGTTTCTGATGAATATCAAAGATTAACAAATTACTTTCTCTGTAAAACAAAGAGATTGTGATCGATACAGTGTAAGGCTACATTCAAAATACGCAGCGAAACGTGACGTCACAGTGGCCATTACGTCACAGGTCAAAGCTGATGACTAGTATATCTGAATATTTATGTTATGCGTCCACAGGAAGGTGCAGTCGATTAGACAGTTGTGTTTTGGGTGGCACGGATTACCAGGACTCATGTTTGTTTATAGCTTACCTTCTAACTGCTGTCTCTGCTGCACGCTTTTACTGCATAGCACAGGACCGTCCGTGTTGCTCGTCAGTCGTCTCTTCTCATACTGTTACTCAGCAACGGCGTGGGCCGTAGCACAGCCCCCTGTATTGTTGAGAACTACGGCACGTCGCGATATGTTTTAATCTTTGAGGATACGAGAAATGCCGGGGGCGTAACACTAGGCTGAGACGAACGGGGCAATTCCCCAGAGGATAACGTATATCTGAAGAGAAGAAAAGCAAAAAATTGGCCAGCTGCAAGAAGTACTAGCGCTCTGATGGTTACGTACAAGTTACGTATACTGTATATACATTTCAACAATCACGGTAATCGAGAATCTCGCCGATTTTTCCCTGTTATCTGGCAAGATATCGGTTCCGAGAATTCCAAGACTTTCGAGAATATTATAATTTTAAGTTAAAAGTCGTATTACAAATGACAAAAGAAACATATTTTTCGTGTGATATAATTACACTTTCCTGGTTTTATAATTTACTTGTACCTTGAGATCTTGCTTCTCGCTAAATTTCATGATTCTAGGTTACCGGGAAATATCCTATAAGTTTTAATGAGTGAGTCTGCGAGTATCAAAATGTGTGACATAAATGGCCGCATCTTTTGATCTCATTGACTTATAAGCTAAACATACTTTCACCAACAATGGGCCATAGACTTTAGTATGTGAAATAAATTTCAACTTGACACGTCTACCAGTTCTTGAGGAAAAAGGGAGCTTAACAGACGGATAGACAGATAGTCGGACATCACATGATAAAAAAATATTTTCGTCGTGTAATATATATTTTTTTTACTTTACTTGTACCTTGAAACCTTTGTTGTTGCCAAATATCATGGTTCTAGGCCAACGGGAACGACCCTGAAGATTTCATGAATGAGTTTTTTGAGTATCAAAATAGATAGGTGACATAAATGTGCGTATCTTTTGATGGCGTTGACTTAGAAGCTACGTGACTAAAGACACCAAACACATCCGTGCCCGAGGAAGGATTCGAACCTGCGAGCGTTCCAGCAGCGCGGTTCCGGACTGAAGCGCCTAGAGCCGCTCGGCCACAGCTGCCGGCCACCTTCCATTTCAGGTGTAACATGAGGAGGGCGTGAACCCCATATACGAACGTTATGGCGATTCAGTTTGCCTGATGCTGAAATGTTGCCTCATCGGATAAACAAATCGTTCCCGAAAAGTCGTTGTTTGCCTCAGTCTTGCCTGGCGGCAGTACGCATCAATTTTGTCGGTCTCTTTGCAGACTACTGCCGTTCCTTATCCACGTTGCCGTCTGGAAATATGACTGACCCGCCCACTTTTTATGGATAACACCTACTGTTAACGTAAATGACGTATGCCTTCCATACCATGTCCGAAAGTTTCATTGCTCTTGGGTATCGGACGTCGTCTGTATGATCCAGGATACACACTGAGCTTTCTCCTGTGGCATCCACATTTATCAGGTTTTTAGGTTCAATTTCGCTTCAAAACGGCGTCACCCTGGAAGGTAAAAAGCTTCGTGAGTTAGCTTATCGTTATGGTATAATGTTCCGCGTGTATCTGAAATAAGAGTGAGTGGCTATGTTTTGTTGAGTTGTGAATGGGGGGGGGGGGGGGGGGATGAGAGTAGACAAGAAACTCCCAGGGCCTCTGTGATTGTATTTAAGCTCCTGGTTTTCTTCCAAGGCATGCAATGGCCCTTAGCATTAGGAGTATGAGACTTGTGTCTTAATGGTACCTATGTGACATAGGTAACTGTAATGGGTATGTGAGCAGTACAGCGTCGTGTTTGTGTTCATGAAAAAGGGAGAAGGGGGCAGGGGGTGAACCGTGGTGCCGCCGGGATTACCATCCCATCTGACGGACGGTTCACCATCAATAATTTCACTTGCCTTCACTTCGTGAAAAACTGAGGACAGGTTTGGAATTTTATCCAGGACAATGGGGCTAAGTCTGGTGACAAGCAATTTTACACCACCTGTTCTTTCCTTGCCATCCAAATACTTGGCTCCACCACCAAGATTCGAACCGGCCATCTGCAAGTTTAGCAACACCGTTTAAGCATACATTAGCGACAGCACCTACAGAAGTGGTTATACTTTCAGAGAAGACTTGCTAACACTCAAGTTTATATTTAATGAGGAAAGCTTTTCTAGTTACCGTCAGCCTACATTTTATCTCTCTTTGCCGTCGCCGGTTATTTTGCTGTTAAATAAAAGGGTCTCATGTAGTAATTTCAGCTTTCATAGTCTGATTTCCTCAGGACTAACTGAGTTAACTCGGCTACATTTCATCATCAGATCAACCAATCGTTGGTTGGTCGAGTTGGTGAAGGGAATCAAACAGCAAGGTCGTCGGGCTCATCGGATTAGGGAAGGATGGGAAAGGAAGTCGGCCGTGGCCTTTCAAAGGAACCATCCAGGCATTTACCTGAAGCGATTTAGAGAAATCACGGGAAACCTAAATTAGGATGGCCGGACGCGGGTTTGGAATCGTCGTCCTCCCGAATGCGAGTCCGGTGTGCTAATCACTGCGCCACCTCGCTCGGTCGGCTACATTTCATTTTATTTTTGTTGATAGTGATCTTATAACCTCTTTTCAAGATGACATCCATTCCAATGAATCAATCTTCCAAGCATTTTGCCGCCTCAGTTAGAATTACAGTGTCATCAGCAAACTTTGAATTTTTATTTCTTCTCCATGAACTGTACTTCCGTTTGCAATGTTTTCCTAGTTTCCATCTCGACTTTCTCAATGCCTCTTTTCATAATTCTATTCTTACAATTAGAACTGTCCCTTGGTTTCAGTACAAGTTGTAGGTAATCTTCCTCTCTCTTTATTTTATGACATAACTTCAGAATTTCAAAGAGTGTATTCCATTTCCACTGTAATATAGGAAAAACCACGGCATTCTTGGTAATGGTCCACATAGTTGCACCACCGTGCGCCAAATTAGTAAGTGGTATTCTTCACGCCACACAGCAAGAGACAGTCCTTTACAACATGGATGTCCCAGTTGTCCGATAAATCCTGCTGCTGATATGATCCACCATAGCCTGCCACAATTTCTTCGACTAAAAGTAGCCAGCTGCTTCTATTGCACCTGGACCACATTTTTGAGCCATATTTTCGCTACTGTGTTTAGATACGAATGTGAATATTACTTTACGAACTTCGCCTTACCATTGAGTAACATCTGCGGAAAAGTGAGAACAAAACAATAGGTAAATTGCGAGGCCCACCCAGCTAGGGTGCTGAAATTCCTCACTTGATGGCTGTTATAATATGCCACAACTCGTCCAAGAAGATGCTTTACATAATGAAACCACTAACGTATATATTTTCTAGTACAATAAACCCTTTTTATTAAGCTAAGTATTGAAGGAGGAGACGTAACTGAAAGGTGTAACGAAAGAAGTTGATCATTTCATCACAAGTGAGAGGGTCTTGAGGTGACAGGCGCAAATAACATATCACCACTTTCAACAGCAACTTCAGCTAATTGGTACCGCGTGGTGGTGGTGACTGCCGTGTTTTAGTGGTCCACCTGTACTCGTCTTTCCCACAGAGGCTGCAGCTCCTGGGTCTCAAACTCTTCCAAATTTCTCTAACATTTAAGCAAATTTCAACACCAGGAGCTATGTCACCGAAAGCGACCTTATTCCACAAACATAACATTATACAAGTGATGGGTTGCAGCAATCTACGAGGGTTGGAACATAAATAGTGGCAACTATATAGTCACAACCGACACAAAAGAGTTACATGTTTACACCTCTTACTGTCCTCCAAAGTAGTCACCAGCGTTGTGGAGAACCCGTTGCCAGCGATGTGGAAGGCGTAGTATACCGTTAGCAGAGCCTGTTCTGTTGATGGTGCGAATGGAGCGGTGATTCTCGTGAACGACCGTGATGGTGTTATCCTAACGCATTACGTTCCTCCACGGCAGACAGTCAGTGTACAGTATTACTGTTCGTTTTGGAGCATCACCTGCGACCAGCTTTTCCAAAGAAGCGGTGACTCTTCCTGCGCAACTCACCCATCATTTTGCACGACAATGCGCTTGTGCATACAGCTCAAACTGTGGCTGCTCTGTTCGGTCGATGTGACTGGGAAGTACTACACCGTCCACCATACTCCCCGGACTTAAGTTCTTGTGACTTTGATTTGATTCCGAAGACGAAGGAACCACTTCGTGGCACTCGCTTCAGAACTGTTCCAGAGATTCGACAGGTAGTAGACCGGCTGCACTCGCACCATCAACAGAACAGGCTCTGCTAACGGTATACTACGCCTTCCACATCACTGGCAACGGGTTCTACACACCGCTGGTGACTACTCTGAAGGACAGGTGCAAACATGTAACTCTTTTGTATTGGTTGTGAATAAATAGTTGCCACTATTTAAGTTCCAACCCTCGTACATGATCTGTGACTTCGTTATTTCGGTATTGTATGAAACTCATATACATTGCAATAGGAGTCCCTAAACTTCATGATACAGATTCAACGAGGGCTTTCATATTGTCTTAGAGACAATACGTTTTGTATGCGATCCCACAATACCCGCAGATTTTGGTGGAGGGCTGTGACGAATACATCTCCAACCCGCTTTGTGTCAGGTGGCGTTCGTCACGCTAGCAGTGATAATTGTCGTGTTTCGAAAACAATTTGTCCATTGCTTGGCGACACCAGGGCGTCGAGAGTCCGTATTGTGTACAATAGTATACTAAACCATTACACTTGTGCCCGCCTTCAGGCTGCGGCCACTCTAGCAACATGCTACACGTAGGTAGCCATCTCTGACGAGCCGGAACGGGACTCGTATGGAAATGATACATTTTGCTGCTGAGCACGTAGACAGCGGCTTTCACCTGCTCGTTGCATTCTGCGGCATTTATAGTTTCTGGAGAACGGAAGCTGATACAAGGCCATGTGTGCCTCTAATGTAGCCTACGGGAGATGGCACAGGTCCGTCTACAAAGAACCACTCTCCGTGACACATCCGTAATCGAACCGACCCTTTGGACTAAGCTGCACATTCTTCTACAGCTGTCCCGGTACAATGGCGGTCATTCCGTGTTTTAATAACATTGCGTGGTCTAATTCTCTCTCGTCGCAATGTACAACCCTCTCCCATCTAATGGTTCCACATGTGTATTACTATCGCAGCTGAGTACCCTGCACGACCTGGAATGCTATGGAATGATAAGGTTATTTCCTAAAAACCTAATTATTCTGCGCCGTTTGAAACCATATGACAGGATTATGATTTTTGCCTTCATTTATCCATTTATTTTGACCGCGCTTCTTCCTTTCCGCCCACATTAGGAACGGCTGTGCTATAACTACATTTGGAATTATTCACACCATTAAATTTAGTTACATCTACGACAGTACTCCGCAAGCCGTTCGGTGGTGTGTGGCAGAGAGTACTTCTGGTACCACTATCTGATTTCTACCCTCTCTTCAGTGTTCCATTCGCAATTGGCGTGTGGGAAGAATGACTGTCGGTAAACCTCCGCATTAACTCGAATTTCTCCTGTTTTGAATACGGTAGGAAGTAATACAGTATACTGTCCGACTCGATCCTGAACGTACTCTATCGGAATTTCAATAGTATACGACCCCGTGACGCACAACGCCTCTCTTTCAGCATTTACTACTGGAGACGGCTGAGCATCTCTGTAACTCTCTCGCACAGACTAACCGACACTGTACGAAACGCGCTGCTCTTCGTTGGATCTTCCGTTTCTCTTCTATTACTCCTATCTGACAACGGACCTAGAGGGGTGAGCAATACTCAATAATCGGTCGACCAAGTGTTTTGAAAGCCACTTCTCTGGTCGATGAGTTACATATACGTAAAACTCTTTCTATGAATCCCAGTCTAGCATCGATTTTTCCTACTATCTGTTTTATGTGGTAATTCCACTTAAGATCGCTCTAGATGGTTACTCCTATATACCGGGTGATCAAAAAGCCAGTATAAATTTGAAAACTTAATAAACCACGGAATAACGTAGATAGAGAGGTAAAAATTGACACACATGCTTGGATTGACATGGGGTTTTATTAGAACAAGAAAAAAACACCCCATATTGGTAGACGCAGGAAAGATCTCTTGCGCGCGTTGTTTGGTGATGATCGTGTGCTCAGCCGCCACTTTCGTCATGCTTGGCCTCCCAGGTCCCCAGACCTCAGTCCGTGAGATTATTGCCTTTCGGGTTCCCTGAAGTCGCAAGTGTATTGTGATCGACCGACATCTCTAGGGATGCTGAAAGACAACATCCGACGCCAATGCCTCACCATAACTCCGACATGCTTTACAGTGCTTTTCACAACATTATTCCTCGACTACAGCTATTGTTGAGGAATGATGGTGGACATATTGAGTATTTCCTGTAAAGAACATCATCTTCGCTTTGTCTTACTTTGTTATGCTAATTATTGCCATTCTGATCAGATGAAGCGCCATCTGTCGGACGTTTTTTGAACGTTTGTATTTTTTTGGTTCCGATAAAACCCCATGTCATTCCAAGCATGTGTGTCAATTTGTATCTCTCTATCTACATTATTCCGTGATTTATTCAGTTTTCAAACTTATACTGACTTTTTGATCACTTGGTATTTAACTGTAGATATTGTTTCCAAAAATTTGTCATCAATGGTGTAGTTTTACAGTAGCGAATTTCTTTCTTATCTATGTGCTATGTGTTACATTTATTTACATTCAGGATCAGCTGCCAGTCCCTGTACCAATCATCAATCCTGTGCAGGTCCTTTTTTAAATAGCTACAGTCTTCTGTACACAGTCGCGTCGTCTACAGATAGTTACATTTTTCCGCAAACTTCGGTGTATTGAAATGTGCCTCTCCTAAACAAGCAACCGTACTTCCACTCCGTGTACGGCTGGACTGTGCATCCGAGTATGTACATGTTAGGAAGAAAGTGTCACCATCATGTACGACAGACCACATTCTGCTTCCATCTCCATCACTTTTACCTAACATTTGCAACCATCCTATCAAATTAACTAAAGACTAAAATACCATGGACTAGCCCTTGTTCGTCAACTAACGTGGAAAAGCCAACTACCAACCATCAGACAGAAAGCCCACAATAAAGTTACCAGCTGACCGAACAAGGGGGTTGCTCCCCTCAGCATTCCTCCACGCCTACAAAGATTTAATCCGGCCTACCCTCCCCCATGCTTGCGTCACCCGTACCTCAGTCCCTCTACAGTAGGATTAATCCCTCCAAATTTTCGAACGACAAGCTCTCTATCTTGCTTTCCTCATTCGTTTTACAGTCTTCGCCAACTCCCGATCAGTTCATTGAATTGCCCACCACACGCTGTTTAGCGCCCGAAAACCTCAAACCACACACACACACACTTGTACGCATCGAACACTCTGCCCAGCCTATATATTCTGCTAGTCCAGCTCCAACAATCCCATCGTTTTCCTTCTAATTTCCAATCCTGATGTTCTATTGCATCTCTGTTAACACATTTCATCAATCCTTCACCTAAATACCCCCCCCCCCAAAAAATCACTCTCCTTGTCCTCTCCCAATGCAACCTCAATAGACTCACACTCCCCGGAAATCAAATCTATTATGATATTTATCGCTCTTATCACATCTAGCCCATTCGTCTTCGCATCACCCAGTCTACTATTATGAAGTAGAAATGTCAGGATAACACAGAGTCTACAGCCTCTCAAGTGATACGACTATCTGTCAAGAGCCGACTGGGCTCGGATGTCATGGTCGTAGCAGAATCCACCGATCACAAAAAAAAATACTACTTATAGAAAGCATCACTTGTAACATACATCTTCTGAATATGGAGTATTTTCTTACATTTTTCTTCGCCGTTGTCTACTTGACGAGGGCGTTAGACTTATCTTTATATAATGTTCTATTGTATCAGTGGCACTTGTCTTAGACATAAGAGTTGGAGATTGATTTATTATTAGCCTCCTGAAAAACGGTAAAATAATAGGCGTCCTCGTTATCTTTTCGTAATTCATTTTTCTTGTAAAACTTGGTCTGCTGACTTCAATCTCCTGAATTTTCCTTAACTCATTGAGTAAGCTACCCTCTGTAAACCTGCCCTCTTAACTTCCAAAACGGTATATGTAAATTTACGAGGCAATCACGATATTATAACCTCACGGCCGGCCTTGCTGCATTTTCGACTTGTCTTGCCTTTGCAAAACGTAGTGATACTGCTTGGCCTAAAGCACCTGTAAAATTTCGTAGCATGTTGCCCGAAAGAATGCAGACCTACAGTAATGCAACGTGGTATCATCGGAGAATCGAAAGCGAGGATGCTGTTTTGTTCGATTTACGTGAATTTTTTCATAAAATTTCTTGCGTGAGATGGACTTCGTCGTCCTTTTCTTCTTTGTAATTTTGTACAATTCATGTTTATCAGATAATGCCGTGTTACATCGTTGCTACTCTAATGTTTGTTTTGAACTTTACCATAATGAGACACTCTTTTCTCTTTCTTAACTGTTGCATACGGTATCATTAATTATAATCTGTGACTATACCTACGTCTGCTTCTCAAGCTGAGCTATGACTAGGGCACACAGGAGCAACAGCTGTACCGTATATTTAACGGCAATACACACATACCTGTCAGCAAGCTCTCAAAGTAGCAGGTGTCCTTTACATTCGGTGCTTTTACTTCTTATGTTCGTGACCCCACGGCCCTGTCATTACGAGTCCACCTTGCCCTGGACCTCCATCAGACAGCCGCCTACAGCCGGTTCGGAAACAGGCTAAACGGGATTCTGTAATGGCCTGTCATTGTGAAGACCTCTCTGCCGAGCTCTGAAAACATGCCAGAGCTTTCACGCCCCATTCTTTGTACACAACGGGAGCGTCGTAAGTGTTTGACAAAAACTGCGTTAGGATTAATTCAAGAGAAAATCTCTATGATTCACGTAATGAAGACAACAGCTATCAGAAATGAGACAAGATATTGTCTACTGCGGGACTGTTCTTCACTTCAGGGCAACTGACAATAAGTTAAGACTGAAATCAGCCTAACAAATTCCATCTACGTCAAGCTGTAAATCCATAATATTATGGTATTTCATGCTTACAGTTTATGCATGAACGTTCCATTCGAAACTATGCGTTACTAATGTCCTGTAGGAACAACCTGTGATGTGAATCTTTCGAGAATATTCATGGCGCTTTCACTAGATTAAGAAAACCAGGATTTATGCTTTGAAGCAGGTCCAAGCCATATTAGCATTTAGCTTCAAATGCAAAAGAACACCTCATTATGAAAAACATAGTCAACCAGAATGAACTGTCCTTATGCAGCAAAGCGTGCGCTGATTTAAAACTTCCTAGCAAATGAAAACTGGTTCCCGAACTGGAACTCGCCCCGAAAACTTTGCCTTTCTCTGTCACATACTCTACGGTCTGAGATTTTCAGACACGACTTGAAACCTGTCACAGCTCTCTTTTCACCAGTACCTGTTTCTTATCTTCCAAACTTCACAGAAGTTCTCCTGCGTACCTTGTGGGACTAGCACTCCTGTAAGCAAGAATATTGCCGAGAAATTGCTTAGCCACAGCGTAGGCGATTATTTCCCTGTGAAATTTCATTCTTCAGTGAAGTGTGGCTGTTTTGAATATTCTTTGCCATTTGTCTGCAATATCCTTTCGTCCAGGAGTGCTATTTCCACAATGTACGCGGGAGAACTTCCGTGAAGTCTGTAAAATAGTAGGCGAGGTACTGACGGAATTTGAGCCGTGAGGTCGAGTCCTGAGTCGTATTTGGATAGCTCAGTCGGTAGACCTCTTGCTCTCGAAAGGGAAAGGTTCGGGGTTTGAGTCCTGGTCGGGCATACAGTTTTAACCTCCCAGGAAGTTTCATAACCTACCATTCTGCACCAGATTAAGGGTTTGCTTTTAATAATGTACTTATAAACTGTTTATACTCCACTGTATCTTCTGATGTCTCTTTAAAGGCTGAGCGATAAAAGGCCTTTAACTAGAATAACAAAATAAATTGTCCCGTTTTTCACGCTGGCAGGAGGAGAGCTCATACTTGCTGAAATGTCAGGCACAGCCCTACGATTTCAGCATTTAGTAACCGTAAAATTTTCACTGCAGTTAAAAGTCCCCCATTCATTCGGGAATACACTGATACTTGAACAAGAGCAACAAAATTCTAAGTTACCTCTTATGTTGTAAGAGATTAGAATGTGTCCAACTGGCATTCCTATCTCACAGTCAGCAAGAAGATGTGGGATTCAGGCTAGTGTACGACCCTGTTAATTCCTCTAGCTCGTAGGGAAGTAACGTACAGGATTGCACTATGGCTTGTTAAGAAAAGTACAAATCTATATAGCCCTCTTATTTAAAGTATCTTTACATCCTGTTTAATGGTGCAATTCGCCACTCCAATTTTGATTTACTGAAAATTTTAATAGCGGTCACTTCGTTATATTAAAATTAATGATCTTAGCACTAAATACACATTACACCTAAATTGATCTATCAGAGATATAGGAAGATTTGTATATTTTGGAATAACACAGTCCTGTTGTAATATGTTTATTTGTGTTTGATGTTGAGTTCTGTCTAGATCAAATTACTAGATCAAGTGATATCAAAATCCATCTTTACTTCGAAGCTCTTCGGCTTGCAGACAAATGATGTTCACAGTTTATAGCTATGTGTCATATACTTTTCATTTGGCATATCACATGTTAACGCAGTTGTAAGCATCTGCATAATGTTAGCTTTTTAATTAAGATCTTGAAAATACGATTCAGAAAAATAGGCTTAACGTTAAGTGCAGAAACAGTTCCGTAGAGTAAAAGAGTTTAGCTTGCTGATGTGGACGATTTGGTGAGTAGATACTGCCTATAGCTTTTACTAGATGGGATGAAACTTGAATCCCACTGAGCAGTAGTGATCTTCCAAAAGCTTCAGGACGTAGTGACTGGCTCTCCCGGAGACCGCCACCTCCTGCTGCCCATTTGCTCCTGACACTCAGCCGTCAACTTCTCTTGTCCGTGTCACGTACTTTACATCCCCACAACCCACTCGACCTCAGCCCACACCTGTCATACTCCGACTGACCTCGCCAACTGCAGCCAGAAGGAGGCATTACCTTACACAATTTTTTACCGGCAAACACTCTGCTGCAAAAAGAAATATCCACTCTGCGCAAGATCTCCCTATGACATCTGTTTGGTCTGTACAGAGCGCCAACAATCCTGATTTTTTCTTGTGTTACGACTTGGGCTATATGGATTTATACTAACTCTATTGGCAAATCATGCAATTAAATTACAGGGACGTTATAATGAAACTTCAGCTACTTGAGAGCCCCCATGACAAATTATTAATCGTAGGACAATGAAACTTTGTCGAAACATTTGTAGGGACATGTGGAAGAGAAATAACAAATAAACCATTGAAAGACACACATTATAATTTCCACATGAGAGAGTAATATTTACTAATTTCGTACCATTTTTAAGCTCCAGGTTACAGAAGTTGCTCAATGTGACTACCATCTGCATCCACGACAGCCTGAAACTGTATTAGACATTACTCTACTGCTGTCCGAAACAAGGGTCGACCATGAAATGTTCAGCTGTAGTTGCACAGCACGTGCACCGCTTGTAGATTCTCAGCCAGGGCTACAGTAACTTCTTCAGCAATTTGTGGCGCTATTGGTCGTCGTGCACTCCCAGGAGGAATTCATGAATCGCCAATTAATTCTTCAACCCCCGTGCGGAAAAAGGGCGTCTCCGTATTCCTTTAATGCGTCAATATTCGCATAGAGCAGCGGCACTATTTCTGTTGTTTTGATAAAACAGCTTTTTGAGTGAAGCCCTGATCACCTTGTCCAGGCCCATGTTGACTGCCCGCAACTATGAGCACGATGATGCTTGTGTTTCAGTCCTATGTCGCCGAACCATTAGCGGCACATAACGGCAACACAGGGTACTAATGCTACTAGCAACGCACATCTTGCAACGCACAGTCTGAACATCACCCTTCTAAAGTCTTCCTGCTACATTGGCTCAAGTAGCGAAAATTTAATTACAACCACTCTGTACTTGTTTCAAAACTACACAATGTGAACCATAATCAACATTAATGATGACTTACAGTTTAAAAAATGCATGAGCTGGAAAGGGAATAACTTACAATATACTAATGCATAGTTTTGCATACTGATAAAATTTTCATGCGCTTCCAGCCCCGTCCAGTGGTTTAAAATCCACAAGCTTTTGGTCGAGTTCTCCTCAGCCATTGTCAAGTGATGACTGTGTGACTGTGGTGCTCGCCGCACCCCTTCAACTTTCTGATGGCCGGGTTCTAATTGTGCTTAGCTGCAGGCCACCGTCTTTATTGAGGGTGTTGTCAGAAATTTTTAACTCAATCACTTCTTCTATAACACTGCCCCACAAACTAGTAGTCCGCGTAGTAACATGCAATATGGTGTCCGTTTTCTAAAGCGTATTTCACCACCACTGATTTCTCAGGAATCCATAGGCGAAAACATCCCTCGTGTTCCACCTCCTCCCCCTTACCCAGTGTGGCTTCCGGCCCTCCTTCTCCGCTAAAGACCAAATCCTTGACCTCGTTCACCTTATCTCCCTCCAGCTCAACTCCTGTCGCTCTGCCATTTTTGTTTCCCTCGACCGCCAAAATGCCGATGACCGTGTATAGCATCCCGGTCTCCTCTTTAAACTCCAAACCTACGCCTTGCCTATCAATTTTGTCCACCTGATCGCTTCCTTCCTCACGCGCCGTCCTTCCTATGTCACCCTCCACAACACCAACTCCCGTATCTTTCATCCTGCTGCTGGTGTCCCCAAGGGCTCTGTCCTCTCCCCTCTACTTTATGTCTTGTATACGGCTGACATGCCCAAGCCACCACACCTGTCCACCTTCTCCAGTATGCTGATGACACTGCCTTCCTGGCTCTCTATCCTACCCTTCAATGGTCCCAACGCACCCTCCAGACCCACCTTAACCAGTTCACCACTTGGTGTAACCAGTGGTTCCTCTGTCTCAACCCCTCCAAAACCCAGGCAATCATCAGAGGCCGCACCACCTGCTCCTTCCGTCTCCATGATTTCTACCTCACACTTTATGGTCATCCCATCCAACTCACCCCCACCCTGAGATACCTTGGCCTCACCCTCGACTGTCACCTCACATGGATGCCTCACCTCCAGACCATTCAGCAGAAAGCCTGTTCCTGCCTCCGCCTCCTAAAACTCCTGTCTGACCAGACATGGGGATTGCATCCTTCCACCATCCTCCACACCTACAATTCCCTCATCCATTCTATCCTCTGTTATGCCAGCGTTGCCTGGATCTCCGCACCAACCCGCTTTTACGAGGCCCTCCATATCCTTGAACACCATGCGCTCCACCATGCCTTCCGTATCTGCCTTCCTTCACCCACATGGCTCCTGTATGAACTCATCCCCTTCCCCCACCTCCTCCTGTTCCTCCAAAATCTCCGCATACTTTACATTGTCCGCAGCCTTGATCACCCCCACCCCCTGGTTTCCTGCTTCCTCTCCACCCCCCTCCCCTCCCATCCATTGCCACGCCTCTATCGCTATATCCCTCCCTCTCTCCACCTACACACCCTCCATCTCCTTCACAGGGCAATTTCCAGCACCTCCCTCTCCCGCATGATGAACTCCACTGTGACATGTACCCTTTCTTCCAACTATAAGCTGGCCTTGTTCCCCCCCCCCCTCCCCAGGGCCCCCTTTTTTCCTCTCCCCTCCTTCTCCCTAGAATGGATTTTCGTCCTTCCTCCCCCCCCCCCCCTGAGCCTCTGCCCTCATCCTTGACTCTTTCCCTCCCACGTCCCTCCCTACCTGGACCTCTCTGGTGCGCCTCCCACCCATCTCCCCCCTCTTTTCCCCTCCCTCCCTTTTTCCCTTCTCCCTCCTCTCCTTGAGCCTGGCAGATCCTCCATTTTGATCATCGTGCCACGTCAGTGTTGTGTTTAGTGCTGTTTCTCCTGTGCATCAAGAGGTGTGATTTTAATTGTGTGCTGGTCGTGTAATTAGTGTTATTGTCAGTGTTTGTTATGTGCTACACCATCCATCGATTCTTTTATGCTCCGGTCATACTGCGCCTTGCTTCTTTTAATTGTCCCAGTGTGTGGTTTTTTTGTGTGTGCTACTTTTTTACGGTTTTTATGTCCATTTTACAGTCGCCCCCTTTTTTGTCTATTGTCTTCCATTATGTTCTTCCTTTTTGTATCTATGTTCACCATATTTTCTCCTTCATTATTTTTAAATGTCTTCTATTGTTTGTTCTGTCTTTTGGCTGAAGAGCAGCGCATGTGCTGCTGCCAGCTCGCCCTGATGGGGAATTGAAATACAATAAAGAAAAAAAAATCGTGTTCCACACAGCGCTGTTCAATAGTGTGTACAGTCTGTCCGATATAGAAATGTCTGCACCCACACAGTATTTTATATACTCCTGGCGTTCTGAGTCCAGCATCCTCTTTCGCAGGCCTCATTAGCTGTCGAATTTTAGCTGGTGTCCTAAAAACCGTATCGATTTTATAGCTCTTTAGAAATCGGCTAATCTTTCCTGTTTTTGAGCCACAGACTGGCAAGAATGCAAGTTCCTTCGCGCCTTTCTCGGAGATCATCTGCTTACGTTTCTTCGGCAAGATGGCTTGCGAAATCTGGCGGTTGTTGTAGCTGTTTCCTTTGAAGAATTTCGGTAAGTGGCTCAGTTCCTTTGGAAGGCTTTCAGCGTCCGAAATGCTTACCGCTCGATGCACCAATCTCCTCAGAACAGAACTTTTCTGCGAAGGATTGTAATAGCTGGTAGCATGCAGATATCGGTCTGTGTGGGTGGTTTTCCAATAAACGCTGCGCCAGCTTCATCTGCTCCGAGAGAGGATACATCATATCGGAAAGCAGTTGGATACAAACGGCCGCGAACTAGTGGTCGTCCACCGGAGGCTGACGGGGATGCCATCAGCTTTGGATTGGGACCGGATTAATTCAACTATACTAGCACAACAGATATCATCGAAGAGGAAAACCACAGAACGGCAGAAAGGAAAATTCAGTCGGCTTTCACAGGAAAAACCTGGGGCAGAAGGAAAATTAACAGAATGCGCTGTTTAAATATGATGACGAGTAACATCGACGCTGGTGCCATGTCGGCTCTCAAGAAGGGTCTTAACTTCGCACCATCTCCAAGAAGCATCCCTTTCGTTGACATCATAAGTGGTGTGGAGCACCGGTTTTTAAGTTTCCCAGTGAAACTGCACAAGAAATCCGTTATGAAGCGAGCCACATCCTTTCAAAACCCAAGCCACCAACCTCGAACTTGACAAGAGCTGAGCGTAACGGTCTTCACGAGCTACGCAACGATCCTCTCATCGCAGTTTCACCAGCGGACAAGGGCAATGTAGCCGACATTATGGAACGATTCAACTATGACGCAAAGATCCTGTTGATGCTGCAGGAGGAGACGTATCAAAAACTTTCAAGGGACCCAACATCCAGAATAAAGCTTTTAAAGCGGTCTTCACTGGAAGAGAATGTTGTTAAAAAACTCATCCCTCAGGCGCCTCGTCCACCTACTTTGTATGGCCTTCCCAAGGTTCTTAGGGGCACATTCCTCTACGCCTCATCGTTAGCACCATTGAATCACCAACGTACAGACTAGTTAAACATCTGGCCAACCTCCTTACTCCGCACGTTGGTCATTGTGAGCACCACATCAAGAATACGACCGACTTCATCAGTCGAATTAAATGCTTGCGTCTCGGTGAAGGAGATATGATGGTCAGCTTCTATATGGTGTCATTGTTCAGGCGGGTTACGTTGAACTACAATATGACAGACATTTTAAACGCTCAGTAAACATGGAGTATCTCCTTGTTCGAAACGGATATGTATGACACACGTAACGTCATTGTGTAGAGTGTGATTATCCAGAGCAACAATGCAGTATAAGAGATAAATGAACTCTTAATTACTGTGTACATGGGCTGCATCACGTTCCTGCAGAGGAATTCGATTAGCAAAGCATTTTCTGAAAGCACTCCTTTCAAGGACCATTGAGACAATAAAACGGTTTATGGCCTTCACGAAGACGAAATACGTCTGCTGTCACTTAGCTAGGTAAATCAAGATTCAACTACAGGAAAAGAACGAAAGAAAGAGGTGTATGACATTGTTAGCTGGGAGACCACCAGGGGTAGATTCAGTCACCTAGCTGGAAACGGTGATTTTCCTCCACACACAAAGGCCCCTTTTCTCGTGTTTATCTGCTGAGTATAAGTCACAGTGGTGGATATGTGTATAGCGAGGTATCATGTCCGGTGTATAAAGAAGGGAAAAAGAAGAGAATGAAACCTGGTGCCGGCCCATAGTACCCATAGTGAGAAATTGCAGAGAGGTTCGGAATTTAATGAAGTAGAGTGGCGCAAATTTTGATGTTTAGGAACACTCCGCCACAACCTTTCCTCCTTACGCCGACCAATGACTGATGGTGACGATTTCTTCTACCGCTAGGATTCGAACCAGCTACCTCTGACTGAGCACCAACGTAAAGGCGTGCCCAAGCGACCTCGGTGTGTCGATGTGAATACCAGTGTAGATGCTATCATAGCCACTGGAAACACACGCTTCTGAATCATGTCGTGGGCGGTCAACATGATACGGCATCGTCATGAAGGCGCCTGTGCTCGGTAGTGAATGACGTCACCCTTATGGTGGCTGCAGCAATGGCAGACCTAAGCTGAGATGGGTCCTGCTCCTTCGAGTACATCCGTCGACGGCGAGCCTTGTGGTCCTTGGCTGGACCTTTCAGATCTCGATCGCTTTGGTTAAAAAATTTTGCCCAGGTCTGTAAGCAACTGAAGCATGTATATTTAACCATCTGACAATCTCTGTATGAAACTGTCTTGTCTCCAAACCGTCAACGACCTTCAATAGCAGTTCGTCTGGCATATGCTGCCCTGCGCCGTTCGACCAAATTGATTACTCCGGGTAAAGAGAAATGTTCGATACGAGTCGTCGGCTTTGGCCAGTGACATAAAGTGGCAGCTGTCGCGTCATTTTCTCGTGCATATATTCACAGTTTTGTTGTTAGCTGGCGAAGCCAACGAATATGGAAGTAAAGAATAAAATCTGGTTGTGGTGGCAGATTTATCTGTGGCGTAGTCCGAGGAATAAGTTAGGATGGAAGGCACCAGTTTGGTTGTGAGTTGGCAAAGCCAACGAATGTGAAAATAAAAGGTATGGTTGTGGTGACATACTGATCTGCTGCTTAGCCTATTCGAAAAAAGTCACCAGTAACATCAAGTTACAGTCGCCGTGTCGGTTACGGCGTTTGTCGCATGTTTCCTATATCACTGTCCAAAACCGACGACTCGTATCGAGAAGTGCACTATATCCAGTTATTCCAGTTGCCTTCTCTCATTTTTTCCAACTTCCGTCTTACTCTTGAACATTTAGATGATTGCCACGTGCAGATGGCTCAAGCAGATTGTGATGCTTCATGTTTGTATGTAATAGTTTCGTGCAACACTTCTCAGGTTTTGTGGCTCTACTTTATAAAGCCCCGGGTTTTGTCCTTTGACGCTAAATTATGGAAGTCAATGTAAATTAACGTTTGAGATTTGTGCTATGTAAGACCATCTGGATTTATTCAGCAGTCCTCGTCTTCCGTAACAGTTCCTCAATTCTTTAATTTTAAGTAAAGAGGAGAAAGATGTTCCATTAATCGTTGCATAAAGAACGAAAGATGATTCTTATAACATTCTCGTCTGGACATTAATGTAACATGAGAGTAGCTTTTGCCGAGACATACAGGGTGTAACGAAAGTGTACGGCGCAAATTGCAGGACATATTCCTCACACTTAGACGTAGAAATTTGTTATATGAACATTGGTCTGGAAATGCTTTGTTTCCGTGTTACAACTCATTTTCTGAAACTCATTAATCATAGGAAACATACACGAACAAGACGCACCAGCATACCGCATGAAACTCTTTCTCACATATGTTCAGCATGCCTTCCGTTCATCAACACGGCGTCGTAGGAATCTCGGATAAGCTAATGTATCCCTGGTGTATTGCGTATTGTTTCGCAGCCATCCATATTACGGGCACAGAGACTCTGGTCATCTTGTACTGGAGTTCCATACACAAGAGCTTTCGTATGCCCCACAAGTAAAAATCCAGTGGGTTTAGGTCCGTAGAGCGTGGAGGCCAGTTAATTGGTCCATCTCTACCTACCCATATGTCACCGAATCTGTTCTGAGACTTACGTCTTCCCTATAACCCCGCTCCAACCCACCCACTCAAAAAAAAATAAAAAAATGCAGGCTAGAACCCTTGGAGGCCTTGAAGCAGGTGAGACACAGATCATAATCTCACCAGAGTTACAGCCTCGTCCAGACGCCTTGGAAGCGTTGTGAAATGCACATCGTAGGCTAATACAAGGCCAGCCAAGAGAAACCGCTCCACAGTAGCAACGATACCTGGCTTTAACTGCAACTTGAATGTAACCACTCCTCCCAACAGAGCCGTCTGCAAAAATTGTAAGCGGCAAGAGATTCTCGGTTTCCTACAAACTTTATATCGTAGGTTCCAAGCATTCCAAACGTCCGACGATGTTTTCCCGCTCACTACAACACAGAAAGTGGCTGTTTATTGTGGAACAAGAAATATTGAATTCGGGAAATGAGCGAATAGATGAATATGGTATTCATTGATGAACCCCGTTTCAGTTCGCAGGCTGATTCTCGTCGCACTCTCATCTGGAAGGGACGTAGTAGCCGACACAGTCTTAAAAATGTCGTGGAAAGAGACGACCAGCTGGTCGATCGGTGACATTTTGTCAACGTCCAGGGGAAATGTCTCAACCCCACGTGCGTTTGCTCAAGTCTTTCTGGATTGATTTCTCGCAGGCACTGACACCTGCCGTATGGACTGATCTATGAGCTCTCCAGATCTGAATCAGATAGAGCAGCGTGTCTGGGATATACTGCTGACCATCAGCCTTTATCAAAGATCCTTTCTAAAGCTCCGCACAGCCGTTTCTCCGAAAGTGGAATGACTACTCTCGAACCATCAGCGTCAATGCCAAGCGTGTGGCAATCATATGCCTATTAACATTTTTATTGTGTTGAAACAGATTTTCACTTTCTTTTACTTTCCTGATTAAGCTACTGAACATTGCTCATTACGTTTCTCATATGTCTTGCGGCTAAGTACCATCGTATTCTGTAGCTCATCAGAAATCCTTTTCAGGAAAATTGCCCTTGGTTATTAAGCGAGTATGAATGTTCTCACCTGTTTGTGTTATCAAAGAAGATTGTAAATATGACCAACGCCACACTATTTAATAATATTTCTTTGGTAAGATCAGTAGCGCGTGAAAGAAATAGCTGCTGCCAGTGTTTCCTTCTTCGTGGTGGTAATATTTACACTTCGTCTGTTCATAATCTTGAGATAAAACTGTTTAAAAATTATATCTGTTTCCTTTGGCTCAAATGGCTCTGAGCACTATGGGACTTAACTTCTGAGGTCATCAGTCCCCCAGAACTTAGAACTACTTAAACCTTACTAACCTAAGGACATCACACACATCCATGCCCGAGGCAGGCTTAGAACCTGCGACAGTAGCGGTCGCGCGATTCCAGACTGTAGCGCCTAGAACCGCTCGGCCACTCTGTTTCCTTTCCTTCCACTAATAAATTACAACCGTGGTTTCTCCAATATAACAGCTATACCATTGTATCACCATTACGTTACAGAACATAGCCATCACAAATACAAGGTGAAGAAAAAATACCGGACTTGGAGGTAGCCTTGCGACTCCTCATCCAGATCGAAGACAAAAGGTTTTGTAGCAAAATCAGATCAGGTGCATTTTGAAAAATGTATGAAAACATGGAACTGACAACAGTCACATCTTAAAGCGCATCAGAATGTACAGAATAACTCGTATCGTGTCCCCACTACCAAAGTAGAGAGAGTTAACTGCTGCGATATCAATCGCACATCCACCATGGCGCTATGATCGAATCCTCGTCAGGTTCCTTTCTTTTACTTTCAGACGTCCGTTCCCTACTTCTTGTTGTTCATAAGCAGGACATCATTTTGTCGTATGACAATGGTGTCCTTAAACAGCATGCATGTGTCTCCTAACCGCGCATTGCACAGCTGTAACTGGTCCTGTCTAGTTCAGGTAGCGCGGCTTCTCCATGGAGTACACAAGCGAAGAATACGTCGACATGCTTTCGGTGCTGGGTGAATACGATAACCAAGCTGCTACTGCTGTTTCTGCTCGCGCGTGCGCTGCATGGTACCATCAAAGGCGCTGTCCCGATAAGAACGTTTTCCGTCGCCTGGAGCAACGCCTTCGAAAACCCGTAACCTTTGCTCTCAGGTAATGAACGATTCTTGAAACTGTTCCCCAATCATCTTGGCGTAGTACCCATGATATTGCAAGGCAGTTCCAGATATCTCAAGGACAGGTTGTTTAAGTGTTGCACGATGAAGGACTAGATTCATACTATTACTCATTAACTCAACACTACCGCCCAGAAGACCGCATTTGACGAGTACAGTTTTTTGAATGGCTTTTGCACCAAGTGGAACATAACGAACAAAAAGAAAAGGTTCAAATGGCTCTAAGCAGTATGGGACTTAACATCTGAGGTCATCAGTCCCCTAGACTTAGAACTACTTAAACCTAACTAACCTAAGGACATCACACACATCCATGCCCGAGGCAGTATTCGAACCTGCGACCGTAGCAACAGTGTGATTCCGGACTGAAGCGCCTAGAACCGCTCGGCCACAAAGGCCTGTGATAACGAACATTTTATGAATAACGTGATATGGACTGTCGAATCTAGCTTCACTCGTGAAACTATTTTCAAACTCCACAACAGCCAGTATTGGCCGGAACAGAACCCACTTATCACCCGTGAACGTGGTTTTTAGGCACGCTTTGGCATAAACCTATGGGCTGTAATCGTCGGAGGTGTACTCTTGAGCCCTTACCTATTGCCGGACAAGTTGAATGCACACCTGTACCGTATGTTTCTTTGCAATACTTTGCCTGACGCACTAGAAAAGTGCACCGCTACAGTTTGGAATGAATGTGCGTAACCAGTGCTTTTTTTTCTAAAAAAAAAGTTTGAGGGTACTCCAATATGGGATAAAATTGGTTATATACAACTGAAGCATGGGATACTACCCGTCTGCTTTTAGCCATGACGTCATCGACATGTCGAACTACAAAATAAAAAAATGGTATCGGGCTCTTCAGTTGACTTTACAGCTCAAATGACGCAGGCGATACCGAGAAACACACAAACATACAAGAGAATGTGGTATCGAACACTTCAGTTATATCACGTCAAATGAATCATGCAATTTGACCGTACACAAATCCGTTTAGCACTACCATCGCCCACTATTAGCGTGTGAAGGTACTACATGCTACATGCTTGTCGAACTGGCTGCCAGCGATTCAGTTGTCGAGAACGGTTGCTGCAGCTTCGAAATGCTTGAAACAGTCAATGACATCGATTTGCCCACCAGAAACTGTATTGGTATCGTTCGTATTGCAATTACCAACACGAAAAATGAAATAAAAAATTTACATCCGTGAAATAAATCTTTGGCAATCTTCCAAGTTCTCAACATTGTAAAAAAATTACTTTGTCGACGAAAACGTTTAGTGGTACGCATCCCCCAGCGTTCCCCAGAAAAACAGTACTACGCGTAACGATTTAAATGAAGTGTTTTCAAGGAAATGGATTGGTCGTGGAAGTCGAGTGTTTTGCCTCTACAATCACCAACATTAATCCACTACATTTTTATTTGTAGGACACTTAAAGGAGCAAGTTCATAGTACTCCACCCATGGATGTACACGACCCAATAGCTCGTTTGCATGCTGCTTCGGCACTGGTGGATGCAGTGAGTTGCGCAGGATTCAGCAAAGTATGATCCAGCGAGTGGCGAAGTGTTTGCAAATGCAAGGTGGGCGCTTTGAACATCTTCTCTAAAATGGTTGTTGCTTGTACTGTCTCTGTGAAGATGACAGTGTACACAAAAAAAAATCTCCTGTGGTACTACGGCCTGGTGCATGTCTTTCAATTGGTTGCCACTTCGGCGACCTGCGTGTCCCAGACGCACAGAACTGAGTTACAATAGCCACTGTTATTTTCTGTTGCTTTATTTGTGTCACGTACGAAACAAAGTGGTCGTTTACGTCTATAAGAATTTCATGTTATGTCTTAACCTTAAAACAAAAGTAACAGTAACAGAATGAAATACAAAAGATACCGCATTTTAGAGGTGTAAATTGGTTGCAATTTGATGTTTTAACCAAAAAAGAAGTTCGGCGCGAACGCGACTCGAACATCGGCGAGTTTGGGAATCCGCTCGATTCGGTATCGCCTCGCCTCACTGACCTAATAGGAGAGCTCTGGTACAGTGTAGAGTTCGTTCTACCTGTTCTTGGTCACATACAGACAGTTACAGCGTTGCCAGAGCCTCCTTATTTAAAAAATTGCATTTCTGTTAATCGTACTGGGGAGAGTAGGTTTTGCTGCATACACTTTTGACTTGAATTGGAATGAGGAATTGCATGCCGACCTCCAAGTGCGGCATTTTTTCTTCATACTGTATGAAGGCCTCCAACTGCTCGTCATTTACAAACAATGTACGAATTGCGATTCCTGGAAACAGTCTGTCCGATTTTATTTCCAAACCTCGGCCTGTTTCTTCGATCGTCACTATTTGCAACAATTACCATGTTTAACCGCTGAAAATGAAAAAAAGCAGTCTTCTTTCTCACTAGTGTTCATAATTTTACAAATAGTGATATGTTTTCGTACATTTACATACTAAACGTTTCTCGAAAAATAGTGCGGTTAATTTACAAACACCAGAAAAAAGGCTGACTGATGTCTGCTGAAGAAGTTATTGATGATTTTCAGGTATTAGTAATAATCTTCACTGTTAATACATTAAACGTATTAATTGCGTTTCAGTATTTTCTAGCAGTCCTATAGCGCTCATTCAACTAGCCTTCTAATATTCTTGCAATACTGTTGCTGCACATACGTATCATTCTTCCGCAAACAGGGAAGACCACCAGATAACGAAAAACAACGAGATGATGCGTGTGTTTCATTTCTGTAGAGTGCGCCTGTCATTGGTCAACACAGTCGTCAATACCACGTAGAAGCAGGTGGCCTAAGACACCGATGGGAAAATACGTCCGCTTACAAGCGGCGTGAGGGCCCCCTTCGTGACTTCTGGGAGAGATGAAAATACTGCATCCTTTTATACGACAGTTAATAATTTTCTTTGACTTTTGACAAATGTCATAGAACGCAGCTGCCACAGAGAGGTTTTAAAACACTGGATTGCGTCACCGTTGCAGTCAAGGACGTGACGTAATCCACAACACTGTACTTCACGGAACAGCGATCCGACATGACTACATTAGCTTTCACGGTGTTTTCTTGTGGACTTCATTAAGTATCTGCATTCAAGATCTCTGCAGTCTCACTGTTCACTCGCGTCAGTCTTTTTGCTATTACAGGAGGTCGCTCCGTACTCGCATGATTTTTCCAGGATCCAGACGGCAGAAGATGGGGCTGAATATGGAAGGAAGGAGAGGCTGGAACAGTAGATGTGGAGGAGAGGGAAGTGCCGGGAATGATATATGAATCCACCTCTTAAGGTGTCCTCATAGAGTTCGGAACTGATAGCGATTTTTCAATTGCTCGTTGTGTTAGTCACCTCACTTTGTGGTTGGATCGCCCGTTTTGCCGTCACGCGTTCTTCCTTCATAAACAAAAGCAACAAACTCCAAATTTTCAAATCAAATACAGATTTAGTAAGTCCAGTCGACAAAAATTAACTATGATTTTACAATATTTCTATCGCTTAGATGTGAATGGTCAGTACAATTTATCGAGGGCATCTTTCGATGACATAAATGGTGCTCTTCCTGTGCTCTGCCACAGATAGTGCTCTGTACAAATGAAATGCAACATCTGATGATAGTGAAGGGACATTACGTAGAACAACTGTCTTGTAATTTAAATTGCCATCGGCAACCACAGCTGATGTGGGAATAGTTTTGCTCTTACAAAAGCAGATTAAATCTAATTTGTAGAAAATGCTTGGATTAAAGACGACTTTTATTTCTCTGTGAGCGCCACTCGCATTCGAATCTTCATCGATTATCCAGACATCATTCGAAGACGGATACTACGGAAAAACGCGGAACAGTGTTCACACGATTTCAAAATTTCAGTCGGGAGTAAGACGTCAGATGTGAACTACGACTCGAAATACACGAAATGAGGTGATATTAAAATCATCAACGAATAAATGTAGGAGAATTAATCGGCTGGAGCACTGGATGAGAACATACGAGGGTTGCCCAGAAAGTAATGCGCCGCATTTTTTTTTTCCTTCAACAATTCTTTATTGAACATAATGAGAATTACACACGCAAAAGAATGGTGTCTTATCTACAAACCCTATTTTTCCACGGTATCTTTTGTATTTCCTTCTCGTTCTATGACCTTCCTCCCACGTGAAACAAGGGCGTGTATGCCTTGTCAGTACCAATCCTTGTCCTGGTGACGGAGCCAGTGCTTCACAGAGTTAATCACTTCCTCATCGACCTCAAAACGTCTTTCACGAATGGCATCCTTTAATTTGTCGTCGCGAATGTCAACCTCAGCTCGCTGCAACATGTCAGGTGTGACGGCTGCAAATCGTGGAGCTCCGCTGAACCGCCTTCTGATAACCTCACCCTCCGTGACCAGCAACTAACTACTTCTGTCGACAGTAGATGCTCCATAGACTTTGCACAAGCGTTTGTGAATATTCCTCACAGTTTCTTTCTCCGTAGTGAGAAATTCAATAACAGCATGTTGCTTGTAACGTACATCACCTACAGACGCCATTTTGAAACTGTCCTGCAGCTACGCTGTGTCGGAAGCGACGGAAATTTGGCGCGCTCACTCAGGACACTTCAAATAATACATACGTAACGTTTCGCGTTCGTAGCATTGTTTTCGCCTGAGAAAAAAAAAATGCGTTGCATTACTTTCTGGGCAACCCTCGTATTTCATAGTAAAAGATCCAGCAGAAGGAATCCTGATGGGACGAAAAGCCATAAGAAGGAATCTGTAACTCCTGACAGATCATATTAACATAAATTTTGCATTTCTGAAGCAAAAAGATGGCAGAAAAAGCGAAAGATAGAAGAATTCTTTCCAATGAACCACGAACTCTACAAACGTAACCATCTCGTCTCGAAACACGTTCTTCACTCGTGGCTGCAGCGCTGATGAAGATATGAACGCTGACAGAGAACTCGTTTGCTTCTCATAGCTTAATGGATCAGAGAACTGTTATCCACCCTTGAAAACACTCAGGCTCTCATAAGGTGTATGATCGCACAGGGTAGCAGTCCAAGCTTCTGCAGAACGCTGCGTGCTGTTAGTAACGGCGTGAACAAGTCCTGTGGGTATCGACGTCAATTGCCTTCGAGAAGTGCCCATAAGCAGGATGCCAAAGTCTATAAGGTGTGTTCTATAAGGACACCTGACGTGTGCTAGGTAGGTCCCCTACCAACGACAGTCATGTCAACCAAACACGAGTTTCTCGGTCATTCGGTGGTACCCGCTGTGTCTTCAGAAAGGCACTCCAAGTCGATTGCAACTTCTTTGACGGTCCGTAACTCGTTTCTTCTGCTTGCAATCGTCGTACATCCCTCCTCCGTATTTAATAGGGTAAATATTGTACTGAAAGGTGCTTGTTGATTTAATCTGACTAGTGGCACTATAAAGCCGAAGGCGTTGTCGCTGTGGTAACACCTGTTCCCATCAGATCACCGTAGTTAAGCTCTGTCGGACTTGGCCATCATTTGGATGGGTGACCGCCCAGGGTGCCGAGCGTGGTTTGCAGGCGGATGCCCTCAGCCATTGTGAGGCCAATTGAGAAGCTGCTTGACTGAGAAGTAACGGCTCTGGTCACGAAAGCTGACAACGGCTGGGAGAGTTGTGTGCTGACCACGTGCCCCTCCATATCCTCATTCAGTGATGCCTGTAGGCTGAGGATGACACGGCGGTTAGTCGGTACCATCGAACCTTCCGAGGCCTGTTCGGACGGAGTTGACCTGAATAGTAGTATAAATCTTCGTAAGTATCAGGGGTTCATAATCGATAATCACTTGTCAACAGTAACAGCTGATAGCTTCTGTCCTACTACACTCCTGGAAATTGAAATAAGAACACCGTGAATTCATTGTCCCAGGAAGGGGAAACTTTATTGACACATTCCTGGGGTCAGATACATCACATGATCACACTGACAAAACCACAGGCACATAGACACAGGCAACAGAGCATGCACAATGTCTGCACTAGTACAGTGTATATCCACCTTTCGCAGCAATGCAGGCTGCTATTCTCCCATGGAGACGATCGTAGAGATGCTGGATGTAGTCCTGTGGAACGGCTTGCCATGCCATTTCCACCTGGCGCCTCAGTTGGACCAGCGTTCGTGCTGGACGTGCAGACCGCGTGAGACGACGCTTCATCCAGTCCCAAACATGCTCAATGGGGGACAGATCCGGAGATCTTGCTGGCCAGGGTAGTTGACTTACACCTTCTAGAGCACGTTGGGTGGCACGGGATACATGCGGACGTGCATTGTCCTGTTGGAACAGCAAGTTCCCTTGCCGGTCTAGGAATGGTAGAACGATGGGTTCGATGACGGTTTGGATGTACCGTGCGTGTACCGCCAAACACGCATACGACCATCATTGGCACCAAGGCAGAAGCGACTCTCATCGCTGAAGACGACACGTCTCCATTCGTCCCTCCATTCACGCCTGTCGCGACACCACTGGAGGCGGGCTGCACGATGTTGGGGCGTGAGCGGAAGACGGCCTAACGGTGTGCGGGACCGTAGCCCAGCTTCATGGAGACGGTTGCGAATGGTCCTCGCCGATACCCCAGGAGCAACAGTGTTCCTAATTTGCTGGGAAGTGGCGGTGCGGTCCCCTACGGCACTGCGTAGGATCCTACGGTCTTGGCGTGCATCCGTGCATCGCTGCGGTCCGGTCCCAGGTCGACGGGCACGTGCACCTTCCGCCGACCACTGGCGACAACATCGATGTACTGTGGAGACCTCACGCCCCACGTGTTGAGCAATTCGGCGGTACGTCCACCCGGCCTCTCGCATGCCCACTATACGCCCTCACTCAAAGTCCGTCAACTGCACATACGGTTCACGTCCACGCTGTCGCGGCATGCTACCAGTGTTAAAGACTGCGATGGAGCTCCGTATGCCACGGCAAACTGGCTGACACTGACGGCGGCGGTGCACAAATGCTGCGCAGCTAGCGCCATTCGACGGCCAACACCGCGGTTCCTGGTGTGTCCGCTGTGCCGTGCGTGTGATCATTGCTTGTACAGCCCTCTCGCAGTGTCCGGAGCAAGTATGGTGGGTCTGACACACCGGTGTCAATGTGTTCTTTTTTCCATTTCCAGGAGTGTAGTACACATCAGAAACTTGTCCAACCAGATATTGCATCTTTTACTGCTTTTAATTGACCGTCAATCATAATCATAGTGGTCATACCGGGTTCTAACTAAATTATGATTCACCTTAACTCTGCAACTGAGATAGAGTATTCTCAATCTAACCCTACACACGATAACGCCAACCCGGTACAGCCTTATGGAGACGACTACGTAATCTTTCAGTGATATTTGCGGCTTTAAGACTTATACTACTACTGTGGCTGCACTGGGACAGACTAACACTTTTACTGCCCTTATCTTGGAAAGCTGACATTAAATTTGACAACAAAATTATGATGAACTGCTAAGCATCATTATCCGGTATGAATTCGTACCAGAGGGAAAACAGACGGGTAAAAATAATCAGCACGTTGAGGGCTCTGTATGTTAAGGGAATGGATTCCAAGATTCGATAGAATGTTAGCCATGCAGGCACAAGGCATGCTTAGTTAGATAAGTTATGGAACGTGGCTAAAGGAACTGAGACATCAGCAGAAAGTTCTACAGAGCAAGCACGGGTCATGATCGGAGTGGCTAAGTTAGTACACCGTTAATTAAAGCTTCGGTAGACGGTAACAGGGTGGAGATCTTAATGGACCACGCTCTTCTAAAAGAACTGATTGGTCACTTTCGCACACTGAAAGCGTGGCTCTAAGTAGACTTATTCTGTATGTACGCACAATCAAAACAAAACTGAGCAACACAGAATGTTCATTCCGATGAGTACTGACGCTGACAAATCCCACCGTGGTCTAAACTCCTCACTAACCTTGCTTACAACTACACGTTTTCTTACCGTTTCAGCTTACAAACTGAATCAGCTCCGCACGGCAGCAACCTCTGAAATCTTCCATCAGCCTTCTGCTACGTCCTACGTAGATGTGATATAAACAACAGCCTATATATATCTGATACTTTCAACACCGAAATTACTGTCTATAAGTTCCCACCGCTATCTGATTCGACTCTACATCTTCCCACAGCTATCTATCTATACTCTACATCACAATTAACTCTCCACCATCCACACGCATCTGGTCCTTATCGCTCCCCACACCTATCTGACAGTCCTCTATGAAGCTCCACAGTTATCTCTCTTTCGGTCAACGAAAGACACGGTTTCTCGCTTCGTTTTTCGTAGCCCTACTTCATCAATCCACTGTCACGCTTCTCTTTGTTCCGCTCTAGGCCAATCAGAGCCCGTGAAATGCGCGTAGTAATACAGCTTTTAGACTCTCTTGCGAAAAGAGAAAGGTACCAGATCCTTCTAGAAGCTTGTATCAAGAGATCCTAAAAGCCAGTGAACGTCCCGCCTAAAAATTCTGTGTGGAAGCTCGTTTATCCATCCGCGTGCGCCTCACGAGTCACGCAGGTCACACAAGAATGTGCCAAGGCTCATTCCGACCGTTTTTTAAGTGCGTCCGTCCTCTTATTCTCCAACTAAATGTAACAGACATTCGTTGTCCTCCTCTAGCAAGTCATCTACAACTACATATACATGGATACTCTGCAAATCACACTGAAGTGCTTGGCAGAGATTTCATCGAATCACCAACACAATAATTCCACTCTCGAACAGCGTGCTGAAAAAATGAATACATATATCTCTCCGTGCGAGCTTTGATTCCCGTTATTTTATTGTGAGACTCTGTTGGTTGTGCTGTTGTTTTCCCTGATCGAGTCGTCAAGTTACGGCTTCCTGCAGCGTTTACCATCTTTGATACCGAATTGTTTGCGATGTTGCGGGCATTGGAGTAGATGAGATGTGTTCCCAGTCTTAAGTTTCTCATCTGTTCTGACTCCCTGAGTGCCCTTCAGACCATGCAACACTTGTACCCAGCGGATACGGTCGTCCAGAACATCCATGATGCCCTACTCCACCTGCAACGGCAGGGGAAGGAGGTTTCTTTCTGCTGGGTGCCGGAGCACGTGGGTATTAGGGGAAACGAACTGGCGGATGTGGCTGCCAAAGATGCATGTTCCCTCTCTCACGTTGTTGAATGTGCCGTCCCCCTCCATGCTGTTACCTCCCTTTTGCGTTTTCGTGTTATGCGTCAATGGGAAGAGGAGTGGCTGGCAGTCGGTAAAAATAAGCTGCGTCTGGTCAAGGCCACCACACGGCCATGGCGTACGTCCTACCAGTCATGCAGGCGGGATGAGGTTCTCCTCACTCGCCTCCGCATCGGGCACAGTCCCTTAACAAACGGTTTTTTACTCCGGCGGGAGGACCCCCCAATCTGCAGTGCTTGTGGCGTCCACATTACGGTCCGCCACATTTTACATTCCTTTAATTCTCTGACCAGAGGGCGGTGGTTTCCTTGCCACCGGAGTTGCCCTCTATTTTGCAAGACGACGCAACGACTGTGGTTAAGGTCTTACGGTTTTGTGTCCTGTCCAGTTTGTTGCCTCGGATTTTAGGGAGAGGATTTTAATGTGCTGCTGGGTGACTGGCTCACCCAGGCTTTAGGTAAGAGGTCCGCCAGTCACGATTACCTACTTGTTTCACTTCGATTTCTGTTCTCTTTTCCTTGTGTTTCCTTTCCTCTTTTAGTGCGTTTCTTCTCCTCTTGTTTTGCCTCTGTAGGTGAGGATTTTGAACTGCGTCAGGTCTGTGTCTTTTAGCCGTTCTCCTTGTTCGGTGTCCGTCTTCGTCCCTTCATTGCATGTGTTCCTGTTTCTATGCGTTTGGGCGCTGATGACCACGCTGTTTAGCGCCCGAAAACCTCAAACCACACACACACATCGTTTCTCCCTCTGTAGGTGGAAGTCAACGAAACATCTCCGCATTCGGAGGAGAAAGTTTGTAATTGAAATTTCGTGAAAAGCTCCCGCCGCAACGAGAAACGCCTTTGTTTGAATAATGTCCACCCAAAACCCTGTATCATGTCCGTGGCACTCTTTCCACTGTTTCTCGGTAATACAAAATGTGCTGCTCATCTTTGAACTTTCTCGATGTGCTCCGTTGATCCTATGTGGTAAGGATCCCATACGGCGCAGCAGTACTCCAAAAGAGGACGGACAAACGTAATGTAGGCAGTCTCTTTAGTTGACCTGTTGCATCTTCTAAGTGTTCTGCCAATAAAACACAGTCTTCGTTTTCCTTCCCTACAATATTATCTATGCACTCTTTCCAATTTAAGTTGTTCGTAATTGTAATTCCTAGATAGTTAGTTGAATTTACGGCATTTAGATTTGATTAATCTATCGTGTAACCGAAGCACTCAAGTGGATGGCCTCACATATTTCAATATTTAGGATCAATTGTCAATTTTCGCACCACACGAATGTCTTTTCTAAATCGTTTTGCAATTTGTTTTGATCTCTTGATGACTTTACGACAGCATCATCTGGAAACAATCGAAGACGGCTGCTCAGATTGTCTCCTAAATCGTCTGTATGCATAAGGTGCAGAAGATGTCCTGTAACACTGCCTTGGTAAACACCAGAAATCACTTCAGTTTTACTCGATAACTTTCCGTTAGTTATTATGAACCTTGACCTCTCTGGCAGGAAATCTCGAATCCAGTCACCTAACTGAGACGATATTCCATAAGCACGCTATTTGATTACAAGCCGCTTGTGAGGTATAGTGTCAATACCCTTTCGGAAATCTTGAAATACGGAATCAATTAGAAATACCTTGTCAATAGCTCTCAACACTTCGTGTGAGTAAAGAGCCAGTTGTGTTTCACAGAACGATATCTTCTAATCCATGTTGACTGATTGCCTATAGACCATTCTCTTTGAGTTAATTCATAATGTTCGAACAAAATATATGTTCTAAAATTCTGCTAAGTATCGATGTAAATGACATGGGCCTGTAATTTAGTTGATTACCCCTGTTGCCTTTCTCTAATATTGGTGTGACGTGTCCAGGTTTCCACTCTTTGGGTACATGTCATTCGTCTCAGACAGGAGAAATTCGTCCCAACAACCAGCTAAACTTATATTTTCATGCAAGGTAGTGAACAAGCACAGAGTAGAGATTGCTAATCATAAAGTGCACTTAAAAAATAAAACAGGTTACACAAACACATCCTCTGGGTTTATTTTAAAAATAGTCGTTGTTGTTGTTGTTTTGGTCTTCAGTGCAGAGACTAGTTTGATGTAGCTCTCCATGCTACTCTATCCTGTGCAAAGCTTCTTCATCTCCCAGTACCTACTGCAACCTACATCCTTCTGAATCTGCTTAGTGTATTCATCTCTTGGTCTCCCTCTACGATTTTTACCCTCCACGTTGCCCTCCAATACTAAATTGGTGATCCCTTGATGCCTCAGGACATGTCCTACCAACCGATTCCTTCTTCTAGTCAAGCTGTGCCACAAATTTCTCTTCTCCCCAATTCTATTCAATACCTCGTCATTAGTTATGTGATTTACCCATGTAATCTTCAGCATTATTCTGTAGCACCAAATTTCGAAAGCTTCTATTCTCTTCTTCTCTAAACTATTTATCGTCCATGCTTCACTATCATACATGGCTACACTCCACACAGATACTTTGAGAAAAGACTTCCTGATACTTAAATCTATACTAGATGTTAACAAATTTCTCTTCTTCAGAAATGCTATCCTTGCCATTGCCAGTCTACATTTTATATCCTCTCTACTTCGTAGGTTACAGATTTGTAATTTATTTATTACGCGTTTCGCTCGGATGGGGCTTCATCAGATAATCTTAAAATTAATACCAATGGGACGTATCACGTTAAAATTAATGCCAACAGCATACGCCACATCTATGTGACAGAACATAAACAGCAGGAAATGGAGGAAAGTCCTTATGGCGATCTCCAGTGCGCATTCCTACATCTGATTCTAACATCAATCACTAGACTAAAGCACCGGCAAAATACATCGAGTGTTCCTAGGTACAATATCCTCTAGGTGCAAGACACTCCAGTCCACTTAATGCCACTTCGACATTTGTTGCCTACCAACTTCACTGTATTGCAGTTTTAATGACCAGAATTGTAGGCAAGTGCCTATTATGCAATCTCTGAAGGGTATATATACAACGAAAACTGGGCAAATTCTTTCCACAGTAAGCATTTACAGCTGAGTATTTGTTAAAGAAATTTACGTATTACAATAAATTGAAGCTTACGAGCTAAAATGGCGGTCGTCCAAGACTTTTCCCAAAGCAGATGTTGTCCATAGCATATAATTTGTTGGGCAAAACATTTGCTGGGGAAGCACATGCCTTCGCATTATCATACACAGTCGTGCCTGAGTGGTGGGTGCAGAATCACAAAGCAAGAGTAATTCATTCCGTGGACATATATACGAGCGCTGCCAGACAAGGATCGAACTGCGCGCTCCTTTCACTTTGAATGCACTGGTGGTCCAAGGCCGGCAGTGTGGAGTGTGTCGCCCATTGAACAAGAGGAAATGTTGCTCACCTGGTGTGCCAAGTCGAGCTGCAACACCTCTGCGCCCTACTGTAACAAATCACCGCCTGACACACGAAGGCCATCCGTAGATCGCTTTAGTCCCTGAGTAATATAAAAGGCGTCACGTACGAAACACAATAGCGCAAGGTGGCAGCTGCATATATTTAGCTTGTATCTGTGAAGAATTTTTATAACTGTTCTCTGCTACGAGCAGGGCTATCGTTTACGTCCGGCAAGAGCAGCCTATAAGTTATAAGATAATTACAGACGAATTAGCGCTTGAGGTGCCGGTACAGTCCTAATTATGTCGAGCAATCACCGATCAGTGTTCCTCAGTAGCCGAGGTCGGTAATGCACGCTCAGGCTGTGGCGCTCGACTCGTAGGTAACCGCTGGTGCAAGAAATTCTCACCGCTGGTACTTGGACAAAAGGGGAGTAAATGCGTCGTGGTCACGTTCCTAGTCATCTGACTTCGCACCACTGTTCTGGATTAAATACCTAATCTCTTCGTATTGTCTCATGGGCCGGCTTCATGTGATTGTTGGGGATCCTTCCGTCTGATGGGGATCTTCAGCTCAGCAGTCCAATTGCTACTATTTGAGAGAAGTAGGGTATGTGCCTCTTCTGCCTCCCCTCTCCCTTCATCTGTAAAAATGCAAATACAAAACTTCACTGCACAAGCACTCACTATACTCATACATGCATTCCACACAGATACACACTTGAAGGTTCATACCAGATTGCCAAAAACCGTCTCCATCATCCCCTTGCCTAGGATGGCAATGTGGAATTCTCGCTCACTTCCTGGGTAGAGAAACGATTGGACCTCCATTGTGAGAATGACCACATTTAGGAGAACCCAATTAGTACTGAGGATACAGAGCAATCATTCTGTTGACTCCAGACCCAAGTGCGTGGAATATGAATATAGACAGTGTACAGTGATTAGTTAACTGTATTAATGTATTTTATTATTGATGGCAGTTTCAGTGACACAGCATTTTTTTTGACACCACAGTGAGAATAATACTATTCTGGCTGATGTAAATTCTTTTATGTTACTTAGTGAAGACCGATTGATCATAACCTGTGGTGAATGTGACTGCAAATATTTATGTGCTGTGTGACATTACATGCACAAAATAGTGTTTATTTACAGAAAGTATGGTACAAATTAAAGAGTAAAAGTCGAAACTGCCAGTGAGAGTCTGTAGTAATCTGGAACAGACTGCATTCCTTAGTGTTCCTGTTACACCCCAAAGACGAATTACGCACAAGAATTCTATGTACACATGACATGCAGTGTGACAGATGGTGCCCCTATCTAACATGCTGTTTGGTTGGTTGAATGACATGGGGAAAGGGACCAAACACCGAGGTCATCGGTCCCGTTGGGTTAGGGAAGGAAGTCAGCAGCGCCCTTTCAAAGGAACCATCCCGGCATTTGCCTGAAGTGATTTAGGGAAATCCCGGTAAACCTAAATCAGGGTGGCTGGACGCAAGTTTGAACCGTTATATATATATATATATATATATATATATATATATATATATATATATATATATATATATATATAAGAGAATCCGGCTGCCGGAATTAAACATTGTAATGCATGATGAATATCCCATACTTTTTCTGGAAATAGTTTGAACAGTTCGCATGGATTCCACGACAAATCGCAGTCGCTCATCAGACTCGAGGCGCTCCTACGACACATTAAATACTTTCGCTCACGGTTTTACATTACCTTGACAACCATCTCTCGCTGTGTTGAACTGAATCTCAAAAAACTAAGAACTCTCGAGTTGATGTACAAAGAAATTGAAGGAGTCCGGTTCTTGCATGGTAAATTCTATGGAGTACTTGCAAAACATTTTCTAGAATGTTTGGTTGTTACTAGTTACTGCGCATCCAAAAGAAAGTGTTACATTGACAGTTTTACACGAAATTCCTTACCCCACTTGTAAAGTTGCTTCCAGAGTAGAAACACAGATGTAGTTTACAGATGACCCACTATATTACATATTGTAGACGACACGACATAATAAGACCCCAGGCAGTTCGTAAGGCTGTTGTGAGCGTTTGACTGCGAGGCGTCAACTTCTGCAGCCGAAAACAGTAGCCGTCTACAGAGCTGTGATAACACGGAGGCGTTCCATAGAATCGTTTACAAAATCGCGTTACCTCGCCGGTCAAGGCAGGCCCTCAAAGCTGCCAGGCCTAGCCCACTGCAACCACCAGAGCTCAACTTACGCCGATTTAACTAACGGAAAAATAACTCCAAGGCGCGCCTTATCAAAGAAATAATTGTCGTGACACATTACCGCGCGAGTGTGTTTCGACGCTGAACTGTGTCCTTACTCTGTGACTGGTTACGAAAAACTGTGCATCTCAGTGGCACTGGACGGACAGTTTACCGTAGGTATATTCTTGTTCTCCGTCGGAAAATGTGATTTTATAGGTCTGTCACAAAATAAATGCTGCAAATACGTGTACTTATCTAAACACATCGGATAAAAGGATCTGTCAGTGCCGGAAGACATCTCGCTGATACCGTGTAACACCGCCTTCAGCCTTGGTAAAGTCATCAGTTTATTACGTGTACGTTACTTCCAGCTGACTCATAGATGATTGGATCCCGTAGATACACCAAGCTGCGGGACGGTTGACTGCCACGCTTCACCAGCTGTTGCAAATAATCCCAACATCTTTCTGTGGGATTAACGTCGGGTAATTTAGGAGTCCACTCGAGGAGCAATAGCCTGAGTGCTCATCAAACCAGGAACATAATCGTGCTGCCCTGTGAACACAGCTGTTGTCACCCGGGAAAATGGGTGCGTTCACAGCAGTTCATCGTGTGAAAGAAGGCAACACTTACTCGCCGACAATGTAGAAATAAACACCCTGCTTCATTTTCACGGTAACCTGAGTGACTAGATCCAAGTCATGGTACGAGAAACACCCATAAAATATCAAAGCACCTCCTAAGGCTTCAACCACATCCTTTACACAATGAAACGTCGGTTCAAAAAAATGGTTCAAATGGCTCTGAGCACTATGGGACTTAACATCTATGGTCATCAGTCCCCTAGAACTTAGAACTACTTAAACCTAACTAACGTAAGGACAGCACACAACACCCAGCCATCACGAGGCAGAGAAAATCCCTGACCCCGCCGGGAATCGAACCCGGGAACCCGGGCGTGGGAAGCGAGAACGCTACCGCACGACCACGAGATGCGGGCAAACGTCGGTTCAGTCGACACCTTGCATGTTATTTATTTAATGCACGGTCCAGTCCCATTAATGTGACCACCACCTATGTTCGATGTCAACGTGCAATAACCACTGACAGAGTGCAGGAAGCAGCACTAGCAGTGGAGGGTACATAAAGCGTGCCGGGAGACGCGGAAAACAGAGCAGTCGTTGTCGTAATGCGGAAACGGAGCGATTTATCTGACGTCCAGAATGGCGTCTCATTGGCTTTCGAGCCAAGGGTGTAGGCATTTTCGAAACGGCTAAGTTTTTAAATTGTTCGCATGCCGCCATGGTTAAAGTATTCCTTTCATGACAAAATGGCGCCATCCAAAACCGGCGCCGAGGCAACTGCGATGCACCACTGGCACAGTGAACTACAGCTGCGGAGACGTGTGCAGGCGAATAGACATGCATGTGCTGAGCAACCGACCGCCCAGATGGACCGAGGGGCTACCAACAGTGTCTCTTCAACGACCGTTGAGCGAACGTTGCTGAATATGGGCCTCCACAGCAGCCACCTGGTCCGTGCACCCATGCTGACTGCTGTTCATCGGCGACGAAGGACTGGAATTTGCACGCCAGTACCGCAACTGCACGCCCAGCGAATGGCGACAGGTGGCCTTTCTAGATGGATCACGTTGTACGCCCCATAGGACAGATGGCGATTGCAGTGTACGGCGTGAGGCTTCTGATAGCAAACACCTTGCGAGAATCTTCAGAAGGATCCAGGCCAGAGGAGGGAGAGTTATGGTCTGGGGAATGTTTCTGTGGCATTCCCTGGGTGCTGTCGTCATTCTGGAAGGCAGAATGGGCAGAATGGATCAACACAAGATTGCATCTATCATGGAGGACCGTGTCCACCCCTACATGCATTTCGTTTTTTCCTTCGCACTATAGCATCTATCAGCAGGACAATGTAAAGTGCGGCGCAGCTCTCAGTGTAATTACGCGATTTGAAGATCGCCAGGATGAGTTTACCATACTCCCCTGTCCACCAGACTCTGTAGGACCATCTCGATCGGGCTGTTCGTGTGATGCATCCTCAGCCGAGAAACCTGGCGCAGCTGGCCACGCCAATGGAGCCGGCTTGGCTCCACATCCCCGTCGGTACCTGCCAGAATCTTACTGACTCTCTTTCTGCCGGTCCTGCAGTTGTCAGCGCCGCAAAAGGCAGCTATTCAGACTTTTGGACATTATCACATTAGTGTGACTGGATAGTGTATAACTAGACTTCTTTAACAAAATTGCATTGGGAATACATTTGGCAGAAACCGGCGACACTATAGGCAATATCGAGAGTTGTATGCGTATTCTACAAAGAGCGGAGAAGGGTCGCGCTCTCGATTTGTTGGAGGAGTTGGAGATTTACAAGCCAAAAAGCATGAGCCCACTAGGGTACTCAATGGGCAAAGCGATTTTGTGCCCAACGCCTACTTTGCTTTGTTTGATAACGTACTACGATAACCAATTTTTTTCCTTTATTGTTATTTTAAACAGCTGTACATCAGGCGGGCTGGCAGCAGCATTCTACGCTGCTCTTCAGACTCAGTATTGACAATGAAAAATATGAAGAAGACACATAGACTGAACAAAATGGTGGGCAAAAAACAGTAGACACTGAATACAAAAAACACGAAGCCGTTCACACTCGACGAGAAACACACAGAAAACTGTCGGCAAGGCGCACAAACAATGACGACTTCGACGGCACAGGTGAACGTTATAACCAAATTTTATTTTTTTTTTCTTTATTGAATTTCGATTCCCCCCGAAGGGGCCAGGCTGGCAGCAGCTTAGTATGCCGCTCTTCAGCCTACAGACTTTGTTAGAAAGATGAAGAGAATAAACAATAAAAACAGGCGATAAAATCGGAGACTTAAAGAGTAATATGGCGATAAAATCGGAGACTTAAAGAGTAATATGGCGAAAAGAAATCGTGGAACTTAAAACAAAGAACAGAGGGATAATGATGCTAATAAAATACATACGAAGCAGACAGGTAAAACAATAGACAGACAATTAAAAAACACGGCGACAGTCTGGTTTCTGTTCGCAAAAGACATAAAATTCACACCTAGTGACAGCATGGTTTCTGTTCGCAACACGAGAAAGACGAACAACACTGAACGGTCACTGGAACACTGCACTAAAAAGTTGGCAAATGTGACATACCACAGCCGAGAGCAGGTGGGGGAAACTGGACAGATGATGGGAAAATAAAAAAGGGGGGAAAGGAGAGTAAAAGCGAAGGGGGGGGGGGGAGCCGGGAAAGGAGCTGATGGAGGATGAGGACCCATAAGAGGGGTGGGGGGCGCTGGGCAGACGCGACAGGGAGTGGGGTAAGCAGAGGAGGGGAATACAAAAGGATTCGGCGGGGGGGGGGGAGAAGGGAGGTAGGGAGAGGTTTAGTGGGGAGAAAACAGGACGGAAGGGGGGAAGAGGGAGCCCAGGGAAAGGACAGAGGAAAGGAGGGGAAGTGAGGATCAGAGTTGATAGGAGGGATAAATGGAGGGAGAGAGGACATCATCCGGGTGGGGGAGTTGATGGAAGCCACCTTGGGAAAGGAGATGTAGGGTGTAGAGATGGAGGGTAGGGGGGACACAACGGTGAAGACATGGCAGGGGGCGGGGATGGGAGAGGAGAGGAGCAACCAGGGGGTGAAGGGGTCAAGACGGCGGGAGGTGTAGAGGATGCGGATATGTTTGAGGAATAGGAGCAGATGGGGGAAAGGAATGGAGATCATAGAGGATCCGCGTGGGAGACGGGAGGCATATACGGAAGGCAAGGCGGAGTGCATGACGCTCAAGGATCTGGAGGGACTTATAGAATTTGGGGGGGGGGGGGGGGGCAGATATCCAGGCAGGACTGGCATAACAGAGGATATAACCAAACTTTTTTTTTTGTTTTTTCCTTTATTGAATTTCAATTCCCCCCGAAGGGGGCGGGCTGGCAGCAGCTTAGGACGCCGCTCTGCAGCCTACAGATTTTCTGACAAAGAGCAGGAGAATAAATAATAATAAAAAACAGGCGATAAAATCGGGGACTTAGTGAGTAACAAGGTGAAAAGAAAATGGGGAAATTAAAACAAACAACAGAGGGATGATGAAGCGAAGAAAAATACATACGGAGCAGACAGGGGAAACAATAGACAATTAAAAAAAACACGGCGACAGTCTGGATTCTGTTCGCAAAGTGTAGATATAACCAAACAATGCCTCGCGTATTTATACGTAGTCTTACTTGATTTATGTCGAGAACTTCCATACATTAGTCGCTCTAATCCTGTAACTGATTATGTCCTACCTATTCATGGAATGTATAGCCAGACTATATAATTTTATTTATTGACTGTTAATATGTAGTTTAAACGTTTTCTGTGGGAGACATATCACGTTGTATGTAAAGCCCTCTAATGGTTAACTTCTTAAGATCGGTGCACGACTACATAACAGCCTGGCGGCCGACCCAACAGAGGGCGCTGATCATTGATCTGTCCTTTTTTCAGCTGTCATATAGACATTTCAGCTTTCATAAGCAATTTATAGGTTGCTGCAGGCAATCTGTTACGTATATTAATTGTTGACCATAAATTCACCATAAAAAAGGATCGGTCCTTTCTCTTCATATATTTCCTTTTAATTATTTTATACGGGTAACTGTATTCGTCTTTTAATGTATCACAATTGGTTCCTATCATAGTTATCAATTTTAAAAGTCTGCTACATGTATTTTACCTAATGTGTTTTTATCAGATTATGTTTTTTGCGTAAATGATGACTGCATCTAAGCCCAAACTAGCGAAATCTAGGGAGAATGTAGGCAAACAGATTTCTAGTAGTTCCTGTACTTCAGTAGCCTATTCTACGACTTATTTTAGATCTATGTGATGATGCTATGCTGATTATATTTATATGTTTTGACAATGCCATTATGGCCTTCTCACTTTAGGACATGGTGAAAAAAATACGTTTTACCGTATTTTATTTGTGCATTTCCCTGGTTGTATGATAGTATATTGTGATACGTATTGTTGTATTATGTTGAAAGACACACTGCTCACTAGGTGTACATATTTGTATATTGTAGATCTGAGGATGGTCATTACGGACTGAAACCGGTCATGGTGTAAAGAATTGATATTGTGATCAAAGACTGGAATAACAAACATTTGACAGTATTGGATCACTGTTTGTATAAGCGACCATGTCGCAGTTGGTGAAAGCATTTTAATTATTACATTTTTCTCTCTACACACAATTTTTATTACGTTACCTTTTACCCTTTTTATATGTCGATCTATGTAAATGTATACACTAGCTCACCACCTGTCCGCTCTCCTGTCAGCTTTCGCTTCAGCCAGGGCAAATGCATGCAGCTTCCAGTTATGTTATGGCTATGAATGGATAACTGTCAAATTAGTCCTATTGGACACACAGGTATTTACTGGCGCCAAGTTACGAGGAGTAACGATGATTTTTTTGTTTTCCGTTTGACTACGATTTTATTACTCATTATCTGTTCTTATTTTGAGTATTGTCACAGCTTTTAACTTTAGATTTTATGTTTCACTGTTTACTACGTATTTACTTGATTCCTTTATTCCTACAGGTGTAGAACCAGTCTAATTTTTGTATTCTGTCACACCCAAAATTTTTCTTTGACTTTGCTCTTATACAAACGTAAGTTACTGCATGATATGGTTATTGGTGGTATATCAAGTTTTTGTATAATTTGCGTCTCTTACGAGCATGGTATGTCTAAAACTTTCTTCGGTATAACAATGTTTAGTTGCATGTAGTTAAAGTTCATATAATATTTATGTACCATGCTCGTTCCTCACTTTATATGCTGACGTTTTTATGATGAGTCGTCGGTTATTAGCTTTATATTTGAGTTTCCCTTCAGATATCTTAAGCTTGACGCTTATTCCACAAAAATGAAATTTCTCCCAAGGTGCCTTCCTGTTTTTTCTACTAGTTCGCAGATCTGGGGATGGTTGCGTTGACAACTGAAACTAGTCTAGTCATCAAATTTTAATTTCTGTATACAGGGTGTTAGGGCATAAGTGCAGATATTGTGATCATTGGTACCTTCATATGTGCACACTTGAGTGTATTACTGGTTTTTTTTTCTATGTGTCTAACAATCTTACTGTAAACAGGTCACATAATTTACTGCCTGATGTTTGTTGCACGGGCGTTCAAATGGTTCAAATGGCTCTGAGCACTATGGGACTTAACTTCTGAGGTCATCAGTCCCCTAGAACTTAGAAGCACTTAAAACTAACTAACCTAAGGACATCACACACATCCATGCCCGAGGCAGGATTCGAACCTGCGACCGTAGCGGTCACGCGGTTCCAGACTTTAGCACCTAGAACCGCTCGGCCACTCTGGCCGGCTGCACGGTTCGGACTGCAGCACTAAGTGGACAACGCTTGTCAGTGTAGACTAACCGCACTGCGTCCACACTACAACACCTGAGCTGCTCCCCAAGAGAAAATAAAAATTAATGACTTGCTCTTGCCACAAGTACTTCGAGATACTAACCAATCTAAAAACGTACTGTTCCTAATAACTATAATCATTAGTCTGCAAACGAAGTAAATAACGACGGAATGTCGTTCAGCGCATTGTCCTCAGCCACCAATAAATATATATGCAGTTTTACCACTTACACCCCGTATGAACGCGATGTAGGCAATTAAAATTTTGAAACATGGTAAAATCGCGACTCGTCTGACCAACTTAGACGCCTCCAACCAGTTACTGTCCAGTTTGTGTTATTTGTCCTATTGAAGATGTGTAGCTTTATGTGCTTCTGTGGTGTGCGTACTGTTAGATCTTCGGTATACACACCATCAGATTATTTGACTTGTCGCTATAACGAAGTAGGCTCGTGTCAGCAATATGTCTCGTGTGGTCTTATCGTGGCGTGTTTATCTTCTGCCATTAGATCAGACGATAGAAATACCACTTGCACGCTTAAAGTAGCAGATTGACGGTGACCAACTTTAAACAGAACTTGATTAATTTTCACACACATTTATTAAACTGATAACAATCATAAAAATAGCTTAACTTGGTTCTGGATGCTATTTACAATTGACAATCTGAAGTTCCTTTAGTCTTGGTATGTTAATCTTATTCTCACATATTTCTGATACTTGACAAAAGTGTCTATACATTTATCTTCATGGCTGTGTATAGGAATATGGTAATCTTATTAGGTGCAGACTGAAACTTGACTATAAACTGGTACAGAGTAATGTAGACTGGTATTTTTTTTTCCTTTATTGATTTTCAATTCCCCCCGAAGGGGGCGGGCTGGCAGCAGCTTAGTACGCTGCTCCACAGCCTACAGACTTTTTTTTAAAAAAATGGAAGAAGAAAAGAAACAAGAAAAACAGGCGATAAAACGGTGACGTCAAGTGTAAAATGGCGGAAAAATGCGGAAAGTTAAAACAGAAAGCAAAAGGGGTTGGCAACGTTAATAAAAGACACAGGAATCAGAAAGTAACATAGTGCACACACAATTAAAAAAACATGGCGACAGTCTGGTTTCTGTTCGCAAGAGATAAAAGGCACACCCAGCGACAGTATGATGGCCATTCGCAACACTTCCCAAAAAACGCAACACGGAACACTCACTGTAAAAAACACTCACTGTAGAACATTCAATGTAGAACACGCACGAAAGTGGCGGCACAAAGATGACACTCCCGAGCCAAAGGCAGATGGGGGGGGGGGGGGGGGGAACCTGGAGGAGGGGGAAGAACAAGGAGGGAGGAAGGAAAAAAAACGAAACGGGGGGGGGGGGGCAACCAAGGAGGGAGAGGACTAATAAAGGGGGAGAAGGGCAGACTCGAGAGGGAATGAGAGAAGGCAGAGGAGGGAAATGTAAAAGGACTTGGGGGAGAGAAGGGGGCAAAGAGAGGGGAGGTGGGGAAGAAAGAGGATGGAAGGGGGGAGAGGGAGCCTGGGAAAAGGACAGAGGAAAGGAGGGGGAGTGAGGATCAGAGTTGATAGGAAGGATAAATGGAGGGAGAGAGGGCATCATCCGGGAGGGGGAGTTGATGGAAACCACCTTGGGAAAGGAGATGTAGGGTGTAGAGATGGAGGGTAGGGGGGACATAACAGTGAATACATGGCAGGGGGCGGGGATGGGAGAGGAGAGGAGCTACCAGGGGGTGAGGGGGTTCAAGGCAGCGGGAGGTGAAGAGGATGCGGATATGTTCGAGGAATAGGAGCAGATGGGGGAAAGGTATGAGATCATAGAGGATCCGCGTGGGGGATGGGAGGCATATACAGAAGGCGAGGCTGAGTGCATGATGCTCAAGGATCTGGAGGGACTTATAGAATATGTGAGGGGAATATATCCAGGCAGGACTGGCATAACAGAGGATGGGACAGATTAAGGATTTATAGGTGTGGAGGATGGTAGAGGGGTGCAACCCCCATGTCCGGCCAGAGAGGAGTTTGAGGAATTGGAGGCAGTTGTGGGCTTTGGATTGGATGGAGTGGAGATGAGGGAGCCAAGTGAGGTGACGGTCAATGGTGAGGCCAAGGTAGGTGAGGGTGGGGGTGAGTCGGACAGGACGGGCACAGACAGTAAGGGAGAAATCCAGGAGCCGGAAGGAGCGAGTGGTACGACCTACGATGATTGCCTGGGTCTTGGAAGGATTCAGTTTCAGGAGCCACTTGTTACACCATGCAGCAAAAAGGTCAAGGTGATTCTGGAGAAGGCGTTTGGACCGTTGGAGGGTAGGAGCAAGGGCGTGGAATGCAGTGTCATCAGCATATTGCTAGAGGTGTACTAGAGGGGAGGGGGGTTGGGGCATATCTGCCGTGTACAGGAGGTAGAGGAGACGGGAGAGGACAGAGCCTTGGGGCACACCTGCAGTGGGGTAGAAGGTGTGGGAATTGGCATTATGGATGGTAACATAGGAGGGTGTAGACTGGTACAGACAGGTGCAGATAAATTCAGACTAATGCACACTAATGCAGACGGGTGTAGACAAATGCAGACTAAGGCAGACAGACTAATTGGAGGTCTGTACACTCATTATAATACCTCAAGCGTTCAGGTATCACTGCGCGAGTGTGATCCGCGAGGAGAAAAGGTTCTACGTTTTAGCAGCAATCTCATTGGCTGTGTTACATATTAATACGCGGATCGGTGGAAGCAGAATTCGGTCCGTCTCTAAGACAGCGCCATCTCGTAGTGCGGAGACGGACGAGCACTGCACCTGCGCTGTTGTGCTTAGCGGGGCGCGCTCTAGTGGGAAAGTTGTGTATGCTCTGACTACGCGGAACTATGTACACAACAGCTTCCGTGATCTTTGACCTTTTGTGAGGTAGCAGACTCCAAATGTCCATTGTATGAGCTTCCCTCCACAATGTTCACTCGGGAACTGTTGGAAATGACCCTGCTTTCGCTCACAGCAGCAATTCCTGATGGGCTTTAAACTTTTAAACCGTTTGTCGTTGACAGAGTGTAACGCTTGTCTCCGGCCCATTCGTTTAGGTTCGTTTACGACCACTATTCTTACTCCACATTATATGGCTGCGAGTAGTACAACATCGTTCTACACACGTTGGACAATCCGCTTTGGAGCACCAACAGATCGAGCAAGCTCATTCACTGCGTGGCCATGAACACGTCTAAATACGATAGGTTCTTTCTGCAATTCTGTCACGTCAGCACGTCGACCCATGTTGCTGCGCTGAGTCCATTCAAGTGACTGTCATATAATGACCACTTTACTGCTACAACCTAAGTCAGCAGTGGAGGATCACATGACCGCCTAGTACAAAGAAAGCAGTGGAGGATCACGTGACCGTCTAGTACACCATCTACAGCGTTCGAAAGCGATAGGTGTTCTTTTTTTATGAAGTTTACTGATAATTTGTGTGATGAACTCATTTCAATTTTGAGATCTGTTAGTACATTCATACGATACTTCTTATTTGGTACGAACGTCCCAGCCAAACAGCAGTAGCAGCTGAATTAATATTCTCTCCAAATGTTGAACTTTGTTCGAATGCTCATAGAAGTTCTATTTTCCGATACCGAGTGTCTGATGAGATGTGTAAAATAATTTTTTAATTCGATATTGCAGTGCAATGTTCCTTCGGAGACGCATGCATATCCGAAGGAATAGCAACTGTGGTGACTGCAGACGTTATGAAATACATGAAATGTGTTCACAATTGCAAATGCGAACAGCCTCCGCTGTATAAGGGAATGACACCATGAAAATTTGTGCCGGACCAGGACTCAAACCCGGACTTCCTGCTTTACGAGATCGAACGCCTTAACCGTTTTGGCTATCCGTGCACGAGATCGACCAGACTCAACATCCATTTTTCGTCTTTCCTGCGTCACAACGTGTGCTCGTACACACTTTACGTAATTCCCGTAAAGAGGAGGACATTTTAATTGAAAGTTGCTACCCGGTATCGTCGGATAAATATGATAATACAGTTCATGTATTGTTAAGAAGACGACATACGGAAGTTCGAGTCTGGGTGTGAGTCGTACACGTATAGTCAAAGCAGTTAAGGCGATCGCTCGCGTAAAGCGGGAAATCCGGTTTCGAGTCCCTGTCCCACAAAAATTTTCGTTGTCGTTATTCCCTTATACTGCTGGCGGTTGTTCGTATTCGCATTGTGAATACATTCTATGTATTATCATTGTTCGCTGTCAATGCATGTTATAAAAATTTATGTGCTGTATGTATGTACGTATGTATACCAACTAAACAAACACTGTTTTTAGCCTTGTTTCACAATTTATTATTAAAGTTATTACACAACCTAGGTTTCGGGTTATAAGCCCATTTTCAAGTACATTACTGATTCCCAAAGATGATAATACATTGATAAACGTGATGACGAGGCAAAGATAATCTCAACTTCTTAGGTATCGATCCATAGCTTAATGTACACTTACATCAATGATTATTTTTTAAACAAATTACATCCATTATTACACTTTCACCAATTATATTACAATGACCGGACTTAAGTTATGCATCAGATAAGAAATAATATGAACCAATGGCACACTAACATAAAGGTCAGCGTGGAGTTTGGGGGGCCCAACATAAATTTCCTGGACATTAGCTTAAAGATAGAAGAGAGTAACCATAAATTTAAAATTTACCGAAAAGATTCCTTCACTGACACTTTCATCCCGGCTTCCTCCCAACATCCTACAACCCGCAAACTTGCATCATTCCATCACATGATACACCGTCTGCTTTCTATCCCTATGTTCCAAGAAAACTTTGACCACGAACTTAACTCAATAAAAACAATAGCCATAAATTAGACCCCAGCACCACTGATAAAATTTTAGGTAAAATGATGAAGAAGCAAACCAGGTCCCTACTGTCCCCAATGAAAAACACAGACAAACAGGAAAAGAAACGGTGCAGATTATCTTTTATAGGGAAAACATCAAATAGAATAAGTTACACCTTGAAGGCAAAGGGTTTCCCTGTGTTTTTCTATGTCCCTCAGACAATAGATGGTTTCTTGTTCAATGCAAAAGAAAAACAGCCAGCTATTACAAAAGGTGGGGTTTATAAAATCACCTACCGGGAGCGTCAGTCTTGCTACATTGGACAGACGGGGAATACCACAGAAGCTGGAGATTGAGGAAGTCTGATTCAGCTTTTGCAGAACATTGCCTGAACTATAATCACAAATGCGCAATAGATGTACAAGTTCTACACACAGAGCAAAGAGGGGCCAAACTCGACCAATTAGAAATTTTAGAAATTAAAAAAACAGATGTGTATATCCCCACACCTATTATTAAACGAGCAAACCTAATTCAATTATTCACCTCTTTCAGATGAGATCACAACCCCAGGATAGAAGCAAAACTTTGGGCCCCAGTCCATCGTAGTTAAAAATATCTTAGCTGATGCATAACTTCAGTCCGATCATTATAGTATAATTGGTGAATGTGTAATAATGGATGTAATTTGATTAAAATAATGGACGTTGATGTTAGCGTATTATCATATTTGGGAATCAATGATGTACTTGAAGATGGGTTTATAACCCGAAACCTAGGTTGTGCAATAACATTAATAATTAATTGTGAAACAAAGTTAAAAACAGCATTTGTTTAGTTGATTTACAAAGTTGATTCAATTCAAATGATTTGGAATACGTATGTATACGTCTGTATTCCACCTCTCCTCCTAAACCACTGGACCGTTTTCAACCGTCTTGGTACACATACTCCTTACTGTCAGCAAACAATCGCTGTGTGTGAGTGGGGGGGGGGGGGGGGGGGGGTAAGAACCACCTATATGTCATAGTTCACAAACAATGAGATGCTTGAAATACTGTCGCATCATGTATGACTTTTAAATTTATTATCCAGTGCTACTGACGCTATTCCCAATAAATTTCGCAGACAGTATTTACATATGTCTCTAAACACACCTATAAAATTATATCATGGTACCACACATAGCTCAGTAGATACGACGTCATAAACATCGACATGCGTGAAAAATTGCAGCATTGTGCATGACACGTGATTACTTCTTTGCTACTAACTCCATTCGCAACACATTTAGCAGACGGTGTCAACAAATGCTGCTGAATGTACGTGCACATATATATCTTTGTATGGCAAATACTTCAAGACACATGACGCCAGAAACACTGAGATGCGTGGAAAAATGCAGCGTCATGCATTAAGTTTTAATACCTTTATTCTTTGCCGCTTAAGGCATTGCTACAGTCGAGTCAATTTAAGGAAATCCATAGAACCTGGCAGCGCCTTTAATAACTTTCAGCTGCGAAGCGCAAACGGATTCGGCGAAAAAAATTGCTGTCTGTAGTGCTATGAAGAGGCGTTGCCGTAGACACTTTTAGAAAATCGCGTTGTAGATACTCGAAGCAGTTGCGCCCAGTTGCCTCGACATGTAACTGGAAGTATTGTTTATAATCAAGTTGTGAGCTAACGAAACATTATAGAGAATTTGTATTGTGCATATTGTTTCTTAATTTGGATACTGTATTTATACATTTGTACATCCTTGATATTTCTTTGTACGATTGTTTCATAACTTCAAAAGTGTTTTCCCGTATACATGTAAATGAAATTTTTCCAATATTACACTACAAACACACTTCATTTTTTTTCTAGCCTATAATAGAAAATTGACAAAATGAATACTAGGGTAATGCCGGGTTTGTCATGTAGTTACTTATAAAAATGTGTTTGGTAAAACAGTGCAAGAAAGTCCTTCAAATGATATTAATTCAGTCAGAGATATTTTTTTTTCTAAAGAAAAGCTTGCAAACCATAGAGTAGAGATATCTCTGGAGTGAGCATTCAGAAGCGCAGAATTGATTTTGTGTTGTCAACATAAGTTGCCACAATGGTCACGTGATCTCGGGACGCCGTAGATTTGTCCGACATTTGCCCTATAAATTTTGAATGTTGTCATATCGCTAGTAAAAGATTTCCTTCGTACGTGCTGTGGATTTAGTATAGACGTTTTGCAGGCACCATAGCAGTTTACGTCTGATATTTGAAATAAATTGGGCTCTTTGCTTTGAAGAGCAAAATGAACGAGCATGACGTCACAGAAGCTTCACGCCAGCATGTATTTACGTCTTTCATGTCACATCTCGTCAAGTCGCTTAACACAGTACCGAACGGCGAAATTGGGGTTTTGAGTCACCATCCCAAATATGCATTAAATGTTACAGTATAGTATCAGAACTGAGGAGCTAACAACGACAAAGTTTGTCAACAGCCGAAGCAAACTTTATAACCTATGTTCTTGATCAGTTATGTTTGGTAAATTACTGAGAAGTGAGACAACGTTTCAAAACATCGACAATTATTTGCTAGGGAAAATAAGTACATTCATACACATCAAAGAAAGCTTCAAACGAATTAATGAAGCCTGTTAAACTTATCCATTATGTTTTTTCTTACGTAATTAATAACGTCATAGACAACTGTATTTTACTCCTTCATTAAAGCTGACTTTTTTGCTTAAAATGTCAGATGGTGGAATTTGCTTCGTCTACTTATGTTCTTATACATATACATTGTGGACGTCAGCGCTGTTGTGTTATCGTAAATCCGAAATAACTTTTCGCTTTCAGATATACGTCCTCGGTTGTGTAATAAAGTGGAAAAAATATCCCAGTCGTCATGGAACATCTCCAATTTGTCACTAAAACAAAGCGCTATTATAAAAGAAAGATTATGAAGATACAACAGTACAAAATTCACTATTATAAGGAGAATGAGCGCGGCGAAAACAGGTTAACTTAAGATGTTAACAGACTGGTACCGTCAAAATTTTCTTCCCGAGAAATCTTGACGTACCGTGAAATGACGTGACGTTCCGTTGACGACCTGTGCGAATGCCTCCATTCGAAAGGTATTGTAGAATGTTTCAATGTTATGTGACGAGACGTGACGTCACCTGATGGCGGACGCGAATTGGCGTTAAACAATCGACGTCGTCCCTAGATCACGTGACAATTCCAATTTAATGTTGACAACATGCGCAGGACGCAATGCTCACTCCAGAGATATTTCTACTCTATGTTGCAAACCCAAGAAAATAAACTGATCAAGGAAGAACTCTCGCGGCACTGTATTCGGAAGAAGTGCTGACACTATCTTCCTTTGACTATGCCCAATAAGGGTTATATCGATTTCCCAGAGCTGTACGAAGGACTGGATTATTATTTCAAAAGACTGCGCAGCTACATTGCTGCACTGCTGTAGTGTTCCTTCACTAGTATCCTGCATCACAACGGGACATGATATGTAGACAATCAGTGGCGCTTGGATAACGTCTCTGGTATCCGTCTCACGGCACGTGTTATATAGCCTTCGAAAGCGTACTTATATAACATCTGTTCTGTGTAGTAGGCTGGCCACGCGAAGTTCTTGATGTCAGGCTTAACTGAAGATATTGTCCACACTTCTTGAACTCCAATAGCCGCACTTATTTCGCATTATGAATCGTCTTGTTAAGCTTTATTTCATAAGGTCTTCTCTTTGCAACGAGTGCTGGTCTGAATATAGAACAAGTGCTACACAAAACGATCTTGTACTTCACCTACAAATGTACGTTCACATTCTTAATTTTTTTAGAGCCTATTTTTTCTAATAAGTGACTGAAGACTCAAATGTACCTACATTCTGTTTTGCAATTATCTCTGTACGCAGGCTCTGTTTTCATCAGCAGATTTGCAGAATTGACGGCATGTGCGTCAGAAATGAAAGAGAATTTGTTGTCGCTTTCCACTTACGCATCTATCTACACTGCGTAATTTTTTTACAACGGAACACTGTAACTGAGAGTACACTGAATTCTTCCTATTTAACCTCTGCCACGCAGCATGCAAGGCCGGCCGCGGTGGTCGAGCGCTTCTAGGAGCTTTAGTCCGGAACCTCGCGACTGCTACGGTCGCAGGTTCGAATCCTGCCTCGGAGATGGATGCGTGTGATGTCCTTAGGTTAGTTAGTTTAAGTAGTTCTAAGTTCTAGGGGACTGATGACCTCAGATGTTAAGTCCCTTAGTGCTCAGAGCCATTTGAACCATCTGAGCAGCATCAAAACTGAATTACGGAACGAGCACTAGACCGCTTATTAACTGCAGCAAACTACCGAATTTGACGGTTATGTACTACATTAACTACTAAGTGGAAATAAATGAAAGTGCGGGAGCGTGTTGCCAGATGTTTCCCAGTCGTGCAGAGAAAGTTGGAGATAACGTGGCGTGAGGTCAGTGTGGCTATAGCGCGTTGGCGCCGCAAAGCGAGACAGTTGTAGGAGAGGGAAAGGTGTGTGTGTGTGTGTGTGTGTGTGTGTCAAGCAGCGAGCAGTTACGGTGCTCTGTGGTGGGGTTCTTCGTTACGACGTGACCCGGAGACAGTATATGAATGATTTCACAAAAGGAAGAATTATCAGGAAACTGGACGAAGGACGAAATGTGACGAGTGTAGCACAGAAGAGAAGATCCAACGGAGAGCAGCGCGCTTCGTTAGATGATCATTTAGTAATCGCGAAAGCGTTACGGAGATGATAGATAAACTCCAGTGGAAGACTCTGCAGGAGAGACGCTCAGTAGCTCGGTACGGGCTTTTGTTAAAGTTTCGAGAACATACCTTCACCGAGGAGTCAAGCTACGTATATCTCTCGAAGCGACCATGAGGATAAAATCAGAGAGATTAGAGCCCATACAGAGGCGTACCGACAATCCTTCTTTCCACGAACAATACGAGACTGGAATAGAAGGGAGAACCGATAGAGGTACTCAAGGTACCCTCCGCCACACACCGTCAAGTGGCTTGCGGAGCATGGATGTAGATGTAGATGTAGAAGTTTCATATTGGTCACAACGTTGTTTCACAGGCATGGGGAACGTTCGGAACCACAAGTACTGCTGCCGAACGAGGGTCGACCACGTTCGACCACGTTCAACCACAGCATCAGATGACCGCTACGTTGTGCATCTGGCATGAAGGGATCCACGGCAAACAGCTAATGTAATTGCAACCACATTTAACAGAACTCCAATGCACGCAGTCTCACGCTGCACAGTGGACTGCATGGGGGTGGTGTCCTTGTCCGACGTCCAATACGGTGTGTTCCGCTGACGCACGCAGTTCTGAGCACCATCTGCAATGGCGTCGAGAGCGTAGGAATTGGACCAAGGAGGAATGTGGTCGCGTGGTCTTCTCGGATGAGAGCAGTTTCAGTCTGAGTAATGTTTCTGAAGGTACCCTAGTATGGCGAGGTGGTAACCCGTAAAACACCCAGGGACATTGTCGAACATGATGGTTTTGGCGGTCCAGGTGATGTGGTGTTGGGAGACATACTGACCTCAGAATCTTTGAACACGGAACACTCGCCGGTCAACGTTTTTCTGATAGTGTACTCCTTCCACATGTGCGTCTTTTCACGAGTGCATTCGGCCCTGATTTCATTTTTATGCATGACAACGCGTTACCGCATCGAACTGCGAGCGTGGAGGAGCTCTTGGAGGAGGAGGAGAAGGGGGAGGAGGAGGGGGAGGAGGAGGAGCAGGAGGAGATTAGTGTTTAACGTCCCGTCGATAATGGAACCGTTAGAGACAGAGCATAAGCTCGGATTAGAGAAGGACGGGCAAGGAAATCGGGCGTGTCCTTACAATGGCACCATCCGGAAATTTGCTTGCAGCGATTTAGGAAAAACACATTAAACAAAAATCAGATTGGCTGGACGCGGGATTGAACCGTCGTCCTCCCGAATGCGAGTCCAGTGTGCTAACCACTGCACCGCCTAGCTCGGTAGGAGCTCTTGAAATCAGAGTCCCAATGGACTGGCTTGTTTGTTCCTCCGACTTAAATCCCATCGAATATGTGTGTGAAATGCGTAGGGGAAGCGAAGCGTGTCCACATGCACCAACGACCATCCAGCTGCACTGTTGGAGGACTGAAACGCTCTACGGACAGAACTCTTCTCCGACCTTGTCGCCAGCATGGGAACACGTCGCAGAGCAGGAATCGCCGCCCACGGTGATCAAACACCATATTAAGAACCATGTTCCGCCCTTTATAATGTCCAGGGAACCATTATGAACCACGGTGACTCCAGTGTAATTGTTGTCTTTGAATAAAAGTGTCATTTCTATTCGTGTCATTGATATTTCTTTCAGTTACCTCCTGTACCACACTGTAGTAGTTCTTCCAACATACAGTCTGGCAGTGGCACATTAGGTGATAGTCACTTTCATCCTTATTTTTTGGCCTCAGTGTGTGCATAATGCAAATAAACTGCCACGAATCAGACGAAAATGTTGAACTACCGAAATTTCGGAAGACGTTTCCGCTAAACAGGAAATCTGTCATTAGCAAAAGACGTCAGGAATGGGAGGTATTCAGACACTTACTGACAGCTTAAAACTGTCTGCCGGACCCCGACTAGAATCCTGATACCTGGTTTTCTCGTTCATCTTCTTATCTACTGGGTTAACCGAGCACGTCTCACGGCCGAGCGCCAAGCATGAGTAAGGCACAATCTCTGTTTTTCTGAAATGAAAGATAGCTTGTCGCTAGGATTTCATTCTTATTAGATACTATCGTTTATTTGAGGAGTTTTCATATTTGAGAGGGTGGCACAGGTTCCTTGTTTGGCCATTTTCATTTTTATCCTTGGCTCTTTCCGTCATCTATTGTTGCAAAATTTTTTTTGGGTCTTTGTTAGTTCGCAATGGCAAAACTTCGCTAATTCCTACAATAAACAAACGTCCTGATGTGAAACTGATGTGTTTTGTAGTCTGCACACCAAAAAATCTTTCGGTGGTGAAAATTAACGACTTAAGCAGAGGTGAACTGAGTGCGGCCTGACATTTGTTCCAGGGGCACCTGCCAGTTGCACTTCGGGCGCAGTCCGCTCAAGGTGGTCCGCTCCAGTGGGCCCTACCTGTACGACGATGACGGCTTCCGCTACATCGACTGTTCCTCCAGAGTCAACAACGGTGAGTGTTCCGCAGCCCTGCTGCTGTTGGCTGCATAAGAGCCAAGGCCGACGATACCGCCAGTGCCGTTTCTGCTCCCAAAGTGAGTGTACGGCTATAGTGCACACTGCTCCATTATATTCACTATCTTCTCAAAGGTATCTGCCCACCCCCATGTAATGCAGCACTGACCACTAGATATCGCAAGAGGCACACCCGCCAATGTAAAAGGAGGCGGGGAATATTGTGTTCTCAGCAGCGCTGCAGTCACAGCAGAAAGAGTCGACCAGGAGGGCTCAGTGACTTCGAACGTGGACTACACATTGGATACAGAACGAGACTTTCACTCTGCAGCGGAGTGTGCGTTGATATGAAACTTCCTGGCAAATTAAAACTGTGTGCCGGACAGAGACTCGAACTCGGGACCTCTGCCTTTTGCGGACAAATGCTCTACCATCTTATTTTTTCCCTATAACTTAGAACTACTTAAACCTAACTAACATAAGGACGTGGCACACATCCAGGCCCGAGGCAGGATTCGAACCTGCGACCGTAGCAGTCGCGCGGTTCCGGACTGAAGCGCCTAGAACCGCTCGGTCACCATTGCCGGTAACCATCTGAGCTACCCAAGCACGACTCACGACCCGTCCTCACAACTTCAATTCTGCCAGTACCTAATCTCCTACCTTCCAAACTTCACAGAAGCTCTCCTGCATACCTTGCAGAACTAGCACTCCTGGAAGACATTGCATGTCAGCTGAATAACAAATCCCTCAGCGACATTTCGACCTTTCTAAAGATGCCCAAGTAGACTGCTGGTGATGTAACTGTGAAGTGGAAACGCGAAGGAACAACCACAGCTGAACCTAGACCGGGCAGACGTCATGCAATGTCGGACACTGACCGACGAGCATTGTGGAGGGTGGCTTTTTACAAAATCGCATAAAATCAGCTGAAGGAAGTACTCGTGAGTTCCATGTTGCTACCAGTAGTCTAGCTAGTACAATGACTATGCTGCCCTATGAATATACAAATGTGCTGCATTTTCCCATTCTGTAAAGCCATATGATAGGTGGGGACAGAACAGGATATAGTACAGTATTAATATCGTGACTGTGTTTACTTTCCTTGATATCTTACTTATTACAAATACGCTAGTGCTTACTTTTGAGCATATTTTGCTCGTGTAGTCCCCTCTTGGAATGTAAATGCCGTCTGGCTAGGGCCTCCCGTCGGGTAGAACGTTCGCCTGGTGCAAGTCTTTCGAGTTGACGCCACTTCGGCGACTTGCGTGTCGTTGGGGATGAAATGATGATGATAAGGACAACACAACACCCAGTCCCTGAGCGAATAAACTCTCCGACCCAGCCGGGAATCGAACCCAGGCCGTTAGGTATGACATTCCATCGTGCTGACCACTCAGCTACCACGGGCGGACAGTCCCACCATGTCAAGTGTTGATTGACAATGACACCAAAGAATATGTGATGCCTTACTTCTTTGTGAAATGAATCACCTAGTTCAAGGGCGACACTATTGATCCTTCCAACTAATATATTACAAACATAATTTGCATGCTAAGAGAAATGGAAATCCGTTGGACAAAAATATGGTAACACCGAAAACACAACACATTACCATGCCTAATACTGTTACGAGAACTGTTAGCAATCGGAACAGCTTCCAGTCGTCGCGGAATGGATAAACACAGTTCCTCTATGATTTTCGAGCGAATATTACACCATTCTTCCTACAAAATAGACCACGAAGGCTCAATAACATTGAGATCTGGTGACTCTAGTGGCCAGTGAAGATGCGGCAGTTATCCTCGTGCTCTCAGAACCTGTCCGGGACGTTGCGAGCTGTGTGAACAGAGGTCCTTACGTCTAAGAACACAACAGCACCGTTGAGGAACGAACAATGTACCATGGGATGAACCAGATCAGCCAAAATGGTTGCATAATACTTGGCAGTAATGTGACCTTGCAGAGTATCCATGGGGCCGATGGAATGCCACGATATGGCTGCCCAAACCGTCACCGAACCCTTGCCAAGATTCACTCTTGGGACGTAAACTCGGCCAAAAGCTGGAAATAGTGCGAGACAAGACTCATCCGGCCAAATGAGTTTCTGATATTACCCCATAGTCTAGGTTTTATGGCTTCGGCATCAAGTTTTCTTGTTACTGGTTTTGCATCAATGATACAGTTCCCCACAGTCGTGTAATGAACAAAGTAAGAACATATGGACTATCAGACCAATTGTGTGATTGGATTGAAGAGTTCCTAGACAACAGAATTCAGCATGTCATTCTCAATGGAGAGATGTCTTTCGAAGTAAGAGTGATTTCAGGTGTGCCGCAGGGGAATGTCGTAGGACAGTTGCTATTCACAATATGTATAAATGACCTTGTGGCTAACATCAGAAGTTCAATGAGGCTTTTTGCGGGCTGTAGTATATTCAGAGGTTGTAACAATGGAAAATTGTACTGAAATGCAGGAGGATCTGCAACGAATTGACGCATGGTGCAGGGAATGGCAGTTGAATCTCAATGTAGACAAGTGTAATGTACTGCGAATACGTAGAAAGAAAGATCATTTATCATTTAGCTACAATATAGCAGGTCAGCAACTGGAAGCAGTTAATTCCATAAATTATCTGGGAGCATTATCTGATTTAAAATGGAATGATCATATAAAGTTGATCGTCGGTAAAGCAGATGCCAGACTGAGATTCATTAGAAGAATCGTAAGGAAATGCAATCCAAAAACAAAGGAAGTAGGTTACAGTACACTTGTTCGCCCACTGCTTGAATATTGCTCACCGCTGTGGGATCCGTGCCAGATAGGGTTGATAGAAGAGATAGAGAAGATCCAACGGAGAGCAGCGCGCTTCGTTAGATGATCATTTAGTAATCGCGAAAGCGTTACGGAGATGATAGATAAACTCCAGTGGAAGACTTTGCAGGAGAGACGCTCAGTAGCTCGGTACGGGCTTTTGTTGAAGTTTCGAGAACATACCTCCACCGAGGAGTCAAGCAGTATATTGCTCCCTTCTACGTATATCTCGCGAAGAGACCATGAGGATAAAATCAGAGAGATTAGAGCCCACACAGAGGCATACCGACAATCTTTCTTTCCACGAACAATACCCTCTGCCACACACCGTCAGGTGGCTTGCGGAGTATGGATGTAGATTAGTGGTTTTAGAATTCCAGTTCGCCCCACAATTCCATGCTTCCGGAGCTTCCTTCGTTTTATTTTGGCGCTGACAGGGTTTACGAGTGCGACATTCATTTTTGAAGTGCCTTCTGCAATTGTCGTCGTCTTATTTTTCGTCGTAGTCCTCTTCAATGACTGTTGTCACTATCACTCAACACATACTATTTTTTCCCTTTCCCTGTATCCGATATAAATCTTTGTTACGGTATCTCTTGAAACGCCAAGCACTTTGGCTCTCTCGGTTACGGATGCACCCACTGCGAGAGCACCAGCAATTTGGCCACCTTCGAATTCACTTAGCTCTTGTGTAACACACAACTGCACAGAACACTGTTCTGACCATGACTGACAGTCGCAACATACTGAGGACATTGTGCTAAGGGCGCCCACACCCGCGGGCAAGAGGACCGCTTCCCCCCCCCCCTCCCCCCCCCCCCACATCGTAGCTCCATAGCTCTCGGAGAAAAGAAAATCTAGCATTGTCAGGTGTTTTTCTTTCAAGAAAAGGATTTAAAAGTCCGTAATAAGTGGCTATTTAACAGGGTCGGAATTGGAACTTTTTTATGGCTACTTAAAATTCCCAATAGTCTTCCGAAATATTAAATATACTCCATACCCCCAGGTATACCTCCCTCCCCCTCCCTCATCAAACAACTAGCGTATGGGTGCCCTTGCGTTGCGCAGATCATGTTCATAGACAGATACAACAGCGCAACATGCAGTTTTGCTTAGCATCTGTATATTTCATGTTCAAGCACGCATTCATTGCGGTGCATCCAAAATTTAGCCAACCCCTGTATATGACAGTATGTGCCCCAAGCGAACTGAACTAAAACAGTCACAAAAACTAGTTGTAGGGGAGGCAGATACCGTACTGATATTTGCTTTAATTAACTACAAAGGAGATACCGGCAGCTTATATAACCTTGTTCGCTCGATTGTTGAGCGTTGCTAGTCAGTGTAGTGCGCTTGTCAGAAAGGATAAATAGAAGAAATAAAGTAGATCCAAAGACAAGCAATACGTTTCATGATTGTTCCATTTAGTAAATGCATGAGCGTCAGTAACAGCAGAGATTTCAAGAAAAGCGCTTGTAACTTATCATTTCGTCATCCAGGGGCCTGTGCGGGTTGCTATTGTGAATGGCAAGGCCAGTTCCATTCCTACATCTACATCTACGTACCTATTCCGCAAGTCATCGTACGGTGCATGGCGGAGGGTGCCACGTACCACTGCTAGTCATTTCCTTCCCTGCTTCACTTGCAAATAGAGCGAGGAAAAAATGAATGTCTAAAAGTTTCTTTGCGAGCCCCAATTTCACACATCTAATCTTCACGGTCTTTACGCGAAATATACTTTGGCGGCCGTACAATCGTTCTGCAGTAGGCCCCAAATGTCTCTAAATTTTGGCAATAGTGTCTTGCAAAAAGAGCGTTGTGCTTCCACCCGAGATTACCATTTTAATTCACAAACCACCTCCGTAATACTTGCGTGCTGAGCGAACCTACTGGACCGAGCGAGGTGGCGCAGTGGTTAGACACTGGACTCGCATTCGGGAGGACGACGGTTCAATCTCGCGCCCGGCCATCCTGATTTAGGTTTTCCGTGATTTCCCTAAATCGCTCTAGTCACATGCCGGGATGGTTCCTTTGAAAGGGCACGGCCGACTTCCTTCCCTAATCCGATGAGACCCATGACCTCGCTGTCTGGTGTCCTTCCCCAAAACAACCCAACACGAACCTACTGGTAACAAATCTAGAAGCACGCCTCTGAATTGCTTCGATTTCTTCCTTTAATCCGACCTCTTGAGGATCTCAAATACTCGGACAGTACTCCAGAATGGATCACACTAGCATTCTATATGCCGTCTTCTTTAAGGATGAGCTACAATTTACGAAAATTCTCCCACTAAAACGAAGTCTAGCATTCCCCTTCCCTAGTACCATCCTGACGTGCTCATTCCATTTCATGTCGCTTTGCAACGATACGTCGCGATCTTTAATCGATCAATCGATGTGACTGCGTCAAGAAGCACCCTACTGGTACTGTATTCGAATGTTACAGGATTGTTTTTTCCACTCATCCGCATTAACTTACATTTTTCTACAATTAGAGCAAATTCGCATTCATCACACCAACTAGAAATTGTATCTAACAAGGGAACATTCCCAAGTATCAATAAACAATCTTGACGAAACTCCCCGCGTGTGTTGAGGGGGCAAAATAGTGCATACGTATTTTTTTCCCCAGTTTCACTTTTGAGGGATAAAACACATCCCGAGAGGTAATTTGGCATTTTAGATTTAGTGGAAATATCCTCGAAACGATTATATATAAAACATGTTTATCGTATAATAATAATAACATGTAATTAACGTTCTTGAAAACTGTGTAATAAACTTTCGTTATAATTTGAAATTTTGCAAATAGCCCACCAACATTAATTAATTTTGACAGTGAAAAATTTTGTTACATCACACATTAAAGAAGCTCTCAAGCAGTATACGTCCCTGTGTAATAAAACTTCTTCCTCTTCTTCTTCAGTTCAAGTATTAGGCAAGTTGCCTCCAACGGTGCCGATCTCTTGCATGGTCTTCCTACTTTTTTTCCATCTACACGTTCCTTCCATTTTCTCCTATTTTTCTTTACTTTCTCATTTAACTTATCTATTCCTCAATCTTTCCTCATATCTTTATGTCTTTTTCGATTTTCCCTTGCGCATCCTTCCACTGTTTTTAGAAATCTCATTTTCGAGCCTTTATTCTAATTTCTTGGTGTGTTGTTGTTGTCGTCTATGCTTCACTTCCATAAGTAAGGGTTGCTACTGCTATTGTTTTAGGATTTCTTTCCTGGCTTTATTTTGCAAACTTTATACAATGGTTCCATGTATGAAAGCAAATATATTTAAATTTTAGTCCAAGTCATATTCGTAATTGATGTCGCGTCCTAGATATTTAAAATGTTTTACTTGCTCTAAGATTTTATTATTCTTAGTGGTTGTCTGCCCTGAAATGACATCACTTACGTTTTGTTTACAAAGTTAGGTTGTAATCTGAGACTATCTGCTTCAAGTTATAGAGTCCATCTTCATTCTCCGTAATCAGAGTTGGGTCATCTGCATATAAAATTACATATAGTCTAGTGTCACGATCTGAAAGAACTCCATGTATGTTCAACCTCTTCCATTTGCTGATAACTTTTTCGCCGTCTATGTATAGACTCTTTTATTTATTTATTTTTTTTATTTGTGAGGGGAGATGGATAACCTCGTTGAGCCATGATATTCCATAGTATTACTCTATTCACATTATCGAAAGCTTTCTCAAAATCCACAAAAGCGAGATGGACTTCCCTATTGAACTCTCGTCTCTTTTCTATAACTTGTTGCAAAACCATTGACAATAGTTGATCAGCCATTTCTATAAACTGACTGTTCTTCAAATATTAACTGTCCCGTGATATTTTTAAGTCCTGCATTCAGCATTTTGGCATACAATTCATAGGCTGAATCCACGAGGCTTATACCTCGATAGTTATTATGTTTATTTTTATCGCCTTTTTAAAGATGGATAGTACTTTCTGCCTTCTTATTTATCCAGCATTGATTAAATATATGGAGAAGTCTGAAGCTGCAGGAATAACCCTACATATCTCCACAGTTCCATATTAATACCGTCTAAACCAATGGTTTTTTCTATTTTTTAAAAAACTTTTAGAGCTTCCGTCAATTCTTTCTTTTCAATACCGTCCAGGCCTTTGTGTCATTTAGCTCAGGTAATGTCTGAGTTAAAGTATCATAATACCACAATTTTTATAATGAGCGATCCATTTATTGTCTCATGCATTATTGAACACGTATACGATCATTTTCTTGTCTGTTGAGTGTGTTTATCACTTTATAAGCGATAGTTCGTCTGTCATGTAAATCATGCTCTACATTGCTAATAAAACGTTCCCATGATTCTGCGTGCTCTTTCCAGGTTACGTATTTCGCGTTATTTCTCTTCTCTTTATATTCCTTATCCTTTACATTAGCGAGATTATTTATGTAGGCCTTGAAAGCTTCTTATTTTTCTTTAACTGCTTTTTCCATCTCTGACGTCAAAGTCCTTACTCCTCTAAGTTCCCTGTATTTCCTTTTCTTCTCCAGAACCTCATTATTTATGTTCGGTATGGCTGTTTCTTACTTTTTCTATTCTTCTTCGAAGTCTTCTACTGTTTCTAAATTTGCTAATGTTTTTGTCATCCGCTTTTGATAGAGATCTCCCATGGTGCAATCTTCTAAGAAGTGAACTTTAAGAATTTGATCTTCCTTTTGATCCTGAACCGTTTTCTTCGGTTTTCTCCGTTTTGCTTGGATATGTCTTATTAATGCCAATATCCACTCCTCGATAAACTCTGGTATCTCTAACCTGTCCAGGAAATCCCTCATTTATTATTACATAATCTATAATAGGTCTATATCGTCTTGCTGTCGAGGTAAATTTGTGTGTGTCTTTCTTGCTAAAGAAGCTGTTGGTAATTTTTAAATTATTAAATGTAGCAAAATCTCTGAGTATTTTTCCGTTTCCATTACATACGTTTTCTCCAAATGTGCCTACTATTTTTGCAATTGGTATATTTCCAGTTCTAGCATTAAAATCTTCCATAAGTAAAATCCGTTTTTTTTTTTTTTTTTTTTTTTTTTTTTTAACTAGACATAATCAATTCTCTTCGTCAGAGCTTACTAACGTACTGAAATGTGCCTCATACAAATCAGCATTTAGAGCGATCCATTTATTCTCTCGTGCATTATTAAACACGTATACGATCATTTTCTTGTCTGTTGAGTGTTTTCATCACTTTATAAGCGATAGTTTGTCTGTCATTCAAATCATTCTCTACATTGCTAATAAAACGTTCCAGGACGCGTCAGTTTTTCCTTTTTCTGGAGCATAAGTCGCTATTACTCTTAGGATTCCTCTTCGGCCATTAATTCCTACTGGAACAACGCGTTCATTTACATATTGATACTCCAATATTTTATCTTCCCATTTTCTACTCTTTGTTCCTGCTTTAGTCCGCTGTACATCATAATATAGTCGTCTACATATTTAGTTGCAGATCTTTTCTTCTTTCTTTCTCTAATTGTTGCCAAATCTATTGTCTTTTCTTTCAAATGTTTAGCTAATTCGTCTTCCTTAAGACCAATTCGCCTAACATTCCACTTTCCAAGCTCCATTAAACCATTTCCTCTTGTTCCTATTTCTTGTCCGTGTCGTATCCAGTAATCCGTCCTATTTCCGAGGGTAGACTGAGTACTGCAAATACATGTATTGGGTCCCTGAATGGGGTACTGACCCACTGCAGGTAAGACTGATGATGGAACTGTCATCTCTGAGTTTTACCAGTCGCAGCTGGTAACTAATAAAAGTGAGTACCGCACAGAATTTCCTCTGTACTCGACGTTATGGTTATACCGCCCATACTCGGTCGCCAGAGCTTGGCAGGGCACACCACAGGCCGGTGAGGTTGACAGCTGGATGAGAGAGGCTGTATATTCGCATCATCATCCCATCAGTACTCCTATAATAAAGTTGATTTCTGAAATATCGTTTTTGGAAAATAAGCTGTACGCATTGTACTGTCGGATTGTTTTCAACTTACCTAAGAAGAATATCTAAACATTTAATACTGTTCTAATTATTTTCTCATATTTGTTTTATATTTTAAATTGTTATTTTACGTTTTACATTCATGGGTTTAGTTTACCTTTTCCCATACGTAAATTTTGCTAATTTAAAATAATAAGTAACTCATTTTCACTATAGAAAATAATTACAATAATGATTTGAAACGTCCCCTTTGAACATTTATACATGACTGTGCTTAAACTGACACACAATATTTTTAGCGCAACGCAATCTGACTTTCAGAAATCTCTACAAAAGAATGGCCCTGACTAACATTAACCTATACCTTTCACAAATCACTTACCTCACAAAAATCTTCATTACTCGAACTACTGCAATACAGCGAGCGCCACTACTGCCAGCTAAATAAAAGATTCAAACTACGGAAGGCACTAACTACTGATAGGCATAGTTAGCAAAATGAAAGATTTTGATAGAGAACAAACAATGTATTTACCTTAATAGTGTTGAAAAATCATAATATACATAGCAATTCATAATATCCAGTATTACAAATTTCAAAACTCCGCCATCTCTCTCCCCACATCCACCACTGCTGGCGGCTCACCTCCAACTGCGCATCGCTACGCGCTGTTCACATCCAGCTGCCGCTGCCCAACACTACAATGGCAGACAACAATGCAAACTAGCCACAGACTGCACACAGCACAGCCAGTGATTTTCATACAGAGAGCGCTACGTGGCGGCGGCGTTACCAATATAAGAACCTAAACAGCCTACTTACAGATTATCTGTAAGGAAATGCTTAAAACCTAAAGTTTCCTTACACCATGCACATAAAATGAACGAAATTTCTTCACGTAACATGCACGACGCAGAAGATAATATAAAACATTAATTCAGACTGTCGCGGATGATCCTCTAAATATCCTGATTTGTATCAGGCATACTTCAATGCATTGGTAAACCTGGGCGAGGTGAAATGATTTGGTACTAGTGCCTGCAGCTTGACTGCATTGCTTCTCAAGTGGAAACTGACAATATAATCATTCCACAGAACTAGATCTGAAAGTCTACTCACAAATTTCCACCAGCGACGAAAGCCGTATATGTTCCATGGCTGTCTCTGTGCCATCGAGACCTCTGGGATTACCAGATGTCCTCGGGAATGACACTCAAAACCGATTTCTTCGCTCTGACTACCCTCTTTTTCATAGATTTAAAAGAAACTACTGATGAGTTTGGACCGAGAATTCGAGAATCTCTTTTTGAAGCTCTAAATATTCTCGTGACAGCATCGAATTCCGGTAAGCAAACATCTGACCAGGTCAAAAGGTAATTGAAAGATATTTTCTTTCCCAGTGAGGAAGAGATATTTGTATTATTGTCAGATTCTTGCGGTGATCGGTGTGAAAGAACCGTTTAGAACATCGTACCTGAGGACAAGGAACTTGTTTATCTGGTGATCCCAAAGAGCTCGACAGCACAGGTACGGCCGTGGGACGTACACACTTTTCGATGTTGGGACAACTTCGTTAGAAGACTTTTAGATATAATTCTGTTGAATGATTCTGGTGTCAACCTCCACCTCAGAAACAAAATGATCAAACTGCATTCATCAGTACAAATGGTTCAAATGGCTCTGAGCACTATGGGACTTAACATCTGAGGTCATCAGTCCCCTAGAACATAGAACTACTTAAACCTAACTAACCTAAGGACATCACACACATCCATGCCCAAGGCAGCATTCATTAGTACAAAATCGATTCTCTTCATCAAGGCTTACCAACGTATGAAAAACGCCTGATACAAATCAGAATGACAATTTGAAATCCTGTTGTTTTTGTTTTACATTGCGTACTCCGTAGTGTATGTTACGTGAGGAAATTTCGTTCATTTTATATGCATGGTGAAAAAAGGTATGTTTTAAGCTTTTCTTTACAGATTATCATTACTGTAATAATTTGCTATCATAATAATGAGTCACTTATTTTTCAATTAACAAAATACTAGTATTTGAAACGGTAGACTAAAAAACAAAAAACCTTGAATGTAAAACGTAAAATAACAATTTACAACATAAAACAAGTATGAGTAAAATAAATAATTAGAACAGTAATGAGTGATATTTTAATTAGGTATGTTGAAAATACTTCGACAGTACATTGCAAACAGCTTATTTTCCAAAAATGGTATTTCAGAAACCAGCTTTATTACACAGTAAATTATGTGGCAAGTGATGATCGAAGGGATCGCTGTGTCAAAAATCTACAGATACCAGTCATTGATTGCTGAGCGCTATTTTGACCGGAGCAGAGGTGATATTCTTCCTACACGTCGGTCAGGGAGCCTGAAGATGGCGTAATAAAATATAAATAAATAAATATAAATATAAACTGGAAATTTAGATGACTGAAGGTGTTTTGATTCGACATTTTATACTGAGCAGCCGAGGTCCCACAATTATCTGAATAAAGATGGATTTACAGAGACTTCTTTAATGTATGTGTAACAAAAGTTATCATTTGTCAAAAGTAATTAATGGTGGTGATATATTTTGCGAAGTTTCAAATTATTACAAAAGTTGATCATACAGTTTTCAAGAACATTAATTACATATCACCTTTTATATGAATCATACTTTTTTTGCGTATTATCGTTTCGAAGACATTCCCATTACCTTTTGGATGTGTTGTACGCCTTAGAAATGAAATTGGGCACGAACAAAAAAATAAATATTGAACTATTTTGCCCCTCTACACGTCCGCCAAGTTTCACCAAGATCGTTTATTGACACTTGGCAACGTTCAAAAATGGTTCAAATGGCTCTGAGCACTATGGGACTTAACAGCTGAGGTCATCAGTCCCCTAAAACTTAGAACTACTTAAACCCAACCAACCGAAGGACGACACACACATCCATGCCCGAGGCAGGATTCGAATCTGTGACTGTAGTGGTCGCGTGGTTCCAGACTGAAGCGCCTAGAACCGTTCGGCCACTGCGGCCGGCTTTCGCAATGTTCCCTTGTAAGTCATCTTGTATACTCCTTCAGTCACTCAACGACGGCACCTTCCCAAACATCACAACGTCATCAGCAAACAACCGTAAACTTGTTGCTCACGCTGTCCATCAGAATTTTTACGTATTCATGGTGGATCACCTAAAACTTGCACCGCTAATATTGCGGAAATGATGGAAAGTGCTACTGATTTGTGGTTTTCACACACTGGATTGGTAGTCAGGGGCTCATATTATTAGCCAGTCAACAGATAGTGACAACATTTAGAACGTGTATTTTTTGAGCAAACATACATTTTTTAAAAGGAACAATGTCTATTGACATTAACAGGCAAGAATTAGGGTAAATTACGAGGGTCACTTCTAAAGAAATGCACACTATTTTTGTAAAAATAGAGTTTTCATTCTGCATGTGTGAAAGTTTTACAGTTTGTAGATACATCCTTCCCGCTTGTTTTCAAACTTAGTTCAACCTGTTCCTGTGAGTGGTGCCGTCACAGCATGTCTTCAAGATGGCTACTACATTTGACGTTCGTGAGAAGCAACGTGCTGTCATAGAATTCCTGTGCTGTGAAAACGAGACAGTGGGAAACATACACAAGAGGTTGAAAAAGGTGTATGGAGATGCTGCTGTCGATTGCAGTACAGTTAGTCGGTGGGCAAGCAGGTTACGTGATGAAAGTGGGCACGGCAATATTGAGGATTGTCCTTGCAGCGGCAGGCCTCGTACTGCAAACACTCCACACTATGTGCAGAGAGTTAAAGAACTGGTGACTGCTGACAGATGCATCACAGTGAACGAATTGTCACGCTACGTTGGGATAGGGGAAGGAAGTGTTTGCAGAATACTGAAAGTGTTGGCGTTAAAAAAGATTTGTGCCAGGTGGGTTCCCAGGATGTTGACAGTGGCTCACAAAGAGACAAGAAAAACGGTATGCAACGAACTTTTGGAACAGTACAAGAATGGTGGAGATTAATTTCTTGGGAGAACTGTGACAGGTGATGAAACATGGCTCCATCATTTTTCACCAGAGACGAAGAGGCAATCAATGGAGTGGCACATGCAAATTCACCCAAGAAAAAAAATCGCAACCACACCTTCTGCTGGAAAAGATATGACTACGGTGTTTTTCCATTCTGAAGGACTCTTGCTTGTGGACATCATGCCAAGTGGAACCACCATAAATTCTGATGCATATGTGACGACACTGAAGAAACTGAGTCGTGTTCGACCACATCTGCAAAAGCAGGATGTTTTGCTGTTGCATGACAATGCACGGCCACATGTCAGTCAAAAAACCATGTAAGCGATCACAAAACTCGGATGGACAACAAACTGAAAGACTCTCTTCATGGAACAAGGTTTGAAGATGATGACTCCCTTGTGCACGCTGCCAAACAGTGGCTCCAACAGGTTGGTCCAGAATTTTACCGTGCGGATATACAGGCGCGGGTTCCAAGAGGGCGTAAGGCAGTTGAGAGGGATGGAAATACTGTTCCTAAAGGATGTATTTACACACTGTAAAACTTTCAAAAAAGGAGAATAAAAGATGTATTCTAACAAAAAATAGTGTGCATTTCTTTTGGAGTGAACCTCGTAGAACTTCGGTTGTGTTTGTTGGAGGACTCTAGTGCAAGTCATTTACGAGATATCGTGTTTTGCAAAATTCCCACACCGACACTTGTACAATGCGTGTGGTAGCACACACTAAAGAACAACGCAAGTGCATACACTAGTTATGTGGACCTTAGCCAGTAACAAGACAGTTAACCATCACAGGTTGTGTTCAAAGTGACCACCAGCACTGGCAAAACATGCTTCCAGTCTGGTATGGAACCACTGCTGCCCACGTGCTATCATTTCAGCGGAGATTTCGGAGCAGGCTACAGTAATACATCGTTGCATATCATCTGGTGTAGTTGGCATTTCCTCATATACAGCGACTTTTAGCGTTCCCCCCAGAAAAAAATCCACAGGCGTGAAATCTGGGGAACGGGCCGGCCAAGGTACAGGTCCTCTGCGTCCAGTCCAACGATTTGGAAACAATTCGTGAAGACATGCGGTAGTACTTCGTGCACTGTGGGCTGAACAGCCTTCATCTTGGTACCACAGGTTTCTCTTAGTGTGCACAGGAACGTCTTATACATCCGTGGGAGATGGTCTGTTGGGAGGCTGCGATACTTATGTGCGTTCAGTGTTCCGTCTGTGAAAAACAGGCCTAAACTGATGGTTCACTATCCCGCACCAGACGTTTACACTCCATGGGCGCTGACGTTCCACCTCACGAAGCCAACGGGGATTGTCAACAGATCAGTAAAGCATGTTTCGGCGGATTACGTGGGCGCGACTGATAAATGCGGCTTCATCAGTAAACAAGATACATGATATATCTGGAGCATACTGTCTTAATGCCCATGTACAGAAGTTAACACGATTCCCATAAACGTTTCCATACCGCTCTCGATGGAGACAGATGTGACAGGGACTGAACGTACGTCGATGGAGAAAGCGTGGGACACTTGCCTGACTCGTGCGGGGGAGCTGACGTGTGAATCAGTTGCAACAACAGCAAGAACATTAATTTTCCCCCTTCTGTCGTCACTTGTTTCCTTCTGCTACATTGTCTACGTGTTACAATACCACTTTCCCGTAAGTGGTTGAAGAGGTTGATAAATAATTGCCGATATGATTCATGTCCATTGGGATATCTTGCCGCATACCCATACAAGAACGAACGGTATTCTTGCTACACTATCCATGAGCACGTCGGCTTTTTCTGCATTGGTAAATCCCATCGTCCAATCACAACCTACTGCTTGGACTGTCACACACTAACTGACTGCACTCAAGAAAAACACAAGCACACTGTAAGTAAACATAGCAACAACGTACCTAACAACTACGCAGGTTGAATGGGAGAAACAAGTGTCGATGTGGAAACTTTTCAAAATACAATATCTCATAAACGACTCGCACTAGCATCCTGCGACAAATACCACTGACATTCTAATTTATCCTGCTTCTAGTCTGTTAATTTCAATAGACATTGTTCCATTTAAAAAGGTGTGTGTTTGCACAAAAAGTAGACTTTCTAAGTATTATTGCAGTCTGTTGATTGGCTAACAATGCCAGCCCATGATTACCAATTAATCTGTGAACACCGCACATCAGTAGCACTTTCCGTTACCGCAGTCCTTGTAGTTCAAGTTTTAGGTGATTCACCCTGTATACAGAATAAAAGCGGTCCTATCGAACTTACATGTGGTGCTCCCAACGAAACCCTTGTCTCTGCCGAACATCCGCTGTCGAGGACTACGAGCTAAGTTTTATTACTTGAAAAGCCTTCGAGCTACTCACTTAGCTGGGAACCTAAACAGTAAGCTCGGACCTTCGTCAACAGTCAGCGGTGAGATGCCATGTCAAACCCTTTCCGGCTTCTGGGGTATGGGGGCTACTTTCTAGCCTGGAGATAATGGTCCCCTGTTGCCTTAATCCGGCTAAATGTGTGGTGGTCGGAGCCGACCCTGCTATTTTCAAAGGCGAGAGATTTCCACAGGCTGACTGGTGTTCCCAATAATACCCGTTGGCAAACAAACCCTATGAAACGTCCCCTTAGAAAAATTAGTGAATTACTGTGCTGGTAAACCCCTTACGTTATCTGATTTTCAAACAGCTGAGCAAAACTGAACGTACTCAGACATTTCTCTCATTACTTATTCTGATCATCACTAAACTGACACACAATACTTTTAGCGCAACGCAATCTGATTTTCAAAAATCCCTACAATGGCCCTGACTAATAATAACCTACACCTTTCATGAATCACTTACCTCACAAAAATCTTCATTACTCGAACTACTGCAATACAGCGAGCGCCAATACTGCCAGCTAAATAAAAGATTCTAACTACTGAAGTCACTAACTACTGATAGGCATAGTTAGCAAATGAAAGATTTTGATAAAGAAGAAACAATGTATTTACCTTAATAGTGTTCAAAAGTCATAATAAATATATCAGTTCATGACATCCAGTCTTAAAATTTACTGTCTCTGATGGACACACGTCCAGGTCATCCGCTCTCAAAACTCCGCCATCTCTCTCCCCACATCCACCATTGCTGGCAGCTCACTTTCAACTGCCCAATAATGATGGGGAGCTCGTGAATGAGTCGTTCAAATGAACGCTTCACTCCACTGAAGTGTGAACTAACCACTCAATTTCAATGAACTGGTACTTCAAACTCTTCACAGATAGCACACTCCACACTTTTTTCTAGTTCACTCACTCTCTTCCCCTCTCCCTCTCCCACTACATCGGCGCTACGTCACTCATCCTCCCTTCACTTCAGTCCTCCCTCTACTGCCTGTCGACGAATCGCGCGGTGTTTGTGGCGAACAATAGGTTTACGAGGGGTTGTGGAAGTGAGGGGCGAGGGGAAAGCAGTGTCAGTTGCTTCCTGCAGTGCTGACATCATTACCCGTAACTATCTGTGCAGTTAAACTTCGCGTCTACGGGTAGCCTACCGTTGGCAGCGCTTGCAGACAAATGAATATTATAGATATAAACGAAGAGGCTGGCTGTGTGAGCACGCACAGCCAACATGAAAATAAAAGGTTTGTTAATAACACTGAAAGAGGGATTTTACCTGAAATCGTACTAATGACTACAGGTGACAGTTTACGTTTTGAAGCTGGAGGGTTATTATTCTCAACAAAAATAAAATCTACTTTATCTGAAATCGTACCAGTGACCACAGGTGACAGTTTACGTTTTGAAGCTGGAGGGTTATTATTCTCAACAAAAATAAAATCTACAGTAAAACTTCTGAATAATTACTTAACGTAGACTTTGTGGCAGTGGTAAACAAATTCATTCTATTTTGGATTAAATTTTAAAAGGTACTTAAAATTGGACTGCATTTCGTTGGTAGCCCTAGTTTCCAGTCCATTAATACAAATAATGTTTCATTTGGCAGATAAAGACTTTTTTTGGGCGCTTCATGAGAAAAGATTAAATGTAATACCTTCTTTATATGTGACAGGCTTCTCTGTTTATCTTTCCTTTGTCCCCTTCGACCATGATCTATTTAACTCAGACGCTGTAAGAGCGTAAAACGTCGCGTGCACGTTACTGCATAGTTCGGCCATCTGTTGGTAAAATTATGAAGTATTACGAAGCTTTATTGTACGAGCGACGCGAAGCGAGCGTAGCCGCGGCTGAGCGGCGAACTAGGCAACTTCGCCAGGCTTCCGTACTTCATGAATGAACTACTTCATTTGAACGCTTCACGGCAAAGAGTGAAACGAATGAAGTAGTTCACGGGAATGAACGAGTTCGACCCATCTCTACTGCCCAACGCTACGCGCTGTTAACAGCCAACTGCCCAACACTACAATAGCAAATTCCAACAATGCAAACCAGCCACAGACTTCACACAGCACAGCCAGTGATTTTCATTCAGAGCGCTACGTGACGTCACCAACACAAAAACCTAAAGAGCCTACTTACAACCCCTGAAAGCGTAGGCAGGTAGCAACACCTTGTAGCAATTGTTCCGTGCATTAGCAGGAAACAGCCAATACTGAAGTGGCTACATTCTGCTCTTGACGCTGATTGGCCGAAAGGCCTGCGTGTTGAGATGATATTGTGGGGCATATTTGGAGCTCGTAAAATAGAATGTCGGCTAGCAGTCTTTGTGGGGTGCAGGGGGCGAAGTTGTGCTGTGTATTTCAGAAGTTGGTAGTCCGTGATCAGTAAAGTTGTTCTCTCTCCACGAAAAGTTTCGAAGGTGTTCGATATTGCGTCGTAAGCAGAAGATGAAGAGATAGAGCAAGTATATGTGTATACTGAAAGGGTAATTCAGTATGTGAAATGACACGAAATTCTAATAATTATGGGGGAAGGAACAGAGCGGAGGGTTACGGGAGAATATGGGCTTGGCAGCAGGAATGAGAGAGGAGAAAGATTGACTGATTTCTGCAATAAATTTTAGATGTTAATAGCGAATACTCTGTTCAAGAAAGAGGAGGAGGCGTACTAGGAAAAGGCACAGAGGCACGTGAAGATTCCAGCTAGATTACGTGGTCAGACAGAGATTTCGAAATCAGATATTGGATTGTAAGGCATTCCTGGGTGCAGATACACACTCAGATCACAATTTAATAATGATGTAGAGTAGACTGAAATTTAAGAGAATCGTCCGAGAGAAACTGTGCAAGGAGTCCGATACTGAAGTGCTGAGGAATGATGAGATGCATAAAGATGTGGATACTGCGGTAAGGAATACCAGTGCCAGGGGAGACAGCAATACAGCAATATAAATCCCTTAGGTATGAAAAACACTACTGGCCATTAAAATTACTACACCAGGAAGAAATGCAGATGATAAACGGGTACTCATTGGACAAATATATTATACTAGAACTGACATGTGATTACATTTGCACGCAATTTGGGTGCATAGATCCTGAGAAATCAGTACCCAGAACAACCACCTCTGGCCGTAATAACGGCCTTGATACGTCTGGGCATTGAGTCAAACAGAGCTTGGATGGCGTGTACAAGTACAGCTGCCCATGCAGCTTCAACACGATACCACAGTTCATTTAGAGTAGTGACTGGCGTGTTGTGACGAGCCAGTTCAGTTGCTCGAACACCATTGACCAGACGTTTTCAATTCGTGAGAGATCTGGAAAATGTGCTGGCCAGGGCAGCAGTCGAACATTTTCTGTATCCAGAAAGGCCCGTACAGGACCTACAACATGCGGTCGTGCATTATCCTGCTGAAATGCAGGGTTTCTCAGGGATCCAATGAAGGGTAGAGCCACGGGTCGTAACACATCTGAAATGTAACATCCACTGTTCAAAGTGCCGTCAATGCAAACAAGAGGTGACCGAGACGTGTAACCAATGGCACCCCATACCATGACGCCGGGTGATACGCTAGTATGGCGATGACGAATACACGCTTCCAATGTGCATTCACTGCGATGTCGCCAAACACGGATGCGACCACCATGATGCTGTAAACAGAACCTGGATTCATCCGAAAAAATGATGTTTTGCCATTCGTGCACCCAGGTCCGTCATTCGGCACACCATCGCAGGCACTCCTGTCTGTGATGCAGCGTCAAGGGTACCAACCTTGTGTGAATGCTCTGAAAAGCTAATCATTTGCATATCACAGCATCTTCTTCCTGTCGGTTAAATTTCGCGTCTGTAACACGTCATCTTCATGGTGTAGCAATTTTAATGGCCAGTAGTGTACATAGTAAGTGCTGGACAGCCATGGCGAAGCGGCTGTAGGAAAGATGTGGAGAAATCGAAAAAGAAATGTACGTAAGGAAAACTGACTCAGTATACAGAAAAGTCAAAACAGACTTCAGTGAAATTAAAAACAAGGGTGGTAACATTAAGAGTACAGTGAGAACTCCGCTTTTAAACGCTGGGAAGAAAGCGGATAGTTGAAAAGAGCACATTGAAGAAGGCCTTTATGACTGGAGGGATCAGACTTTCGGGAAAATCTCATCCAATTTCGAAGACAGCAAGGGCAGAGAAGTGCAAGAACGATAGCACAGTCAGCTTAACATCTCATGCATCCAAGCTGCTCACAAGAATGATATACAGAAGAACGAAAAAGAAAGACAGTTCTTATGCGCGTGACGATTGGAACAAGACTGAAGAAAAATCAAGACATGCTCGTAGTATTTGTCGTCCTAGGAAAAGCGTTCTGCAATGTAAAATGGTGCAAGGTGTTTAAATTCTAGAAAAATAAGCTGCAGGGGAAGAAAGAACCAAGAGGGAACATTAAGATTGGAAGACCAAGAATGAAGTGCTCAGGTTAAAATGACTTAAGACAGGGAAGCGACTTTTCGCCCATTCTGTTCAATTTATGCACCGAAGAAACAATGATGAAAATGAAGCAAAAGTTCAAGAGTGGGATTAAAATTCAGGGTGAAAGGATATCAGTGATAAAATTCGCTGATGGCACTGCTGTCATCACTGAAGGTGAGTAAGAATTGCGCGACCTTTTGAATGGAATGGTCTAATAGGTATACAGTGTGAATTTAGGCTAAACCAAATAAAAACGAAATGAGAATCGTGAGAATCTTAACATTAAAACCGGTGATCACAAAGTAAACGAAGTTAAGGAATTCTGCTATCTTGGGAGCAAATAAATCCGTGACGGACGAAGCAAGGAGGATACAAAAAGCGGACTAGCTAAGGCAAAGTGGACGTTCCTGGGCAAGAGAAGTCTACAGGTATCAAATACATGCCTTAATTTCAGGAAGAAATTTCTGAGACTGTACGTTTGGAGGCTTGGAGCACGGGGTTGGTATGATAGCAATTTATGGACAGTGGAGAACCCGGAACAATAGAGAATCCAAGCATTTGAGATGTGGTGCTACAGAAGAATATTGAAAACCACGTGGACTGATAAGATATGGGATGACGAGATTCTCTGCACAATCGGATGAAGAAAGGAAGATAAGGAAAACACTGACAAGAAGAAGGGACAGAATGATAAGACACGTCTTAAGAGATCTGGGCGTAACCTTCATGGTACTGGAGGAAGCTGTAGAGGATAAAATCTCTAGGGGAAGACAGAAGATGGAGTACATCCAACATATATTTGAGGACTCTGAGATGAAGTTGTTGGCACAGAAGAGGCAATGTAACCAGTCATAAGACTGATGACCAAAATAAAAAGTGATTCATTAAATTCATGTGAAGCATTGTTCATTTTTTTAATGTTAAGTGTCTATACTGGAAAATTTCTGTCGTACTCCTTGTACTGCTTCTGACATTTTGCAAATAATGATGCTATTGGTCTTCGGTAAGTTTCTGTGGGACGTTTAAGGTGTGGCCACAACGTGGTATGCAGCTCTTGCCTCAATATAGTGTGGCTCTTTTGGATTTGTCAACGTTGAAGGTGCACTGTCTTCTTGTCGCCTTGATAAGAAATCCACTTGAACTGTGCTTACCAAAATACATTACATTTTGAGTGTCCTAAGTTTATGGGCATTATAATTTATAGCAAGTTTAACGGGTCTTGGCATATTCTAGATCTTCACAGAATACAGTTTGGCAAATTATGCATTGCGTTGATTACCCTTTACCCTGGTCTTTAAGCTTCAAATATTACCACCACATCTCAATACTTATTTCCTTTGATGATTTTTGTCTCTAGTAACTATTCTCTTGTTACACGTAATAGTGGTCAACATGATCACAATACAAGTTCTAACAACGATTTACTTAGGAATCTAAAACATCTGAGTCTTGTACAAAAAGGTGTTCATAACTCTGTCACAAAAATTTTCAACTTTCTTCTATCAGATATCAAAGTTCAGGTCAGTGTCTTTCTTACATTTAAATCTAAATTAAGAAAATACCTTATAGGAAAGTCCTTCTACTCTCTTCATAAGTACTTGCAAATAAAATGATAGTTGTAAATTAATATTGTCCTTTACCCTTTGCAATTTTTATTTTGAGAGTTTATATTTTTAATTTGTTAGCCATAATTCATCTTACTATTCATTTACGATGGGTAATGTACGAATTTTCTTTTCTGTACTATACTTACTTTCAGTAATTGTGTGATTTCCCTAAATCGCTCCAGGCAAATGCCGGGATGGTTCCTCTGAAAGGGCACGGCCGACTTCTTTCCCTAATCCGATGAGACCGATGACCTCGATGTTTGGTCTCTTCCTCCAAATAACCCAACCCCCCCTCAGTAATTGTAGTTCAACTTTAAAAGTTATTCACCAGTTTACACTACACTTTCGTTACTGTACAAATGTTCATTATGTTCTTTGTGTCTTTATGTTTCTAAACCTGACTCGTTCCACGTCTTTCTGACTTACACCATGTGATCAAAAGTATCCAGACAACTGGCTGTAAATGAATTACAAGTTCGTGGTGCCCTCCATCGGTAATGCTGAAATTCAATATGGTGTTGGCCCACCCTTAGCCTTGATGACAGCTTCACTCTCGCAGGCATATGTTCAATCAGGTGCTGGAAGGTTTCTTGAGGAATGACAGCCCATTCTTTACAGAGAGTTGCGCTGAGAAGAGGTATCGATGTCGGTAGGTGAGGCCTGGCACGAAGTTGGCCTTCCAAAACATCCCAAAGATGTTCTATAGGATTCAGGTCAGGACGCTGTGCAGGCCAGTCCATTATGGGGATGTTATTGTCGTGTAGCCACTCAGCCATGGCGCATTATGAACAGGTGCTCGATCATGTCAAAAGATGCAATCACTATCCCTGAATTGCTCTGCAACAGTGGGAAGCAGACGGGTGCTTAAAACATCAATGTAGGCCTGTACTGTGATAGTGCTACGCAAAACAACAAGGGGTGCAAGCCCCCTCCAAGAAAAACTCGACCACACCATAACACCACTAACTCCGAATTTTACCGTTGGCACTACACATTCTGGCAGATGACGTTCACTGGGCATTACCCATACCCATACCCTGCCATCGGATCGCCACAATGTGTACCGGGATTCGTCACTCCACAAAACGATTGTCCGCTGTTTAATCGTCCAATGTTTACGCTCCTTACTCCAAGTGAGGCATCGTTTGGCACTTACCGACATGATGTGTGGCTTATGAGCAGCCGCTCGACCATGAAATCTAAGTTTTCTCACCTCCCACCTAATTGTCATAGTACTTGCCGTTGACTCTGATGCAGTTTGGAATTTCTGTGTGATGGTCTGGATAAATGTCTGCCTATTACACATTATGACCCTCTTCAATTGTCGGATGTCTCTGTCAGTCAACAGACGAGGTCGGCCTGTACGCTTTTGTGCTGTACGTGTCCCTTCATGTTTCCACGTCACCATCAACATTGGAAACAGTGGACCTAGAGATGTTTAGGAGTGTGGAAATCTCGTGTACAGACATATGACACAAGTGACACCCAATCACCTGACCACGTTCGAAGTCCGTGAGTTCCTCAGAGTGCCCCATTCTGCTCTCTCACAATGTCTAATGACTACTGAGGTCGCTCATATGGAGTACTTGCCAGTAGGTGACAGCACAATGCACCTAATGCGAAAATGTATGTTTTTGGGGATGTCCGGATACTTTTGATCACACAGTGTATCATATTATGGATTCACAAAATTCATAACAAATAGACAAAAAATAAATAACTGAAGCTGTACGGGACTGTCCACAGTCAGTCACTTTCCATCGAGTTACTTGATTGTTGTTATCTGTGCAGTAACATTGTTAACGAACATTGTGGTTATTGCTGGCGTCCTAACAGTTACGTTATTAAGCTTAAATATAAATGAGAGAAAACAGTGTTTGGAGAGAACTGGTAACCCAGTGTGCCTTTTGTACCAAATAACAGTGCCACAGTCTGAAACATTATCAGGATACTAGCCAATAATTTTAGTACCGACTCTCATGTTGGTTTGCAGTTAAGGAAAACTAAATCGTCTTTACTGAAAGAAAATCTTCAAAGTCTGAGAAAATTTTCTTTGGGTGAGTCTACAGTAATCGAAGACCATCACAAATTTCCATATTTGTAAGATACCTATAAAATGAGTTGGAGTCATAGAATATCTCGTAGTTCTTAATCTCAACGTTTCGTCTAAACAATGCAGCACTCTTAAAATTAGTTCTGTAAGTTTGTGATATCTAAAGGAAAGGGCAGTGTCCACCCCAGGAATAGATCATGGAAACATAGAGTGTTCTTCCTATGCATGTGCTGGAAAAAAAGTACGATTCGGGGAGGTCAGAAAGCCACACATCTAAGATTGCCCAACACCTCCACTGGGCACAAAATGTTGTACACACAAACTTTTTTTAGAGGCAGGAATAGAGAGAAGTCACAGGATGTCAATTGGAGACTAGGGTGGATATACCTCAGGTTTCCTTTTGATATAGCACCTTTTATGGGCAAATATATTGTTCATACATTTTCTCTTGCTTCTTAATATGCAGTTTTTTCAACTGATGGTCTAGAATTGGCGTGACATCAATTTGTCACTGGTATTGCTTTACTCTATCTAGAAAATTTGTGGGAAGAATTCCGTCATCATCACAGTAAACGTAAGGGGTGGAGCCATATCCTATGCACATTAACAAATCCGTGCATGAAAACTGTGGGATTGTTCTTCAACCAGTTCAGATATCACAATTTGTTTTTGCTTAGCGTTTCACAGCTATGGTTTTCATCTTTCACAAACCTTAGTTTCATAGTTAATTTACCATAATCCTTTTTCTTATGTTCCTTTCACTTAAGCAATTTCTTTCATAAAAATCTTCGATCTTCCAGTCCTACAGTGTGTAGTGGTACTTCTATATCTTTTAAACTGTGGTTGTAGTTATAGGATGCCTTCCATCAGGATCATCTTCAAGAGAAGTCTGACACTGAACTTTGCTGCACATTTTATAACTGTTGAAAATTAATTAACAGTCTCCTTGTAAAACTTCATCCCCACTATACGAATTTCCATTGGTGTTTAATCATTTAAAAAATTAATTTTACACAATCACAGAGTTCCAGCACATTCATTTGAATTAAACACGACTACTTTAAAAAGTTTTATGGATTTACAAAAAAAGCTATAGATTATCAAAAGAAAAGAAAATCTTATTTGAATAGCAGAATGCAGACAGTTGAAGTCAATGGCACGGAATCTAAGTAAATGTCAGCGTAAGTATTCCATGCTGTGTCCAATCCCATTATTTACCTGTATATTAATGAGCTGCCATAGCATAACAGGACCAGCTACTGCAAGCAACTATTTATAGATGTGTAACATCAGAAAAATAGTGATGTTGAGGAATGAAGTACTGTCAACTCATCTATTAATAAAAAAAATGTGTGGTACATACATATTTTATGGAATCATAAGATGATAATGGAACAGAGTACAATTGCTATTAACTTTGTTAGGATAACAATTGTTTCAAAACTCTCTTCAGATAATTGTACAGAGAAAGTGGCATGCAAAATTTTAGAGTTAGCCTATATCTGCTCTCAGAAAAATACACCTCTTTGTTTCTTGAAAATTACACCTTGACAGACAGTCAAGCAGCTCTGTGACATGACATGTAACAAAGAATAGGGTTAGTGGTGATGGCCTGGGCAATGCAGGAACTGCTAAAAGAGAATCCATACGCTGTCTGCCAATCTTTGTCACTGAGGTAAAAACAAAGTATTTCATCCTGATTGAACAAGCGTCAGATGCATTCGGTAAACATGAAAGAACATCTGCATTTGAATGCTTGGCTGGTAGGGAGGAAATGACTTTTATAATTATATCTACTAAAGAACAATGCCTGCCTTTCAAGTCTATGCACCATCGTGCTGAGAGGTGGTGCCATGGGGCTAAAGAGAGACACTAATGGCTTGTGATCAGTTACCATATGAAACATAAAACCATAGAGAAACACTTCAACTTCTTGATAGCATAAATATAATGGGAGCCTCAGTCTCTACTTGAGAGTAATTTTTCTGTGTATAATTAAGCATCTCGGATGCAAAAGTAATGGGCTATTCTAAACCATCTGCACAATTTTGTGACAGCACAGCTTGGAGCCCCAGTTAGCAAATGACCAAGAAAAGGACAGAATACAAATCATCCTTCAACATCTTGAATGCGTGGTTGCAGGCAGGAGTCCACTGGAAGGCTGTGCCTTTCTTAAGCAGTCAATTTAGATAATAGGAGACTGAAGCTGCCTGCAGAAGGCACTTGTGGTAATACATGACTGCCTAAGAATGCCTGGAGCTCCTTCACATTAATGATGCATGGAAGGACTGCAGTAGCCATTATGTAACTGTCAGTCAGCTGAATCCCCTGATGAGATATAACAAGTCCCAGGTATTCTATAGAGGGTTGGAATAATTGTGACTTTCCCAAATCGCCCTTATGACTTGCATCACTCAAGGTCTGAAACAAAAGACAAGTTATGAAGGTGGTTCTCAGTGGTGGGACCAGTAACAACAATTTTGTCAAGGTAATTGATGTAACATGGAATTTGTTACATAAGTTGCTCCAAATAGCATTTAAAAATGGGCAGTGCATTTGCATTGCCTAAAATCTAACTGTTGTGTCTATAGAGGCCATGCATGAAGTATATTAACAACAAGACACTAACATGATTCCTCATCAAGTGGAAGCTGTAAATATGCTTCTGACAAATCTAGCCCCAAAAAAATTTGTCCACCTGCCAGCATTGTCATAAGTACATCTGAGCAAGGAATGGGTTATGTATTGACCACAGACAATGAATTAACCATCACTTTAAAGTCACCACAAAGATGGAGTTTGCCCATCAGCTTCTTGACAATGACTAACGGTGTAGCCCATTGCCTTGATAAAATGGGTTCCATGAAGCCTAAAGCTGTCACCCCACCTAATTCTTCCTTCACTTTCATGCAAAATGGGAGTGGTACAGGTCTGGTACAGGAAAAATGGGGTCATACTGTAGATTTGAGAGTGATGTGCACCAAATAATCAGTAACCTCACTAGGTTCTGGTGAAAACAGAACAGAATATTCCTCACACGTGTCATCCAACTCTTGATAAGGCACAAAATCCAACATGAAATGAACAGAATCAGAGACTGTAAATCCAAAAACCTGGAAAGCATCCAAACCAAACAAATTTTCCTTTAATGTCACTGGTGAACCATCACCTTGCAAGTTGTTTCTGCAGTAAACTGGCTGAGAATAGGAATCTGCTGTCTACTGTGACAGACAACATGGTGCAAAGTAGCCAGCTGTGGAGGAGAACCAAAATGGAGATAAGTACTAGAGTTCAATAACAAGGCCACTGTGCTCATATCCACACGGAGGCATAAGAAGGTCCCATTAATATGCACATTCGTGAACAGTTTCTTAGAAACAATTGTAGCATCTTCACACACATGACTAATAACATTAATGTCCATAGGTTAGGGTGTGAGAAGCACAGCAGAAGCTGACTGAGCATTGCATTCAGATGCAGTGTGACTTTTCTTATGACACAGATGGCATGGCACCCAACACTGCAGACAAGCTGGTTGGTCATGTTGGACAAAGCAAGCAGCGCATGAGGGCAGTCACTTTTGGAAGTTTTTCCTCTGTAACCATGTTTGTGAGGATCATGGTGGCTGGATATGCTGTCTGATGTGACCTCTGCTTCTCAAGACATACTAGATGTTTATGCCAGTTGCTGTCTGGTTTGACAGCGACTATGTCAGCTCAAAATTATTAACTAATGACCAGTGGCATGCAAAACCCAAAATGCTTGCATTATCTTGAGTACTTCTTCTAAAGAAGGGTCTTCAAACTACAATGCCCTTTGGCAAACTTCCTTATTGTTAGCTGGCCCTAAGATAGCATCTCTAACCACAGTATCTTCATCAAATTCATGAGAGTTAGCAGTAATAAACAACACTCATGTTTTAACCTCACAGTTCTGCAGCCCAAGTGTGACAGTATTAACGGGGTTGTTTTCTGCACTGATAAAACTCCACTAGTATGGAAATCACATGAGTATGGTTATGTTAACAGGCAAACAACACATTTTGTCAAATAAGAGAGATGTAGAATCCTGAAGGGGGCCTAACTTTCATAATGCACAATACATGACAGAAAATGAGCTGTAGTGGAAGCAGCATCTCTTACAGTGAAGAATTGTCACAGGCATTTTTCGCACAATTCCCAGTCTTTGGCAGCTGCATTGTATGGGGGAAATGGAGGTGGATAGCCCAGCAAAATCTGAGGTCTTGTTAACAGACTCATCAACACCCTGTGCAGCATGGCTGTGTGTTCCTGTTGTTGCATTTCTAAGTGCCACTGGTTTTCCAATTGCTGCTGTAGTAAACTCAGCAGAACAGTTTCCAACAACATTGTCACAATTTTGCATGAAACATGTGAATGTCATTAGCATATATGCAATAACACACCATTGAAAATGCCAATAAAATACAGTCATTTTAATGCCAAAACCATAAACACATTCTGTGTATGTCATCCTTGTACACAGCTATGTCAGTACCAGTTTGACATACAATGATCCATGAGCAAAGTGCAGTTAGCAAAAGAATAAATCATTACAGAATGAGACAGAAGCCACTCTGTTCCAGGGTGATGTTTCTGTGTGGTGACACTGGGTGACAGCTACAAACTCCGCTCTTGATGCATAGTGTCAGCGCTGTCTGGAATTACCGCCTCCTGGTATCTGAGATTAGCTGCCATGCACCCTTGTGGGCTTATTGAGTAACACATGATGGGGCAGTGCCTGCTGAACTTTGACAGACACTGAGGTGCCAGTGCGATTGATGTGGTAAACGTGGGTTACTACAGAGTGTATTTGGTTTATCTTCATATTTTTCTTAATTTTGTTTTTTGGTGTAGAAGCAGTTAACTTTTGTCTGACATGAATATGATTTTGTATCACTTCTTATCATCATAGTGCTTGTTCTCAGAAATTTGTTTTAGCCATTTTCTGCGTACAAACTCATCAATCAACTGTTGTAGATTTTAGGACAGAAGTGGGGGTGTTTACATATTTTTTTCATAGTTTCAGACCCTGTAGTCTTATGGAATTATCTCCTGTGGCATTACAGCTAAAGTAAATGAAATATTTATTCAGCATAACTAAGCAATAAGAACACTGTGTAATAATGCATCTTAAAGAGGCCTTTTCAAATACTGCAATCTGACATTTATACTTTAATTATTTTTCTCGCTAGTAACAAAAATCTATTTCAATTTGACTGTAATGCCACAACCACAGCACAACAGACAAAAATAATTTCTAAGTAGATTATTCTTTTCTAGGCCGATGACATTGTAATTCTGTCAGAGACAGCAAAGGACTTGGAAGAGCAGTTGAACGGAATGGATGGTGTCTTGAAGGGAGGATATAAGATGAACATCAACAAAAGCAAAACGAGGATAATGGAATGTAGTCGAATTAAGTCGGGTGATGTTGAGGGTATTAGATTAGGAAATGAGACACTTAAAGTAGTAAAGGAGTTTTGCTATTTGGGGAGCAAAATAACTGATGATGGTTGAAGTAGAGAGGATATAAAATGTAGACGGGCAATAGCAAGGAAAGCGTTTCTGAAGAAGAGAAATTTGTTAACATCGAGTATAGATTTAAGTATCAGGAAGTCATTTCTGAAAGTATTTGTATGGAGTGTAGCCATGTATGGATGTGAAACATGGACGGTAAATAGCTTGGACAAGAAGAGAATAGAAGCTTTCGAAATGTGGTGCTACAGAAGAATGCTGAAGATTAGATGGGTAGATCACATAACTAATGAGGAAGTATTGCATAGGATTGGGGAGAAGAGAAGTTTGTGGCACAACTTGACCAGAAGAAGGGATCGGTTGGTAGGACATGTTCTGAGGCATCAAGGGATCACCAATTTAGTATTGGAGGGCAGCGTGGAGGGTAAAAATCGTAGGGGGAGACCAAGAGATGAATACACTAAGCAGATTCAGAAGGATGTAGGTTGCAGTAGGTACTGGGAGATGAAGAAGCTTGCACAGGATAGAGAAGCATGGAGAGCTGCATCAAACCAGTCTCAGGACTGAAGACCACAACAACACAACAACATCCTAGTGCAAAGTTCTTTAACATTCTTCCGTGAGACATAGGCCTAATACTAGAACTGGAGAGAAACTACAAACTGAAAAGTAAATTAAAAGCTATATCTCTACTTTACTAAGCATACTGTCAAAAATTATCTAAATATTTAAAGTGAAAGATGAGAGACTTTTGTTATCTTCACAAGAAATAGCTACATTCTTTGTGAACAGGCCCAAGTGTTGAAAATATAGATTACTATTATTCTTTGATAAATACCCATTTTGTGCTGTAAATGTCAAGTAATCAATAGGAGTCAAACAACAGCTATTTATTAAAACAATTTTGATATTTGAATTTAATTTTTGTTAGCACAAATAGTGTTTGTCAAGGTATTGATAGTTCATTGTTCGTACATAGTACAGATTTAGTTTCTACCAGCTCATTCTCATTATTAATGCATATGTTCACTTGTTCCACACCCCTGACAGTTCTTCTTCATGATAGACCAGTCACAGTAAGTAAAGTATCATCTTTGTCTCATGATGAAGTGGTACCAAATGATTTGGGAAAACATGCTCCTATAAAAGTTGGTGACAGTGAAGTGAAACAAACTTCCAACCATGTTTCAAGCAGACCCAAAAAATTACCAAAGAGAAATGAAGAATTTTTATGGATTATTCCAAGGGAGTCCAACCGCCACCCAACATAGATTCCAGGGCTGGAAAAACAATTAAATGTTCTCCATTGCCCCATAATACTGTACTCCTCCCCTCCTGTGAGAGAAACTCTGTCTTATTTCTGCACTTAAATCTCAGGTCTCTGAAAAATAAAGCTGATGAACTTGGTATACTCTTAAAAAGTAACAAAAGAATGATTTTATGTACAAATGAACATCGGTTAAAGGAAGAAGATATAGAACTGTATGTACCATCAGGTTTCAAATCAGCTACATAGTACTGCAGAACCAGTGAACCTTATGGGGGTTCATCCATATACATTAGCAATGATCTAGACTTAAAGTTTTCTGTTCTTAACGTTAGTGACTTATGCATTAAAGGTGTTTTTGAAGCAGCTGCTGTGATTATACCTAGTATACAGCTCATAACTGTTTCTTTATATCACACTCCTGAAAGTAATGTAGCATGATTTATAGAATGTTTAGAAAAACTTGCGATCAGTATACAAAATATACAAAATACAAAATATTAATTTTTGGAGATCTAAACATAGATATTAGGAAAATGACAGCCAGAAATGTTAATTTAGTAAATATTTTAAGATCCTATAGTCTAACTCATTGGCTTCGAACCACATATTGGATGATCTGAGAAAATCTTTACTTTGCTCCTTCAGTTTATTTACGTCCTTCCCTGAATATTTGAAAGTTGTATCATCTGTGTAAAGCACAGATTTGCATGGCATATTGCTGGGCAGGTCATTTCTAAATATTATAAACAGTAATGGCCCAAGCACTGATCCTTAGGGAACACCTCTAGTGACATTCAGTAACTGTGACTTTTGACCGTTGTAGCTTACAGTTTGCTTTCTGTTACTGAGATATGATGTAATGAGGGAGAGTTCAGATCCCTAATGCCATAACACCATAGTTTTTCCAGCAGTGTTGTGTGGTTTACAGAATCAAATGCTTTGCTTATGTCCACTAGTGTGGCTTCAACAGATAATTTGGATTCAAAGAAGATTGCACAATAGAAACAACATTTTCAACAGCATTAATTGTTGGTATCTGGGCCCTAAAACCATACTTAGACTTAGTCAGTATATTGTTTCTTGACAAATGCATGTTAATTTGCTTTTGTATACAATATTCGATTATTTTTGAAAAAATAGGTATCAGAGAAATTGGACGATAATTATTAGTGCAGGATTTATCACCCTTTTTGTGTAATGGAATTACTACTGTCTTCTTTAGACATTCTGGAAAAATACCACTGTCAAATATCCAATTTCTGAATGTGCAGAGGGAATGATATCAAGTAGATTATTTTTTTAATCACAAAATTTGAGAGGCCATAAATATCTTCTGATCTGGAGTCACTTAACTTTGCCACTGATTTAATTACATCACTTATTTCCACATGTCCCCAATTACAGGTTGGCATGGTATCAGCAAAGTTTTGTAAAAACTGGTTTATATAAGTAGATTGTGAATTTGATTTTGAACTCTTCTTATGAGGAGATGAGGGATTAGGGTTTGCTGCATTGATAAAAAAGAGGTTAAATTCATCTGGGGTGACATTAACATCAGTTGTAACTTTTACACTATGACTACCTGTACCTAATTTTGATTTAATGACCCTCCGCGCAGCCTTACAATTATTATTGGAGTTTTTGATGAAGTTATCATTTGCTCTACATTTTGCTAATCTGATTTGTGATCTATAGTGTCTCTTGAGGCTAACATATGTTGCATTGTCAACACTACCACTTTTTACCTTATCATACCATATCAAAACCATTAATGTTAGCTTTTGTAAATATGGTGTGAACCACCTATGTGGAGTAGTTCGACCATGCTTTCTTGCCGTAGTTTTGTTTCGTTTGGTAACCATTGGACAGGAGGTATTGAGAATTTCAGATAGAGAACTAACAAACCTGCTACAAGCCTCCTCAACATTGTTGGAAGCATATATTATATTATTCCACTTTAGTACCTTCAGCTTATCCCTGAAGCTATTTATGCTTTTATCATTCAATAACTTGACATACCGGGTTGGTTCACAATCCCCCATTGTTTCATTAATTGTTAGTTTTACCCATATGCCTTTGTGATCTGTCAGATGGTCGACATTAAGGAGTCCCAATTCAAAATCATCTTTATGTATATTTATGATAAAATTGTCGAGACAAGACAGTTGTCTTTTGGGACTATAATTTGCACAGAAGAGATTATGGGATCTTAGCATGTTAAGCAAATTAGTATCTTTTTTTTTTCTTACATCAAAATTTAAATCTCCTAAAATTACTGTCTTGTGTTTGGTATACCTTTCTGTACAGCAAATAAGTTTATCTAAACACTCTAGAAATTGATCAGCATCACTATCAGGAGAATGGTGTATTGAAATAACTGTGAGTTTTAACGTTGGTAGTAGCATGACAGCCACTTCAAGAATGCCTTTAACATATATGTCCCTAATATCAGGCACAGTATATCTTAACCCTAGGTTGTCACTTATATATATTGAGGAACCCCCATAACCTTCATTGGGTGTGCAGTAACTTGTAATTAAATTAAAACATGGTGGTACATACAGCTTTATCTCTTCTTCTCTTAACCAGTGTTCATTAATACATAATACTATTCTATTGTTCGCATTCAATACAACACCAAGTTCATCAGCTTTATATTTCAGAGATCTAATATTTATGTGCATGAATAATATTGATTTTTCACAGCAAGAGGAAAGATGTGTGGTGTCTTGGGCCCAATTGGATGCACATATGGTGGTTTGCCTTTCACTGGTCCTCTGTTTAGTGTGGTGATGGTGTTATGTTTTGGTAGTGGCTGGACTTCCTTGTAGCAGGCCTTAAAAAATCATTACTTCTCTGTAGTATTTTTAGGTTCTGTTTGAGGCTCGGGTGGCAGACTTTTTTATTTAACTTCCTGCATAATTTATCTGGCATGGGGGATTCGATATAGGCCTACCTGATAACACATTAGTGTGGGATGGCTGATTTGATGCACTAGATAACACTTCACTATGGGATGGAGATGATACAATATTTACTGAGGTTTCTGTCTTCTTATCTGCTAATGGAGGTGACATTTTTGTTGTCTGTTTCTCAAGGTTCTTGTTTGTTTCACATGTTACATAGTTTATGTGGGCAGGCTGAGTGGAGGCACTTGATAACACTTTGGCGTAGGATGAAGGTGGTGATACAATACTCACTGTGGTTTCCTTCCTCTTTTCTACCAGTGACTGCAGTGTAACTGCTACAGTTGTTGTTGACACAATTTCTGCTTCTGATGCTTGTGCTGCTGCTGTTATTGGTGTTATTGCTTGAGCTGGTTCAGATTTTGCTGATTTTGCTAGCGCTCTAGTTGTTACTGAATTTTATTGTGATGCTGTAGCAATTTGTGGTTCTGCAGCTGCTTTAGTTGTTGTCTCCAAGACAGATTCACTTCCTGCATGGTTGCTTTCAGTAATGTATTGGTAGTTCATTATAATGGCTGGTACTGACTCATAGATACTCTGTTTTTCATATGTTTCTAATGTTTCATAAATTGATTTGCACAGAGATGAATTGCCTCTTCTATTCAGGTGCATGCCATGTTTTGTAAAGTTGCGTCTATCGAGGAAATCGGCTGATAGAAATCTTATGTTTGGGTACACTTTACACACTGTTCGTATCTGTTTATTTGCTTCCTTACACGACTGCATACTTTCCGATCGTAATGGTTTCGTAGTACTTCTGCCAGTCCGCGCCCGTGGCTATCTGAGTAGATATTTAACTCGGTGAGATTTCCTGAAGATTTCTTATTATAATTAAAGCAACCTCTAAATTAGGATACCCCAGATCTGAAGATGCTTATGGCCTGTCAAACTTTGTAATTAAAAAAATTGTAGATCTCGTATCATATCCTCTTTGCATACTAATAAACTGGATGTCCCCTAGTGGACACTTTCCGGAATGTCTCTAAAAGAGAGTTGTCATACCATTTTACAAAAATGGTGACAAGACCTGTATCAATAATTATAGACCAATTTCACTTGTGCCTTTTCTCTCAAAAATAATAGAATATTGCATACTGCAGCAAATATTCATACACCTTTTGGACAATAATATGTTAAATGATTCTCAGTATGGATTTAGGTCAAACTTATCAACAGTCAAAGCAGTTGAAAACCTTATCTCTTTTGTACTAAGCTCATTTGAGTCAGAATTATCTGCTGAAGCCATTCAAATTGACTGGAGTAAGGCTTTTGACTCAGTTAAACACAAATTATTAGTAGATAAACTGTGTTGCTATGGAATCAAACACTTGGAACTCTCACTAATTGAATCATACCTCAGCAATAGAAAACAAACTGTTCAGTATAATGGCCAAAAGTCACAGACTCTATGTATAAAACAGATGTTCCTCAGGGCTCAGTGCTTGGCCCTCTACTATTTATGTTATTTATAAATGACTTTCCGAGTAACTTACCCTGTACGTCTATCCTCTATGCTTATGACACAACATTAGCTAATTCCAGGAAGGATATAAACAAATTGAAGGAGGAAAGTGAAGAACGTCTCAAAAGATCTAATATCTGGTTTAAAGCTAATCAGTTAACTCTGAACCATGAAAAGACTGTCAAGATAATCTTCAGTCTGTCAAACAGTAACACTGAGTTATCATCTGTTAAACTACTAGGAATATATGTTGACTTGAAATTAATATGGGACACACAAACAGATTATGTATATCAAAAGTTATCATGAATATAATAGAGGAAAACATTCCACGTGTGCGAGTGTATACCTGTCCTTTTTTCCCCCTAAGGTAAGTCTTTCTGCTCCCGGGATTGGAATGACTCCTTACCCTCTCCCTTAAAACCCACATCCTTTCGTCTTTCCCTCTCCTTCCCTCTTTCCTGATGAAGCAACCGTTTGTTGCAAAAGCTTGAATTTTGTGTGTATGTTTGTGTTTGTTTGTGTGTCTATCGATCTGCCAGCACTTTCGTTTGGTAAGTCACATCATCTTTGTTTTCAGATATAAAAGTTATCATGAGTTATCTACCTATTAGCCAAACTACACACGTGTTACACAAGATTTATTACTTCATTCATACTACGCCTTCTTTCACTGCACTCGCTGAGTAGCAGTCGAGGGTTGAGCATCGCTCCTCTCACTGGCGTACTGTCAGCCATAGGCCCCCGCTTGCACGGGAGTAAAAACAGGAGTGATCACCGGCTCTGTTTTTATTAAAACATTGACGGGCACTTGCGCCTAGGTCTTAGCACGGACGGCACTTGGAGAAAATTTTGCAGGGCGTCGCCTGACAGAGTTGTCGTGTCTTCTCGTCGTTGTGGAATGTCGAGCTTGGGCGACGCCTTGGGATCGCGGCGGTCTCTTTCCGCCGACGACACGAGGCGCGCTTTCTTGTTGCCGCGGGCCGCGCGGCCGGCCGTCTCGAGCACCTCAGCTGCCGCAGAGTCAGTCTCTGCCCCCCCCCCCCCCCCCCCAGAATAGGGAAAAAGTAGGCCAGGACCTGGAAGCGGGCCGCGGAACCACAGAGAGGTTTTCCGCCGCCCCCGTCCAGAATTCCGCGTCTGCCATCGTGTTACTAGGGTCAGCACTGCAACCGGAAAACCCAACGGTGCCAACAAAAGTTGCAACTGACAATAACCTGGCAGCAAGCCCCCTTTCCGCAACCGACATGGCAAAACCACATAATACACAAACAAACAAATACATCGTCAGTATTTGCGATCCCGCCCCTCCCTCCCCTCTCCTCAGCCCTCTCCTGCTTGCCAACAGCCGTGGCCTCCTTGCTGACCATATCCGCAACCTAAATGGCAAGCAGAAGCCCAGTCAACCGACAAAAATCCTTCCCAAACCCGCAACTGCCACCCAACCCCCTACCCGATCCCAGTTCCTTAAATCCCCCCCACTCAAGTCCACCACATCCAAGCAGCGGCGTGTGAGGAAGGACAAGAAGGAGAAGCACTCCAGGGGGAAAAAGCACTCCACCACCACCACCCCAACCACTTCCACGCCCTCTGAGGAGCCTGCGCCCCCGACAGCACCTGTCGTCGTCCTAGGAGGGGACCAGGAAACACTGGCACTGGAAGGGAACCGCGTAACCGGGCAGGATTCGGATGGTTTCGTTCTGGCGAGGAAAACCTTTCGCCAGCCGAGGCTCCCGCCGGCCCGGGGAGTGGAACCCACCCCGAACAGGTTCCAGGCGGTGGCCAATGAGCCAGAGACACCACATGACACAACAACACAAACACAAAACCAGGTCACCCACCACCTCCCTCCGATCGTCGCGGAGTTCACTCGGAACTACGAGGAACTCTTCGAAATGTTAAAAACAGCAATCGGGGGAGGCAATTTCAAAGCAAAACCTGCTGGTGGTGACAAAATAAAAGTAACATTACTGACACTCGAGCACTACACCACAATAAAAACACTTCTCAACAGCAAAAACATACCCCACTACACTTTCCCCACAACAAAAACACGCAATAGAAACATTGTCATCAGAGACCTACCGAGACGAGTGGCCCCCCAGGCGATCAAAACAGACCTGACTGCCCAGGGGTACATCGTCAAGGCGGTCCAACAGATGGGAAACATAGGCAGCAAATGGCCCCTGTGTCAGGTCACACTGCCAGACGTCCCACAGAACAAAAGGGACATTAAGGCGATCCTGGCGGTCCCTGTGACCACTGAACCACTGCGCCGCAAAAACAAGACGGTGCAGTGCTTCAGATGTCAGGGCCTCAACCACATTGCGGCACACTGCTCAATGGCAGTGAGGTGCAGAAAATGCGCCGAGGCCCATGACACACGAACGTGCAACATAAAACACACGGACCCGCAAATAAGGTGCGCGCTGTGTGGCAAAAACCACACAGCGGGTTACCAAGGTTGCGAGGTCCATAAAAGACACACACAGCAGGCAAAGGGCGCAAAGGCCGCCCCCCACACACGAAAAGAAAACACCACGAACCCATCCAGACACACAAGAAACCAAAACATGACAACACACACAGACAAGGCCTGGGTAAAACCAAGGCCAGACACACCAAGGGCAACATATGCGGAAGTGGTTTCTCCCCCGAGGAACCATGAAAGCATTGCCCAACCACCACAACATCAGACACCAACACAAGAACAACACCGGGAAATACACAGCAACAACGACCAGGTCCACCTTGACGGAGAAGGCCCTGGGAAACCCCAGACACACTTCCCCCCCATGGATCAGTTGTTAGGTGTAATGGTGCAGACCATGAACCTCGTCATGGAAATGATGAAGGAATTCAGGGAAGCCCAAAAGCAGAACACACAGATCCTCGCTGCCCTTCAGGCAACAGTCCAGCAGTCGCTCCCCTCTGCGACTTCCTCAGTAGTATCAAAACCCCATCATGGATAGACGACCAAACATCCAAGGCCTGACAATGTGCATCTTTAACGCAGACGGCATTGTTAATCAAGAGGTCGAGTTCAGAGAACTCATGAAGGAGTTCTCCATCGACATATGCATGATGGGGGAAACCCACCTAAAACCGGGAATAAAAGCGACAGTCCCCAACTATGTTAGCTATCGCAAAGACAGGCCAAGCCAAGGTGGAGGGGTGGCCATATACATAAAAAGAGGGATCCCCCACCACCAGGTATTCTTACCAGCTACCAACAAAATTGAAGCAGTGGCGGTGGAAGTAACCACTGCCACTGGACACCTAACAATTGTTGCAGTCTACCGACCCCCACATGACCAGATAGATGAGGGAGACATAGCTGCTCTAGGGCAAATTGAAGGCAAACTCGTAATAGGGGGAGACTTCAATGCCAAACACCCTGACTGGAATTATAGAGTAACCTCCAGAGCAGGCGCCAAACTGCAACAACTAGCGCGCACCCACCACTTCGAAACATGGGGTCCAGTCGAGCCCACACATTTTCCGAAATACGGAAGCAGGCCCGATGTGTTAGACATAGCTCTCACTAGGAGGATCGCAGGGTTTGTGACCGCAAGGACAATCAACAGAATGTCCTCCGACCACAACCCAGTGATTCTGGAGGTCGATGTGGGAGAATGGGTAGCACTCCCACGGTACCAGACGTCGTACAAACGTACAGACTGGGAGCGATACCAAGAAACTGTCGCCTCTGATATCGCTCGCGCTCCGCCACCTACTGCCGAAACAGTAGAACAAGCGCTACAAGACCTAACAGGCAGCATCTTGCAGGCAGCGGAAGAAGCCACCCCTCACAAAGGGATGGCCCACCACCGCAAATACAGCTCCCGGAACACTTGCTAGCTCAAATTCGACATAAGAACAGAGTAGCAAAAGAGTGGAAGATCACCAGAAATCAGGCCACCAGGAGGCTGCTCAATCGTCTACAGAGAGAACTGAAGGTAGCGCTCAATGAGCACAGAAACCAGCAATGGCAAAACCGCCTCACAGCTCTCAAAGTAGACGACCATACACTATGGCAAGCGACAAAACAGTTTACAAAACGACGCGCTAGGATGCCGCCACTGCATGGCGAGCGGGGACTGGTCTACAGCCATGCTGGAAAGGCCAACGCCCTCGCCGACTCCTTCGAGAAGCAGTTCCAAGCGGCAGAACCCCAGGATGACGAGCATGAAAGAGTGGTCCGTCGTCAACTGGCTGTCTTCCTCAATGCCGAGGAGGACCCAGAGGACGAACCCATACTTTTTGCCCCCGAGGATGTGGCAAGAGTAATCAGGTCTCTCCCTACAAAAAAGGCGCCAGGGCACGACAGTGTCACAAATCAGTTAGTCAAAAAACTCCCACCCACAGCGATCACACACCTCGCGAACGTCCTCAACGTGATTACTCGATCCCGTGTTTTCCCAGCCTGCTGGAAACATGCGGAAGTGGTCGCGATACACAAACCAGGGAAAGACCCTCTATTCCCGCAGCACTACAGGCCGATTAGCCTCTTGCCAACTCTCAGCAAGATCTATGAGCGCCTCCTGCTAAGACCCATACAAGAACATATTACCAGAGAGCAAATTCTGCCGGATTTCCAATTTGGCTTCCGACAGAACCACTCTGCCCCACAACAGGTCATGAGAATGGTTGAAGCAGCAACAGAGGGCTTCAACCACAGAGGCTACAGCGGGATAGTGCTACTAGACGTAGCCAAAGCCTTTGATTCAGTATGGCATAGAGGGCTACTCTACAAGTTGTACACACAAGGGTTTCCCGGGAGCATAGTTCAGCTGATCAAGAGCTACCTCACGAATAGGACTATCTCCATCAAAGTAGAAACTGCCACCTCCACCAGAACGCGTATTCGTGCTGGGGTGCCACAGGGATCGGTCCTGGGGCCCGTATTGTACAGTTTGTACACTGCGGACACACCAACGGCCTCCCTGGTGCACACCGCACAGTACGCTGACGATACAGCCTTCTACACGAGAAACGCGAACAAGGACCTGGTCATCCGTAGGCTACAAAAGGTTTTAGATAACACAGAAACTTGGGCCCGTCGCTGGCGCATCACCATTAACTCTGAGAAGACGCAGGCAATGCTGATTACCCGCAGGCTCGGAAGGCGCGATCCTCCTCAACGTCCCCCCCACCACCTTCACCTAAATGGAACCCAACTCCCCTGGCGCAGAACCGCCAAGTACCTTGGCGTAACCTTGGACTCTCGTCTTACGTGGAAACCCCACAAAGACGAGGTCCACAGGAAGGCCTGCGCCAGAATGTCCATCCTATATCCTATCCTGAACACAACCAGCTCCCTTCCCTGCCCACTAGCATTAAATGTGTATCAGGCCCTGATCCGGCCAGTAATGGAGTATGCGTGCCCTGTCTGGGGATACGCGGCAAAGCAGCACCTGGACAAACTCCAGAGGCTGCAGAACCGCGCCCTCAGAAGGGCACTGCGCTTACCTCTTGGATTCCCTACAGACGACTTGCACGCCGCAGCCGAAATCCCACTCCTGAGAGAGCGTTTCCAGGATCTGGCAAGGGCCTTCTATGAGGGTTCTTCCAGATCCAGAAACGCACTCATCCACTCCCTAGGTCGGTATGACATGTCCCTCGATAAGCACAAGCGCCCTATGACGATCTTCGACGACTAAGTCGAAGAGAAAATCCCTACACCAAATCCATCATCCTGATCCTTCCCATACAACAACAAACTTCTCGCCCACCTCAGTCAAGTACCAGACACACTCACAACAATCATCACAAATCACAGACACCAAAAACTACAGAAAAATCACACACACACTTTCACAGGGGAGTAAAAGCCTAAAGGCTACAGACTCCCCCTCACACTTCCCCAAAGAGGGGAAAGCAAAAGATGAGAGCAGGCAGTTCTTTCACTGCCATCTACAATATGGCATTCTTTTATGGGGTAACTCCCCAGGAGCCAAAAAAAATTTCACTTGGCAGAAAAAAGCAATTAGGCGTTTTTGTGGCAGCTCTGACAACAAGACCTCATGTAGACCTTATTTTAAAGACTTAAAAATTCTCATAGTCCCATCTCTTTACATATATTGTTGCCTATTAAACATAAAAGAAAACTTAAACCACTACACTATAAGGAAATCTGTTCAATACTCGACAAACAAATATGATTGATATACCCACAAACCGGCTTAAGAAAACTCAATGTAGCTATGAATACATAGGCATAAAATTATTCGACACTTTACCCATACAGGCTTAATTGGTTTCACTGGATATTTTCAAAACTAAAACCAAAGTTTGAATGAAGGAAAATACTTTCTATAATATAGAAGAATTTCAGAATAGTTGTAAAGACGACCTAATTTATTGATAAATTAAGGCTTACTGTTTTGTACAGTTATGGGTGTAGAGGCAGCTATAAGCTTATAGGGTACAACACTGCTATATTTTTTACCAGGTAATATTTTGTTATATGAAACATAATGTACAAATAGCTATAATGCTTCTGACGACATTGATTGCATGTTAATGCTGATAAATTAAAGCTTACTGTTATGTATGGATATGGGTGTAGAGGCAGTTATAAGCTAATAGGGCACAAGACTGCTATATTTTACCACGTAATATTTTGTTATGTAAAACTTAATGTACAGATAGCTGTAATTCTTTTGATGTTATCAATTGCATGTTAATGCTGAAAGATGGATAAAATAAATAAATAAATTATATAGAACAGAATGAATGAATGAGTGAATAGGGAATCTGCACAGACTCCTTTGCTCTAAATCAGGGTGACACACTGTGTGGGTCAGAAAGAGAAGCATCATGTCTGGCCAGAAGATAAATTATGCAGTTTCATTACCAATCACATTAGATCAGTTCATTGTGCATAATAGCTTTGGGACCAAGAAGCAAAATATTTGTTGAGTGACAGCCCATTGTCTGATTTCTATTAACGTATCCTAGTGTCCTATTTGTCTCCAGTTGTGCAAATGGTGGAACTGAGTTTCATTGAGCAAATATTAAACAGAGAGAAATTGAACAACTAATTGCTTCCAAGTCTTGACATCATTCCTCTTCTCTCCCATAAGATTTATTATTCAGCTATTTACTGCAATTACTTAATGGAGCAACTGTACACAAAAATTGACAAACAATGAGCAAATTATGACTAGCATGACGCAGACATTACTCTGCACCGTCTGTGCTTCACAAAATATTGGCATACAAAACACTGAAAATTAATTTTAGTAGAACAGTCAAGCCACATCAGAACACATGTTTTCACTTTTCCTTCATATTGTATAAAAATTGTCTGTATGATATTCATTAAGCATAGACAAACATTGTGGTGAGAGAGTGCAAACTGCTGTGTGCTGTTCATGTTCTTAATCAGACACATAGGTAGACTGATAAAACCCATTACCAAGACAAAGCCTACATCTCTTGAATAGCAGATGTAAAATCATAGTCAAAGTCATTTGTCATAATTACATGATACACTAAAGTTGGCATATAATTCTGGATATTGCTGAACATTAGTGGGGTTAAGTAATTTTATACTATCGTCTCTTCTTTGGTTTAATACAAAACTCCAGTTATGAAAATTTTGTACATTCCTAGGCTGTAGACCACCTACCTATGTGCTGAACATCAGTACAACAATGCACATTAGTTACTTTGCCTATGGAAGTAACTAGGAGGAAGAGGCTGTTTAGAAGCACAGTCTGACATCACAAAAAAGAGTTACTGAGCAGCAGTATATTTGTTGCAGTGGGCCACTGCCATCCTGCTACAGTGGCTGCAGCGGCCTCACAGATGGCAACACTGACTTCACCCCTGGCTGAGCCAGGTGTTATGCCAGCGGAAGGCATAGAAGAGCGCTATTGCCAGCGCCTGCTGGAGACGCTGCCACCCAATTTTCAGACCTGCCTCTTCACCAGCTCAGGGTGAGTGCTGCAGCGTCATATCCACAGTGTTCCACATGTGCTGGTGGGGAAAACAAGCCTATTTGTAACAACTTAGTAGTGCAAGTACAGTCTGTTGTAAAAAGTCACCCTACCAACAGCACTCTATTTGAAATACTCCAAGGATTTGTAAATGCAGATGAAATAAGTCTATATCAGAGATGTGTTTTCTTTCAGAATCAACCACCAGAGTGCTGAAAGAGTTTGAACATGTCAATGTTTTAGGATCCCACAAGTTGGTGCATTCTGCTTGTGTCTGTATATGTGTGGATGGATATGTGTGTGTGTGCGAGTGTATACCAGTCCTTTTTTCCCACTAAGGTAAGTCTTTCCGCTCCCGGGATTGGAATGACTCCTTACCCTCTCCCTTAAAATCCAAATCCTTTCGTCTTTCCCTCTCCTTCCCTCTTTCCTGACGAGGCAACCGTTGGTTGCGAAAGCTAGAATTTTGTGTGTATGTTTGTGTTCGTTTGTGTGTCTGTCGACCTGCCAGCACTTTCATTTGGTAAGTCACATCATCTTTGTTTTTAGGTATATTTTTCCTACGTGGAATGTTTCCTTCTATTATAACCATATCATTAATTTGAACCCAACAATTACGTTTGTTATTGTCGCCTTTGCATTTCGAAATCTTTCCTGTCGTCTTATTTCTCTTTTTTCTCTTTATTTTCTCTTTCTGTTTTTACCAGTAGTCTCACTTTGTATTCACCTTCCCCTTTTACCGTAATCTACTATACAATTTTATCCCGCCTATATATGCTCAATAATACGTAACCCACTTACATATCATAACCAAAAAAACTTTATTTTCCGCTTTCAGCACTACCGCTGCTATAAAATCCACCGTGTCTAGTTCAATAACAGCTGCTTTCACGTATTAAACAACCATTTCGGCTAGTTCTAATAACTTTCACTTTATTTCCACTTCCGTTTTTCGCACATCACTGATCATTTTAGCCGCTCCCCAAAGGTTTTAACGTCATTATTTCTACAATTGTTAGCCCCATTTTCATAATCTTTCACCACAACACCACTCCTTTTAATACGTTTTTTCGAAATTTTCCCGAATTTCTCCGTCCTTTAACGTGATTTAGCGGCAACACAACCACCTAACCTTTATGTACATCGCTGTCTACCAACCCAAGTTCACCACAGGATCAACTTAACCAACACTTTTTCGCCTTTTTTCATACCAGATCTCCAGTAAATGGTCTGCTTGTGTCTGTATATGTGTGGATGGATATGTGTGTGTGTGCGAGTGTATACCCGTCCTTTTTTCCCACTAAGGTAAGTCTTTCCGCTCCCGGGATTGGAATGACTCCTTACCCTCTCCCTTAAAACCCAAATCCTTTCGTCTTTCCCTCTCCTTCCCTCTTTCCTGACGAGGCAACCGTTGGTTGCGAAAGCTAGAATTTTGTGTGTATGTTTGTGTTCGTTTGTGTGTCTGTCGACCTGCCAGCACTTTCATTTGGTAAGTCACATCATCTTTGTTTTTAGGTATATTTTTCCTATGTGGAATGTTTCCTTCTATTATAACAATATATATATATATATATATATATATATATATATATATATATATATATATATATATATATATATATATATATTCTTTTAATGGTGATTTGTATGTGCTTCTGTTGACCTAAGACTTTTAAATTAGTTTATATGTTATTATTAAAAGATAGTTATTCAGTATGCCAGAATAATGAAAGTTAGATGGTGACCAGGAAATTGGGAAATTCTGTAATAATTGATCATGTATTAAGATTTGCAAGTAAGAATAATTGCACACTTCACTAGAGATTCAAAAACAGAAATGCTTCAAGGGAACTCATGCAGAACATTAGGAAATATTTTAGGGATGTAATGGAAGCCCTAAGGTATCAGGAAGAGAAGAAGATATGCCAGAACAAGAAAAAAGCGAGTGTGTCTGAAAAAAGAAATGAGAGAAGATAAAGAGAAGTGAAATGAGAGCTGCAATGCAAAGAAAAGGAACAGAAATGGGAGAAAGAAGGAAACAAGACAGAATGAGAATGTGAGGAAAAGGATTAGAAAGAATTCTTAGGTCCACTGATAGCTAAAAATGAATTTAAGATTCAGTTAGGTAGGTTGTATAAGAAAAGTAGAAATTTTTCTAAACAACCAGCAGAGAAATGTAGGAACATCAATTAGACTGCAAGGGAATACATAGTAAGATATTGTAAGGATTAGAGGATGCCAATTGTGAAACCAAGTGAGCTGACGAAAATTATAAGGGAAGTTCATAAAATTGGAAATAGGCCTATATGACAATGTCAGTGAGAGAGAAAGAGTGCCACTGCAGAAGCAACTGAAAATATGAGTGTCTGTTGAATAGTATGATGCATAGGACTATGTTCAATGCCAGAAGAAGTGATGGAACAAGAAGTCTCAAAGAACAGATATTTAATTCAGCTGTTAATGGAAGAGAAATTGTTATCAGCACTCATGTCATCTTGGGCAAACAGGCCTAGTATCATAGTATTTGTGATAAATAACTCAGAACGAGTGTTAAAAATACTAGGCCAAACAGACATAAACAGTGAAAAACACACAGAGTGGTAAAATGGATATTACAGGGATTTGGCACAAAAAAAGAAAATTCTGAACAAACACTCAGCAACAGTGAAGTGCAGCCAAATAGCTAGAAGAAAATATATGGATTATGATTTAGGCGTTACCACACATATCACTAAGCCAATGAACTGTAAACTGACAGTTTTTCAAACTTCAAGTACCATAGGTGCTACTTAGTCAGAACAGAAATAAAACCCAGAACATGGTAGTCTGTAAAAGGAAGGTGAAAAAAAGGAATGAATGTTAGTGTAAATAGTGTAAACCTTACACAGTAGATGATAGGAAGCATAGTTATGAACATAAATTATATGTGGCAATATCAGATAAAGTAACAGTGCACATGCAACTAATATAAACTGTGGGAAATGGACATACTCTTAGTGCACAGAAACAAGTTTATATGTGCAACTTTTATCCTAATATAATAAGTACTGACTAGTAAATAGAAAAAACTGTGTGGGAAATAATGGAACTAGAAATGTAAGTAGTTATACAGAGGTACAGATGTAGTTTCATTTGTTCTATTGCTCAAGCACTGGACTGATACACTAAGAACTGACAGGATGCCAAATGGGCTATAAATTGCTCTAATGACAGAAATGGAATGTGGAAGCAACAGGCTTCACATCTACACTTTGTTGCAGCAAGCTGTGCTATTTATCCTCATAACTGGAAACAACAGAACCTGTTTCATCCTGAAACATTGTGAGGAGTGGTCAGATTAATACTAATGTTTTAAAAGCCTGTAGCCAAAATGTCTCTGTACCTCTGTCTGCAGCAGTCAACAATATAATAGAATCAGGCACCTTCCCAGACAGACTCAAAATAGCACAGGTAACACCCATTTTTAAGAAAGGTTACAACAACAAAATAGAAAACTACAGACCAGTCTCAATCCTTCCTATATTTTCCAAAATAGTTGAGAAAGTTATATTCAACAGGATTATAAACTTTCTTAACAAACACAACCTGATGTTCAAAAATCAAAATGGATTCCTAAAAGGTAAATCAACTAGCACTGCAGCTGCTCAACTAATTGAAGAGGTGATAAGAGGTATTGAAAGCAAGGAACATGTGCCAGGTGTATACCTAGACCTGGAAAAAGCCTTTGATTGTGTGAACGTTGACATCCTATTAGACAAGCTATGGAAAATGGGCATTAGAGGCGCTGCTTATGACCTAATAAAGTGTTATATGAGCAATAGAAAACAGTTTGTTCTACTTAAAACGGAAAGTGGTGTTTACAAATCAGAGATCACGTGCATAAAATATGGTGTGCCCCAGGGCTCGGTGCTGGGCCCCCTTCTGTTCTTGATCTATGTAAATGATATTAAATACTGTACTATAAATTCCAAAATTGTTCTGTATGCCAATGACATGTCCATTGTATGTAAAAAGGAATCATGTAATGAACTAGAGGCAGAGTGCAATAATGTGACAAAAGAAATTGTTCAGTTTTTTAATGAAAGCCACTTACATGTAAGCACCAGTAAAACATGTTTGATGGAGTTTAACAAAAGTAGTTTGAATAATGAAATGAAATTATACATGGACAATGAATTGGTAAAGAAAGAGTCTAGTGTAAAATTCCTTGGCATAACAATCCAAAGCAACCTGAAATGGGACACACATATTGACTCCCTAGCAACTAAGTTGTCAAAAAATGTATTTGCAATCAGTACTATTGGCAAGTTCTGTAGAGACAGTGTAGTCCTAAAGACTGCATACCATGCTCTTTTCTCCTCCCACTTGAACTACGGTATTGAAATTTGGGGGGCAACAACCAAAGCTAATCTAGATAAGCTACTCATTCTTCAAAAAAGGGGTGTGTGAATAATCTGTGGAGCAAAATACAGGGAATCTTGTCGCAACTTGTCTCCAAAAACAGAGGTGTTAACTGTTGTAAGCACATACATTCTAAAAGCCATATTGCCTGTGAAAAGACTGCACCCAAACACTTATTCAGATTTCCACCAATACAATACTAGAAATAAAGAAAGATTTTACATTGGCAGCCACAGAACAGCACTTTATGAAAGGGGGCCTCAGTATGCATGTATAAAATTAGCTAATGCACTGCCTAGTGCAGTCATGGCTCTTCCTACAATTAAACTGAAACATCAACTTAAGAAATTTTTAGTAATACACCTTTTCTACTCATTAGAAGAGTACCACACTTATATGAAGAACAACAAATGCTTTTTGAAATTATGTGAATATAAATCAGTAAACATCTTATTGTAATTTTTTGTAAATTAATGACGTATTCAGAAGAATGTGTCTTGTGTATTGTACAAATAACTTTAATCATTACTGTTTCTTTGTACATGTGCAGTGTACCATTCGATGTTGAATAAAGCTATTATTATTATTATTATCCAATAGTGACTCAAACTTAATACTGCTATTTCACTGATAGTGAGTATGGTAAGAAATCAAAACATGCATTCACACATAATGTTCCATAAATCCTGGATGTGGAATGAGACAAGTGATGATTAACAGACGAGCAGCTGCTGATTTTATCAACTAGTTCACACTAAATGCTTATCTAACTTCGCTGATTTCAGATAACACTGACAGTTGGCTATATATAGGAAAATTTAAAAATTCATTTAATATGAACATCAGTGTTAACTGGCATTTACATCCCCAGAGTACAAATATTCTTCTACATTATAGACAACTCATAAGGTTACTTCAATTTTGAATGTCTAGTGATTTATAATTTTCAACCTGATATCTGCTGGAAACCTATTACAGACTTTTGTGCCAGAATATAAAACTCCATTTTGATGCAGGATGCAGGAAAATATAAAACACTTTCAGTTGTATATGAACTTTTACAGGAACACAGCCAGTTTTATGATGGCAAATCATATCTGGTGTGCATCTAGAAGATAGGAAATGTACAGTCAACATTATGATTAAAAAAGAACAGATATGTATCCTAGTAATCTATGCTCTATGATGACCAATATAAAATACTAACTATCAGTAAAATATTTAAGCCCTGATATGGAAAGGAGAGAACTCAACCTTCTCAAAATAAAATACTGTTACCCACAACAAGCAGGGCATTGTAGTTCAAATTGACCAGTTGAAAAACTGATATGATTTTCTTTCAAGGGCGTAATGCCATAGTTGTTCAACTGCTTGGTTATTGATTCTGGGCTTGTTGTATGCTCTTGTGTCTGGTCTACTTGGTTTTAATGACTTTTACACTGAAGTAATTTATAATTTATATGGTTGTGTTGTGTCAAAGGGGCCTCAATCATTCCTGTGATATTTGGATATGCGTGAAAATGTTTGTAACTTCCTGCTATGCATGTGGTGGTGCTTGTGCCATCCATAACAGACATGAGCACAATGACTAGCAGTGTAGCCCTGCATGGCAAGGTGGTAGGAGGGTTGCCGCTTCCTGGTATGAAGTGGGTTTTCTCAACCATGAGCTTTCAGTGTTGCTAGCTGGGGCTATTTACCTTTTCTTGTTTTCTTATTTTGCTCTTTCCATTGTAGGTAAATGCACTTTCAACATGGCAAGTTGTCTACTGGTCAATTTGAACTATAACACCCTGCTTGTTTCAAGTAACAGTACAGGGTGATTCAAAATGAATACCACAACTTTAGGAATTTAAAACTCTGCAACGACAAAAGGCAGAGCTAAACACTATCTGTCGGCGAATTAAGGGAGCTATAAAGTTTCATTTAGTTGTACATTTGTTCGCTTAGGCGCTGTTGACTAGGCGTCAGTGTCAGTTGATGCTAAGATGGCGACTGCTCAACAGAAAGCTTTTTGTGTTATTGAGTACGGCAGAAGTGAATCGACGACAGTTGTTCAGCGTGCATTTCGAACGAAGTATGGTGTTAAACCTCCTGATAGGTGGTGTATTAAATGTTGGTATAAACAGTTTACAGAGAATGGGTGTTTGTGCAAAGGGAAAAGTTCTGGATGGCCGAGAACGAGTGATGAAAATGTAGCACGCATCCAGCAAGCATTTGTTTGCAGCCCAGTAAAATTGACTCACAGAGCTAGCAGAGCGCTGCAAATTCCACAATCAACTGTATGGAGAGTCCTACGAAAAAGGTTAGTTATGAAACCTTATCGTCTGAAATTGGTTCAAGCACTGTCTGCAGCTGATAAGATTAAAAGAATCAATTTCTGTGATTTTATCCTTGCTCAAATGGAAACAGATGAATCTTTCATTTCAAAGATTGTGTGTAGTGATGAAGCAACTTTCCACACTAACGGGAAAGTCAACCGTCACAATTTCTGTATATGGGGCACTGAGAATCCGCGGGAAACAACTCAGTATGAACGTGACTCGCCTAAGGTGAACGTTTTCTGTGCCATTTCAGCCAATAAAATTTTTGGTCCCTTTTTCTTCGAAGGTGCTACTGTAACTGGACTACAGTATCTGGAGATGTTAGAGAATTGGCTGTTCCCTCAGCTCGAACAAGAAGCACAACAATTCATATTTCAGCAGGATGGAGCGCCACCACATTGGCACTTATCTGTCCATAACTACCTGAACATCAACTACCCGAGGCGATGGATCGGCCACCAGGCAGCCCGTGACAGAGCACTTCATCACTGGCCTCCAAGAAGCCCTGATCTTACCCCCTGCGATTTTTTCTTATGGGGGTATGTTAAAGATATGGTGTTTTGGCCACCTCTCCCAGGCACCATTGATGATTTGAAACGAGAAATAACAGCAGCTATCCAAACTGTTATGCCTGATATGCTACAGAGAGTGTGGAACGAGTTGGAGTATCGGGTTGATATTGCTCGAGTGTCTGGAGGGGGCCATATTGAACATCTCTGAACTTGTTTTTGAGTGAAAAAAAACCTTTTTAAATACTCTTTGTAATGATGTATAACAGAAGGTTATATTATGTTTCTTTCATTAAATACACATTTTTAAAGTTGTGGTATTCTTTTTGAATCATCCTGTACTTTATTTTTAGAAGATTGAGTCCCCTCATTCCCTTATCAGGGCTTAAATGCTTAACAGACATGTGAGAATTTCATATTGGTTGCCATAGAGCATAGATTATTAAAATAGGTATTTGAGTTGTTGTTTTATTTATTTATTTTTGTCATGATGTCGATTCTACATTTGCTATCTTGTAGATGTGCGCCTGAAGATGCAATTTGACATTATGAAATCCATCATGTTCCTTTGAAAGTTCATATACAGCTGAAGGTGGTTTATTTGAGAAACATTGATTATTTTAGCCATGGTTGTCCTCAACAGAGATCTATTTACAGTATATGGAAATTCTTTTTACTTCTAATATTGTAGTTACCAAGCAAGGTGGTGAAGTGGTTAGCACATTTGACTCGCATTCAGGAAGATGACAGTTCAAACCCACATCCAACTGTCCAGATTAAATTTTCCATGATCTCCCTAAATCACTCCAGGCAAATGCCAATAAACCCAATATTCCTTCCTCCTAGTATTGTGGTTATGAATTTTTTGGTTCATTATAAATTCACTTTTATTATCAATCAAAAATACCATTAGAGAGCAAATAATTTTTCCAAAATCCTTAGGAGATGAAACTTCCTGGCAGATTAAAACTGTGTGCCCGACCGAGACTCGAACTCAGGACCTTTGCCTTTCGCGGGCAAGCGCTCTACCATCTGAGCTACCGAAGCACGACTCACGCCCGGTACTCACAGCTTTACTTCTGCCAGTACCTCGTCTCCTACCTTCCAAACTTTACAGAAGCTCTCCTTAGGAGATGTATCCAGCCAGCATAATGTAGGAATCAAGGTGTGTGTGTGTGTGTGTGTGTGTGTGTGTGTGTGTGTGTGTGTGTGTTTTCCTTCCTTTTCTGAATAAGACTGGTCAAAAGCTCTGTGAGTAACAGTCTTTTTGTTATAACTGTCTGCAACTCAATGTACCATCCTTACAGTGAGTAGCAATCTATCCTTTTCATAATAGTTGTTACTTTCCCCTGAGTAGAATTGTGGCATTATTGTTGTATGAGTGTACACATTTAAGCTTAGATCATTAATATACAGAAGGAACAGAAGTCGTACTATTACTGATCCTTGGGTACACCATATTTGATTATAGTCTGACAAGAGTACAGAAACAACAAGAATATGAAAAGGATAGATTGCTGCTCACCATATGGAGTAGGTGTTTAGTTGCAGACTGCTGAACATTTTAGCTTTCTGATAAAAACAGTTCTTCTACTAAAATAAAAAAAACTTTCACAAACACGACTCACACACACACATAGCCATTGTCTGTGGGTGCTAGGGCCCTACTGTGAACTGTAACTGCATCTGACTTGTGCAACAACCTGTTGAGGTAATTGGCAGAATAGGGATGGGGAAAGATGCAGCAGGGACATGGTGGGCACAGTATGGACTGCTAGGTGAGATTTCATCTGCACATTGGCACTACTCAGAAAAGCTGATGTTGGTAGGTTGGATCCAGATGGTGCATCTGTGAAGCAGTCATTGAAGTGAAGTGCATCATGTTGGGCAGCATGTTCAGCAACTGGGTGGTCCAGCTGCCTCTTGGCCACAGTTTGGTGATGACCATTCATGCATACGGACAGCATGTTAGTTGTTATGCCCAAGTAGATAGCAGCACAGTGGCTGCAGCTTAATTTATAGATCACATGATTGCTTTCACAGGTAGTCAGGTATTTGATGGGATAGGAGAAGCCTGTAATAGGACTGGAGTAAGGGGTATGCAATGATTTATGTGATAGGTCTTACCATCTAGATCTATGGCAGGGATGTAAGCCCTGAGGCAGGTTGTTGTCCCATCCTGGACTTTCCATGTTTGACATGTTGAGAAATAATTTTTTGTTACTTATTAGTGCACTTGATGCTTACTGCTTACTTATTTTTGCCCAGGAAGGAACTGAACCAGTTGCGGGACAGACCTCAGAAATCATACTTTTCAAGCTTTGATGGCAGAATCCTTTGATCCACCAAATCAAAAGCTTTTGATAGTCTGATAAATACTTCTGTTGACTCCTGATTCTTGTCCATCAGGCTAGGTTCACAGTTGATGCCCTCATACATAGCCATTCTTGTTGACCTCTCACTTCTGAATTCTTGTTGCTCATTACGTAGGATATTGCTTTTCTTTACAAATTCTGTAAGTTTGTCATCTATAAAATTTTCCAATATTTTTGAAATGCAAGAGGAAACTGTGATAGGTCTGTAGTTATTTACATTATCTCTCTCACTTTTTACATATACCGGAATAATCTTAGATGTATTCAGTACATTAGGAAAAGTGCCTGCTTGAAGTGAGTAGTTACATAAGTGTGCAAGTATTTCAATTAGGTTCAGAGCACACTTCCTTAAGATTGTTGCAGGGGCATTATCAATGCCTGCAGTTTTTGAGTTTTTTAGTCCTTTTATTGCTTTTGCTACTTTATCTTGTTAGACGTTGCTGATGTACATTGACCTACTGCATATACTTATTTTATATTAATTTAATTGAATATTCTTATTTATGCTTGATTTTATCATATTATCAGTAACACTTATGAAAGAGTTGCTAAACATGTTTGCTTCTTTTAAGGAGTTTGTTAGCTTTTTATTTTCTTGTACATGATGCTCTATTTTTGCCAGATTTTGTGTGTGTGTGTGTAACTCTCTACATGTCCTTCACCTCATTTGTTGATTTATAAATGTATTCATCATTATGCATTGTTTTTGCTGCTCTTATTAATTTTCTTAGCATTGTGAAATATTTTTATAGTATATGTGTAATTCAAGTGAGGAATTATTCAAGTAATACATTTTATGAAGTAGTCTCTTCTTCTGGTATGAAACCTGTATTTCCCTTGTGGTCCAACTGTTTGTACTATAATTTCCCCTTGTTGCTAAAGTTTTCTGCAGAAATGTAGTTAAAAAGAAATGGGTTTGTGGTGACTCTGAACAATAATATTGCTGATGGACAATGTATACACTCACTTTTGGAGCCATAGTTAGTACACTCTGTGGTTTAGTATTGAACAGATGCTACATATTGTGCTAAGTCGAAATAAAACAGTGTGTACAGAGTGCAGCGTGGTTGGTAATAGTTCAGACTAGAGTATGAAAACCAGCACATTAATGACACTGAGTCGTGAATATGTGATTTGCATTTTTGATTGTGATCACCAGCATACGTGCCATGCTTACTACACCATCTTGCCAGACTTTCGACCAACACCAGTGTGAGTGCTGTGGATGTGTGAAGTGACGGTGACTACTGACATAGTGAACAAAGTGAAAATTTTGATCAACCTCAAATTACTAGTGTATCTTGTGTGTTGACAATGATGACTTGCAACATTAGTTACTCTACAGGTCCAATAATAGGCACACTACATCAGTACTCCACGTATGCGTTAATACAGTGCCCTCACTGTATACAAAATTTAACATGACAAACCGCACCTCGAATGACCACTGTGTCACCAATGCAGGCCACACAACAACAACAACAATGGGCTTCCACCCCTACATTATCAACTGGCTTTCCTCCAATGGTGACTACCTCAATGGCATAATGTCACCAGGCAACTGTGGCAAATATCATGCATTTCAAGATTTCAAGCTTCCAAGGACTCATCTCAGGCGGCATTCCATATCACGATGGAACAACACCAGCTGGAAAACAGTCATGGTGCCATGTTGCCACTGCCACCATACGGCAGACAGTACAGCAACTACAAACCACAACATCCAACACACATGTAAGCTGTCAGCACACCATGCCCCCTCACCAAGCCAAACATTAAGCTCCTGCCATTCCGTGTGGATGATGCAATGTTATGGTTTGCTACAGCTGAATGCCTTTTGCACACTATGACATAACACAGTTCAGAAAAATTCGTTGCACTAATATGTCACTTAGATGAGCACACCGAGTGAAATCCTCCTGTCACTGCCACCCTCCAATAAATATGAGGTGGCAAAATGAGTGATTCTGAGAAGATTCACACACCCACCAGAACAATAACTATATTAAGTGTTGACAATGGCACTCCATCACAGCTGTGGCGCTGTAGCCAGCACTCAACTGACACAAAGGTCATCAATGATTACACATTGTGAACAATCTGGGTTGCAAAGTAGCTGACTGCAGTCCAAACAGCACTGATAGTCCACAAGCAGCAACTGAAGGAAAACAGACTCACACCGGGCAACAGAATATACGCCTTTGCATGTCAGGACAGCTGCCACCCAGACAGATCGCCCCACAACATCATGCCACACTGCAATGTTGGTTCACCACAACTCACTACAGAACTACATCTGCACTGCCCCAGCAGTAGTGACATTCAGCCACCACGACGAACTACCATGACTGAATCAGACAACGCTGATGCTGCATGCTGGTACCACTGAACATTTGGTAGTAAGGCACAAAAATGCCAATCTCTGTACTGGCACCCAACTGCTACCAGTGGGAAGAAATAGGCACACTCACCTGCCACATAACAACAAGTCGTTACTGACTACAATCACCATGCGAGGAGGTGGAAGCATTGTCAACACAGATGTCGTAGACGACACTCAGTTACTGATTGACACAGGGTCCAACATCTGTATACTCCCACATCACCTTGCTACGGTGCGATACACCTTAGAATATCTGCACCTCATGGCCACCAGTGACAGTCCTATACAGGTATGCGACACCATGACCAGAACAGTGACTTTCACCAATGGAGTACAATGCATGTGGACTTCCTACGTAGCCAATGTCATGCAACCAGTTGTCAGGGTGGACTTCTTGTGACACTTCAAACTTTCCTCTGAGTTCTAATGGTTAGCATTGTACCACCATGACACACACATCATCATCCACCATTCCATCCTCCACATCAGTGCCACCTTATGCAACAAACATTCACTGCACTGGACAAGTTGACTACAAACCACTTACAATTCCTGGATGCGCGTGAAGAAAGCCCCTCATTGTGCCTGCAACTTCAGTCACTTACCCAGGAGCTCAACATGGCCTCTGACATAGTTGATGCATTAAAACAGCAATGCACATGCTGATCTATGGGACCCAGAGCTTCCTCATTGACTGCACCAGAACCACGCCCACAGTCAACTTGGGTGGACAAGTTGGCACAGGTATGTACTTTGCATTCTGCCTCGCCTGCCTCCCTGGCCCATGCCAGTGTCATTGCAGTCAGTGTATTTGTGTGCCATACAAAATGTAATGGTCCATAGGATTATCATTACACTGGAACCCGTGGTACAACACAAGCTGTGTAGACTAGATCATTAAAAACTCAACACTGCAAAAGCAGAAGCAGTCAATCAAATAATGTCATGTGGTGTGCTTCAACAATCTGACAGCCCATGGGCCTCGCAAATGAAAGTGGTTCCGAAGAAAGACAGGACAGTACACGCGTGCAGTGATTACTGTACATTGAATGCTTGAACTGTACATGACTCCTACCCAGTACCAAACATTCAAGACTTTATCCACAAACTAGCACTGATTGCAAGAAAGCATATTCAAAAAATTGCAATCATCATGCCTTTCAGTTTGTTTGAGTTCTTGGTAATGCCATATGGGGTCAAAACACTGAGAATATGTGGGAGTATTTCCTCACTGCTACATCTACATAGATGATATATTAGTGTTCTCTAAAGACAATGGAGCACTTGACAGACACCTCAAGCAAGTTCTTGTGCCTTAGATGAAGTGGGCATTGAAATTAACAAGGACAAATTTCAGCTTTTCCAGAAAGAAGTCACATTTCTAGGATACACCATCTCTGCTTCAGGAATATGTACAATGGATGACCAGCTGGCACTTGTATGAAATCTCCCATGATCACAATTGTTCCACGACCTCCAGTGATGTCTCAGGATCTTAAATTTTACCAGACAAACATCCCACATGCAACAGACATCCAGGCTATCCTCACTGATGCATTAAAATGACCAAACATCCATGAACATTGTCGGCCCACATGGACTGACGATTTTCAAGTGGCTTTCACACATTCAATTGGTAGTTTGGTTTCAGCAGTGGCTTTAGCCCACTTGGTACCAGGCATGCTTCTTACAACTAATAACAATGCCAGCGAGGTAGCAATAAGGATGGTACTCCGACTAATCATTGATGAGCAAGTGCAACCATTCTGGTTTTTCTCCAGAAGGCTCTTGAAAGCCCAAACACAGTATTTTGCATTTGACCAAGAACTTTTAGTAATCTATGAGGCTGTCCACTGTTTCAGTGAGGATATTGACGGGGGAGCAGTTGTGATTTATACAGACCATAAACTGATCAACATCCATCAACATGAGGTATTCTGAGACAATTTATATTTACTATGGATGTCTGCTACTTAATGAAGCGGATAACATAGTGGTGGACTACCTTTCATGGATCAATACCATATTGCTTCAACTGGACTGTCTCAAAATGGCATGGGAACTGATGTCAGATCCATTGATTTGGCACGTACTTCTGACCCAGCAACCAGTTTCAAGATTGAACATTGTCAGCTATCAGACACAGATGCAGTTCTACTCTTTGATTCTTCACTTGGAAAACAACAGCCACTGGTCCCAGTGTCCTTTTGCAAAGTCACTTTTTGGTCATTACACAATCTTTTCCAACTGGGAATATGGTCCACAATGAAGCTTGTATGGCCAAACATTAAAAGTGACTGCAAAGTATGGACATGCACTTGCAAATGGCTCTGAGCACTACGCAACTTAACTTCTGAGGTCATCAGTCGCCTATAACTTAGAACTAATTAAACCTAACTAACCTAAGGACATCACACACATCCATGCCCGAGGCAGGATTCGAACCTGCGAGCATAGTGGTCGCTCGGCTCCAGATTGCAGAGCCTAGAACCACACGGCCACTCTGGCCGGCTGCACTTGCGTTATCCATCAATAAAGCAAAGTCAGCCATCACATGCAACCACTGCTAGGCTACTTCACAGTTCCAAGGGGATGACTTTTTAACGTATCATTAGGACAAAAATGCAACCTCTGCATATGTGATCGTGTGACATGATGTACTAAGGTGACACCAATGACCAACATCGATGGACTAAGACGACATCAATGACCAACATAACAGTGGTAGCCATAGCTGCATAGATGGATTGCCCAGTTCAGGTGTCCATTCACAATAACAATGGACCAAGGATGATGGTTTGAGACCTTGCTGTTTGAAGCATTATGCAGCGTGTGCAGCATTCACTGCTGGCCTACGACAGCATATACCACCCGTAGAGTAATGGTCTTGTCAAGAGGTGGCACAGAACAGGTGAAAGCAGTGCTCTTGTGTCACAGCAGTGAATGAGTAGAAGCACTCCCTTGGGTCTTGCTAGGGGTGTGAACTGCCACAAAAGAGGATCTACAGGTGTTCCTGGCCAAATTGCATTATGGAGAGACACTGTGACTACTGATGGGCAACAGCCCACAATGATTACCAGAACTACTACAGGTGTCACAGAGAAGAATTCAGTGCATCACAATCCCATTGCCACAGGCTCATAAAGCACTACCTACCTTCATGCACAAGGCTCTGGCCATGACGCAATTTGTCATACTGCGTGACAACACAGTCCGACCAGCACTCACACCCCCCTACAAGAGCCTGTACCAATTCATCAGCCACAGTGACAACACCTTCCAAACCAAGGTCAACGGTGAACAAAAAATGGTGGCAATCAACTGTCTGAAGCCACCGTGGGTCCTGAAAGATCTCTCCACTGATACCACACCACTTTCATTGTTACATCCCACATCAGTGGAACGTGAATGTCCAGTGTTACCCACACAACAGCCAACAACAGGGGATGGCGAAGTGCCACCTCAGTTTTCAGCTGATTTCAATGCCCCCCTTCCCCCCCCCCCCACCCTCCCCTCTGTGACACCTCAAGGATTACAATCTCACATAAGTGACAGCAGCTATTCATCACAATGGTAGTGCCCCCACCTGTGCTCTACACTCCATGGGGGGACTCTGTAGGGACTCTAAACAATATCAGTGACAGACGATATATACGCACTCTTCTGGAGTCATAGTTAGTACACTCTGTGCTTTCATATTAAATTTATTGTTCTAAGTGGAAATAAAATGATGTGTACAGAGCACAGTGCAGTTGGTAATAATTCACTATCATATCACCTAGACTGTGAAAACTCACCACATGTTAATGTATCAAATCAGATGTTGAATTTTTCATTTTGATCATTATTTTTGTAAACCTGTGACCATTTTTCTTTTTTTATTAAGTTAAGTAATTTATATTATCCTGACTATAGCTTCTACATGTGGTTCTTAAAGACATCTTGTTAACAGTACTACCTTTTACATTCAACCTTAGTATTTGAGCAATATGGTCACTAAGGCCTACATTGAAAATTTTTTCTGAAGTGCTGAGTAGAAACTGACCAAAAACCTTCTGCCTTTAAACTGTAGGATGTTGCAAGGTTCGAAAGGGCAACTCTGTTTCTATTTTTTGTGAGAAAATCAAAGTTGAAGTCGCAACAGATTATCAAATCACACTTCATTTTATTTACTTTGTTCAGTAATGACTCCAATTTCTTTAAGAAAAGTTCATAATTTCCAGATCTGGGCTTTTGCACTTATCCACACAACTGCTTAACACTTCAAGTGAAAAGAAGGGAAGGAGGGCGTACATGTATGCTTTGTGATGAAAATCCATCTTTCTGTTGTTGGAGCTGTGTGGATTCTCTTGCATGCTGCATAAGCTCTTGGGTGCCATTTTTCATATTTTTTAGTAGTTTAATTTGTGGTTTATTATATGTAAGAAATTTTCTGTTTTGACCACAGTTCAAATGTAAACCTCACCTTTATCATTAATGTCAGTTTACCAGTCATATTGATTCCATTTAATTTCATAATTTTTATGAATTTTACTGTATCACTGTATAACATAGTTTTAAATGCACTCTAATATATCAGGTATATATTATTTAACATACTGAATTCTGTGTTGTCATTGTGTGCTCATTAGATAATTTCAATTAATTTTGTTTGTTTAGTGCAGAAGCCAATGATTTGGCTCTCCAGCTTGCAAAAATGTATACAAAGAGAAGAGATGTTGTTGTCATTGATGGATCTTTCCATGGTGCTGTTAATTCACTTCTTGAAATCAGTCCAAAGGCTTTCAAGAACCTTCATACAGGTATTACTTCTTCAGGCAATATTTGCTGTGCTTTAGTATCAGTTAGTTCATTTTGTCACAATTTGCATTTAATTAGAAAAGTGTAGGTTTTTCAACATATTCTAGTCCTGTAATTTATTAATTGTATTGTGCTGTGTGCTCAGTAGTAAATGATGTAAAGCTAATTCAAAGTAATAGATTGTTGCCTACAGTTTTCAGTGTTTGTTTCTTTTTGTGACTCTGGTTCAAAAACACCGCCATCAGTCTGAAAACATTTTATAGCTCATGTAGACAGTTTCTGTGACAGTCTTCTTTACCATGAGCACAACCCTTTAAAATATAATAAGACGATTCCTCCCTTGAATCCAGAATGAAGGAGATGGGGTGGTGTCCACCACTGTGAGGGTGGGTCATGAGTCACACTCGGATAACTCAGCTGGCAGTTCACTTGCCCATGAGAGGCAAAGGTCTGTGGCTCAAGTCTAAGTCTTGTACATAGTACCAGTAAGTTTCATATTCCTTCCTTGTTTGCCACTACTGCTTGGGTTTTAATCATCTACGTAAATCATAATCTAGTTGTACAAGTTTAAGTGACTGGTGACCATACAGTGACATCACATGATTGATCCAGATCCAAAAGGAGTTGCATATGAATGAGGCTGCATTTGAATTACTGTATAGGCACCCATTTCATGTGCTGTCCACTGTTTGATGCACTCTCAGCACATAGCCACAAAGGTGTGATTCCACACACCAATCTGCATCTACCTTCATACACGTGCCATCACTTTGGGAGATGTTCTGCAGCTCTGAACAACTGTAGAGAGAATACAGCAGGAAAGAAATCCTTCAACACCCTGGCCTTCCTTCAACAGTGTTGAGATGAGGTCATCTTAACACATTTTGCAAAACTGTGGCACCCAGTAAAACCAAGGAACACCAATTGGATATGATGGAAGGTGGGCATGACCATAGTAAGGGAAAACATTTGCTTCACACAGAGACAGATAGCTGGATAAGAATACATTATTCATACTCACATGCCACCTATTAGCACATTACCAGTACATAACCTCATAGTGCATGAAATGCACCTCATACACCAACAGCAAAACAGAAAAAAGTGAAAAATGTTTCACATATGCAAAAGGAATCAGCATATTTGTCAGGAGCTCAGGTGAAGCACAATGAGACCAGTAATGCTGGAACACATCTGATAGAGAAAGAACTGGATTCGGTTACAACTTCAGCCCTCTCAAAATGGATGAACTTTGAAGTTATCCCAAGAACCATACTGGTATGGGACATTATTAGTGTTTTGGAAGGAACAATTTGTTGCTTGCTGACAGAAAAAGTTGAGAAAAAATAAGCAGGAAACCTGTAGGGTCATTGCCACATTCAGACTTGTGAAACCAAATATGATATCAGCGGAACGTTTGACCTTACAGTCAGTAGGGGAAGATGTTGACACAATGATTCTGCTTGCAGACAAAGGGAATACAATGACACTAACGCATTCCAGCAACTACTGTAAGCTCTCTCTGTTACAGGACCTGACCTACAGTCTCAAGAAGGCTATATAATGACAATGACTAGGAAAACAAATAGCTCTGCTAAATATCTCAGATCTACCAAAAGAGGTGAAGGAGTGCCAAACATGTATTTACATCCCAGAATCCATAAAGAAGAACTGCCTCTTTGGCCAGTAAGCAACACTATTAGCTCACCACCATATGGAATGGCCACATACTTAACTAAACTTGTGAAACCCCTTGTTGGACACTGTGATAACCATTTCAGGAACTTTGCCAGATTTGTAACAGTACTTAACAGGTGGAGTAGAGAAATGATCTTTGATGTAAAAAAAACTCTTCGTGAAGGTGCTCTTCATGTCTCCTTGGGATTTCTGGAGAATCACTTAGTCACTAATAGAAAACCCTTTCTACATGCACCCATCATACCATAGTTCAGCTGCATTGGGGAGTTTCATGAATAAATAGATGGAGTAGCCAAGGGATTTCCACTGGTCCCTGGAATGGCAAATCCCTGCATGGAAAACATTCAGGAGGTCACACTTCAAATACCCAAGCACTTGTTCTTACCACCACCAAAGATATAAAATACACTCCTGGAAATTGAAATAAGAACACCGTGAATTCATTGTCCCAGGAAGGGGAAACTTTATTGACACATTCATGGGGTCAGATACATCACATGATCACACTGACAGAACCACAGGCACATAGACACAGGCAACAGAGCATGCACAATGTCGGCACTAGTACAGTGTATATCCACCTTTCGCAGCAATGCAGGCTGCTTTTCTCCCGTGGAGACGATCGTAGAGATGCTGGATGTAGTCCTGTGGAATGGCTTGCCATGCCATTTCCACCTGGCGCCTCAGTTGGACCAGCGTTCGTGCTGGATGTGCAGACCGCGTGAGACGACGCTTCATCCAGTCCCAAACATGCTTAATGGGGGACAGATCCGGAGATCTTGCTGGCCAGGGTAGTTGACTTACACCTTCTAGAGCACGTTGGGTGGCACGGGATACATGCGGACGTGCATTGTCCTGTTGGAACAGCAAGTTCCCTTGCCGGTCTAGGAATGGTAGAACGATGGGTTCGATGACGGTTTGGATGTACCGTGCACTATTCAGTGTCCCCTCGACGATCACCAGTGGTGTACGACCAGTGTAGGAGATCGCTCCCCACACCATGATGCCGGGTGTTGGCACTGTGTGCCTCGGTCGTATGCAGTCCTGATTGTGGCGCTCACCTGCACGGCGCCAAACACGCATACGACCATGATTTGCACCAAGGCAGAAGCGACTCTCATCGCTGAAGACGACACGTCCCCATTCGTCCCTCCATTCACGCCTGTCGTGACACCACTGGAGGCGGGCTGCACGATGTTGGGGCGTGAGCGGAAGACGGCCTAACGGTGTGCGGGACCGTAGCCCAGCTTCATGGAGATGGTTGCGAATGGTCCTCGCCGATACCCCAGGAGCAACAGTGTCCCTAATTTGCTGGGAAGTGGTGGTGCGGTCCCCTACGGCACTGCGTAGGATCCTACGGTCTTGGCGTGCATCCGTGTGTCGCTGCGGTCCAGTCCCAGGTCGACGGGCACGTGCACCTTCCGCCGACCACTGGCGACAACATCGATGTACTGTGGAGACCTCACGCCCCACGTGTTGAGCAATTCGGCGGTACGTCCACCCGGCCTCCCGCATGCCCACTATACGCCCTCGCTCAAAGTCCGTCAACTGCACATACGGTTCACGTCCACGCTGTCGCGGCATGCTACCAGTGTTAAAGACTGCGATGGAGCTCCGTATGCCACGGCAAACTGGCTGACACTGACGGCGGCGGTGCACAAATGCTGCGCAGCTAGCGCCATTCGATGGCCAACACCGCGGTTCCTGGTGTGTCCGCTGTGCCGTGCGTGTGATCATTGCTTGTACAGCCCTCTCGCAGTGTCCGGAGCAAGTATGGTGGGTCTGACACACCGGTGTCAATGTGTTCTTTTTTCCATTTCCAGGAGTGTAGTCTTGGCTTGCCAAAGATATGTATAGAATATCTTATGTGAATATGATTGCCAATACATATGGCAAATGCAGCACTGTATCTTGAAGCTTTGTGAGGGTTCATTAGGTGTCTACATCTGGAACACAGAGAAAAATTAGCAGGGACACAGCACATCCTAAATGAAGAACATATGTTTGGTTCTGAGAACACCAAGCTGTGTTGAACCAATTGTTTTTGGGAGAGCATAATAAAAGAATTGATAGAGGAATCCATGAAAGTCTTGTCAGTTGAGATGAGTGCTGTCAACTCAGTTGCACATGGATTCCCATGTTAGCAATCATGCACCAGCAGTGGGCAGCACACAATTTTGATAAAACACAGTATATACAGTTCCGTACAGTAAATGGCACAACTCCAGTAATAAATATAGACTTTGAACAGAAGTCTGTAGCTAAGATAGAATTTTCAAAATTTTTAGATGTGTCCATTGATGAGAGGTTAAACTGGAAGGAACACATTGATGGTCTGCTGAAATGTCTTTGAGTTCAGCTACGTATCCTATTAGGGTTATTGCAAATTTTGGTGATAAGAATCTCAGTAAATTAGCTTACTATGCCTACTTTCATTCACTGCTTTTGTATGGCATCATATTCTGGGGTAATTCATCGTTGAGTAGAAAAGTATTCATTGCTCAAAAACGTGTAATCAGAATAATTGCTGGAGTCCACCCACGGTCATCCTGCAGACATCTATTCAAGGATCTAGGAATCCTCACAGTAACCTCAAAGTATATATATTCACTTATGAAACTTGTTGTTAATAATCCAACCCAGTTCAAAAGTAATAGCAGTGTGCATAGCTATAACACCAGGAGAAAGGATGATCTTCACTATGCAGGGTTAAATCTAACTTTGGCACAGAAAGGGGTAAATTATGCTGCCAAAAAAGTCTTTGCTCACCTACCAAACAGCATCAAAAGCCTGACAGATAGCCAACCAACATTTAAAAATAAATTAAAAGAATTTCTAGATGACAACTCCTTCTACTCATTGGCTGAATTTTTAGATATAAATTAAGGGAGGGAAAAAAACAACTTAAACATTAGTGTCATGCAATATTTTGTGTAATGTTATATCTTGTACAGACATCTTTTATTAACCTGACACGTTCCACATCATTACAAAGTGTCGTATTCATGATCTATGGAACAAGTATTAATCTAATCTAATCTAATCTAATCTAATCCACCCAGAGATTTAAACACATCCTCTGGCCCTGATTCCAACCATCTTTCTCTTTCTTCCTCCTTCTCCCTGACTTCTGGTCACATAAGAACCCCAATGCCCACATCTAAGGGGAAATGGCAGTACTCCATTGCATATAAATAGGAGAATGAGGGGAGGGTATCTGCAGTATTTTTACAGTTCATCAGAATATGATGAATATGACACTCATCATAACATCGTAATATTTTTACACTACCACCTGGCTTGTAATGCCTGAGAGATTTACATCAGCAGTGTCCATCAAGAAACATTCACACATACTCCTTAGTGAATGGACTTCTCTTCAGAATTTATTTCTTCATCTTCTTTGATATTACAGCCCTTGATGAGGCTTGTCCTCCTCAGCAATCTGTTGCTATGCAACTGTGTTCTCTATCTCCTTTTTCTATCCTCAGATCTCCATCTAGGTAAGGTCAGTCAACACAATGTTCAGCCACCTTGCTCGTAGTCAGCCCTTCATACTGCTGGAATAAAATCTTCCTCTCATTTTGGGCATTCAGTCATCTGCCATCCCCTCCATATGTCCTAACCAGTGTATTCTCTGAGATTTAATAAATTGTTCTATAGCTTTCCCTTGTATAATCTGTTGTATTTCATGTTTGTATCTTATTCTCCAACCCTCTGTTCCTCTCATAGCCCCATCAATTTGGTGTAGGATTCTTTAATTCCCCCAGATTGTTTATATCTGCTTCTGTTATCATCCACATTTTTTTATTTATATGCAGTAGCAACTGGCCATACAGAGGAATGGCATACTCTTAACCACGTTGTTCTTGTATTAGAGAATTTTTAAATATTTGTACGTCCACATAACATGCCCTATATTCTGCTTGTATTCTTTTGTAACACATTGTCTCTGATTAATATCACTGGTTAAATGGACACCAAGATAATGGAAGCAACTGACACCTTTAAAAGATTTATTAGAGGTATTCAGGTCTTGAGGTGTCTCTTAGCCTTCAAATGGGACATTATCACATATTTTGTCTCGTTTTTGTTACAGAAAGTCCAATTTTTGCTCCTCCTTTCATTACTTTGTACATTTCTCTAAAAGTTTTGATTTCACTTGCCGTAATTCCAGTATCATTCGTATATACACATATATGACTGGATTTTATCATTACTGTACTTCTCTTGTCTGTTTCTTGAAAAGGAGTATGCAGAACTAAATTGAACTGGACTGCAGAGAAACCATCACTCTGTATCACTCCATCTGTAAAATGAAAGCTCTTGGTCACTTTTATATTCACCTTTACTTTCACCATTGTGTTCTTCTCTGTTAATGCTAACCTTCTCAGTCTGTCACAGATACCATACTATTTTAGTGCTTTGTAACTTACTAGCTGTTACCTGTGCCTGTACAGACATATCAGTAGTTCTGATATGGTGAATGATTGTGAGTAATTAAGCTGTTGTATGTGTAATAATGTCAGCTGATGTACACTCCTCCCCCCCCCCCCCCCTCCACCCATCCTCCCTAAAACTGTCACAAAGCTCAATGACATGACACACACTGCATCACTGCTGAATGGTTACACTGAGGGGAGTGGGCAGGAGCATGATTCTGTGCAATGTGCTATTGACATTGTTGTATATGCTGTGTACATTATTCAACAATTTTAATAATTTTTTGATATGTTCACTGATGTAAAAAAATTGTATTACATGTTTGATAACAAATAACTTGTCAGAAGTATCTCCATTTGGCCATAAACCACATAAGTATTCTCTGAGGATATTTTCAGTGCACTGTTTTATCTTTTTGTGTAGCACCCCTGAAAATCAAGCACCCCTGAAAAATCAAGTCCAGACCCAAAAGCAGGGTCATCAATGAAATACAATACTCAACACTAAAAACAGATTTATTATGGACACCAACATACAGACAGAACAGAACTGCCTTGTGGACAGTGTGTGTTGCTGTTTACACAAACAGAGTATGTTCCACAATACACAAACATAAGAAACTTCAAAAATCTTGTAGAAATGATCAATAATAGAAAAAAATATTTGCTGGTGATCAGATTTGAACTGGTGACCCACAGCATGCCAGCCAGTGATACTAAACACTACTCCACACTGCATGCAACACAGCTGATGGCTTGGCTGACTTTCCTGGAGAAACAGCACCCCACTGTTTCTGAAGTTCTCATTGGAAGCAATTACAGCATTCTATTTATGGATCATGTCAATGGTCCTCTGTCTGGAGCACTGCAAGATCTTCATCTTTGGGTCATGTTGTCACATCCTCTTGACTAGTTTCCTTGAGTTGGAAATATTTCAGCACATGTCAGATTGGCAAGATGGCCACTGCAACTGTCGTTGCATGAAACAGCTCCTGATTTAGATGTCATTTTTGTCAGGCATAAGCTGTAACTGACAGTCAGTATTTGAAGTCCTATATGCATAAATGTGCAGGACATTACTGGTTAGATCTGTAGACTTCATAAACTATTTAAAGAATACAATTAAGTTTTGAAGACTGTTCCTTCACCACATACATCGAGAATTGGCCACCGGTCAAGCACTTGTTGCATTCTACAACATCCGCAGCTGCATTGTGTCAGCCATACCATGTGTCAGCACCACCAGCAGCAGTTGGGACACCACTCTGCGTCAGGAGCTGTCAGTTGTCTTCCTTGCTGGCCACAGCCATGCCCGACTGTGGGCGCATCAGCCGACAGCCTCTTAAAGATAAAATTCTAGAAGCAAGCAGACAAAACAGTGTGCTTCTCTGTAGTAATAAATTAAGCCAGTAGACAATGCCCTGTCACATCAAGTGTGTGCTAGTGCCTCATCACACCTGCCAATAAATGACAGAACAAAGGAGTTTTACCAACCATTGAATATAGTGACAGAATTGAATTGCCTGTGGCATTGTTAATTTTCTTCAAGAGGTGAAGAAAGTTCCTGCTGTTGCAACAAACAAACTGATCGAGAAAGTGACCAAACTGACTACGTTTTATTTCAGGATGCTTGGCTAGGTACAAGAGCTGTGAAAGGAGAATGAAAGATTACATTAAGAAATCCTTAAATCAGATATGTGGGCACTGAAAGCCTGTGTTGAGCTTCTACAGCAAGAAAACTCCAAGCTGACAGAAAAGTGACTATGGCTATTCCTTCATATGCTGCTGCTGCAGCTTCACAGAAACCAAAGCTAAGTACAACAGCTAAGATACAGAGATCAGTTGGAAAGAAAATCAACACAACCTTTATTAGATCCACCAAGAACAAGAATGTCAAGAAGAAGCTTATTGATGCAACAAACCCGAGGATAGACAAAATTAGGATCAAACTAACCTGAACAGCCAATAGCATTGTCGTAGTGGAAGCAGATGATTGTGGCTGCAAAAAACATAAAGAGAAAGCTATGGCATACTTAGCATTAAATGTGAACCACTGAGAAAGAAGAGGCAACTGCTAATTGTGTGCAATATGCCCAAGGAAGTGGGGAACAAAGAACATTTAGAAGATATACACACATCAAAAAAAGATTTGCATCACCTCGATTCCAAGAGATCCAGAATCTGTACAGAAAATTGGAATAGAAATCAACATAAACATCATTTCTGCCCTTTTTATTGCTCATGAAAACCACACATTGTGTGTTGTACCACCATACAGTGAGACCTTCAGAGGTAGTGGTCCAAATTGCTGTACACACCACTACCTCTAATACCCAGTAGCACGTCCTCTTGCATTGATGCATGCCAGTATTCATTGTGGCATACTATCCACACGTTCATCAAGGCACTGTTGGTCATGACTGTCCCACTCCTCAATGGCAATTCAGCATAGATCCCTCAGAATGGTTGGTGGGTCACATCATCCCTAAACACCCTATTCAATCTGTCCCAGGAGTGTTTGATAGGGTTCATGTCTGGAAAACATGCTGGCCACACTAGTCAAGCAGTGTCATTATCCTGAAGGAAGTCATTCACAATATGTGCATGATTGGGTCATGAATTGTCGTCCATGAAAGTGAATGCCTCACCAAATTGCTGCTGATATGGTTGCGCTATCAGTTGGAGGATGGCATTCATGTATCATACAACCATTACAGCACCTTCCATGACCACCAGCGACATGGTAGCATTACTGTCAAGGTACCTCTGAGCCATAATCCATAGGTAGCAGTCATCCACTGCAGTAGTAGCCCTTGGGCAGCCTGAGCAAGGCATGTCATCGACAGTTCCTGTCTTTCTGTATCTCTTCCATGCCTGAACAACATCACTTTGGTTCACTCCACGATTCCTGGACACTTCATTTACATCTACATCTACATCCATACTCCGCAAGCCACCTGACGGTGTGTGGTGGAGGGTACCTTGAGTACCTCTATCGGTTCTCCCTTCTATTCCAGTCTCGTATTGTTCGTGGAAAGAAGGATTGTCGGTATGCCTCCGTGTGGGCTCTAATCTCTCTGATTTCCCTTGTTGAGAGCCCTTCCTGGCACAAAATAACAATGCGGACATGATCGAACATGGTATTGACTGTCTAGGCATGGTTGAACTACAGATAACATGAGCCATGTGCCTCCTTCCTGGTGGAATGACTGGAACTGATCGGCTGTGGGAGCCCCCTCCATCTAATAGGTACTGCTCATGCGTGGTTGTTTACATCTTTGGGTGGGTTTAGTGACATCTCTGAACAGTCAAAGGGACTGTGTCTGTGATATAATATCCACAGTCAATGTCTATCTTCAGTTCTGGGAACCGAGGTGATGCAAAACGTTTTTTGATTGGTGTATGTGAGCTTAACCTGTGCCAATGTATAAGATGTAATCTGAAGAAAAGATACAGCTGAGATTCCAAACCAGACCCCAAGAGAATTCCTATTATTCTCTCTCTCTCTCTCTCTCTCTCTCTCTCTCTCTCTCTCTCTCTCTCTCTCTCTCTCTCTCTCTCTCCCTCTCTCTTCCTCTCTCTCTTCTCTCTCACTCTTTCCTCTCTCTTTTCCCTGGTTTGGTGCAGCCCACCATGAATTCCTCTCCTGTGCCAATCCTTCATTTTCGAGTAGTACTTGCAGCGTACATTCTCAATTATTTACTGCACGTAATGCAATCTCTGTCTTCTCCTACAGTTTTTACCCTCTACACTTCATTCTAACACCATGGAGATTATTCCCTGATGCCTTAACACATGTCCTATCACCCTGACCCTTCTTCTTGCCAGTGTTTTCTGTGTGTTCCCATCTTCATTAATTCTGTAGAGAAACTCCTAATTCTTTACCTTATTGTCCACCTGATTTCCAACATTCTCTTCTGTTCTGGTTTTCCCTTTGTCCATGATTCTCTACCATAGAATGCCAAGCTCCCCACATGCATTCTCAGAAATTTCTTCCTCAAATTAAGGCTTATGTTTGATACCAGTAGACTTCTCTTGACAATAAATGCCCTCTTTGCCTGCACGAGTCTGCTTTTTATGTCCTTCTTTCTTTGTCCATCATGGGTTATTTTGCTTCTAAGGTAGTGGAATTCATTAACTTCATCTACTTAATGACATTAACTTTGATGTTAAGTTCCTCACTATTCTCATTTCTGCTACTTCTCATTACTTTTGTCTTTTTCTGGTTCACGCTGAATCCGTATTCTGTACTGAATAGACTGCTGATTCTATTCAGCAGATCCTGCAATTTGTCTTCAATTTCACTGAGGACAGCAATGTATTCAGCAACTCTTATACTGATATCCTTTCACCCTTAATTTTAATCCCACTCTTGAACCATTTTTTATTTCTGTCAATGTTTTTTTGATGAATATATGGAACAATATGGCCAAAACACTGCATCCCTGTCTTACAAATGTTTTACTCTGAGAACTTCATTTTTGGTCTTTCAGTCTTATTTTTCCCTCTTCATTCTTGTACATATTGTGTATCACCCATCTTCCCCTGTAACTTACTCCTATTTTTCTCATAATTTTGAACGTCTTGCATCATTTCACATTGTCAGACATTTTTTCTAGATCAACAAATCCTACGAGTGTATCTTGATTTTTCATCAGTCTTGCTTCCACTATTGATTGCATAGTCAGAACTGCCTCTCTGATGCCTTTACCTTTCCTAAACTGATTGTCACCTATCAGATCCTCAATTTTCTTTTCTGTTCCTCTTGAAATTATTCTTGTCAGCAGTTTGGATGTGTGAAATTTTAAGCTGATTGTGTGACAGTTTGTGCACTTATCTGTCCTTGCTGTCTTCATAATTGTGAGGACGATATTATTCTGAAAGTCTGATGAAAGGTTACGAGTCTCATAGATTCTTTGCACCAGCTTGAATAGTCATTTGTTGTCACTTCCCCCAATGATTTTAGAAATTCTGATGAAATGTTATCTGTCCCTTCTGCCTTGTTTGGACTTCCAAATCATCATTTCTTTTTCTATTTTTTCACATTTTTCCTGCAGCCATTTCTCATTAGCTTCCCTACACTGCCTACTTATTTTATATTGCTTTATACCTGTCTTTCCCTGTATAATTGTGCACTTCCTTCTTTCATTGAGCAATTGAAATATTTCTTTCATTACCCAAGATTTCTTCGGAGTAACCTTCCTTGTTCCTCTACCTGACTGACCAACATCTGTGATTGCCCTTTTCAGAGATGTCCACTCCTCTTTAACCAAATGCCTGCTTTGATATTCCGTATAGCAGTATCCACATCCTTAGCGAACTCATCATTCCTGAGTACTTTGGAGTCCCACTTCCTTCCACACTGGTTCTTCTGAATGGTTCTCTTAACCATCACAATACCAAGCCATTTTCAGTAATGTGTATTACCAAGAGGGAGGGCGAAGGGGGTACTTCATGCCCACCATAAAAAGCATTTAAAAATAGAAAAAATTCATTAATTGTTCTTGAATTCCATTAATAATGTAATAATGTACTTTTGAAAGCTCTATTGATGCATAATCAGGATCCAGAACCTGAATACTTCTTTTAAAACTGTTTTCAAAAATGCATTTTATATCTGTCACTTATTTCTTCATTTAAGTTTACTAAATCTAATTATCTTGAGCAAAATTAGTAGCAAAAGTCATTATAGTACTATTGAAGTACACATCACTATACTTAAAAAATATTACAAAAACTTGAGGTAATGTACAAAAATAGCTTAGGTATGTAACACTGTTTTGTGAGAAGAATTATTCACCACTTTCTTCAGGATCTACTTCACATTTGGAACATACAACAGTTCTTTTGCTGTGTTTACCACATGTGTATCTCTTACAATTGTTACAGATTATTGTTGTTTTGTTGTACTTTTCTGCTTTTGAATGGCTCTTTCTAACACACAAATAGCATCTACCTTTGCCTCCGTGAGCTTCCTTTGCACCAAAGTTCTGCTTGATTTTCCATCCGAGAATGCACTCCATATTGAAACTACAGGCTTTGGCAGTACTGCAATATTTGTAACCCTTTCTTCAATGTATAGTTTTGTGAGCTGTAGTCCCAGTACTTGAAGAAAAAGTCATTGCTTATTAGGTCTTTTCTTATTCCAGTCTGGGAAGCTCAACAAAAATAGTGAATAACTATTTACCACAGCTATGTCCACAAGATTATACAAAATGGACAGAGGCTACCTTCTTGTAGCCCTCTTAGTTGAATATTTCCTCACCATTTGATCTATCATGTCGACGCCACCTTTAGTCTCATTATAATGTAAAGTTATAACTGTTTTCTTCTTAGTGTCAATAGGTGAACCAATTGCAGCGTCATAATGTTGAGATGATAGAAACAGCATATTTCTTTTGTGTTTTTCACAGGGTATATAAGAAACAATTGTGAATGGAATATTTCTGGTACTAGTACCACTGAAAGCAAATTTACTAGAATGTAATTCTCATCTTGAGATATCTTTCAGTTCTTGAGGTATTTGTTTCCTGTTAGCTTTTAATGATCTCCGTAGATCTTCGGCCAAATCTGTTGAAGTGTAATATTGTCTGTGGTGACATTTCACCCTGATTTATGTGTAGGAACCACCAAATGTTTAATCATAGCTGCAGTGGAATTAGATTGTTGTGTACCATCATTTCTTTTCCCAGCATAAGGCTCCATACTGATAACATATCTTGTTTTAGCATCTGTGAGCATGCAAATAAGTATACCATATTTACCAGGTTTTTCCTTCATGAAGACCTAGAAGGGACACATGCCACAGAACAATAACAACATTTCATCAATAAAGTGTGAATTTTATCAAAAACTTCTCGTGTTGCAGAATACTCATCATGTTTCCTGTGATCGCTTTGTGGCTCTTGTTCATCAACTCTTGCTATTTTAGTAAGCTGCTGGAATCTGGTTCAGCTCATGGCAGCAGTACAAACAAACCTTCCTGAAGTGTAGGACCATAACTCTGTAACAGATGACTTACTGTCATTTTCCTTCGCCATAATAATAAGTAGCCCTGTATATGCTATGAATTCAAGTCTGTCTGTCTTGGGTATTTTCTACCTCAATTCCTCATCATTTGTATGCTTTATTATGATGTTGACAATTTCTGGAGACAAAAACTTTTATTGTTCCTACTTTAACTTCATCTCTTATGCCTTCTCTTTCTGTCTCTATGTTTTGTGCTGCTTGTCTTCTAATGTGAGGAGGTTTGGAGCTATAAATTTTTCCAGTGTTTGTAATATACTTGTTACTAACCTTGCAAGCTGTGTCGTCATCAGTTTCAGGTGCCCATAGTTCATCTTCAGCATCTGTAGGTACTCTATCATTGTCCACATCCTCACGCACAACACATTCCTCTTCTGGTTCATTCACTACATTTGTTTGTTTCAATTTGAGAATCTGCAGATTCTGTTAAAATCTGTGGTAGTTCTCTGTCAGTAAGTGACTGTTGATACATTTTCAAACATAGTTGTATCTAACACTGGACTGAGTGCCACTGAACAGGAAACAATAAAGAAACAAAGGGAAACGAATCATTGTTGAGACCATTTTTGCTGTCAACTCAGAGAAATATAACATCCATGTATTCTAAGGCCATGTAATGCTATTTGTGGAGTTAGACAATTGTTGTGGGAAGTCACATCCACTACCATACTACCAAGAGGGGAGGGCAGAGATTCTGAAATACACTTACAGCTAGGAAGCAAACTAAATAATGAATATGACAATCAGATGTTGGTGTTACCTATTACTCAAAAAGAAATTACTATCGCACTTTCCAAGGTGAAAACTGGAAAGTTACCAGGTCATGAGGGTATATATCCACTGATTGTGCCTTATTTGACAGCTTTACTAAACAAGGCATTATGAATCGGTAGGATTCCACAACTTTGGAAAAGAGCTGGTCCTGTGATTAAAAAGGGAAAGGATAAAAAGACCTGGCACCACCAGAAAGGTAATTCATGATTTTCTTATTAAATGTATTGGTTTAAGTTCATAAGTGTCTGCTTTATCACCCATTGCTGGTGCACATGGAGCCCTTGGGTTCAACCAAAGCCAATATGGTTCAGGAAAGTGAACTCTATTGACCAGGCAGTTAATACAGACATTCAGAGTGCAGAAAATCCAACTCCAAAGTATGCAGTTGCACTCGTGATTGTCATCATAAGCACATTCACTAATACATTTCTTATAATGGCCATTTCACAGCAGCTGTATATAAATTGCAGTTGTTTCAAAGAAAATGCCTTTTTTGCATGCTCCACATTGAAATTTTTATTTTTATTTATGCACCCAGACGTGTTTTGCCTTTTTTACAAGGCATCTTTAGTGGGCGTCAGGTAACTTCAAATTCATTGCATCTAAGCAAATTGCTTTTTCACATCTGGCAACCAGGTGGACATCTTACAGTTCACTTTCAGTTCACTGTTTACGTTACACATCACTGTAACTGCATCTTTTGTAAAAAAAGGTGAAATGCGTCTGGGTGCAAAAATAAAAATTTCAATGTGCATCATGCGAAAAAGGCAATTTCTTTTAAACAACTGCAATTTACATTCAGTAATCTTTGAAGGGATGTAATGTTTGCATGCCTACGAGATCGTCAGGCCCCAGATGTCTGTACGAGAGCTTTGTCAATTACTGCAATGAATGCAGTGTCCAGCAGATTGCAGGGCAGAACAAGATAATCAAATAGATTACTGAGGACTCTCCTCAGGGCTCCATAAGTGGTCAGTTGATCTGAGATCATAGTACCGAACTGTTATTATGTCTGTTATATGAAGCAGATACTGCTGAAGGTCTCATTGCATACACATATGACATCATAGTAGTTGTATGTGTGGCCTCCAGGGTGAGACTTAAGGAAAAGATGAATAATGTGTTTGTTCAGATGAAGTGGTGGTACATGGGTAGGAAACTGACTGTAACTGTTCATAAAATCACACAGAAACGTTTGAAGAGAAAACTTTTTCTCACCAAAAATCATTCCTTGAGTCTTGATGGAATCCCTATTAAACACTGTACTTTTTGCATTCTCCTTGATGAGAAAAGGAACTTTCTAGTATATATAACATCCAATACTTAGAAAGAGGCTAAAACTATGCATAAGACTGCCCATGTCGGCACTGCCAATTGTTATTACTGTTCCATGCAGTGCTGTCACATCATGAAGGTATTTTCAACATTATTGTGTGCTTCATTGCCAGTGTCTGGGCAGATTGTCTTTGACTGAAGAGCCACAGAACAATATAGTGACAAATTAAGCTAAGTGTCCTTCTGAGGCTAGCACTACACTTGTCAATGATTTACTGGTGATTCTTGATGTAAGTTCCTATGGATATCATGGTACATTACCAGGCAGTGCTGTATTCATCAGTGCATGAACAATATTATTGTGTGCATGAGGCTACAGGAATTCATATTATGTATAAAAGAGGGCTACGAGCCCAGAAGTTAGATAAATGGCAGTCTGACTGGGACACTAGAGGCACCGAAGGTGGGTATAAAGCTTATTGCTGAGCATCAGGAACAGCCTCAGACTGCACAACTTTTCCCCCATGCATGGCACAGTGCAGCAATTAACAGGTCATGGTCCACATCCTAAAGATCTGGTTTGAGTGGGATCAATCTACGTATGCAAGAGGGAGGTTCCACTGATCATGTCATTTTCAGTTGTCCCCATCTGCAGGTAAACAGAGAATGCAGACAATTAGACTGTGATCTGCAAACTATTATAAGTGACAAGAACTTATGGGCTACAGTTAATATGATTGCACATCAAATATTTGACAGGTAACTCTCAACTTCCATACTGTAAGATTGAGTGGATGCTCTGAATGTCAAAATAACATCAACACAGTATGGAGAATGACTGGCATGAATTTAACTACTTTTAAGAGAAACTTTAAAAGTTATTTACCAACATCCCTCCCAAGACCAAACCTCCATTTATTCACTGTAGACTATCACAATAGTTCTCAGTCTAGCCTGTTATCGACTGGAACTTGTAAATGACCATTAAAATTACTACATAATGGAAGCAACATTGAAATTGATGAAATACATAATTAGCTAAATTGTGTATTACAAAAAGTAATTACCTTGTAACACATTGCTCAATCTCTAGTAGTGTTGTGCAATAATTGTATATACAGAGCATTTGAGAGATGCATCCTCACATTAATACATCCACAGTGCAAGTGTTTTTACCTCATAAATGTCCAAATTCATAGACAGTACTCCCAGTAACAATGTATCTACTACAGTGAGACCTCCTTAAAGAGGTGATAATCAGAAAACAATATTAGTGCTAAGTATGTCAGATGTCAATGACTCTCTTGAATAAATTATATAGCGATTAATAACAGAAATATTATTTTTTATGATTTCTGCTGTTAATAGAACAGGTAATTTGACTAGAGAGGGGTTTTGAAACACATTTGACAAATCTGTATTTTAGAGTTAATTTTCTAAAAATATGACTTTTGAAACACTGTTCATTAATTTAAGAGAGAAAAAATGAAAATAGAATTCTAGTATTAGCAAGAATAAAAGTCAGTTGTGTTTTGGTGTTGTGGATTACAATGCAGTTTGAAAATTACACATTTCAATAAAACTTCAGTCCAGCACATATGACAAAATGTGGAAGATTTTCCAGATTCTCCATCAACTAAGCTTTCTGGTCAGATGTAAATTCTTAAAAAGGTAATTACTTTTTGTAATACACAATTTAGCTAATTATGTATTTCATCAATTTCAATGTTGCTTCCATTATGTAGTTACTTTAATGGTCATTTACAAGTCCAGTCGATAACAGGCTAGATTGAGAACTATTGTGATTTAAATTGCCTTGTAATTTATTAGTTTTGATTTGCCACATACAGCCTATTCAGATGCAGTAGCAATTTTGGTTGTAATTGAACACTGTTGATAGGGACAGAGAAGTAAACTGTTATGATATTAAGTAACTATAGGCAACATGGATAGTATATAGAAGGATTTCATTCCAATTATAAGTGTTATTTGCTAAGCTAGAGTGTAAAAATGTCTCAAACAAAAATGTCTCCTATCGTAAGAGGGTCGTACAAATTCATGGCCATTCCTGCCACCCTTCTCTGTATGCATTCCATATGCCCTTTATCGTATTTGGTATGAGTCCCACATATTTGAGCACTATTCTAGGATGGTTTTCACAAGTAGTTTGTAAGAAATCTCCTTTGTAGATTGGCCCCATTTTCCTAGTATTTTACCACTAAACAAGTCTGCCGCATCCACCTCATTTACCTACAACTGGGTCTATGTGATCATTCCATTTCACATCCCTACAGAATGAGTTACAATCAAGCATTTGTATGAGTTAACTGTTTCCAACTCTTACTCATTGATACTGATGCTACATAAGTACACAATTTTACATTTGTGATCTTTTAAAGCAAGTTTCCAGTGTTAACACAACTTTGAAGTATTTTCAAGATCTATCTCAATATGTGTGCAGCTTGTTTCAGACACTAATTCAGGGTAGACAAATCCATCACCTGTGAATACTGTTTGCAATATCATTAATATACAACATGAAAGCAAGGTTCCCAATGCACTTGCCTGAGGCATACCTGAAATTACTTCCACATATGTCAGTGACTCTCCATCCAAGACAAATGTACTATGTCCTCCTAGCAAAATATGCTAACAGCAGTAATAAATTTTTCTTAGTACCCTACACAATTGTGTGTTTGATAATAAGTGTAGATGTGGTATGAGCTGTTTGGAAGTTGAGAAACATCGCATCTACATGTCTACTTTTATCCACGGCTTTCAGTATGTTGCTTGAGGAAAGTGTGAGTTAGGTTTTTATGATTGATGTTTTTGGAATCACTTCAGGTTTGCATGGAGGAGATCATTCTGTTCAAGATACTTCATCAAATTTGAACTCAGAATATGTACTAAGATTCTACTACAAATCAGTGTCAGGGACACTGGATGGTAGATTTGTGGATCACTTCTGCTACTCTTCTTGTAGATCATTGTGACCTGGGCATTCTTCCAGCTACTTGGCACGGATCTTGTTTTTTGTGTGTGTGTGTGTGTGTGTGTGTGTGTGTGTGTGTGTGTGTGTGTGTGTGTGTGTGGGGAGGGGGAGGGGGCATGTGCAAATGTGCAAGCATGCTATTTCTCAATGCCACTCACTGATGCTAATTCCTATTTCACTCATCTTTTCAGTGGTATGAGGATTAAATTAGGGCAATTCTCCAGTATTTTCCTGTTAAAGAGAACATTTGAAAATGCCAAATGCATTTCACTCAGTATCTGTCTACCTATAGCCCTATGCTCTGTTTTACACCTTTTAAGCAGAAGTCTCTGTTTCTTTAGAAGTTTATTTAACTGTATACCATAAAGAGTTCCTCCCATCATGAATTTTCCTACTGGATAAATACAGAGGCTGGACAAAAATATGGAAACACTACAAGAAATGCATGTTTGAAGATAAATGCAGATGCTGGCCAAGCCTGCAGGTTGCATTGTTGTATTTGACCACCTGTGCAATATCCTCAATATATTTGAAGTATCAAATAGCTCAAATGGCTCTGAGCACTATGGGACTTAACATCTGAGGTCATCAGTTCCCTAGAACTTAGAATTACTTAAGCTTAACTAACCTAAGGACATCACACACACCCATGCCCAAGGTAGGATCCGAACCTGCGACTGTAGCGGTCGCGCGGTTCCAGACTGTAGCGCCTAGAACCGCTCGGCCACACTGGCCGGCTTTGAAGTATCAGTCTTGGTCAGAGCAGTGTTCTGTGTAGTTGTGAAAGCATTATGTCAAAGCTAAGTGAATTCAGATGTGAACAAATTTTTGCTGCTCATGTGGTGAGTGCTCCCATAACAAAGGTAGCTGAAGTATTTTGTATTTGAAGAGCACCATACTGAACATTTATACCGCATACAAGAAAAGTGATAAAACATAATCTGCTAAGTAACAACATGGCGAAAAGAGTGTATTGAGTGATAATAAAAGATAGTGGTTGAAGAGGATTGTGACGAAAAATAAGAGGACAACAACTGCAAAAGTCACTGCAAAATTGAATGTCACACTCACAGACCCTGTCAGCACCAAACCAACAAGAAGGGGCTCCATAAACAGGGAACTGCAGAATCATCTGGAATCCCAAAACCACTCATCAGTGATGCAAATGCCTGTAACAAGGAAACATGGCTCTGAAGCCATAATACCTGGACTATTGAGTAGTGGAAGAAAGTCCTTTGGTCTTATGAGTCATGTTGCATATTGTTTCCAACATCTGGCCAAGTTTACATCCAAAGAGTGAAACACTGTTGCGGTTTGGTGGTGATTTGGACATTCATATCATGGTATTCCATAGGCCCCATGGGTATTCTGCAAGGTTGTTTTATTGCCAAGTGTTATGTGACCATTTTGGCTGATCATGTCCATCCTGCTGTATAAGGTTTGTTCCCCAATGGTGATACTGCGTTTCAAGACAATATGGCACCTGTTCCCACAGCTTGCATCATCCAGGACTGGTGTTGTGAGTACCAGGATGAATTGTTGCATCTTCCCTGGCCACCACAGTCACCATATCTCAATATTATTGAGCTTTTGTGGTCTTTTTTGGAGGGAAGGTTCATGGTCACTGTCTATCACCATTATCATTACCTGAACTTGCCACATTTTGCAGGAATAGTGGTGTAAGATTACCTTTAAAACCACACAGGACCCGTATTCATCCACTCTGAGATGACTGGAAACTGTTTTGATCCCCAACAGTTTTTCTGCTCTGCATGATACATGATAACATGTTGTGTTTCTGGTGTTTCCATATTTTTGTTCCCTCCTTGTACCTATCTAGTGCATGGTCAACTATTCTTTTAAACCTGAACCATAATTCCTTTATATGCTTATGTCCTGAGCTGGAAGTTTCAAGTTCTTCTCTGAGATATGACACCGTTGCTTCTTTATCCTGGTTACTGGACATATATGTCTTGTTTTAGTTGCCCTTTGTATTTTGGTAATCATTGTTGCTACAACTGCCTCATGGTCACTGATATCTGATCTACAAAGAGATTAGATCTATTTGTTTGCTGCTGCACTTCACAAATGCAGTGCCAAAGTAATCCCAAGAAAGAATTTAGTTTGATTTGATCGAGTTATTCATTCAGGTATCGTCTCACAACGATATAGGATTTTTCATCATAATACAATGAAAATAAATAGCTCAAAATATACATACACACAGAATATATAAATAAGCTTTTGTGAAGATAGGGCAGGTGTTGAGCTGTCATATCAATGAATAAACCATCCTGGCATTCACCTGAAATGATTTAGGAAAACCTAAATCAGAATAGCCACAAAAAGCAAACTACATCCTCATGAATATGAAGTAAATTATTATGTTGCTATAAAATGGTATCTGTTAATATAAGTGATGTTATTATTATTTTGAACCCTTCCATTACAGAACAAATTTTGACTGCGAACAAATCTGACTTTGCAGACATTCACCCTGTCTATACATTTTACTGATACCCATTCCTTTTCATTCATATCTTTCCTTCTGTGTATAGCAGATTTCTTTAATCTTTGTAATTAGTGACTTACCTATCCTGCTCAATGGTTCAATACAGCACCTCCTTTAAATCCCTCACTCTCCTAAAAAGTTAATCACTTTATAAGTAATTTTACAATTGCATGTTTCCTGTGGATAGTGTTTCAGTTTGTATGTTTTTCTTTTATATCATTCTTGGAAAGACATGAAGTAACCATTGTCATTTGTAAAGAATGCAGTGATTTAATTCATGAGGTATATATACACTTGTCACCTCTTTCAGTCTCTAGGAATCATTAGGTTTGTACTTTTAGTTTTCTACTAATGGTCTTACTAGTAGTATTATGTAATGGCTCCAGTGCTACAAGCAGCTGAATTGCTATGTCACTGGGTACATGCTACATAACCTTCCAAAATGTGATTAAACGTAACCCTTTACAGCCTGACCCAAGGCAGGGGATAGGATAGTCCCTTAGCTTTTCATAATTTAGAATATGGGTGGTTTCTTTTGTTGCCTGTGTGTCAACTTACATGAATACTGCTTTAAATTAGAAAGCAAAATAAATAACTTACAGTTGACACCATGAAAACCAAGAACTCAAGGGAAACTATTCAAGGTTACATGATCCACATTCCATAAAGTTGTATAAAAATCAGTCATGATTATGTCTGTTGCCATGGAACACATTTCAGATGATCCATCTTAAAAGGTCAGTTTTTTCCAGTGTTCATGAAAGATACATTCTTGCCTATGTTTGGTTGATGCTTTCTGGTTTACAGCAGAATCTTAGAACTGGAAATGCCGGGTGAAGCAGAAATGTTTAAGATAGCTACCAACCACAGTTATCTTTCCTTAAAGCTATTCCTTTTAATTGTTTTGTTTGTAGTTACCTTCAATGCAAATACAGGATCTTCAGGGAGTACTGTGGTACTTATGTTCCTTACTTTCATCACACTATTGATGACATGAGATCCTCCATCTGTTACTGTAGTTGTGGTTACTGCCTCTCACTTGCAGGCTCCTGGTGAATACATATGAAGCTTAGATGACTCCACTTTCCTCTGTGAACTTCACAATATTAGAATTCAGTCAGATGCCTGCTCCAGATCCAAAATTGCACACGGAAGTGTTTGGGTGGCTGTTTCTACATGTGGAGATTCAGAATATCTATTTGAGCAAAAGTGACTTTACTTTTCCTCCAATTTGTCTTCAGTCTCCTTGCTCAGTATGGCTTCTGAGACCCTTGAGTGATCTTTCTGAACCAACTGAATTTTATTTGTTTCTTCATAGGACCACAGGATCAGTGATAAACCTCTTCCTACTTTACGTCCAGCTGGGAGTAATAACAGCACCACTGTAGCAACTGATAGTTTCTTATAATAGGTATTTTGAATAACTTACATGGTTATGTTGCATGGCTCTTTTTTGTATTTGATAAACCTTAATTTCTTATTACTTTGTACAATATGTTCTCAGTGAGGATGATAGAAATACTTTGTTCTCTGTGTTTCAGAAAAGAAGCCATGGGTACATGTAATACCATGTCCAGATAGATACAGAGGAAGCTATAATGATGCATCAACTGCTGCAGAGAAATATTTTATTGATGCTAAGAATGTTATAGACAAAGCTGTACAAAATTCAGGACCTGTGAGTTTCAATTTATTACATGGTTCTCAAACTGAAACACAATTTTAAGTTTACTAAAATGAATTTCTCTCCCAGATTGCATGCTTCATAAGTGAGCCTGTGTTTGTAGTCTACGGTGTAGTGGTACCACCAACAGGATGGCTGGCAAAAATCTACAGGTACAGCATGCTTCAAAATAATATTTCAAATTACTAAAACAACAGTTACTATAATGATAAATTTTGAAAATGAAATGTTGCATTGAACCTTGCATGGCAATAATGAATAATTATAGATAGCTGTAAGAAATAAATCGTAACTCCTATATAAGATGTTAACACTGCACATTATGAAGGGGAAATGCAATAAGTTGGATAATGGCAGACATAGGGATGAAGTATTCATTCAGTTCCAAAAAACCTAACAATATAAATGCAAATGTCTTCATTGTTGGCTAGTATTACACATATATTTTATGAGTTATAACAATTATTATAAGTATAATTACAACAAGTTGTGCTGCTTCTAATATTGTCAGTACTGTTATTATGATTTATTATGCTATGTTTAAAATCCTAAAACTTGTCCTGTGACCCTTTCCTTTAAAAAAAATCATTGTGGGCTGGCACACAGTTTATGTTTTTGGGACATTTCATAACAGTGATTACTCCCCTGTAGAATGAAAAAAATCCAAAGGAAGGAATCTTTGGTGCTCTTTAATTCTGGTAACAATATCCTCAGTTGTGGCTAGGACACTTTGTGTGATATCTTTTTTCCAGACAAGCTAGTATAGTAATAATTGCAGGAGAAACTCTATGAAATTTTGAAATAAGGAGATAAATACTGGCAGACTGGTGTTGCCATGTAAATTGTGAGTCACAATTGAATACTTCAGTCAGTATGAGCATGGGCCACAGAAGGCTAGGTTGTGAGTGCAGTTCCTGGTCTGGCACACTTGATTGAGCTGTTAGGAGGTTTTAGATTCATTTTATGTGTCAGTTTCATATAGTGTAAGGAAAAGTGTAGGGAAGTTCTCTATTTTTTACAAGTGAATTGCAGACATTGATGTGTGCCCTCCAGAATATATAGTCATTGTTGATATTGTCATTTTTATTGATGTGATTGCTTCAATTATCATTAGCAAAGGAAAGTATTAACTAATGACAACCTAACATCAAATCTAATATCAAATTTCAATGAAGGGTAAAGATAGTATGCAACTCTCTGGGCCCATACTCACACACTCTCATTCATACTCTTAGCTTAATTATTTCAGCATTGTCCTCATATAGGCATCCACTGCTAGAATATATGCAGTTTGTTTTGTTTCCCCATTTTATATCATATTATGCCTTCAAATTCAAGTAGATCTTTGATGCACATTTGACCTCATACACTCATTTCACTACACATTCACTTCAATAGCGTGCACCCCAGCATAGCCACGCACCTACATGTTCCAAACTTATTCAGAAAATAATTTCCGCAGGCAGGACAATGTAATTTTTTGTCATAAATAGTAGCTATGGTACATGATTAATGGAGTCAAAGAAAGTTAACAGAAGTTAAAGGATGTGTTAACATTTTTCAAAATTAATGTAAAAAGTAATCCATTACTCTAAAAGTTAACTGCATCAATTAATGATTAACAGCTTAAGGTCTTGTGCCCAGCTATTTTTATTGCCAGTGATAAAAATCAATCACAGTTGAACTGGATTAGCACAACTCTACAAGAGACACAAATAATTTTCATGTGGACTCGTCTAGGATTATGGGGGAGGGGGGTGGGACAGGGGGTTCTGTTGTGAAGATCTTCAGCTATTTCCCAACACACTGTGAGTCATTGTAAATGCAAAAGGAAGCTGTAAACATATATTATTAGTCCATCTTTCTACAAATTGTCTAATTATCTAGAATTGAGAATTGAAGGCTCCTGTTGTCTGCATGACTAGTAAAATTGTTCATGTATCTGTTGTGATAAATAGCTTTGTGATCAGGTAGATATTAAACTAATAATGCATGATAAACAGCAGCTGTTTGATCATGTAAGTACTGAAGAAGTAATAGGTGCTTACTAAAAGTGAGAAAACTGGAGGTTCCTTCTTGGTGTTGACTTCCCTGCAATTTCACCATTTTAGCCTAAGTAAATAGAAATAATTTACAGTAGTTTAACAATTACAATTTTTATTTAGTTTACAGCAACTGCTTCTCTTGTCTAAGATCATCCTTCATGACTGAATGTTTGGTACAACATGAACTGTTTAGAGGATGACAATGTAGTTTTCTGTCAAACCATAAGAAGCTTTATAAATAAAAAGGGTGAACTTATAATATCAATTAAAGAATGTGAAAGAGCAAGTGCAATATCAGCAGATGTAGTGTCATACCATAAGGTCACTTTGAAATCACTGAAATAGCAAATATGAAATAGCAAATATGGTTACAAGCTGATATCACACAGTTATTGTTGTAGTGGTAGAGATGGTGATAGTGGTGACGGTGATGGTATCAGCAGTAGCAGTAGTAGCAGTATTAATAGTGGTCATAGTATTTACCTGTGGTTCACTTCTACAAGGCAATTGGACATTTTATGTTATTACAGTTCATGAAAAAATAAAAGTAATTCGTATACACAGGCTTTTACGTACTTACAGGTCTAGTTTGACAAGGATGGTGTAGGAATTCAGCTGTGGACTTATTGTAGGAGATGTATCAGTACTAATCTATACTCCATCCTGAAGTGTGTGGAAGAGGGGACATCCTATTGTGCCAGTTATTATGGTTTTCTGTCAAACCATAAGAAGCTATTGCCCTAGTGTTCATCATACCACCAGACTGCCATTTCTCCTGGCACACACTTTACTGAAATATATCAACTGAAATATATCAGTGTTTCATACTAAGTTAAACACACTAAGTTTCTACTATTCACATTGCTAAAGTATACATTCAGAGTTATGCAAGTTATTTTAATGTATTACCTAAACACATACTGCAACTACTGCCAGTACCTGCTCTATTTTGCAAAATTCCTATTTGAAAGAGACACCTTATAGCTGTTCTGACATACTCCTAAGCTTTGGGGAAACCCATGGTTTCCCTTGCATGTGCAAGGCACGTTCTTGGCACAGGCTGGCATATTGCCCTTTCTGTCAGAATATCCAGCACCCTACATTGTGCATATTGGTGCCTGGGGCGAAGTGTCCTGATAAATTGCCCTGGGTGCATACCATGGGTGTTAATTGTTCAGCACTCAGGGTTTTACAAAATACTAAAACTGAGCCTAAACCCAGAATAATGAAAAACAGGATGGTGGAAAACCAAGAGTACAAAGGTGTAAGGATTGCCCAAGTGAAAATCTAACATATGAGCTGCTACGTAATGTATGTTGCTGCTATCCAAGTTGAATCACCATTGCAGTCTCCATCTGCTTCTATCACCAGAATTAAGCAACCCTTCTTCTTCTGTGTTGATTGATCAGTCTTCAAGCCATGCCATATGTGGCTCAAGAATGTAGCAAGTGGCAGGAGCTGTTTTCAAGTGTGGCAGGAGCTGTCTTCAACTATGTCAGGAGGCTTTTGACTCCCACCAGGGGCATTCTGGATTCATATGATGGCAGGGGGAACTGGCTGGAGCTATACAATTGGTGAATAGAACAATTCTTTTTTATTCCATTAGATTGAACAATTATATGTGCAGTCCTTTTCCTGGGTACTGTTTGGCACCACCCCACATTATTGCAGTATCAGGGCAGCATGCATAGCACACAGCCTGGCAATGTATTCATACTGCTGGAGGGCAGATTGCTTACTTTCAGAATTCCAACACAGCCATTTCTGTTGTGGCAGCAGCCAAGCAAAGCCTTGCCATGGCTCTGCTTCCAGAAAGAAGCAGCCAGTGGCATCTTCTAGCAGATGACAGCCTCAACCAGAGTCAGTCTCTGGATCACAGACTGGGGAGAAGGTGTCAGAGAGTGCCTGGAGAGTGGCTGGCAGATCCATGTGGCACAAAGCAGGTTTGCACCTAGGAGCATGAGATGTCAGCTGTTTGCTTCATGGACAGGTGGGGGGGGGGGGGGGCAATCAGCAGTTTGTGACCCAATAGTGGTGGCAGCAGCATCATAAGTACAGCATCATCTGGCACAGCATAGCCCTGCTGTACTGATTACGATTGTGCCAGTAGAATGTTGTCAAGCTCACAGTGGTAACTGACGTAGCAGGATTCATAACAGTACCCTGCCATCTTGATGAGCTGCTTGGCTGGACAATGTGTTTGATTACAGCTGTCTGGGGCTGACTATATGGAAGATGCTTCATATGGAAGTTCTTTGAGTGGGGGCCAGTGTCTTAGGCTGGGCTGTTCTCATGTGGAAGCAGGTCAGAGTGGGAGTGGCACAGTAGCAGAGGGTTGCTGTATCAACAGGTAATTGACTGTGGCTGCAGGAACTCTCATATGGCACTGGGCCCTGGCTTTGATCTTTCCATTACAAAGGGCATAACATTCTGATGGCATTATATCTGTATGTTCACACTGCTTCAGCTGAGAATCACTATTAATTCCTATAATTGGTGTGTTTGTTACACAGTGTACAGAGGTACCATCGACATGTAATTTAAAATGGTTACTTTCCTTCTTCCAATTACATTTCATAGAATTTGTTTTCTTTACATTAATGCACCTTTATTATATACTGACTCTCTGAATGTACTGACCTGTTATAAACTTCATTCAGTGGTTCATCTGATTTCTCTGCAAGGACTTCTCATTTTCTCAGTGACTGTCATATTGGTGTCATCAGCAAAGAAATTTTGTTCCTAATGATTAACAATATTGAAATAGTCATTGATGTATATCATGAACTGTACATAAGTTCTCTTGAGGAACTCCCATGTTAATGCATTTTGTTTAAACAGAAAGACTGTCCAGGTCACAATAAATTATTTATTTTTAATTGCAGTACCAATTTTGCACCATATGATGACCATCTTCAGACCAGAGGTTTTGATGACATGAAGAGCCACCCACCAGTACACAGAGTTACTGTGACTACCAACCAGTTACCAGAATTAAAAATAAATAATTATTGTGATCTGGAACCCCCCCCCTCCCCCCCCCCCCCCCCCCCCCCCCTCCGTCCCTCTTGTTTTTTCTTCAAAATTCTGTAATTTATGCTCATTGTGGGTCCTCAGTGACATCAGAAATTAAAATATATTTTGGTTCTGATAAGTGTTCCACTAAAAGTTTAGCTTTATTTGAGGTTTTTGTTATCTTTAACCCTATTTGCTATGTGCAGTTTGAACTAGTTGTTAGCTACGCTTCTTATTCCTAATGATTTTAGCTTAGCTAGTAAAATCTTATGATCAATGGTATCAGAACCCTTAGAAAGATCTGAGACTATGGCTGTGACTCACTCATTGCTATCAAAAGTGTCAATCATCAGTTTTGTGAACTGTATTATTGCTGATTCTGTACGTCTGTCACATCAGAACTGACTGTAATTCACATAGAAGGTTGTATCTACAAAGATAATTGCTTAATCTTTTTTTTAAATAACTGATTCATTCATTTTTGAGAATAATATCAGCATAGAAATGGGCCTTTAGCTTTCTAAGTCTTCTGCATTACCTTCCTTTAGAAGAGTCACAACTCTTGCCCCTGGCAAGCTGCCTGATGTGAACACTTATTTATTATGTTTATTAAGGGAGCTTGTGTACTCTGTATGGACTGTTTCAGCACACAGATTGATACTCCATCTAAATCTCCTAACTTTTTATTTTTTACATTTTGTACAGTTTTACTGACTTCATGCACTGTGTTGGTAAAAATATCATACTTAATAAGCTACGTAATCATTTACAGATGTTGTATTTGTTTTGGGGACTTTATGTTGCAATTCCTCTTGCAATAATTGGAAAGAGCTCATTCACAAAGTTTCTAACTGGTGTGAATCATTTATTACTTTATCTCTGTCGTGTACTTATTTGTATTATATTTTTGTTTGCTTCCCTCTTTTCTCTGTTTAAGAACATCCCCAACTGTTTTGCTTTCATTGTCTCTGCTTTATATTACTTTGACTTTTTGGCAGCAATCAGCTCCCTTCTATAAATATTTTTATCCTATATTAAAAATTTAACTCTTATGACTTTTTCATGAAACTGAGATACTTAAGAACTTGGATGAATTTCTAATACTAGTTGTTATCAATCGAATTTTTTGAGATGTTGCTACTTATGTAGGTACTTCTGAAACTGTAATTTCAAAGTTTAGTTTCAATAATATTGAGGATGTAGAGAATTTCCCATTTACTTTTATTTCTCTGTACACTTCATCCCAATTTTTAAGTTTGTAGTTTATAGATTTTTTTTCAGTTCCTGATTTTACTATTATTGTTTGGCAGAAATGATCTGACAATCCAAGATCTTTTACAGCTACATCACACTTTTTACTGTGCACATATGTGACCACATGATCAGTTGCTGATGCTGTCATAGTTACCTTTCTTGCACTTTTGATGAACAGGGACATGCTAGAGCACTTCCAATCAACAGGAACATGCTAAAAATATATAGGATGTTTATAATGCTGCCACTAGTTTCAGTTGTATTTGTGTGAAATTTTGTAGTTCAGACTTATAGAATCAGCAACAGAAAAGGGCTAGTGCCTATATATACAAAAATCACTGAAATTTCCCAAGCCCTGTTGTTTAATAAATATATTACATTGAACAGGTCTTTTGCAGGCTGTGCCTTTACAGACAATTGAGAAATACACTATTTAGTGAGACTGACAGTTCACAGACCACCAGTAATAAATATAGTTCCATTTTAATTACATAAATAAAAATCAAATGTATGTATGTATGTGTGTGTGTGTGTGTGTGTGTGTGTGTGTGTGTGTGTGTGTGCGTGTGTGTGTGTGTGTGTGTGTGTGTGTGTGTGTGTGTGTGTGTGTAGGGGTGGGGGGGGGGGGGCAATGACTGTATGAGTCAGGAATCAGAATATCTGCCAAAAGTTCTAAAAAGCACAAATGTTGTTTACAATCAAAGCTAGAGTGCAAATTTTATGTGGTACTTGTGAATCATAGAAAAGACGGTATGTCATGGTACACACATCCCTTGACAAGATAAATAATATAATATGAGAATCTATAATTTCAAGCAGGACCTATCTGGTACGTATGGTCTCACACAAAGGATAACACAGAAGTCAGCTTATGTGTGAAATGCACAGTTTTTTTTTAATGCATCTGAATTTGTGACATTTTCTGCACTAACATGTCTTAAGCTGAATGCTGTAGCATCAATTTATCTCACTTAAAATTCAAAAAATTCCATACCACCAACAAAGTATGTCTTTCACCTCAGATGACTAACAGTACAATTACAGAAGCATTAAATGTGACCCGTGTTTCATAGCATACATTCAACTATCAACTGTGCACAAAATATGACAAGCTGAGTCATTTAGACAACCTACTTTGTCAGAAATTCTCCATCAGAATAAAATGGTGCTTTAATTAATACTTCCTCTATTTTTTGCTGATTCTCACCATTTATTTTATCAGTAAATATGTAAAGACAAACTTACTTGAATGATAAATATTAACAATTTATTCCTCATGTGATGCATTATAAATCTAACAAGTTATATTTTACAAATCCCATGCACAAAATGTTTACCACACTAAAATATTCTCGGGTTTATGTACTTTATTTTCTGTTTTCTTGTTTGTTTACTATTACTATTAGCATTAATCTTTGATTCTTCAAATTGTTAAATTTTGTGTGTGTGAAGCAAATGGTACAGTTTGTTTTATAATTTAATGTTTTCATAAAGGATGTGCTGGAGATATATGTATTTTGCAATTGTTTTGCTGTACATTCTCGATTTCTTACTTGTCATTTCTAGATCCAAAATTTATCGTTAACTGTAAGATGCCTGGGACCACTAATAAAGAGTTAAACATAAGTAATTTATAATATTCATGTCATTATATACATACACACATCATACTTTACTTGTGAGGTTTTGCAACTGAGTGGGTAAGTGCCAAACTACAAATCAAAAGGTGTAGAGGTTTGATCCCTGAATGGTACAAGGATTTTTTCTGTCATTTATCACTTCATTTATTCCCTACCAAATCATAAATCCAAAGGTGTGAAGGTTTGATTCCTGAATGGTGCTAGGATTTTTTCTATCATTTATCTCTTCTTTTTATTCCCTGTCAGTGCTTTCGGTAAGTAAAAAACATTAACTTAAATTGTGCTTTGGATACCACATTCAGCTATAGGCCCCCCCCCCCCCCCAAAAAAAAAATATCTTGGAGGGGGAGAGAGGAGGTTTTCAAACTGCTCCTAGTAGGAGCAAACTTCATTAAGCATTATGGTGTTTAAGCCACCATGTGGGTTGAGGATAGCTTTGTTAATACGTTCCCTAACTTGTTACTTGTCCTCAACAGTTCTTGCCTGTGCAGGGGTCTGTGGAACAGAATTTTCTCTCTCTCTCTCTCTCTGTGTCTCTGTCTCTGTCTCTCTCTCTCTCTGTCTCTGTCTCTCTCTCTTTCTCTCTCTCTCTTTCTCTCTCTTTCTTTCTCTCTCTCTCTCTGAGTGTGTGTGTGTGTGGGGGGGGGGGCGGGGCGGGGGGGGGGGGGGGGGGGGGGAAGTGGGGGTGCATGTGTAAGGGGTGGAAAAGGGGATGGGGACAATATATACGTGATGAGTCTGCAAGTGGATGAATAAAATAAATCCCTCTTTCCTTATTACTGGGACTGATGACACTGTAGTTTGGTCCCTTTACTCCCCAAACCAACCAACCTTATCACAGTTATGTAACTTGCGTGTCATTTACTAAATTGAATTGTTACTTCTGGTTCTAGTTATACACCCATGAATCTTGCTTGCTTCTGGATCTATTTATCCAAAACTTTTTGTTTCTGTATTATTTTTCCAATTACTTCTTTTGCATTTTGAGTAAATACAAATCAGTTTGAAATGATTCTTCTTGAATATCATTATCAAGGCCTTACATCAGTAATTTATCTACTTCTATTTCCACAGCTACATCCATGAGAATGGAGGCTTGATTATAGCAGATGAGATACAAACTGGCATGGGAAGAAGTGGAAGTCATTACTGGGCTTTCCAAGCGCTTGGTGTAGTACCTGATATTATTACCATTGGTAAACCTATTGGAAATGGTCATCCTTTTGCTGCTGTAATAACATCACATAAGATTGCTAGTTGTTTAAAAGCAAATGTAAGTAATATTTATAGTTTTTTAATTTTATCTACAAAGAATTATTGTTAATGTTCTTAGACATTGTGGGGTGAGTTGTCTGTAAATCATTGTCTGTGATGAAACAGTCTTAACTATTCAGTTCAAAGTTTATAATTTGTGAGAAACAACACTCACTTGACAGTACCTTTTCAACAGCATGTGATAGGGTTTTATAATTTTTTATTATGATTTTCAAGTGTTTTCAAGTGGTAAAGTATGATGTGGCAGAAAGTCTGAGATTTGGCCTACTACTGTTTATACTGTACATGAATGATATGGCAATATCATTAAAAGAAAATGTAATCAGGTATGCAGAATATACATCATTCATTGTAAGTATTAGCTCAATAAATGATTTAGAAGTAAGAGCTATCAAGGACACAGAAAAAGCAAATGATTATCTAAGTGAAAACAATCTCTAAAATAAAATAAAACAACTTACATGTAAATACTTGCAAAGAGAAACTAGACAAAAGACTTCAGGACACATTAGTAATGGAAGTTGAAAGTAAAAAGTTCAAAGCAAGTAGCAGTGTATTCTTAATGAAGAAATCATTCCAGACAGTTGACGCAGATATAATATCAAAGATGAACTATGGAACATCGATCACGTCAAACCCAACTCGCACTTTTCTCACATGTCATACTGAAAGCTTTGGACCAAGACAATCAGGTAGATGCAATATTTCTTAATTTCTGAAAAGCATTTAACTGAGTAACACACCTACATTTGTTGTCAAAAGTTCACTGATATGGCATATCAAGTGAAATTTGTGACTATGTTGAGGTTTTTTTGGTAGAGAGGATGCAGCATGTTATCTTGGGTGGAGAATCATAGTCACATGTAGTAGTAACTTTGGATGCTCCCAGGGAAGTATGTTGGGACCCTTGCTAACCATGTACATTAATGACCTTGTGGACAATATTAATAGTAACCTGAGACTTTTTGCAGATGATGCAGTTATCTATAATGAAATACTATCTGAAAGAAGCTTCATAAATATTCAATCAGATCTTGGTAAGATTTCAAAGTGGTGTGAAGATTGGCAACTTGCTTTAAATGGTCAGAAATGTAAAACTGTGCATTTCACAAAACAAAAAACAGTATCCTATAAGTATAATATCAATGAGTTACAATTTGAATTGACCAACTTACACAAATACCTGGATGTAAGATTTTTAGGGATATGAAATGGAATGATCACATAGGATCAGTTGTGGGTAAGGCAGGTAGTACACTTCGATTTGTTGGTAAGTACTGAGGAAGTGCAATTAGTTTACAAAGGAGGTTGCTTACAAATCACTCGTGCAATCAGTTCTAGAATATTTCTCAAACGTGTGAGATCCATACCAGATAGGACTAACATGGGCTATTGAATACATACAGAGAAGGACAGCATGGATGGTCACTGGTTTGTCTGATCCATGGGAAAGTGTTACTGAGATGCTGAAGAAACTGAATTGGCAGACTCTTGAAGAGAGGCGTAAGCTAATTAGAGAAAGTGTACAAACTAAGTTTCGAGAACAAGCTTTAAATGACAGCTCTAGGAATATACTACAACTCCCTATGTATCACTCACATAGGGATCACAAGGACAATATTAGAATAATTCAAACAGAGGCATTCAAACAATCATTCTTCCTGTGCTCTGTACATGAATGGAATGGGAAGAAACCCTGATAACTGGTACGATGGGACTTCCCCTCAACCATGCACTTCATGGTGGTTTGCAGAGTACAGATATAGATGTAGATGTAGAATTCATCTACATTTATCATACTGAATTCTCATATAGGATAGAGCAGCAAAAATGCATATAAACTGACTGCTGAAGTTGCAAAAAGAGTGATCAGATATACTGGAAAGCTGTCACTAAGACAGTCCCACAAAAACAAAAGCAATAAACTTAAAATATTGACAGTCCTCTCTGTGCATGTACGTTACTTGTGTGGGAATGCACAACAATGTCACTAGTGCCCCAACTTAATGAGACTTCAGGGAGATTCATGTCAAAGAACATCATCCCTTTCTTCTTGAATGGTACAGTGTATGCTTCTGAAGTGTTTGAGACTCTTGTAGTAGTAAGAAAGTAACTGAAAATTATTTTAGGAGTTTTCATATTGAATGGATCAACTCTAAGAGTTTTTTAATAATTTATTTGTGCTAAAATAGTTTATTATGTATCTGAATACAAACAGCTCTATTTTTTGTGATTATTTTTCTTACTTCACATAACTGCAGTGTTGTTTCACAGACAACAGTGCAAAATTTTCTGCCTGAAAAATTCTCTGAGTTGCTATATCATCATCTGTTTTTTATATATGTTTATTTTTTTCAAAATCATGTTACTACAGTTTATGGAAATGTGGGAAACTGAAATTACACACTGCAAGTCTTCATGAATATGTAGTGAACATATGTTGATGCTAGTAAGGTTTATGTGCAGAAAGTATTTGACATGGTGTCCCACTGCAGACTGTTAAGGTCCAAGCACACAGAATAGTTTTCAAGATATGTGAATGGCTTGAAGACTTCTTAAGTAATAGAACCCATTATGTTGTCCTTGATGTTAATTGTTCTTTGGAGATATAGGTATTGTCATAAGTGCTCCAGGGAAGTGTGATAGGATCACTCTTATTCTCTATATACATAAATGATCTGATGAACAGAATGAGCAGTAGTCTGCAGCTGTTTGCTGATGACACTGTGGTGTATGGGAAGGCATCATCAATGAGTGATTTGAGACAGATACAAGATGCCTTAGACAGAATTTCTAGTTGGTGTGATGAATGGCAGCTTGCTCTAAATATAGAAAAGTATAAGTTAGTGGTGATGAGCAGGAAAACAAACTTGCAATGTTAAAATACAGCATTGGTAATGTATTGCTTGATACAGTCATGTTCATTAATTATCTAGGCATAATGTTGCAAAGTATGAAGTGGAATGAATACATAAGGGTGGTAGTAGGGAAAGTGAACTGTCGAGTTCAGATTGATTATTGAGAGAATTTTGGGGAAGTGCAGCTCATTCTTAAAGGACACCACATACAGAATATTAGTGCTCCCCATTTTTGAGTACTGCTCAAGTGTTTGAGATCTATACCAGGTCAGATTAAAGGATGACTTCAAACCAATTCAAAGGTGAGCCACTAGATTTGTTACCAGCAGGTTCAAGCAGCACACAAGTATTATGGAGATGCTTCGGGAACTCTAATGGGAATCCCTCGATTGAGAACAATGTTCTTTGCATTGAGAAAATTTAGAGAACCAGCATTTGAAGCATGACTGCAGAATGAGTCTATGCCTCTGCTGCACATTTTACTGAAGGATCACAAAGATAAGATAGACTGTGGTTTGTATGGAGGTATATAAACAGATGTTTTTCCCTTCTATACTCATATTTGTGAATGGAACAGGAAAGGAAACAACTAGTAGCAGCAAAAGGTACCCTAATTTGTGCACCATATAATGACTCACAATGTGGATTTAGATGTTACTACTGCATCATTGCTGTAGATAAGATTAATACCACAAAAACTTCTGAAGCTATAATGACTGCCAATTCTAATCTAGTTGATAGTGAAATATGTTGTTCTTAATAGTTTAAGCAAGTAAAAAGACCTTCATTCACAGTACAGATGCGGACCAGTGGCAGCAACAATCGGACTTTCAGTTCTCTGTGTAATAGAGGAAGAACATCTACTCCACAATGCAACTATGACTGGAAAACTGCTAAAAGAAGAACTCCTGACACTCAAGAAAAAGCACAAGCATATTGGTAAGCATTTCTCAAAATAAGTAGCAGAAATAAAAATTATTATATCTCAGATTAGTCATGTTTATGATAATTTTATGGAATGTAAACACTCTAAAGGTAAAGGAGATCAGTCACCAAAAATACGAAACATTAAATCATCAACAAGGAGTGTAGGGAGAGAGAGGCAGGTGCAGGGGGAGGGGTTGGGTGCAGCTAGCAGCTTAGAGGTGGACAGCTTGTTTTCCAGCTAGGAAAAAGAGAGGAAGGCGTGACAGGTGCACAGGCTATACATGTGATACACAGTTGTTGGAGCCACTGGGGCATGATATACACTGAAGGCAATATGGGGATGTGAATTGCAAGGGGGTGACAGGATGGAAGAAGGGGAGACTGTTGGGTGGACGTTGTGAAGACTTTGGGTCATTGAAGATTGAGGCCAGGTTGATTACAGGAGCAGAAATATGTTGCAAGGATAACTCACACTGCATAGTTCAGAGAAGCTGGTAGTGGAGGAAAGGACCCAGATGCCTCGGGTTGCAAGCAGCTATTGAAATTCAGCATGTTATGCTCAGCTGCATGTTGTGGTCAACTTTGTTCTTTGCAACAGTTTGGCAGTGGCCATTCATCCTCATTGATAGCTGTTTGGTAGTCACACCAACATAAAAAGCTGTGCAGTATCTGCAGCAGAGTTTGTATATGACATGACTACTTTCATGGATGGCCCAGTCTCAGATGGGGTAGGATAAGACTCTGACAGAACTGTATTAGAAAGTGCTGGGTGGGTGTACTTGCACCTTGGTCTTGCAGCTGAGCATAACATCCTCAACTTCAATGGCTGCTCCACAACCCAGGTCATCTCAAAACCTTCCCTCCACCACTAGCTCCTCTGAACTACATGGATGGGAGTTACCCTTGCAACAAATCATCTGCTCCTGTAATTATCCTGATTTCAATCCCCTGTAGTCCACTATCCCCGCACCCTTCCCCCAACCAACAGTTTCCCCTTCCTGCATCCTGTTACCCCCTCCCAATTCATGTCCCCACAGCAACTTCAGTGTGCACTGCCTCCCACTGGCTCCAGCAGCCCACTGTCAATATAATTCATAATGATTCCTTTTTTTTTTTTCGAATTTTCCTAGCTTGTAGGGAAGTAACCATTATACAACTGTTCCTGGAAAAAATTCACTTCTTTTTCAGTTAAATTTTTGCAATGGGTACTATTTTTGCTGTATCTATGTACAATAATTTGTCCCATTGTCACAAAAACTGTTGCTCAATACTCTGTATCTAGAAGTAATATACATCAAAAAAGAGTTTTTATCTACTGCTGATCTTATTGGATAAGTTATTGTGGGAACAAATGAAATGCTTTCATGATATTTATCAAAGAGTCACAAGAGTTACTGCCTTTTGAAAAATAACATTAAAATCACTATAAAATAATATCTTCATGTTAAATAAATTGAGTCTCTTCAGTTGTACTCCTAATTCAAGTATAGAAATAGGCACATTAATACTTGCTACTCAGTAAACATTAATAAATAATTGTGGTTAAGTTGTGTTAGTTTGGCCACAGGAAGTTCAAAATCATTTTCTGTTGGGATAGTGTGCAAGGGCCATTCAGTAAGTCCTTAGAAAAAGATAGAAAAACAATTTATTCTTGGATTTATTTTTATTTTTCAACATAATTCCCCTTCAACTCTACATTCCTTATCAAGTGTTGCTCCAACTTTTTTAAGCCATTAAAAAAAAATACGATTTTGTAAGATCTTCAAAATAGGTCTCTGTTTGGGTGATGGCATCCTCATTTGGTCTGAACTGTCATCTGTGAGCCATTTTTTCAGATTTGTAAATTAAAAAATCCTTGGGAGCCAAATCTGGTAAATGTGGTGGATGTTGCAATAATCTGAATTTTAATTAGATAATTCTGGCCCTCAAAACTGTGCAGGTTTTCAGCTGTGTATTGTCATCATAGAAGAGGGTCTTTTTCAAATGAGAAAATTTTTCCTTGATATCTTCTTTCATCCACTGCAAAAACAATGCATATTACTCTCTAATTCCAGAATGAAATTTTTGTTCTGCAGCAGAGCGAGCACTGACATGAAACTTCCTGGCAGTCTGAAGCTGTGTCTGGAAAGTAGGAGATGAGATACTATTGAAAATAAAACTGTGAGAATGGTTTGTGGGCCATGCTTGGATGGCTCAGTTGGTGGAACACTTGCCCACAAAAGGCAAAGCTCATGAGTTCAAGTCTCTGCCCACCACACAGCTTTAATCTGCCAAGAAGTTTTGTATCAGTGCACATTCCACTGCAGAGTGAAATTTTCATTCTGGAAACATCCCCCAGGCTGTGGCTACACCATATCTCCACACCATCCCTTCCTCTGGGAGTGCTAGTCTTACAAGTTTCACAAGAGAGCTTCTATGAAGTTTTTAAGGTAGGAGATGAGGTACTATTGGAAATAAAGTTGTGAGACCAGGTTGTGAGTTCTGCTTGGATAGCTCAGTCAGTAGAGCACTTGCCCACAAAAGTCAAAGGCCCTGAGTTCAAGTCTTAGTCTGGCACACAGTTTTAATCTGCCAGGAAGTTTCGTACTCTCTAAATATTGTTTGTCCCTTTTTCAAGTAACTGACTTAAATGATTCCATGTATATCCCAAAAAATATGGCCATACATTGTCAGCTGATTCCATTGTCTTCACCTTCTTCAGAGCCCATTCACCTTCAAAAACTCACTGTTTTGAGTTTTCCTTAGTCTTTTGCATGTATTAGTGTATCCGTGTTTCATCCACATTATTTACTGATGTGGAAACAAGGCAGAATTTTGGTGTAAAAGTGGGGAAACAGTCTCAGTATCAAACTAAACTGGGAGCAAATTCAGCAGCCGTCAAGCTGAAAATTTTTCAAACCCAATGTTTCGTGTAAAATTGAAAATACTGTACCTGTGCTATGCCTGTGACCTCAACTATTTTGTGCACTTTGATTCATCAGTCACTCAAAACCATACCATGGATTTTGTTAATCATTTTTGGGTACTTACTTCCACCAGACATCCCAAACACTGTTCACCTTTGTGGATGTACGGCCACATTTAAACTCATTTACACAACTGTAAACAGTTGTAAACCCAGGAGCAGATGTGTCATGAACTTAATCCAACATTGATCTGTTTTGGTTTTTAGCCTTTTAAACAGAAGTGTTTAATCATCTCTGAAAACTCACTTTTTTCCATGCTGTGAAATAAACACAAGATCATTGCCTGATGCTTACTACTGGCAAACCACTTTGATACTACAAGTGTCATCTCTTGGATTTTCTAAGACATACTGAATGACCCTCATAACAATTACTGACCTCACAGAAATTTATCTGCTCTTTTACAAAGATAGTAATGCCACCATGTATGGAAAATTAACTGTTAAAGTTGATACCCAATATATAGCCCTCAATTGAAACTTTTTTTATTCCATTACTTCATAGCCATTGTTCAGTTTTGGTAATTATGTTAATGTTCAGTTTATATTGCTCTAGCACTTCATAATGTAATTTTCTTTCTAAAGTATTTAGCTCTTAAAATAAACAATAATAGGCTCCTAGGTACGATAGTTGTTTCTATTTTCTTTATTTATTTGAAAGTATTTGTACTCATGCATGAAGAATTTGATACAAGTAGCTGAATAGTGTAACTGAGAATGAGCAGCAGTTTTTGAAAGCAGTAGTTTGTTTATGTCTTTCATATTGTGTGAATTTTATTCAATCCCAAGTGTAAATGAAGTATATCTTTGAGACATGTATGGTTTTTTAACTTAATTTGTTTTTCCCTTTCCACTCTTTCCCCTTCTTCTCCTTTATACTCCTTCCTCCTGCTTCCTTCACAGCCTTCATCCTCCAACTGCCACTTCTTGTTATTTATCCTACCCCTCTTCATTGCTCTCCTATTCACCTGCTGCTTTTAACCTGACATGTACTCTCTCTTTTATTCTCACACCAGCTGTTCATTTTTTTCTCACCCTTCTCCCATCTCTTAACCCATCCTACTCAGCTTCTCATAATGCATACCCATTGCTGTTTTAGGATAACCCTCTAAGCATGGTAGTAATATAATTAGAATGTACTGCAGTGTGAAACTTAGTGCTGTGCAAAATTATTCACATGATGTCTCTAGGGTGGAATTGTTTTATGTCTAAGTCTGTATTCTTTTTGCACTACAAAGATATTGTTAACATCTCTGGTGTAATGGTAACAGGTGATGTGAGAGGAATAGGACTGATGATTGGTGTGGACATTGTGTGGTGCCAAACTACAAAGAAACCAGCTCCAGAAATAGCAGAAAAAATATCTTACAGGTAGCACATTTGGCTTCATTTACAGTGTAGGTAGTCATGTATTTATTTTATTATATTTTAATATTAGGCACAAATCATGAACTAATTCACCAAATTACTTTATTTTGTGGTAGCAAAAAAATGCACATATAAAAGTTAGGGAAATTGCAAGATGTTGGAACCAGTGGTGCCTTTTTCTGGCAGAAGGGTTGAAGGGAACTGCAGAGGGCTGAAGGAAAAGGATAGGAAAGGTTTGCGAAATGGAGGAGTTTGGGAAAATCACCCAGAACTCAAGGTTGGGGAAGACTTAGCAGACAGGATGAGAAGGAACGATTGATTGTTGGAGACTGCACCAGACAAAATTTGAAAAACCGAGAGCTTAAAGGTGGAAAACAGGTTAATAAACAATACAGAGATTACTAACAAAACATTATGCAAGAGTTAATAAGAGCGAAAAGCTTAGTGGTAGAGGTAGGGGGGCAGGGAAAGATAGACAGGTCAGAAAATGGAAGATATAGGAAACTAAACAGGAGTGAATAGAGGAATACTTATTGAGAAGAAATTCTGAGACCAAAGATATTAATGTAAATTAGGACCAGGTGGGTGGTAGGAACCAAGAACTTATTGCAATTCCAGTTCTCACATGTGGAGTTATGAGAACTAGTGTCTGGGGAAGAATTCACATGGCATGTGTGGTGAAACAGACACCTGGTCATGACTGTCAAGTTGTAGAACATCCCATGCAACAGGATATTGTTTGTTGCCAGTGTAAAGTCTCTGTCTATGTTCATTCATCTTGACTGATAACTTCGCAGTAGTCGTACAAACATAAAAGGGTGAAATGTGTTTACATAACAGCTGGTACATGAAGTGTCATTCCACAGTGGACTCTCCCTTTGCTAATGTATGCTTTGCCATTTACAGGGCTGGTATAGGTGGTGGTAGGAAGGTGCATAGGGCTGGTCTTACAGTGAGGATGGTCACAGGGGTAGGAGCCACGGAGTAGGGAAATGGTTGCAGAAGGAGCATTGTATTTGACCAGGATATTGCAGGTATTGTGGAGGGGTGGAGACCACAAAAAGCTATTCCAGGTGTGGTGGGCAAAATGGACCTTCTTTCAGGACACAATTTTAGGAAGTCATAGCCTTGTCAAAGTAACACATTAATACATTCAAGAGCAGGATAATTGTTTTTTGTTGAATCAGCACTACCAGAATTGGATGTGATGGCCTGGGAAACCTGCTTTTCAACCAGGTTGATGGTGTAATTACGTCCAGTGAAGGCTAAGGTGAGAATGGTGGTGTATTACTGTAAAGATTCTGCATCTGAACAAATAAATTTGACTCAAATACCAAGGCTATATGGGAGGGAACATTTGAGATGGAAAGGATGCAACTGTCAAAATGTCAGTACTGTTGTTTTTTTAAGAAGTTTACTGCAAACAGAGATGTTTAACTGCCCCTTCATAGGGATGAGGTCGACATCAAGGAAATTCCAAAAACTTTTAACAGGTCAGCCTCACTATGAGTTAATCTGGCAAAGATGTTGTCAATGTATCTAAACCAAACCAGGGCCTGAAGGCTTATGGATCCCAGTAAGGCTTCCTCCAAGCGACCCAAGAAAGATTGGCACAGGAAGGAGCCATCCTGGTTCCCATGACCATGCCAATGATCTGTTTGTATGTCTGCCCTTCACAGCTAAAATAGTCATTGGTAAGTATACAATTGATTAAGGTGAGCAGGAAGGACATTGTAGGGTTACAATCAAGGGGGGTGCTGGTTGAGATAGTGTTCAGCAGCAGACAGACCATTTACATGGTCAGCAACCCTGAACCCAGAGTTCTTGGTGACTTTTCCAAACTCTCCCCATTTCCTAAACCTTAACAGTCCTTTTCCTTCCCCTTCAACCCTCTTGCCAGAAGAAGGAGTCACTGGATCCAAAAGCATACAAATCTCCTTAACCTCTATATGTGTGTTGTTCTGCTACCGCTTGGTGAGTAATTTTTTTATCTACCTAGTTACATTATATTTTCAGAATTTCATAATTTTCATTTCTACATTATTTGGTAATACTGACATATTCATATGATATGAATGTACCAAGACTGTGTGTGATCCATAGATTCTTACCTGTAGGAATTCCTTTTAGGACTTTTTGTGAATCAGTAATAACATGAAAAATACTACATAACTGAGTTAAAATTAATTTTTGATAGTTACTGTGAAATTCAGATTAGCATTACATTATGAGATCTTCCTAGAATTTGGCTAACAGATTTAACCATAATATAGACTCAGCTATTTTATGATGAAGAATTCTATAGAATATACCTGCAGAGCATCTTACTACAACAGATATCATAATCCATAAGAACAGCATGATCCAAATCCCTATAATTTCCAGTTTGATTCAGTACTCATCTGTAGTTAGTCAATCTACTCATCTGGACTTCATCTTGTCTGTAGTAAAAGCTTCCATTCTGTTGCTGTGCATATTGTTCATCGTCCATGTTACACTTCCATAAAAGGATACACTCTGTATGAATACTTTCAGAAAAGACTTCTTAACACTCAAATTCATATTTTATGTAATGTATTTCTTGTTTCTGAGGAAGCACACTTCCCATTTCCAGTCAACATTTTAAACCCTTTTTACCTCTGATGTTGTCCATTATTTTGATGCCCAAACACCAAAACACTACCACTTTCACAGTCTCATTTGCTAAAGTAGTTCACTAATCACCAACTGATGTAATGCTAATACACTCTTTTCAAGATGCAGCATTCCATTCAACTTTACAGATTGAATAATATGCTATATTGCCCCTTATAATTATTACATCTTTTAACACTACAGTTTGGTGTCTGTGCAAGTTTTAAATAACCACTTTCTCCCTGTATTTTATCCCTAATAACTTCCAAATTTCAAAGATTGTATTCCAACCAACATTTCTGAAAGTTTTTCTAAACTACTTGTGCTGTAAATGGTTTTCTTCCAACCTATTTTCTGGAAATCAAAGTTATTTACTCCTAGGTCACCTTCTACCAGTCATTCTGATCTTAACATATTGGAGCCTAACAGGTCAGCAATCCAGTTAACACCCAGATCCTGAGGAAATTTACTATCATTTACAATTTTCTAATAAATTTACTAATCCACATACTCTTTATGCAATATCAGCTTAACCTTCCATCCTTCCTCTTTATGAATATGTATACATTAAGCTCAAATAAATTATACAGGTATCTGTAGGTATTACTCTAAATATACTGTTTTCCAGCATTTTTATTTTTCCCCAAAGTGGACAAAATTTTCATAAATCGTAGGGAATGGTAGGCTATTGATTTAAAATCACTTGTCAGCACGAAATATTAAATGCTTCATTTACAGGTAAAGTGTTTTATAGTGAAATGTTTTTTCTCATTTTTACAAATTAGAGAACTTCATTCGGGCATGAAATCTTTCAAAACACTTGGGAATACAAAGGCCTATGTTACATGGTCTACAGTAGTATCTGGTCTCTTTCCTCACTACCTTTCCTGCAGCTTTCCCTTGTTCCCAACAGACTTTGCATCTTCTAGCTGAGTTTGTTTTCTTTTTTGTTGGTGGCAGTTTCTCAGAAATATGACATGCTGTGAGTCTGTTTGCACTTGCAACTTTGATGCTGAATGTGTGTCATTATTTAGTTCTCTCCTCCTTATTCAACCAATTTCTTTGCTAATTTACAGATAAAATCTGCTAATGCACACTTTTTTGATATCTTCATATTGTGTATAATGTTGGCATTCGCAACTGCCCTCATAAAAATATGGAAGAAATTTTTTTTTTCCACCATTTTACAGTCTTTTACTGGAAGGAACAGTAACTCATCAGCTGGTCTCCTCTGTCAACACTTGTTTTAGGCAAGTTGTAGTCTAGTACAATGTCTGGCTTTACTATCTCAACATATCCCCACCTGAATTTTACACAGACATGAGGAGCAGTCATCTAATGATGTGCTGACAACATGTGTACATTACGTTTGTCTTTCCATTTCAGGCAGAAAAGGTGTCCTTTGTGGCAAAATGTCATTTCTCCTTTCTTTAGTTTTTTATTTTTAGTTTTAGATCTCTAGGCAAATCTATCCTGTTCTTCATCACAGTTCCAACTCCCAATGTACTTCTTTCCCATAGTCCTTCAAGGACAGCAGGACTTGTATAAAATATGTTCATGTATACCACATGTACTTTTCCCAAGTAAGAGGAACATAGCCTCAGCAGCAGGGATTTGACAGAATTGTCAACATTTCCTTTTCCTCCAAGTATAAACTTCAGCATTGCACATGTAACCTGTTTGAGTATCACTTACAACATACAGTTTTATCCCATATTTCTCTGGTTTGTCTTTCATATAAACAAGGAATCCAATTCTTTCTCGAAAAGGACATATTGCTTCACCCACAGTCAGATTTCTTTGTGGATAAAATGGTTTTTGCATCTATCTGTGAAAATGTCCCAAATAGGTCTTATTTTATGCAGAGGGTCATGGCCTGGCTCTGGTTGAGGTATCCATAGCGCATTATTGTTCACATGCAGCATCCTGTATATGGAAAAAAATCTGTCTCATGGCTTTAGCTGAAAAGCAAATGATGAAGCAAGTGCAGGGTCTTCAGACCAATAATCCATAGTTTAGGTTTCTTTACAACACACATATGCAAAACAACTGAAAAAAATTTATATACTTCATGTATCCTCACTGTTCTCCATTTCTTCTATAAAGATTTTGTTTTGATTCTGTTCTGATGGCAAAGTTCAGAAATAGTATCAGTAGCATATATATTTGTCACTGGCTTTACTTTTAGAGACATGCTGTGGTCAAAAAATTGCAACAAACAGTCTAGTTCCATTGAAAATGTGTCGACAGGAACCTTAATTCCACTTGTTTCTTCAAACAGAGGTAATTCAGGGGGTGCATCGAAATTACACCATTCATTATGAAGGCCAGGCTGTTGAACTGAATGACAAACCTAACAAATAGAAACTTGTCTATTAGCTTCTTCATACTCACTGCCATTCTTTCCATCAGCAGCACACGTGAATCATCATCATCTTCTGAAAAATTGCCGATGTCGTCCAAAAGATCATCAAGTTCTGAGCCATTGTTCAAGACTTCTTCAATCTCCAAGTTTGACCAGCAATGTCTGTTAGCCATATTCACTGTTTATGTTTTTGCACGTGGGAAGGACTCACACAACAGCACAACATGGCAGCCAACATAGAACAAAACAACCTTCAACAATATTCTGAGCATGCACGCAGGTCATGTGACACTGGTACCATTCACGAGAGACTGGTGTGTGCTAGCCATGACAAGCCAAACAATTAGTCTTGCCACTTACAAATGTAAAACATGCATTTAAATCACAAATAATTTTTTGTGGATGTTTGTGTTTGTTTGTGTGTCTATCGACCTGCCAGCACTTTTGTTTGGTAAGTCTCATCATCTTTCTTTTTAGATATATTTTTCCCATGTGGAATGTTTCCCTATATATATATATATATATATATATATATATATATATATATATATATATATATATATATATATATATATATAAACAAAGATGATGTGACTTACCAAACGAAGGCGCTGGCAGGTCGATAGACACACAAACAAACACACAAAATTCAAGCTTTCGCAACCAACAGTTGCTCCGTCAGGAAAGAGGGAAGGAGAGGAAAAGACAAAAGGATGTGGGTTTTAAGGGAGAGGGTAAGGAGTCATTCCAATCCCGGGAGCGGAAAGACTTACCTTAGGGGGAAAAAAGGACAGGTATACACTCACACACACACACCCATATCCAGTGCGGTCTTTCCCTCTCTTCCCTCTTTCCTGATGAAGCAACCTTGGGTTGTGAAAGCTTGAAATTTGTGTGTGTGTTTGTGTGTTTTTTATTGTGTCTATCTACCAGCACTTTCTCGTTTGGTATGTCACAGCATCTTGGTTTTTTATATATATTTTTCCCAAGTAGAATTTGTGTGTGTGTGTGTGTGTGTGTGTGTGTGTGTGTGTGTGTGTGATGTAATTTTTGACAAAGGCTTTTGATAGTCAAAAGTTTATATTGTGACAGTCTTTTTGTTATGCCTACTGCAACTCAACATCTCCACTATATGGTGAGTAGTAGCTTTCATTTTCATAATATTGTTACATTCTGTCCTGGATTTTCCATTGTTCGACGTGTTAAGCTGATGGTACTGTAGTACCGACAGCTGTCAGCATTTGCTTCTCTGGTGATGGTAGTATTACATACTTCTTTAAGTTCAAGGGAATTTCACCTGTCTCATATATCCTACAAATGAGGTGGAACAGTTTTGTCATCGTTGTAACTCCCAAGAATCTATCATTCTGTGAAAATATTACGTATGTCTGCTCCTGAAAACATTTTGTGTTGCAAAATCTGGTTCTAAATTTTTGTCTTACCATTTGTAATGTATATTTATCTTCTAGAATATTGTCCTCAGGATTGTTCCCTGTGTGTGTTCAGGATTGTTCCTTCTATATATTCCACCCACCTTTCAGCCTTCCCTTCTTTGCTTAGTACTAGCTCGCCATCTTAGGTTTCGATGTTCATACAACAGCTTCCCTTTACTCCATAGGCTTCAGATTTTTTATATGCAACATCAATATTTTTTGTTGCATTTTTATGATAGTTAAACTTAGTAATCCTTGTGTTATTTCATGAATTAAAAGTCAGTCTTGTCTATTTGCCTAGTTTAGTTGTTTCTTTGCTCCCTTCAGTATTTCACCCTCTTAAAGTGACCTTTTTGTGATGAAGCAAGCTGGGATGATTTTAATTCCCCTCTTGTTTTGCCATCTCTTTAAATTCGTTTTTTCACTTTTAACTATTTGCCATTAACGTATGTGAATATAATCTGCATCTTAATATAAGAGAAAGGCTTGCTTTAATTTTAAACAGTATAACACCAGATCTAATTCTGTGCTTAGTTTATGTATGTAATTGATTCTATAATTTATTTCAACTATTCCTAGTTAGTATCTTTTGCTGTAGGGTGAAATCAGTAATTGTTTCGTAACTTAAATTCTATTGTTGATGTGAAATACAAATATAAATTCTGTGATAACTGTAAACAGTTGGAAGATGAAACACTAGTAATCTTAAAGTATCTATTTAGCTCTATTCGAAAACATGTTAGCAAAACCTGCCCTTCATTAATTCCAAAGAAATTAACAGTTTTGTCAAAAGTATTGTTTTCATAACCATATATGTTAATTTCATCTTTTAAACAAATAATTCGGCCTAACACTTGTAGTAGAAGAAACTGTTAAAAAGACACAAGTTTTTGATGTATTCAGTTAATTTAATGAGTTAAGTTTTAATTGTAATTTCTGTAAATTAAACTTCAAACAATGTGTAGTTTCAGCACTTCTTATTTTGATGATATGTAAGAGCCCAATTTTTGGTCATGAGACAGTCAGTACACCGCTGGGTTTCAGATGAATCTGTGTTGCTTGGAATGACAACAATGCATTAACTTAACAGTGAAATAAGTGTTGCACCAATTGGCCGTATGTTAGAACACTGACAGCGCCTGCTCCATGTGTACCTGATTATTCTTCAAGAACTGTGAACTTTGTGGTTAGGTTTTTGCTGCTCGTAGATGTTCAAGCATAAACTATTGTAGCAGTATGTGGATGTTTCGCCTGTTAACTATTAATGAGGCTTATCGAAAGTTAAACAATAGCACATTGGCCATATAACCACATAATATTGGGGGTTATGAACATAAAGTAAAAGACAGTGAAATGAAATTGTGCATTTGTTGGCTACTGCATTTACAGTAGTCAGTGCCACAATTACAAACCCCATTTTTCAGCCAGTGTAGCAATGCAGTACATCAACACTGAGCACAACAAATGAAGAAGCACATAAAGCAAGTGGAACTGCTACATGTTCATATTCTGCTCTCTTGCTTTCTACACCTATATCTTCATCTATACCCTGCAAGCCACCTTATGGTGTGTGGTGGAGAATACTTTGTGTTCCAGTGTCACTTTCCCCCTTTCCTGTTCTGGTTGTGAATAGTCTGTGTGAAGTACTGTTGTTGTTAAGCCTCCATATAAGCTCCAGTCTTTCTAATTGTACCTACATTTGCTTCTCATAAATGTCTGAAGTAGAATGCACTATATCAGTCGATTCTTTTAGAGATATATGCTCTCAGAATTTAACAGCAAGCCACACCATGAGGCTCAACACTTTTATTATAGCAGCTGCCACTGGAGTTGACTGAGCAGCTCCAGGATGCTTTCATGCTTACTAAATGAACACGTGAAAAAATGATTTTTCTCTTCTTTATATCCTCTCTATTTCCTCTACCAAACCTAGCTGATAAGGATTCCAGATTGATCAGCAGTGTTCCAATATTGGTTGAACAAGATCTTGTGATCTACTTCCTTTGTGGATGGATTAGACAACCTGAAGAATCTTCCAATGATTATCAGTCTGGCAGCTGCCTTACTTGCCATTACTTTTGTGTGCCTTTCCACTTTAAATCACTCCGTTCACATTCTCATATATACTAAATGGATGTGACTGCTTCCTGTGATTATGGTGCAGTCATGTAATCATACAATAATGGATCTTTCTGCATATTTATGTGCAATACATTACATTTGTTTATGTTGATTGTCAATTGCCACTCCTGTGCCAACTGTCTATTCTCCAATGACATCATTGACAAAAAGATTTAAGGAACTTCTGATAAATTCCACCAGATCTTTAATGTATGTCATAAAAACTAATTGTCACATAACAGTCTCTTTGGGTACACTCATAGTTATTTTTATGTTTGAAGATTCCTCTCCGATAATAATGGCATGCTATATTCTGTTTACTGGGTTTGCTAGGAACTCTTCAATCCAGTTACACAGCTGATCTGATACTCCAAACAGTCATATTTTGTTCACTCGGTAACAATGCAGCACTGTATTGAAAACTTTCTGGAAGTTAAGAAACATGGCATTAACCTGAACACCAGTATCTATTGCTTTCTGGGTCTCTTGGACAGAAAGAGTGAGCTACGTTTCATTTGACTGTTGTTTGTGGATTCCATGTTCCTTCCTGTAGAGGAGATTTTTGGTCTCTAGAAATGTTATTACATGCAAGTTTATAAAATGATCTAAAATTCAACACAAACTGACATCATTATTGTTTTGCACATTTGTTTGATAACATGTCTTGAAAATGGGAATGACCTGCACTTTTTTCCAATAACTAGGAATGCTTTGCTCCTTCCCCGATGTACTGTAGGCAACCACTAGAAGAAGGGGGTCATGTTCTTTGTCATATTCTGGGTAGAATCATATTGGTATCTCATCAGATCCAGTGGTGTTTCCTCTGTTGAGTAATTTCAGTTAATTTTCTTTATCCTTACTCACTTATTTTGATATCTGTCATTTCACTTTGTTCATTATTGGCTAATGCTCCCTTTGAAGATACCTACAAACTCAGGTTTCTCCAACTATAATATCTGCATTTCATTATTATTAAATTATAGTCACAGTTCACATCTGTTCCTGAGAAAATTCTGTGGATTCAAATCTGGTTTCTGCATCTATATCTTGAAATTACAGAGGATGTTTAAGGAGGAATATCAGATATTTTGAGAGGTGGAAGAACAGACAAATTTGAATAAAATATTCCATATAACAGTGTCCAATTAACAACTCACAAGAAGTGTTAAGCAGAAGCAAATGAATAAGTTCAAAGTTGCTTTTCATAACTTTCACCTTGAACTTCAGTGTACTTTTGAATTTTATTGACAACACCACATGTAGCTCTTTGGAGGTCATGTCGGCATTCTATTATGAGGGCAGCACTATTCATAAGCAGAAAGATTAGTTTGTCTCTTGTGTTTTACTTGTGCTTTGTCAATTTCACCTTTCAGCCATCCACATAAGCAAAAATCTAACAGCATGAAGTCCACAGACTTGTCCATGGACAAGGAACATGAAACATGGACATTTCTGTTGATCCATCTCCTGTGGAATGTTAAATTTAGATGATGACTAGAATGTGCAGGAGCCCCATCATGCTGGAAGAACATACCCATCCTTAAAGCCAAAGGGACATTTTCCAATAATGCTGGAAAATTTGTTCAGCAGAGTGTAGATAACAGCATCGCATAAGATTATGTGGCTATGCAATAGGACCAATCAACTGATTGCCATCATACTACATCACAGACTTAGAGTGAATTTTCATCAGACTACCAGTGTGAGTTAAAAGTGTTATTGATACTGTCATGAGTATGAGTGCTTACCAGCACAAGACACAGAATGAAATAAAAGGCTCAAAACTAAACAAATAGATAATAAAATGGTCCAAGGAAATGTTGTTGTGGTCTTCAGTCCTGAGACTGGTTTGACAAAATTTCCTGACAACGAATGAAAGGCGAAATTTTGTGAGTGGATACTGTAATTGCACGTCTTACTGATAGTTTGAAGGCTCTAAAAGAACAGTTTAACTGTATGAGTGCAACAAACAATGCTTTGGTTCATTCAGATGTTCGAAAATGTGGACCAAATTTGCAAAAGGAAAAACAAACAGCAACACTGCTGAATGTTCCATTAATTGTGTTACGTCACAAGTCCCAGTAAAAGTAAATATTGCACAAGCAGAAATGGAATTAACAGCAAAAGAAACCAGGAATCAATGCAATACAGCTATGGCAGAAACTAAAGTTCTTATGTTGACTGACAAAAATTGCAGAAACTGTGCAAGCCTGTTAAATGAATTATCACAAGAAACACTCTCTGTAATGTCCTTTGTTAAGCAAGGCACATTTTTAATGAAGTTACTTGAGATATTCATAGCAAAATCAAACACCTAGGAAAAGAAGACACACTAATAGTCTTGATGGATCAAATGACAGCAGAAACTGGAAGATCACCTATAATTTCAGAAATGCTGTAGAAGAGCTAATCAGGAATATGTTACACACAAGGGGTGATACTGTGTACAATTCCATATCAGCAAGACAGGGGACAGGCAAATGATGTCATATATCAGCTGAAGAAGTACATTGTAAAATCAGGTGAACAATACAATCATGCCACAGTACATGATGTAAACAGATTCCTAAGAAGACAAGATTTCACATGGCAAGGATTGCATAGAAACAAAAGAGGAAGAAAGAGACTATGCAGAGAATTAAAATATGCAATAACAACCAAAAAGCAGGCCACAGGCTTGGGAAAAACATAGCAGTAACCATCATGACAGAAGCAAAATCTTCTATAGAATCAAAAAACAGGGAAGACAGGAAAACTGGACCATCAAATTCCAACAGTGAGATAGACCACACTGAATTAACAAAAATAGAAGCAGATGCAGCATTAACAGCAGTACTGGAACACACACACTGTAAAAAACAGGAAGATCACAATGTGTCAACAGAAACAACTGATAGTGGATTAAGCATAGTAAAGGAACCATCACACACAGCACCACAAAAAGATTGTGAAATACATCAAAGCATACAACCAACAACTTCTAAAGTTGAACAAATAGAAAGGAAACCATCGTAGACTTTGCAAAGAGTATGAGCAGTTCCCTTCTATTCAGCAAGAGTTTTTATTCCACTTCCAACAAAAGAGAAGAAGGGCAAGATAAATAATAAAGAATACAGCATAGTCACATATCAAGCTCCAACTACAACAGATACTCAGCAACCCAGGACTCATAAAGAGAAAAAAATCATTAAAATCTTGTACCAAAATATTAAGTATGTAGGCAACAAAAAACTTGAAGTGGAAGTGGTCCTGAATAAAACACAACCAGATATATTATGCATCAGTGAGCATGGGCTAAATGAAGCAGAACTTAGCAGCCAAATAATAAGAGGCTATGATATTATTAATTATTTCTGTAGATCAAAACATACAGGGTGGAGGTGTTGTTATATAAGAAGAAAATTGGAAGTCTATGAGATACTGAATATTGTAAATAAACCTTCCAGCTTGCATTGAAAAAGATTTTGAACTTACTGGTGTCAAGAGTGAAGAGCTCAGAATTATCTATGTGTTCAGGTCCCCAGGTGGTAATATTACAACATTTCTGAAAAAAGTAGAAAAATTATTGCTGAAGATTAAAATGAAAGATGATGTAATATGTAGAGACTATAGCATAGATATGGGTAAAGAATAAAAACCAAAACAAAAATTCAAAGAGACATTATTACAGTGTAACATGAAAACAATAATAGATGTACCTACAAGAGCGATTGACCATAGCCAGACCATCATTGACAACATAATCACAAATATTTAAAATAGTAAATGTGAAGCAAAAGTTCTAGAGACAGCAATCTCTGACCATCATGGGTTAATAATTCAAATCCACATAAATAGGAGCTCAAAAATGGAAGAAATGCAAGATAAGAAAGAAGTCAGTATTATCAATGTAGAAAACATGAATATTTTCAAAACAACACTGAGGAAAGAAGAATGGACCAAAACAATGCAAGCACAAGGTACAAATGAAAAGTATGATGCATTTCTTAACATACTAGTGCCTCACTTTCATGTAGTCTTCCCCAAAGTAGTCTATCAGAAAAAGCAGGGTCACAGCAAGAAATGGATTACAAAAGAAATAATTGAACTCAGGATTGTAATGAAGAAACTCAGACAAATAGGGAATATAGAGGCATATAAACAGTATCAGAAGACGTACAGGCAATTAATAAGAGAAACAAAGCCATTTCAATAAACAGATCCATAACAAATTCAAATCAAAAAAGTAAAACAATATTGGATATAATCAACAATGAAAGATATAGCCAAAAAAGTGTAAAAAACAGCAATTCTATTAAGTCAATTAGAACTGATGACAACATAGTTACAGATGGAACAATATATGAAACAACAATTTTATAGGTGCTGTATAAAAGTTAAAAGGGGAAAAACATCATCAGTGGTCGAAGCAAGCTTAAACACTTGGCCAACCATCCCACTCAATGTTCCTGAAACCAGAGACAAAAAAAAAGAATACATAAAAATAATACAGAAATTAAAACCCAAAAAGTCTGCAGGAGATGATGAAGTATGAAATTATTTATTAAAACATGTGAATGAAGAAATAATCAAACCTCTTTTGGATATTGCCAACTGCTCATTTAGAGAATGAGTATTCCCATAAAAATTAAAAGTAAGCAAAGTAGTTCCAGTCTTTAAGAAATCAGAGATATTAAGTACAGAGTGCCTCAAGGATCTGTTCTTAGCCCACTTCTGTTCAACCTGTTTGTAAACAATATTGAAGTCAGTGAGAAAGATAAAAAAATACTATATGCAGATGAAGTGACACTGATGAATGTAGAAAATGATCTTGAAACACTGGAAAGAAGTGCATTTATATCAATAAATATCACAGTACAGTGGCTTATACAAAATGACTTAATTTTAAATCTAAAAAAGACAATGTTCTTCATAAATAAAGAAAAGGATGAACACATAGATATATTCATAGATGAAACAAGACTGGAAGAAGTTACCATTATTAAATTTTTGGGGGTTACTGTTGACAGTAAGCACTCCAATATTTGTTCTGAAACAGCTTGCATATTATGCCAACAAGGAGCTTCTATATACAGTGTACCATGCTCTATTTGAGCCATACCTACAATATGGAATTACTGTTTGGGGAAGTTCCAGCAGCAAAAATACAAAAAGAATATTTGCATTGCAAGAAAAAGCAGTTAGGACCATTTTGAACAAGAAACAAAGAAATTCATGCAGAACTGTTTTCAGTAGCCTAAAAATACTGGCATTTCCTTCTCCACACACTTACAACACAATAATATAATTAATAAAAGGAAATGCAGTACTAGAAAGAAATGCAAACTTTCACACATATGAAACAAGAAATAAAGGCCAACTAAGAAGTATATAACACTGACTGAGAGTTGCTGAAAAAGCTCCTCGACACTCGGGTGTCAAACTCATATAGTGCCTTCCAAAGAGTTTACAGGAAAATGTGAGCAAAAAGACATTCCAAAAACTTATAAAAGATTATTTAATGGAAAAAGAATTTTACAGTGTAGAAGAGTATATGCATCAATGAACAAAAAATGCTACTACTACTGTTATAGAGGTATTGTAACTAATTGAAAATATTTGTATCATCGCGAAGTAGGGGAGGTAGTGTCACAGACATGATGCGTCAACTGGAGTGGCAATCATTAAAACAAATGCGTTTTTCGTTGCGACGGGATCTTCTCATGAAATTTCAATCACCAGTTTTCTCCTCCAATTGCAAAAACATTCTGTTGGCACCCACCTACATAGGGAGAAATGATCATCATGATAAAATAAGAGAAATCAGCACTTGCACAGAAAAATTTAAGTGCTCTTTTTTCCCGCGTGCCATTCGATAGTGGAACGGTAGAGGAACAGCTTGAGGGTGGTTCATTGAACCCTCTGCCAGGCACTTTATTGTGACTAGCAGAGTAATCATGTAGATGTAGATATTATGATATGTAAATAACTTGAGAACACGAATATTGAGAAAAAATGTAAATATGAGTGTAATGTAGTATGTAAATAATTTTCAGGACCTAAAAAATGGGTGAAAAATGAATGCAACTTTATTATAAGTATTGCCACTTTGATGCATTAAATTGTAATAAATGGTTAAATATTGCAAGAAAATACGTTTAAATTGACTTGTCCTATATTCCGAGTACACACTTTGCACAAAACGTAATCAAATGGGACCAAATAAAAATCAATCAATGTTTTATTCAAATTAATCTATACTAAAATCTCTTAAATTATTTACTGTTCCTCCTAGAACTCTTGTACTCTTGCCGATTGATATCTCCAAGTATCTTCCCCATATGAAACCTTCTCTCATGATACGTAATCCATATATGAGGAATGGTTGAATTATTCTCTTTAAAAAATTTTGTCAGTAGGCTTATTTTTCATTCCTTTGCCTTATTCCAGGCACTCCTAATATTTTTTGTTCTCTTACTATTCCTACTACTGAATTCCTGTCCTCTGTTGCAATTAAATTTTTGTTTCCTTTAACACAATAACTTTTTACCTCATCAAATGTTTTTTCCATCTTTTCATCAGCTGTAGAGATAATTGTCATATATTCTTATAGTACTGTGGTAACTCATGTCTTTGTGTTTGTGTTAGCCATGACGATCTGTTCACTATGCTAGTCATACTACTTTAATTTCATTCTTATTTTCTTGTTCACTGTTGGATCTACTACTGCAATTCCCTTATCTGATTTTATAAAACTGTTCTTTCTGCCACCACACTTCAATAATTACCATTGTAATTAAATATAACCTATTCATTTCTCTTTCCTTACTCTGTAAAGTGAACCTTTGATGATTTGTAGCCCACTGATGACAGTTTTTTAGAGCTATAATGCCAGCTCACCAAATGTTGTTTCATCAATAAAGAGTACCAATAACAGAAATTCGATGTTGGTTGTGTGGTACAACCAGCAACAAATTATTTCTCATAGACGAAAATACGCTATCAGTTATCCATGCAATAATTGCAGTGGTAGGTATATTATCATTTTAGGACTCCAACATTCCAACACTCCAATTCCTCCAATGCAGATTTATTTTTCCTGATGACAAATCTGCCATTATCAAGGCTTATCATGTACAATTCATTCTGTTGTATACTATGTTCCCTGCCATTGCAGCCTGTTCCACAGTACAGGACTTTCTCTCTGTGGTTGTTCATCCTTACAGTCAGTTAAATGTGTTGATAAACAGAGGTTTGCAACTGTTAGACATCAGTTCACTGCACAGGTAATTCTCCCTTTACTGGATTACACAATATGAGCTATGAAGCTGTAATGTATTGTGTCAGGAGGATATGTAGGAGATATTTAGCATTAGGGGCCATCACAAAGGTACTGACCATGTGCTAAAGAAATTAATATTAGGTTTAACACTTACAATAGTATCTTATTTGTATTTATCAAATTGTTATGATAAAAATATATCTGCTTGACATGAATTTCATCTCCTTTACTTGTCAGACATTTTATAATGAATACATGTAGACAATTTGTTTTCCATAACTCAATGGCATAAACTACCTGTTCATTACTTATCTGTATACATCTTTCATTTCATAAACAATTAACAGAATATAGGGTAGTCAAATATCAAATACTCATATTTACCTACCAAGTGTAGCCTTTTTTCTTTTTCTTCTTCAAAAATTCCATTCAACATATTAATATAATGCTTCATCCACACACACACCTCTCTCTCTCTCTCTCTCTCTCTCTCTGTGTGTGTGTGTGTGTGTGTGTGTGTGTGTGTGTGTGTGTGTATGTATGTGTGTGTGTGTGTGTGTGTGTGTCCTGGATGGACATAGGGATTGTGTGAAGAGGGTTTGGGAGTGGGTAGTTAGTGGCTTGGAGGTAGGGAGCAAGTTTGCTAACTAGGAATGTGGGAGGGTGGGGTGGCAGGTGCATGGTGTGCTCATGCAAGTACTTCAACACTTGTGTTCTCATGCATTTGACTCATTAATGTTCTCAGTCTATATTCTTAATGTCTTTGTAAAGAATTGTTTGTGGTAATGTAACTCTGTACTGTTGTCTGCTTTTAAGTGAGAGAAGAGAAGTACTAGTTACAACAATTAAGAATTCTTAAAATAATAAGTTTCTTGAAGAAGTCTCTGCAAGATGTAGTATTAATACCAGATGTAATTCTTATTATAAGCTTCTGTATTTTGATAAGTTACCCCTGGAAGTTGATTTTTCTCAGAAAATGTTTCTAAAGTTGATTAGTTAATGAAAATATACAGATTAAACTATTTCCTTCATTTTGAATCCCCTAAAGCAAAACTCATCCATACTGAAACATAAGGAGTTAGGCCTCTTCATTAATTCTAAGGTATTGTTTTTCACTTCAAGCTATGGTCTACCTGCAGTTCCAAAATCTGAGCACTACTTACTTCTTGCATCCCATAACCATAACTGTTGGTATTCTATGAGAATAATGTCTTGACAACATTATAATTTCAATAAATGCAGTATTTTCAGCTGTATGCAATTACTCTTCCATAAGAAATAATTACAGATTAGGAAAGACCACTTGAGTGTAATAGAAGGAAAGAAAACTGTGGTGATGAGTATTTTAAATGAATCTTCATGAAATGGACAGTGAAATTATTGCCGTGAATGTTGTAAACATTTGTGCTAGTAACTACAAAAATGCTCTTTCTTTCCACAGGTTAAAGGATGAGTTTGTCATAATAGCCAATGAAGGTGAACATGGCAACATATTAGTACTTATGCCTCCACTATGTCTGTCTGTTGATGATGTCAGTTACATAGTCAGCAAACTGGACAAAATCCTTACAGAGGTTGAAGTTGTGGATAGTCATGCCATATATAGTATCCTCAGCAATTCTCTTCCAGACAGGTAGGAAGTATACATTGAGATAATGAAGACTGCAATTTAGTATAGTATTTGATAAGTAAGCTGTTGCCAATGCTCGTGTGTGATGATACTGTAATGACAATTGTTACTAAATTTGCAAATGACAATTAAATGTTACTTTTTTGAAATTATCTTGTATGTTAGTGTGTGTTACATAGATGCAAGTGGCAGGTATTTTTTTTTTAACTAGAGTACACACACACACACACACACACACACACACACACACACACACACACACACACACACACACGAAACAGACACCTCTGACCTCTGCTCATGTTACAAAACATATTCTAAGTGGCCGACATAGGGTGCAATGCTCGTGTGTGATGTTATTGCAGTGACAATTATTACTAAATTTGCAAATGACAATTGAATATTACTTTTTAAAAATTATCATTTATGTTACCATGTGTTACATAGATTGAAGTGGCAGGTATTCTGTCACATGGGTACTAGAATTGTGTCCCAAATTTGACAGCAAAGTCATTAGTGCAGTCCAGTGCCTAACACTGAAAGCAGATTATTACACAAAGACATCGAAGTGAAAATGTGGGTGGAAATGAACTGCCTCCCAAATGAAGAATACTCCTACAGGAGGAATTTCTTTACATTACTTAAGGGATCAAACTTCAGGAGATGATTCTTCTCCTGGTGAGAAAGGAATAAAAAATTGATAGTGACATATATCCAGAAATGGATGGTGAGTGTACAATAAAGGAATTAGAATTGGGACATTACAATTCACATTACATGATATTGATTTTGCCCATGTTACAAAAAATATGCAAAGTGTCCAACATAGGGTGCAAAGCAAGTGTTTTCACATTGCATTATGGATTGCCTCACTCTTTTGAATGATCCAGGCTGTAGCTGAATGGTGTAACAGACTACACAACTATGCTGTTCAAGTGTTTGCACATCAGCAACTAGTTCAGCATATACAATAGTTTTCCAGAAGCCCCCCACAAGCAACGTTCAAGGGGGACCAAAGTGGACAAGCAAAGGGGCCTCCTAGTCCTATCCGTTGACTGGGTATAATGTTATTGAGGTGTTGATGAACAGTGATACAGAAATGGGCTGGAAATCCATCTTTATTGACCAGATTACTTCTTGTCTTGTTATAGCCCCATCAAGCAAAAGAGGCAGAATTTTCTATAGGAATTCTTCATGTGTATGTCCATTAGGTGGTGCAGCAAAACAAATTGTCCGAGTAAGGGGTTACCAACAATCCCTGTTAAAACTTTTGTGTTAAATTGTTGCTGATGAGATGATTCAACCAGCCCTTGTGGTTTTTCTGTAGCCTATTGATGATGATCGTGTAGGGTTTGTATTGTATTGTATTGTATTGTATTTATTGGTCCAGTAAATCTTACATGTACAGTACAGCACATCAGATATTGGACAGGTCAAAGTATATCTTACAATTAAAACACTTTAGAAACTAGAAAATTATGTTCACAAAATTTTACAGCACTTCATATACTGGGCAAGTCAATGTGTAAGTTATAATTAAACCACATTAGAAACTTGAAGTTTACAACTGAACACATGTATAAGCCAATATTAACGATTAAAGTATTTGCATGATCCTCTCTTAAGCTCTAAGGATTTTTGAGGAACTCTTCTACACTATGAACTGACATGTACACTAGAGAATTACATTCACAGAATTTTACTTCATATACTGGGCAAGTCGCTATACAACTTATACTTGAACCTCATTTTAAACTTGAGAATTACATCTGAATGTATTTATAGGCCAATATTAATGGTTACAGTATTTGCATAATCATCACTTAGACTCTCGAGGATTTTGGAGGAACTCTTCCACACTATAAAAGCAATGTGTCAACAGATATTCTTTTAATGCTGCTTTAAAATTTTTACATCTGTCATTACTTTAATTTCTCTTGGCAATTTATTGTAGATAATTTTTCCATGGTGTAATGTTCCTTTTTGGCACAAACTGGTTTTTGTATGGAGTACATGAAAGTCAGTTTTCTGTCTTGTATTATGATGATGAACATTTTCATTTTTGGGGAGGATACTAGGATTTGTTATTGTATATTTCTTTATAAACATTGCACTTTCAAATAGGAAAATACATGGAAGGGGAAGAATCCCCATCCTTTTAAATAATGGTCTACATGGTTTGTTCCTTTTTATTCCAGCCATGATTCTCACTATTCTTTTTTGCATCCTGAATAGTTTTAGGCAGGATGGCGAATTACCCCAAAAAGTGATCCCATATTTTAGGACAGAATGTATATTAGAATAGTAAACTGTCATTAGACAGTCCTTATGACAGCAGTTTTCTAGCACTCTCATTAAATAACACATGGTACTTAGCTTCTTTAATATGTTGTCAATGTGAGTTTCCCATCTAAGATTATCCTGTAGCCAGATCCCCAGAAATTTTGTATTAGGCACACTTGCAATATCCGTGTCTGACATCTGAATTCTTATATCCTCTTCAATGTTTCTCTTGATATTATGAAAATTTAATGCTACTGTTTTGCTTTTATTTATTATTAGTTTGTTTTGGTTGAACCAGTTTACAACATTTGTTAATGCCTTAGACAGTCTTGTCTGTAGTATCTCTGCAGTCTTCCCGCTGACTAATATGCTTGTGTCATCTGCAAACTGGATAGTGCTATGGTACTGGTTGGCTGATGTTAGGTCATTTATATATATCAAAAATAGGATGGGGCCAAGTACCGAGCCCTGCGGTACTCCATATTTTACTGCTTTGTAATCAGAATAATGTCTTGTTGATTTATTTTCTTTGTGAAAATGTATTTCTACTACTTGCTTGCGGTCAGTAAGATATGATCTAAGCCAGCTGTTAGGCATACCTCTGATACCAATTCTTTCAAGCTTCTGCAGCAATAGAGTGTGGTCTATGATGTCAAAAGCCTTAGACAGATCAAGGCATATGCCAGTTACTTTTTGTCCACTATCAATTTTTTCAAGTACTTCACCCAGAAATTCATATATTGCTGTTTCTGTTGATCGGCCTTTCCGGAAGCCATGTTGGGTTGTGGATAATATTTTGCACTTTTCTAGAAAATCTAGCAACCTCTTATGAAAAATTTTTTCTAGTATTTTAGAAAATGTAGATAACAAGGCAATAGGTCTATAATTGGCTATGTCTTCTTTCTTACCCTTTTTGAACAGTGGTTTTAGTTTCACTGTCTTTAAGCAGGAAGGAAAGACTCCATTTGTTAATGAATGCCATCTCTACCAAGTGTCGTTTCATCCATGAGAGTACTGATGACAGACATCCAATAACAAAGGTGGTGTGTTGCAGCAACCAGTGACAAAGCTTTTCTCATGGAGGGAAATTTACTCTCAGTTATTACTGCACCTGTTGCAAATTATGGATAGCTTCAGTTTTCATGCAGGGGTGCACGACACCAGGATATGTATCTGGAGCATGTATTGTGTTTGGTCTCTATATCCTGTAGAAACCATTGTTCAAGAGCTGGTGTACATACATCCCATGGCTGCTTAGATTGTTCATTTCTCTGAAAGGACTCATGCTCACACAAATGTCAAAAATTGGGTGTGAAGGTTTTGTGAGTTGTATGGCACTGTCTATCAGGGAAAGTGGCTTTGTAAATCTGTATGGTCTCTCTGACATTTCCATATGCTTTATAACAGACAAAAACCATCTCTTCAGGCCCCTGGAGAGAATAAAATTTCCTTGTGCTTGAGTTTATCTGCAGTCACATAAACTGCAACATGGAGAATAATGATGTTCATCAGTGCTATCCATGTTGACAAGTATACACTAACTAAATAATAAATTAACACCAAGTAATATGTTAACATATTTTCCCAACAGTAATTGCTTTATTACAGACTCACCATTCATTTCTGGATGTATGTTGATATGAATTTTTTTGTTCCTTTTGAAGTTTTTCACCTTATTCAATACTGACCCTGTATATTTTGAATGTCATAGTGTAGTGGAAATATTTTGTTAGCATGACTTCTTCTGTAATTAAAAATTTAATTACAAATATTAGTATGAGCATGGAACCAAACCTGGACTTTTATGATGCAGCTAGTGATTCTAACTACTACACCAGGCTAAATGATGCATAGGGTGTCACTTCTTCTCCTGTGAAAACAGTGACCTGCTACTTATGAGACTTTTACAGAGCCAAATGCGGCTTTCTGGTTCTAGTTCTTGTGAAAGATTCATAGGATGCTGAGTAGTACCTAAGTGTATGACTTTCTCTATTATTGTGTTAAACAGTAGTGGCATCGACTTCTAAAATGTCTGTGTGTATGTCAAACTCCCTTGATGGTTGTCCCTAGTGTTTCACCTCTGCTCATGTCTCTGATAACTACGCTATCCAACTTTATTGGTACATTATTTTACCTTCATATGTTATACAGTCTTAGCCTGTTGACACTATCATGTTTCATGTAATAATCTATAAATATTGCCTAAATTATTCTTTTATACTCTCAGTGTTTCCCCAGCATTTGCTTCATTGTAAGTATTACACTACCAATGTGAAACCCTTCCAAATAATATGGAAGTACCTGTTCAGTCAACAGGTTAATGAAAGGAGTATGTGTGGCAGATCTTGCAGTTCATTTTGCTACTCTTCTTCTGCACTGGGATAATTACACATGATTTCCAATCTTCTAAAATTTTGTTACACCTCCATGTTGACTGAATGAGGCTATAGTTCTCCCTGCAGCATTTTCCCTCCTGCCTTCAACATATTTACAGTTGTTCTGTCCTAACTGAGGATCTTTCAATATTCTTTCTTCCAGTCACTTCTCACACACCTTTCTCAGTGACTACAAACTCAATTTCCATCTCGTATCTACGCTCAAAATTCATGAAACTGTTATTTGTGCATTCAGCAGTCTCTCAAAAGCTTTATACCCTCTTTCCAGTATCTTCTCCTTGCTTGTGAGCATCTGTCTCAGTTGTTAATGATCTGTGCCTCTCTCTTGTATCCATCCTATTTTTCATCTTATGTTCTGGAACATTTGTGAACTGTTATTCTCATTACTCATTCTCTCTATTTTCTCTATCATGTTCAATACAAATTTCATTTCTTAATATGTAAAATCTTAGCTGCTAGCTTTGTTCTATTCTTGGATACTTTCTTTTCGCTCTCACATTGATTGTCTTGCATATACAGGTCTCTTACTTTCCACATGGCTTTCATAGTCCTCCCACATGCCACTTGGAACCGTGTCCTCTTTTGTCTTTGAGTTTTCTTCTAATATTTCATCTGTTGCCCCTAACACAATTGCTAGTGCATCTGCCCATTTACCACTGATGTTCTTGTCCTTTTCCTTTAAGTCTTGTGTACAGATTTGAAGCTATTTCTAGCACTGTTGGCTCACTTCTGGATGCCTTTGCCTTACTGTATAAAATTATTTTGTGATGTGGTAAATTCAGTCTTCTGTAGCACATCTCTGGCTACATCCTACAAATAACTAGGATATAGTCTGCATCAGCATTTCCTCACATCAATAACATTTTTCTCATGACTCCCTTCTGTTGGAATTTGGTCTGTTTGTATGGTTCTGAAGCCCTCAGGTGATTTAAATGGATACCTTTGTGTAGGAACATAATTATGGTAACAAGAAGTTTCTAGTTTGCTGTAAAACTGGTCAACTGCAGTCCATTTTCATTTATTTAGCATATATAGGATTTTCCTCCATATTGTGTGTCTATAGATCATTCCTTATCCTTGCTTGACATTGAATTTATCCAACATTTTTAATTTACCCAATATTTTTTCACTTCCATGCTGCTGGTGTTTATCATAGAGTTGACTAGCTTCCACCAAAATCAATCTGATCCTCATCACTGACTTTGCTTAGTACATGTGCATTCACCCACATGATGTTTTGTTATCTGACCATGACACAATAAATATGCATAAACATATCACTCCAAAAGAAAAGGTATCAAAAATGAAGCCTAAATGAACAAAAATGTAATAGCCTTAGGAAAGAAGATGCTGGGAAAAAAATCTTCATAGCATCATAAAGTGACATATTTTATAAATGTCTTTTCTTGCTATCTATCTTTTCTTACTATCTCAATATAATATGCCCAGTAAAAAGACTAATACCAAACTCGCCAATAAAAACAAAATGGATAATGAAGGATGTCTTGGTTTCTAGGAACAAGATAAAAAGGCTTGCTGGCCTATCGCAGATTCAATTTGTACAAAATCAAACCCACAGGAACATACCAATAAACATTATATGATCAGCAAAACAAACTATAACAGAACTGAATATCATCATAAAGCACTTCAATTACTATTTTGCCCCATCAGGCAAAAAACTAAGGGGGAAAAAGACAAATACTAAATACAGGGGTAGAGGAAAAGAACTGGTGAGGTTTAGGAAATGTGGAGAGTTTGGAAAAGGCATCAGGACCCTAAATCAGGAAAGACTTACTGAACAGGATTAGAAGGAAAGATTGATTGTTGAGGACTGCACTGGATGAGTCTACCTTTTCCTTGCATTGTTAAAAGAGAGTTATGAAAGGCATAGTTACTGTGAAGAAATGCTGAGAGCAATGAAATTAACATAAATTAAGGTCAGATGTGTAGCCAAAACCAGACATGTTGTAATGCCAGTTTCCATCTGCAGAGTTCTGAGAAACTGGTGTCTGGGGGAAGAATCCAGATGGACATGTAGTGAAACAGGCACTGAGGTCATGACTATCATGTTGTAGAACATGCTGAACAACAGGATATTGTGTGTTGCAGCATACATCCTCTGCCTACACCCATTCATCCTAACTGATAACTTGGTGGTAGTCATGCTGATGTAAAAGGCATTACAAAATGTCCTCTGTTCTTGCCATCCACCTGGCCTACATTTACATTAATTTCTTCAGTCTCAGCATTTCTTCACAGTAACTATACCTCTTTCCACTCCCTTTAAGTGTTCTATATCTTCCATTTTCTGACTTTCCTATTTTTCTCTAGGGACTGATGACCTTAGTAGTCAAGTCCCATAAGATTTCACACACACTATTTTTCTCTGCTCCCCTTTCATCTCTATCACATACAATGCACTTAGCTTTCCACTCTTATTAACTCATGCACAATTGCTGGAATATCATCTACATAAATTAAATACTGTATTCATGAGCCCAAGAATCCTCTTAAGCAACTAATCAACACATCATTCCTGGAAGGAATTTTTCCAAACTGCTCAAAGACAATATTGATAAAACCAATACTAAAATGGAAAATGAATACAAACCACAAAATTATAGACCCATAGCTCCTCTACCAGTCTTCAAAAATATCTGCATGAGCTTTTGCACAACAACTCATTGCATTTCTGATGAAATATGAATTAATGAACAATAACCAGTTTGGCTTCAAGAAAGATAAATGCACCATATATGCTGGCATAGAACTCAACAGTCTTGATGGATCCAACATAGGCATTGACTGTGTAGACCACAAAACTTCAGTAGAAATATTAGGAGTATGTGGTATAAGCAGCCATGCAAGAGACTGGATCATATCATACCTGAAAAACAGTGGCCAATATAAGGAAATTACAAAAATGACAGGATAGAAAATAAGATATGAAGTGATAATTCTACATGTCACTGTCCCACAAGTTTCCACTCTTGTCCTATTACTTTTTACTTTATATGCAAAACACATCCTACACATTATCAGTTATGGTAATTTTGTAACTCATCCAGATGACACATATGTAATGTTCAAGAATAAAGACACAGAAAATCTGGAAATAATAGTCAACTTAGAAGTAAATACTGCTATATAAAGATTTACTGAATGAAATTTGCATAACAACAATATTAAAACACTTCATCTAAATTTAAAACTGAAAAACCAACACAATGAAGATATCACCACTGGTATAGATGAGTACATAGTAGAGAACTCCAAATACACAAAATACCTTGGAATAATAATTGATGAAAATATAAACTGTAATAAGCACATAGAATATATATTTGGAAAACTCAGCTTGAACCTAAATGTGCTGCACAAACTGAGCTACCTAAAAGACACAAATACTATGAAAATGATATACTGTGAACTAACAAAATCAAGCAATGGGATCTCCAGGCCAGAATACCAACAATGTAAGGAAAAGATGGATTGCTACTTACCATAAAGAAGACACATAAAGTTGTTGACAGGCACAGTTAAAAGCATTCACACACACACACACACACACACACACACACACAGAAGCTAAAGAAGACACGTCAAGTTGTAGACAGGCACAGTTAAAAGGGCACACACACACACACACACAAAAAAACTGCAGCATCTTGGGCTGGAATGAAATGAAACTATCACATGGGATGCAAGCAACAGTCTGGAGGGGCAGAGGAAGGGAAGGGATAGTAGTGTATGGGTGGGAAGAAAGACGAACACTGTCTGGTGGAGTGTGCAGGGACTAGAATGCCAACAGGTGAAGCATTAGGAAGGTGTGGGGCAGGGATGCGGGGTAAAAAGGAGCAAAAAACGAGAAGATTGGGGAAAGATGGGCAGATGTGTTGGCAGAGGGCTGCAAACAAACAGGATGTGAGCTTAGAATGGGGAGGAGATGATAGGTCAGAGGAGGTGGAAACTGTTGCGTAGAAGATGTAGGGATAGTATGTTACCATAGTTTGAGACTGGGATACTTACAGAAGTGGAGAATGTGTTCTAAGGATAACCCCCATCAGTGCAGTTCAGCATTCATGATCACTTTTTCATTTACGCAGTGAGCATATTATAAGATAAAGAGCAGAGGTCCTAGTACTGAACCCTGAGCTACTCCATATTTTACATGCTGAAAATCAGAGTAGACATTTCTCTCTGTATTTCCAGATTTTATGTTTTATTTCAACACTATAGCCTGTTTTCAAAAAAAGGTTTTTATTATTTCAGCAGCTTTCCCACTTATGTCATGGCAGTCCAGTCTTTGTAGAAGAGTTTTATGGTAGACACAGTCAAAAGCTTTTAAAAGGTCTAAATATACATTAGATACTTTCTTTTGATGGTCCAATGCCTCACTGATGTGTGTTATGAAGTTTGTCACAGCAGTCTTGGTGAATCTTCCCTTTCTAAATTCATATTGTGCCTCATTTAAGATGTTATGCTTCTCTGTGAAGTTTATGAACCTATCTTTCACTACTACTGTTTTAGATGGAACAGGTGTGATTGTTATGGGCCTATAGTTTCCAGGCTCTCCTTTATCCCCTCCTTTGAATACTGGAACAACATTACTCATCTTTAAACATTTTAGGAATATTCCTTGCTTTGTTACTAAATTTATCAGGAATACTCAAGGCTTAGCAAGATCTCTAGCACATTGTTTGACTATTTTTGCTGAGATGCCATCCAGACCTTCTGTATTTTTATTTTTTAGTGCTCCAGTTTTAGAAGTTTCACCTTTATAGCTATATAGTACTGGTTGAAAATATTGTACACTTGTTTTGGATTGTTCACTTCTTTCCCTTCCCTTTTCAATGCTATATTTGTATCTTTCAAGGCTTGTGATTCTTTTCTGTTTTCATTTATATAGTTCCACACTGTTTTAAAGTTGTTAGAAGAAGATTGTATTTCAGATTTTTGGTGGCTGGCCTTTGCTTCTCTTATCATCCTAGTGTATGCCTTCTTCTTACACTTATAAGCCTCATGACCAACTTGACCTTTTCCTTTCTGATATGTTTCAAAGAGTTCAATTGGTTCATCTCTCACTTTTTTAATTTCTGTGGTGAATCATTTTTTGTTTGGTTTATGCCTAATAGTTCTGCATATGTACACCACAGGAAGATTACCAGCTCTTTATTACACTGTCCTCTATGTACAAGGTGCTATCCAAAATTTTCAGGTCTGGTGCTACCATCTTTTGAAAACCTTACCTTTGGACTAATGGTCACCATCACCCTTGAAGTAGTTCCCATCCACACGTACGCACTGATCCCAGCGCTTCTGCCACTGGTCAAATGTTTTCTGGAAGTCCTGTTCTTTGAGGGTGTTTATCACTGCCAGCAATGCTTCTTGAATCCTCTCTACAGTGTCGAACCAATGGCCTTTCAACTTGAGTTTCAGTTTTGGGAATAGCGCGAAGTCGCTAGGTGCCAGATCTGGTGAGTACAGGGTACAACCGCTGTGTTGTTTTTTGCCAAAAAGGTCCTGGTGAGCAAGGGTGTGTGACAGGGTGTGTTGTCATGATGCAGCAGCCAGTTCCCTTGATGCCAAAATTCGGGCCATCACCACCACACGTTTTCACAGAGCCATCACAAAAAGTCACAGTAGTATGTGGGATGGTTGGGTGGGATGAATTCGTTGTGCACAATTCCCTTGGTATCAAAGAAAATGGTGATCATACTCTTCATTTTGCTCTTCACCAGTCTCGCTTTTTTGGGTCTTGGAGAGCCCAGGCTCTTCCACTGAGATGATTGTTGCTTTGTCTCTGGGTCATAACCATAAATCCAGCTCTGGTGATAACCCATGACAAGAAGGTTGGATCATCAGATGCGGTCTGATGAAGATTCGTGCACACTTCAACCGCTGTGCCTTCTGATCAGCAGTCAAGATCCTTGGCACAAATTTTGCGGTGACACGATGCATCCCCAATTCATCAGTCAAAATTCGTTGACGTGTCCCATAACCAATACCCACTTCATCTGCAAGGTCTTGAATGGTTCGACTTCAATCCGACGGAACCAATTGTTGAAGTTTGGCAACAATGTCTGGCGTTGTGCGGCTAACAGGCCTTCCACTGTGAGCATCATCTTCGACATCTGTACGGCTGGCCCTGAACCAAGCATGCCACTCAAACACATGTGTATGGCTCACGCTCTGTCCCCCAAACATCTGTTAAATAATTGCAAGGGGCTCCATAGCCCTTTCCCCGAGATTCGCACAGAATGTGATACACACGCACTGTTTTGGTCACAGATCCATATTAAAATCACCACACACCAAACACAGAGTATTACAGAAATCAATGTGGACACACAACATGTCCTCCCAACTAAATGCCACTGGCCACTGTGCACACTGACTCATCACATATGCAGCTCTCGCCACCTAGTGGTGCAAAGATCTACTACTCATACTTTTCAGATGGCAGCACCAGTCACGAAAATTTTGGATTCCATCTCGTACATATCATCCCACTTTTAAAAAATTCTAGCCTGTTCAGATTGCTAAGGTTAGTTCATCTAAATTCAGCCACTACATTTTCCTCAGTTTTTATGTGATCTCGTATTTCAGTTGTTTGTCCAAAATGGTCTGCAACAACAGTATTTACAACCTGAACTTTTTGTCTGTCCGTTGGTATATTTGACAGAACATGGTCTATTAATGTGCTAGATGTTTCTGTATGTCTCGTTGGATTTTTTACATGAAACTTGAGACTGTATGTCCTTATAATGTCTTGAAAACTTCTTGTGTAGCCACCAACTTTAAGCATGTCTGTATTTAAGTCACCAGCTATTATTACATAAGTGTATTGCTTGTTAATTTATGCAGTAGCACATCAATTCCTAGTAAAAGTTTTTCAATGCATGAGATAGATGACTGGTATATTCCTAACACAAATGCATCCCCCCACACCCATCCCCACTCCCACTATGAACTTTATTTGTACTGCTGCTGATTCAAAGCAAAATTCTGTACAGTTTGTGATCTTCTGTGGAGTGGAATCCCCTGCTTTGCTGTCTATATATAGTGTTACTCCCCCCCTTATGAACAGTTCTGCAGTAATATGCTACATTTTATATCCGATTAGAATGAAGATCTTTAATTCCTTCTCCTTTAAACCATGCTGTCATTATGAAAATGTTGGACACTGCAGCAGCTAATAACACTTCTGATTCTTCTGATTTGTTGGATGCATACTGAATAGTTTGATGCAGTATTTTTAAATTGGATTTCTGAATCTATTGCTCCACTTGCTATATTGGTTTTGTGTCCTGTTCTTGGTGCTTGACATGGATCCTGGTGTTGCTGCTGCTGCTGTCAGAAGATCTGCTCCTGATGTTTGCACTGCTTTTGCTGTTGATGCTGGAAATACTATTTCCCTGGATACTAATGTGATCACCCCTTATTCTAAAAAAAACTTCTTGCTTGTAATCTAGGGCAATAGGATCCTATTCTTAGCTAAGTTTGTCAAACAGTTCACTTAACTGAGAAACTGGCTTGGCCTTTCCTTTTCTATTTAGGTGAAGGCTGTGGCTTGTGTGATCTTTACGATTCATTTCACTAAGGTCTACCAACTGTATGTAATTGAATTTGTCACACAATTTTTTTATCTCAGAATTGTACAGTTTCACTTGTTACCCCAACAAATGATGCCATATGTCATAAGTGAATGGAAATATCCTAGGTATGCAGCTTTAATCATTTCCAAGTCACAAACAGATGAAACTGAGTGAATGGCAAATGCTGCTGAATTCAGTCTTTAACATAGGTTGTTGATGTGAACTCACTAGTTTAGATTGTGATGATTAATAGTTTTGTGCTACTTTAGTATTCTCAAAATTATTAGTTATCTATAATCTAACAAATTATAGCAATGTATCTTGATTGTGAACTGATTGCAAACTAAACTGATCTCCATTTCTAAAGCAGTTAACATTTTCATAACTGAAACAATCTTTATTAATCAGCTCTTCTGTTGAAGTATTGACTTACAGATGATGTAGACACTATCTTTTGTAAATAATTTTAATTTCCTCTTTTAATTTAAATTTTACTACCGTACATCAAATATTTAAACTTAAAAGCTACATATAAATTATGCAATGCTACTGTCAATAAATGATTCTCATTTATAAAAGTCTTCACTTATGACATATGGCATCATACTTTGGGGTAACCAGTGAAATTTTGCAATTCTGAGCTAAAAAAATTGTGTGGCAAATTCAACTACATACAACTGGTAGACCTTAGTGAAATGAATCGTAAAGATCATACAATCCCCGGTCTGCACCTAAACAGAAAAGGAAAGGCCAAGCCAGTTTCTCAGTTAAGTGAACTGTTTGACAAACCTAGCAAAGAATAGGATCCTATTGCCCTAGATTACAAGCAAGAAGTTTTTTTAGAATAAAGGGTGATGACACTAGTATCCATGGAAATAGGATTTCCAGCATCAACAGTAAAAGCAGTGCAAACATCAGTGTCAAAATGGAAAAATGTGCAAACTGTTGCTAAATCATTAGAAATGGAAATCAGTTTGGGGAATGTTAGCATTGTTTTCATGTGCAACATTGTATTACAATCTGTGTGAGGAGACACAGAGAGCATCACTACCGCTACACAGTACAGGAAAAACAATATCTAATACTGAAACTTTGAGGTGATTTAGCCATTCTGCAAGTTGAGTGAAGCAGTGTTTAACATACTGTCAACAATGAGGTCAGTACAGATGGAGCACAAGTTAACACTGAGGAAGGAAATTATCCATGTTCTTCCAAGGGAACCATCCCATCATTTATCTTATTAAGAGATTTAGGGAAATTATAAAAAACCTAAATCTTGATGGTCAAATAGGACTTCAACCACCACTGTCCCAAATATTAGCCCATGTTAGAATACTGGATTATAGGTTGCTTCTAAAATGAGTGAGAAGATATAGAGGATGTTGCAAGTCTTACAGCTTCAGTACAGACCTTTGCAATAGCTTCAGTGCCTTGGGTATAGCTCACCTGGCCAAAATGTATATGGCAGGTATTACATCTTAATGTTTCTGGTAAGAGGCGCAGTTAATTACAAGATGCATCAAGTCCAAATAAAGCAGTATCCATACTATTCCAGTGATTTGAAATGTGTTGCTTAGGTCTTTTCTTAGGGTAAATTCTTCTGAAACACAGAGTAGTAAAGTAAATATAGTTACACAGCTGAAACAGCTGCTCTTGCAACCCATCATGACCACCTCTCCTGTGACTACCTCTTCATCTCATACCAGTCCTTCACACTTATCCCTGATGTCTTTCTTTATTTGTTATTCCAGTACCTGTCTTCCCCTACAGCTTTTTCTCACTTCAGCACACTCAAGTACCAGAGAAGTTTTAGTTCTAATGGAATCCACAGCAAAAACTAATTATTTGAATGACAGTAACCCACTGCCCTGTTACTTAGGTTAAAATATGCTTTTATTTTGTATTCTTCTCTACTGTGCAGTTTCAGCTGTTAAGCCATTTCCAAGTGTACAGTAAAAAACCATTTGGTCATACATGGTAAAAATACAGTTGGGTGACCACACTTAAATAACATGATACCCAGCTTCTCTAGAACATTTGTAATGTAACATGATGACATTAATTGTTATTAAAACTTGTGCTGACTTGATAGGTCTCTTCTGAAGCTGTCTTTGTAATCAGTCAGTGAATCTGGTCACACTTCCTGAGAGACATAAACTTTCTGTAGTAACACCCATCACTTACCTGGGGTCATAAAATATCTGACAGACAGGAAAGTAAAATTTGAAAGCAAAGTTTCTCCTTGACAGTTTCTTGTATTTCATAGAAGACTTACTGATTCACATTTGTATGTTTAAAAAAAAGTTATAAATGTTCAGCATGTAGCCAATTTACAAATAAATTTTTGATACGGATGTAATATGAGTTCTTTCACATAATTATGATTTATCTAACTAATTGATGCATGGAACATGAAACTAACTATCTAATTAATCTAGAAAACTGGACAGAAAAATTCACCTCTAATTATACCCCGTTTAATTTCCTATAGCCATTTCTGAAGTCTTTGAGATTGTGGCCTAAGACATAATGCCAATGATTTTTTTCTGAACAGAATTTGTTAATTCCCTCTCAGATTACATTTTATAAAATATCATCAATAGAAACAGTGATTCAAACTTCACAATTTAGGCTTGGTAGAGCTAAAGAAGAAAAATTGTTTTGTTGGTATATTCTATGGCATCATCAAAGCATTTCATTGTGTGAACAACAAACTTGTACCAGGCAAACTAATTTATTATGGCATTAATGACATCTCCTTGCATGGCTATAATCTTATATTAACAACAGAAAGTAAAAGGTTGCATTGATAACCTATGTCACATGAATACAAGTAAATTTAGACCAAAGGAAGATAATACATAGTGACCCACACTGAATCCACTCCTGTTCTTGATGCAGTTGAAGATAGGAGTCATTTGTACATGATGTGTGATTGCTTGTGTGAATATGTGTGTGTTTCCTTTCTGAATACAGCTTTAGCTGAAAGCTTAATGAGGAACAGTCTTTTCATTGTACCTGTCTGAAAGTCAGTGTGTCATCTTCACAATGAGCAACAATCTATCCTTTTCATAATATTGTTGCGTAGTGAGTGAGATGTAGCTGGGAATTTTAGTGAAAATGAGAGTTCCAATCTCACAGCTCATGTTAAACAGTCTGATGCAATTTTTGCAACATCTCACAGTAAACATACATACTGATAATATATTCCAGAGGCAAAAATAGAATGAAGTTAGGCCGTGACACTTCTCTGCTAAACTGGAGTGTCAAATTATCTTTAGAGTGGGTATGTGTAGCGGAACTTTTCATGTTCCAGCTGCATGGTGAGGTACCCAAGCAACATTGACGATCAAATTGCCCTGTTAATGGCAAGAGTATTAGAGATGGTGGATTATGTCATGTAGACATAATGGGGTTGTCAGGTTCGGTAGATGCTGCTATGGATTACCTTAGACCAGACATTTCAAGTAACTTCCATAATATGAATTTGACCCTCACTACCTCAACAGAAATAATGTCCATCATAAAATCTTTAAAATCAAAAACATCTAGTGGGTATGATGAAATATCAACAAAGTTAATTAAAGAATGTGATTCTGAGCTAAGTAACATATTAAGCTATCTGTGTAACCAGTCGTTTATCAGTGGAATATTTCCTGAATGGCTGAAATATGCTGAAGTTAAGCCACTGTTTAAGAACGGAGATAAAGAAATCGCATCAAATTTCCGTCCAATTTCACTGTTGCCAGCATTCTCAAAAATTTTCGAAAAAGTAATGTACAGTCGTCTTTATAACCATCTTATCTCAAATAACATACTGTCAAAGTCACAGTTTGGATTTCTAAAAGGTTCTGATATTGAGAAGGCTATCTACACTTACAGTGAAAATGTGCTTAATTCATTAGACAAAAAATTGCAGGCAACTGGTATATTTTGTGATCTGTCAAAGGCATTTGACTGTGTAAATCACAATATCCTTTTAAGTAAACTAGAATATTATAGTGTAACAGGAAATGCTGCAAAATGGTTCAAATCTTATATCTCTGGCAGGAAACAAAGGGTGTTATTAGGAAAGAGACATGTATCAAGCTATCAGGCATCATCCAACTGGGAACTAATTACATGTGGGGTCCCACAAGGTTCCATTTTGGGGCCCTTACTTTTTCTTGTGTATATTAATGACCTTTCACCAGTAACGTAACCAGATGCCAAGTTTGTTTTGTTTGCTGATGATACAAACATTGCAATAAATAGCAAATCAAGTGTAGTCTTAGAAAGATCAGCCAATAAAATATTTGTGGACATTAATCACTGGTTCCTAGCCAATTCTTTGTCACTAAACTTTGAAAAAACACACTACATGCAGTTCAGAACTTGTAAGGGGTGTCCCAAGAGTATATATCTAACATACGACGACAAGAAGATAGAAGAAGTGGACAGTGTTAAATTCTTGGGATTACAGCTTGATAATAAATTCAACTGGAAGGAGCACACCACAGAACTGCTGAAGCGTCTTAACAAATCTCTGTTTGCAATGCGAATTTTGTCAGACATAGGGGATATAAAAATGAAAAAGCTGGCATACTATGCTTACTTTCATTCCATAATGTCATATGGGATTATTTTTTGGGGTAATTCATCAAGCCAAGCTAAAGTTTTCCGGGCACAAAAACGTGCAGTAAGAATTATATGTGGTGTGAACTCAAGAACATCCTGCAGAAGCCTGTTTAGGGAACTAGGGATACTAACAACAGCTTCCCAATATATTTATTCCTTAATGAAATTTGTCATTAAAAATATATCACTTTTTCAAACCAACAGCTCAATTCATGGAATCAATACTAGAAATAAGAATAATCTTCACAAGGATTTAAAGTCACTTAGTCTTGTACAAAAAGGTGTGCATTATTCAGGAACACACATTTTCAATAACTTGCCAGCAGCCATAAAAAGCTTAACAACCAATGAAATTCAGTTTAAGAGAAGCCTAAAGGATTTATTGGTGGCCAACTCCTTCTACTCCATTGATGAATTTCTTAGTAAAACCAACTGATTTGTATATAAGTACAACATAATTTCTGCACAATTTCAGTGCAGTAATGTGTTCACTGAAAATTTGTGTGTGTGTGTGTGTGTGTGTGTGTGTGTGTGTGTAAGCGTGTAAGTATAATCTAACTTCTGCACCATTTCAGTGCAGTAATGTGTTCATTGTAAATAAGTATTACAGTAGTTGTATTACATGTTTATTACCTTATAAATAAATAAAAAACTTTTTTATTTTAAATTCAGTGCATTAGTATTTGTAAAATGACTCTTAGTGTTCATTAAAAAATGACGATCATTCCACTTGGGACCTGTGGAATGGTAGACTAGCTTATTTGTTTTAGTTATAAATATCTGTCATGTATTGTTGTTTTTCTGAAATGGTCCACATCCTGGAGGACCTCCTCACTACGGATCAATTGGAATGAAAGTAAATCTAATCTAATCTAATCTAGACATGAATATGGTAGGAAATTTGATGCAGTCTTTCTGAAGGAACCATCCCAGCAATCACATGAAGTGATTTAGGACAACTTGAGATGTGGTGGGATTTGAAATCTGCTCCCACTGAATTTGAGCATAATTTCTTACTACTAAATCTCATCATTTGCATATGTCACTGTATAGTCTACAAAATTGGACAAAAAATTTTGTAACTGAGTGTTGGTGCATTATGGCATTACAAAAGCCATTTATGAAACATCGAAATAGAGATAGATAAATGATGATATTAATGTCTGTACCATTTGTTTCAGCACACAAGCGGAGTATGGAATGAGGTGGCCTGAAGACCAGCTAGAATCTGATAATGAAGACAGTAGTGGCAGCTCCATAAGCAACCACTATGATTCAATGGACTGAAATATATTATTTGCAGTATTTTAATAAGTTATTATAAAATTACATTATGTAGTTTATTTGCCTTCAATACTTAATTCTATCTTCAGGAATCTGCAAATGCCCAAAAAATTGATGTGCATGATCCTACTATATACTGAACAAAACAGACACATTGCTACCATGATATGTAAAACTTTTTTTCTGTTACTGACAGAAATATAATATTTTCCAGCAGCTGTTTTTTATTGTATAATAAATTTTTAATGAAAATAAATTTTTGGTAACCTTGAAATCTACTTTTCATTTATATTATGTAGGAACTCAGTATCCTTAAGTTTGTAGTCATTTTGTTGCTTCTCATCAGTTCAACCACCAAGATATTTTTTGTGAGAGCTTTGTTTTTTAATTTCCTATTAGCTATTAATGAAACATACTTGTTTTTTGTGCAGAATAAAAATCTGCCAAAGAATGGATTTTTCTTTATATCAACAGCAATATACAATAGAGCAGCAGTGAATACATCCTTAGTGTGCGCAACAACCACATCATGCCAGTTCACTCAGAGCTGCAGCCCAGTCTCTTCATGCCGCACCTGTTGCATATATGGACCATGCAACTCCCAAAAGTCAAGCAGCAGAAGTCAGACTGAATGCTTTTTCTTGAGAATACAAAGGCTACACTGCAGGAAAAGTATTGGCTTAGGCATGGCCAGATGATTATGTTGAATTCAAGTCCTGCTACTGATGGGCATGGCAGATCATTGAGTTGACCATCTACGGTCACATCCAGGCTCATGTGAGGTGATGCCACTTGGGGCATCTGAGCAGAAGGATGTAGCCACTGCAAGACTATATAGCAGTAACACACTGCCCAAAAGCCAGTGGCTTCTGCCCAAGAGGGATGTCCGTATAAGTCAGGCGCAGGCTCTGGCTCTGCTTGCATCATTATTTAGCCATGTACCTTCCTCCAGGGGAATACTACAGTCAGGAATAGTGTACTTTCATTCATTCATTTTTAGTCAGATGAGCGTTAAAGATTGTTGTTCTACAAGTCTTGCATTTTGTTTATACATTTCTCAACTGAGTTCCATAATTCCTTCAAAACATTCAGTTAGACATCACTGAATGAATCTTCCTCAGTATCTATATCATTAACTATCTAGTCCACTCACTGAATGCGACATAGGTAAATATTTTATGGTGCCCATTGTGTTGGTCATTGATTAGGTTGCAGTTGTTGCTGTGCAACAGATTGTTGAAATAGGTCATCCTTCTTTGGAATACAGAACCTTCTCAGCCCAGCATTAAAAAAGAAGACAGAATGGCTTTGAGAACCCCTTGCATTGCTTGATCAGTTAGTATGCAGCCCAGCAGCAGAGTTGGATGAGCAAAAGAGCAATATTACCATCCTCTCTGGATAAATGATGGCCCCTTACCAATACCAAGGAAAAGGACATCACCAGGAGAAGAAAGAAGAAGCCAGAACCAGCAACTACAGACAAACAGTGCCTGGGTCAGGGTAGTTATTCTGGAGAGTGGCCAGGTGCAGTGCAGCAGCAGATAGCAGACAATGTGAGGTCACAGATAGCCCACTGAGGTGGGTTATCAATTTCATGAGATCACAGACAGTGGTGCAAGGCAGTGGACAGCACTTATCAGTAGCAACAGCACCAGCAGCAGCACCTGGCAGCAACAATGGCAGCAGTAGGAATTATCACACTGAGTAGAATAGCCTAGCAGGCATGTCATGTGATGCTGATAGTGTTTCATTTGATGGCACTGATGCACAAGTCACCCAATTGGCAGTTTATTAGTTTGTCAGAAGCACTCAAATTAATAGCAGGCTCTGGTGCTGAGAATACTCTGAATGACTTCTTCAGTGACTGCAATTAGCATTTGAATTCATAAATCCAAAGCAGCTTGATACTTTGTTAAAATTATAAAATTAAAGCAGTTGGCTCTGCATTTGTGAAGTTGTTAGTCAGAGAAATAAGTGCTAATTGGTGAGGCATGCATGCCATACTATAGTCTGACTAAAATTACTTGATTATTGACACTTCACTCAATATAGCTAGTTTCTTCCAATCAGAGCACTCAACGTCACCCCCGAACCTGTCACCATTGCTGAACTGTCACAACAATTAGTTTACTTCCAATTCCTTGTCCAGCTTTCTTTCTTGATGTGTTTTGGTCCCAAATCTTGGGTCTGGCCCTTTTATTTCTTATTTCATGATACATGATGACCACACCACACAGCACTAACCAAACACTACTGGATCCTTCTTCACAAGATGCAATTCAGAGTCATTTATAGAGATCGGCCTGCATTAAGTAACCTTTGCACAACATTGTGTGAAGCCAAATTTTTGAAGGCTGTCAATTTCTCTTTGTGGCTGGGACACTACAGTCATAATTACAACAGCACTTTGCAATGTAATGGAATAGTGTAGTGGTTAGCATATTAGCCTGGCATGTCAAACATTAAAGATTCAAGTCTTGATTAATGCAGACAAACTTTTTATTTTTTTAAATTTAATCAAAAGACTTTATCATTTTTATTCAGTTAATTGGTTTACCCTAAATGTATTTTTTTTTAATTTCTAGTACTTTGCCACAACATTTTCATCATCATACTGACCTTTTTATTTGCTCTTATTTCTCTTCCTTACCATTCTTTTATTGTCTGGAATCTACATATGTCGTTTACAACCTGCAAGCAAGTGGTAACCAGGACTGCTCATTGGTTGGTAATGCAGCATCCTGTGTAGCCAGTGTCAGAATGGTTTCAGGTAACCAGTGGCAGGAAAAAATTAAGTTTGCTTTTACAGTTAAACCCAAAATTTTTGTGCAGAAGATGACTATGCAAACAAACATAGTATGAAATATTTCAGTTTTTAGTTTTCTCATTGAGGTTAGCCTTAAACACTGTGAACAAAGCACCTGTGATTTTAGTTTTGCTATAGATTGTTGATTGCCATTTTTTGGATACATTGCACATCATAAGGTTGTGGTTAGGTTAGGATATGATCATATTATTATTTATGGCTTCCATAACATTGTCAAGAAAGGCATTGTCAAGAAAGGCACTGCTGAGGATGTTATATTTACTAATTCTTGCACCTGGATGCAATGCAGAATCACTTCAGAGAAGCTATCAGAGATACTTTGCAAGAGCTGAAGCTTCAAGGCAGCCTTGCACTCATCTGGAAGTTAAACAGAGCAGTGTTCATCGAAGGGGTTTACAATGTTAGAATAAAGACCATAGTGTGTGGATGTGGTGAACAATTAATGTTAGCAGAGGTTATAAAGCTGCTCTGTTGGAAGAGAGGATGATAGCCTTAGCCAGAGAAAAGATGAGCACTCAAGGTGGTGGTTTGGTGCTGCAAAGTGAAAAGAAAGCAACAAAGCATTTTACTTGTGGGAAGCCAAGTGACACAGCACGAGATTGTTGTACAGATAAAAAAATAAGCATGGCAAGGCCAGTTGTATCAGGAAAAGATAGGAAAACAGACAGATTGCAAGTGGTAAGGTGTTAGAAGCATAACAGGCCAAGTCACAGTAGCCCATGTGTAAATTTGAAGTCCATGACATGTTTTAAATGCAAACAAATTGATCACTATGCAACAGACTGCTTGGAGAACACTTATCAGGTGCAATAAGCACAGCAAAAAGTAAAGGGCAGGGAAACTATGCAAGGATGTAAGAAAACAGTCACCTTATCCCTTGTCCACAAATATATTAACAGTCACGTGGGGAAACAGAAATGAATTTATAGAACTGGAGTGCCAAGAAGTCATAGCAAATCAATTGACGTTTCCTGTGGATCGTGGGGCCCAAATAAGCATAGTTCAGAGAAGTAGCTTCATAGACAGCAGAAGGTACAATCTCGCTGAGACTATTAAGATTTTCAGAATTGTTAATGTGGTTGCAAGGACAGAGGGAACTATATAACACTCAGATTACAAACAAGAAGTAGAAAGCAAGTAAGGCATTTTCCAACATAATCAGTAAAGATGTGCATGTTCCATTTTTCCATTTGTAAGGCTGGTAGACAGACTTCTTTCAGGAAAATTGAGTCATAATCAATTATACCAGTGGATGCTTGTGAATCCACATGGAATGGATTGAAATTAAAATGGGAGGAAAAGCGTGAGCTGCATGCAGTGCAGTTAGGTATTAGAATTCAGGGAATTGCTAATTCTGTTACACAGATACAGGAAAGAGAAGGTTCCTTTGGTATAGGTTCAGACAAGGAGAGGAAAGCTCATAGAGAAATGACAACAGAGCACAAGGTGAGCTCCACAGTACATTTACAACAAAAAGAAGGCTCTTTAGAAACAGGCTTAGCACAAAGTGCATAACACATATAAATTTGAGGGCAAGTAGAGACAGAATACAAACAGTCAACCTACAACAGAGGCAGGGAATGGTGATTGCTGGAGAAGAGCAAGAGACACAAGGTAGGCAGAACAAGACTAACAATAGGGCCTTGAGAGGAACAGGTGTGCCAAATAAGAATAGAAGTGAACAGAAGGAGAGAGACTATCATTCTGAAACAAGAGATCACCAAGGGCATGTATCTACCTGAGGCATTGGTAAAAGTGTAAGCAGGAGAATGTGTTACAAGTGTGACTAGAATTCTCACAGCTAGTAGCAGAAGCAGTACCAGAACAGGAGCCATTCACAATGAGTCATATTCATAAAGGCAAGCCAAAGATAAATGCTTTTAAGTATACAAGAAGGGAATATCCACATGAGTCATCTGAACATAGAAGATAAAGCATCTATTACAAAGCTATGTACCGTGTACAGTGGCTTTTCATTTCCAGGAGGCAAGTTATCTTATAAGATAGTATTAGGCATGAAATTAAATTGACACCAAAATCAGAATGTAGGATGATTTGCTTGCAACCCTCCAGAACATCACAAGCTCAAAAAGAGCAAGAGACTAATAAAGATATTACAGGATGACATCATAGTACCTAGCAAATGTGGATAAAACTTTCCATTGATATTGATTCCATGGAAAGCAAAAATGGCTTTTAGTTGCAGGCTGTAGTCCTAAATTCAGTGCATCCATTGCTGAAAATAATGAAATAATTCTTGATGATTTAGGAACGGTGAAATACATCTCAAACCTGGAGTTAACAAAAGGCTGTTACCAGGTGTTATTAGGCAAAGAGAATTGAGAAAATATGGCTTTCTATATGTCATATGAGCATTACACATACATTACAGGAGATAAACAAAGTTGTAAATGAAATATGAGCACGCAGCAGCCTTGTCTTAAAAGACAGTCCCACAGAGCATGACTGTACACCTCCTTTTTTTAGAGAAAACGACATTACAGGCGAAGGAAAGTTAGAAACCACATTAAGTGGAAACTGCAGCAGTCTAATTCATTCAGATAATTGTGTAACCATAGATCATGTAGCGAAAATAAATGAATACAGAAGGTTCTGTGAAAGTAGAATACCATTATGTAACAGTGACAGTTTCCTCCTCCTTCATATAAATGTACAATCTCTTAGGTGTAAAATCAATGAATTACAATACTGGCTCAATAAAATCAACTGCACTGTTCTATGCATCAATGAACACTGGATGAAAGATACTGAAATAGACTTGTGTGTTCCTCTTGGATATTTGTTAGTTACAGGCTACTGCAGAAAAAGTATTACACATGGGGGGTCTTAATATATGTCAAGAGTAACCTTGAAATGCATTACTCAGTTATAGACCTTAGTAGAATATGCCTTGGAGCTACAATAGCAGTAGCTGGTGTGGTAATGCACGAACAGAAAACTGTAATTGTCTCAATCTATCGAATCCCAGGCTCTGATGAGATAGTGTTTATAGAAAAAATTAATACTTTAATATTGTTATTGTCAAAATTTAAAAAGCATAGAATTGTAATTGTAGGTGATATTAACATAGATATAAGGGCAAAGAGAAAAAATGTAATTCATATGATTAACACTCTGAAGTCATTAAACTATTACTATCTCAATGAAAAACCCACTAGACTGAACGCATGCCTTGATAACATAATTATCAATGTACAAAGAGACTCCATACAATGTGATGTAATAGAATTAGGAATATCAGATCATGCAGGGCTATGGCTTCAAATAGAAAAGTCAGCCTACAGTTCCACAGAGAGGGAAGTGACATATAGAATACTAGGTGAATCCAATGTAAACAAAATGATAAACCAGTTAAAAGAAATGGATTGGACTCATGTAATGGATAACAAGAAAATGATTAATAAATGTTTTTCCATTTTCCTGACAGACATCAAGCATATAGAAGAAATGACATGCCCCTTGGTAACCAAAAGATACCAGAGTAATATTACTCATAAGCAACAAAATACTAACAAGTGGTACACCCCACAACTTAACAAACTCAGAATACTACTGATGATTATGAAAGACAAATCTCATAACAGTGATAGGGACAAGGAAAATTACACTAAAATGGGAAACCTTTACAGATTAGAAATAGAAAATGCTAAGTGCTGTGCAAATGATGAATATATTTTAAATTCTAAAAATAAATGTAAGGCTGCCTGGACTGTCATTAAAAGGGAAATTAATAATACCAATAAAGAAAGGAGTATCCCTATTGACTGCAATATTCTCAATGAATATTTTGTAAATAGCGTCACCATCCCACCCATCAATTCTGCCTCTGATGCAGAAGCGTTGCTCACTTGTGCAAAACAGACAAGAAGTGAGAAGTTCACTTGGACCCGAATCACATTAAATGATATTCATAAGTCAATAAACAAATTAAGTAATTCCAAAACAGAAGATTATTATGGACTCAGTAATCTCATCATTAAATGTACAGCAAAAGAAATTGAAATGCCACTTATCTCGCTATCAAACAGAGTACTTGATGAAGGAATATTCCCCGACTGTCTTAAGCTCACAGTTACATTGCCTGTGTATAAAAAAAGGTGAAAGAAACCTCCCAAATAACTACAGACCCATTTCAATAGTACCAATCATATCCAAGTTAGTAGAAAATTGTGTGCATAAGCAGATATACAGGTATTTTGAAACCAACAAAATTTTAAATGAACAACAGTTTGGCTTCAGGTCACACCTATCAACTGTAAAAGCAGTAGAATCTTTGGTAAGCAATGTTTATGAAGGATATGAAAAAAGGGTATCAATGTCTGGAACACTTATTCACCTAAGTAAAGCTTTTGACTCGGTGTCACATGACATACTCATCAAAAAGTTAAAATACTATGGCATTGAAGATGACACACTCCAACTATTCAGATCTTATCTAAGCAATAGGTTACAACTTGTATATGCAAATAAGCAGAGGTCAGAAATACTCCATATAGAAAGAGGAATATCCCAAGGCTCTGTTCTTGGACCTTTTCTTTTCATTGTCTATGTTAATGACTTACCGTGTAAGAACATACTATATGCTGACGATATGACATTAATAATTACAGGAGAGAACTTACAGAGTGTACTGGACAAAAATAGAGAAATGATGCAAATGGCTAATTACTGGTGTTAGGCTAACCAGCTGTGCATAAATCAAACAAAAACAGAAGAAATAATATTTAATCGCAAAGTAACTAAAAATGAAAACAAAACAGTGAAATTACTTGGACTAATCATAGACCAAAAGCTCTCATGGGAAGGACACACCAATTATCTATGTAGTAAACTAGCATGAGTACTTTTCTTATTGTATAAATTAAGAAACAGTGTGAGCAAGCAATTGCTACTCTACTCATACTATGCTTTTTTTCATTCCCAACTGCAATATGGAATATTGCTTTGGGGTAACTCCCCAGGGGCTGAATGTATTTTCAGATGGCAGAAGAAAGCAATCAGGTGCATGGAGGGGTTAGCACCCAGAGAGTCCTGCAGAAATTATTTTAAATCTCTTGGCATAATGACAGTGCCAAGCATGTACATATATAACTGTCTAATATATGCCAGAGAAAATCTAAAAAAATTGAACATGAGATGTGATGTGCATGCACGCAGTACAAGAAACAGTCACCTGCTGGACTTGCCTTCCACAAGACTTGCTGTAGTCCATAATAACTATAAGTACTTAAGCATAAAATTTTTCAATAAGTTACCATGCTCAGCTCATACAGTACCACTAAATAAATATAAGAATACATTGCAAACCTGGCTAAAAAACAACGAATTCTATACAACTGAAGAATTCTTAGAAACTAATCATAAAAATATATGTTTTACCTAAGTTATGAAGAATGTTTTGATATTATATAAGTTAGTTATTTACTGTGATTCTGTTCTTATGTATGTATTTAATTACTGTATAAAACATTGTTTTACATAATGCTGAAGAAAAGGTCTTTAGTTCCTTTTCTCCCATTTCTGTAACTATTTGAATATCGCACAGAAACCAAAACCCTCTGTAAACTTTGACTAAGCCAATTGTATGAAAAATACTGAAAGGCTGATAAAAATATTCTATTCTATTCTATTCTAAACGCCCATGTGCATTAAAACAGATCTAAGTACCTTCCAGAAATTGATGAATTCTGTTTTGACAGGACTACAGCATGACAAGTTTTTCATCTTCCTGGAAAACATGGTGATGTTTAGCTCTTCCTTAGTGGAACCCAATTGTGGCTAATAGAAGTATCTAAAGCTACAGGTGGACAAATGTGAAAGAGGTGTGCTACTTGTGCCATATGCTTTCGGTCACTGGTTTGAAGCCAGATTCACAGAAGGCCAAGGTGATAAAGGAATACCCACACTCTAAAACAACGAGACAACCGAACAGTTATCCATATTTTGTCAGATATTATTCATATTTTGTAAGCAACTTCAGCAAAATCATGAAGCTGCTACATGAATTCTTAAAGAAGGAAGTACCTTACATTTGGGGGTTTGAGCAGGAAAATACTTTTTGGCATTTGAAAGAGAAGCTATCCAGTACACTGATACCACAGTATCTCGACACTGAAGAGTAATTCATAATCATGACTGTCACTAAACAGACGCCTATTGGAGCCATTTTAAGTCAAGAAGAGGTCAGAAGTGACTTACCTGACCACATCACATATCCTTTAGGATGCTGAATAAGGTGGAAGGAAGGTATATTACTATCTAGAGAGAGAGAGAGAGAGAGAGAGAGACAGAGAGAGAGAGAGATGTTAGCCATTTTTTGGCCAGTCAAATATTTTATACCACACATATTTGGCAGAAAGTTCCTGATATGTGCTGACTGTATGTCAAGGATACAGAAGAGCATATCCAGAAATGTGAGACTGCTGAGCTGAGAACAGCTGAAGAAATATCGTGAGTGAACACAAAAAGGATGTGAGGCTGTAACGGTATCATGATTCCCTAGTGGGAGAACCAATGAAAGAATAAAAAAGTGCCAATTATGAAATAGTGTGAAGAAGGATATAAAAGAATATGTCTGGAAATGCAAGATCTGTCAAAAGAACTTACTAGCACATACTTAAGAATGCCTACAGAAATCACAAAGACACCAGTACACATTTTTGATGAAATGAAACTATATGGTTCCTGAGACCTTTCCACTTCTCAGATAGCTATGATGTATATGTGCAGACTGAAGCAACAAATAAAAATTTGCACCAAGCCCAGAAGTTGAATCCAGATCTCCTGCTCACTAGGCATACATGCTAACCATATGTGACCTTGGCACAGTTGTTCTGCACAACTGCATCGACTACCCTAGCATGCTTCCCTCCTAAAATATTGTATCAAGGTACAGAATACCGTCAGTACCGCTGAATGACAGGGGAAGTAATATTAAGAGTGAAACCATAAAAAGAGTACACTATTTGTTGTGAATCAAAAATGGCACAGACTACTACCATCCTCGAAAAAATGGAGCATTAGAGAGGTTGCATCAAACATTAACAGAGATGTTCGGACATTATGTGAATAGAGTGCAACAGACTGGGATAGTTGGCTTCCTAATGCAGTTTTTTGTACAATATGACACCATATGGTGCAATGGGATGAATGTTACATGAACTATTCATTGGAAGAGCATGAAAAATTCTGGAGACACTACAGAAATATCCATCTGGACTGAAGTATAAGTTTGATGATTATGTTGTAGAGCTAAGAGAGTGTATGCAAGAAATGCACTCACATGTGAGAGAACAAAATGTAGAATCCAAAATAAGGAACAAAGAAATTTACAGTGTAACCTGGAGAGTTGTCAGTTATTTTAATTTGCTAGGTAGCTGAAGGCAAAATTTGAACATGTGCTGGTTCTCGTGGGGCAAGCCATCGAATTTGGAAAAGGAAGATAGGTCTTTTGCATATAGCGTAAAAGTACAGAACATGCATTACAGAGTCATATAGAAAAGTTAAAAAGGCATAAGATTTAATTGGTCAAGTGGCATGATATAAATTTGTATAAAGAGAGAGGAATCTTAAATTTTGTGGGTAAAGTCAGAAGGCGTCAGCACATATCTGAAGGCAAAGATGGATGTCTTAGAAGGGAACAAAAACAGCTGCTCAGACTTTTGAAGGGGCAATTGACAAAAGTTAAAGCAACTTTTACTAGTTTTGACCAAACACTAAACACTATATCAAAAAATGAAAAAAAGAAAGAAAATGATCATGCAGGGAATGAAACAGTAAGCCAACACACAATAGAATATGAGAACAGCACTGCAAATGGTTACAGGGAGCAGTAATTTTGATCACAGTTAACAAAGAGATTATACAGATTACAAGTTTATTTGATGAATTAGATTGGGAATATGATATATTAATATCAGCAACAGAAAACACTCAAAAGGCAAGAGTAGTATCCCAGCAGATGCAGATGGAATGAGGAACTTCTTTTTGTACACTGCTCCTGGAAAGGAGCTACTGCTAATTGATGACACAGAAAGACAGTATATAAAGCTAAGTAGTAGGCAGTTACAGTGTAAAACAATATTTATAATTTTATTCATGTTTGACCTTGAGAGCTGTGTGGCTAAGATGCTGTAACCAGTCTGAGAAGTCTCGAAGAACTGTATGCAGAGGCTAGTAGTGTTAAACAAAAGTCTAAGGATGCCACTGAGTAACAGTGAATGACCATTTGTACCCCTGATGGACAAAGGCATTACCATCATCTATCATGAAGAAGACCCACTAATATCATTCTCCAAGACACAAGAAAATTAAAATTCCTAGGAAAATGTCATGGATATACTGCTCAAATGGATACAAATGAGCATGTGAAACAAAAAAAATTTTTACTGGTAGTGACATTGTGCTGAGCTTTACCATTGAAATCAAGTGCTGCATAGTGAATACTGAGAGGAAAAATGTTAACGAACTTATGCTGGAACTCCCTGGCAGATTAAAACTGTGTGCCAGACTAGGACTTGCCTTCCACAGGCAAATGCTCTACCAACTGAACTATCCAAGCACAACCCATGGCCTGTCCTCACAGCTTCACTTTTGCCAATACCTCACCTCCTACCTTCCAAACTTCACAGAAGTTCTGCATACCTTGCGGGACTAGCACCCCTGCAAGAAAGGATATCATGAAGATATGAATTAGTCAATGTTTCCAGAATGAATTTTCACTCTGCAGTGGAGTGTACACTGATTTGAAATTTCCTGGAAGGTTAAAAGTGTTTGCAAGAATGGGACTTGCTTTTTGCAGGCAAGTGCTCTACCAATTGGAGAGTGGGAAGTTAGTAGGTGAGGCATTGGTGGGAGTGATGCTGTAAGGGCAAGTCATGAGCTATGCTTGGATAGTTCATTCAGTAGAGCACTTGTCCATGAAAAGCAAAGGTCCCAGGTTCAATTCCTAGTCTGGCATACAGTTTTAACCCACCAGAAAGTTTCAAATCAAAACACACTCCACTGTAAGGTGAAAATTCATCTGGACTTGCCAATATATCCTGTGGTTAGGCCATTAGATAACCTAAGAGCTGCAGTGCATAAGCTCAATAAATTGTTAATCAGTGCCCAGATAGGGAAATAGTGAAGTATCGTCCTACTCAAAGGACATTGAGAGACAGTGAGAGATCCCATTTGCCTGCTACGTATGTGCATAGTGGTGTTAGGTGTCTTTGTCTCTCAAACACAATACCATATCTAAATGTTGTAACAACAGACAAATGCCACTAGCATACTTCCAATTATGCTATGAAATGTAAATCATTGTAAAGTTGATTGTAAATGAAGTGTGTAGTACCCTTTAGAAAAAATAGAATTGTAATCATGATAGAAAGTATATTTTTATTGAATGTAAGCTTTGTTTCTTATTATAAAACAAACATATATTCATTTTACCATAGTAACGCATGTAGCTCCAGTAGCACATTTGGTTAGTGCATAGTGAAGCATTTATGTATTTCTTTTATTGATCACTATAAAACAGGTATGTATCTCTTTTGGGTATGATTGTACAGCAATTATATATTTCTTTAGCCTATTATTGTACAGAAACTGTGAACTTCTTTTAGATAAATGAATAAAGTTTGTGTTAAACTTGTGCAAAAATGTGTTGTTGCTGAGGACAAGTGTTGAATATATGGATAATGCAGTGCCCAAAAGACAAAGAGGAGAAGCCAGAATAAATGATTTTGCTTGACAATATACAGGCAATGCCACAGGAAGGGTGTTAGCTTAGGTATCACTGGATGTTAACATGGTACTCAAGAAATCATGTGTTGCTGCCGATGGATATGGAAGGGCATTGGGTTGACCATTGATCGTATGTGGGGCCACCATATAGAGAATAAGGCAGTAGCATATCTCCCATGAATCAGTGGAGAGTTACAGTTCAGACAGGTGGTCTTCCAAGAGGGATGTCCATACATGTCAGGCCTTGGACCCAGATTTATTCACTCTGACTCTACTTACATCATTATTTAGGCATGTACCTTCCTCCAGGGCAACATTAAAGTCAAGAATAGCATAATTCCATTAATTCATTTGTTTTTGCTCAGATGAGCATTAAAGATTGTTATTGTTCAATTCTTGCCTTTTGTTCATATATTTCCTGACTGAGACCCATAATTCTTTAACATTCAGTTAGCCACTTCCACATTAGTTAAATTAATGAACCTTCCTCACTATCTATGTCATTAAATGATTAGACCACTCACTAGACACGACACCAATAATAATAATTCTTTAGCAATTCACTACCATAGCTGAACCCATCATTAACATAGTGGGTCTTTGTGTGCAGCTCCATCAACAGGTGTCTTTCCTCGCTGTCTTTAATCCTTGAGCAGGCATGCCAATTTTCATAACACTCATGAGTGTGGGATGCACTTTGAACATGTGTAAAGATAGCTGTCCTTATGTTACCAGTGTAACATGTACAATCAAAATCACAGATTTATCTTAGTTTAATTAAATGCTGACAAAATAAACTCATATTATATTTGCTAAAACACTGTTTAATTAAACAATAATATAATAAACTTCCACTGTATCACACTGTTACAGTGTACAAGTGTCAGCCCACAGCAATGACCCACACAGAGCACTAAACAGTGCAATTACATCAGATCCCAGCCAAACACTTATTCAATTACTAATCAACTCATAGAAAACTGTCTTGTTGTGGGATTTAGCTGTTAAGTTGGAATCTGGATCATTTTCTTTCACAGATCCTGAATGTTTTCTCACCTAGCTCATGGTTTATTGTATATTGCTTCTGCACACTGGAACGTATTACAACACAGCTTATCACTGTCTTAGCTGAAGCAAAAATGAGGGAATAGGTAGTAAAATAACAGTGGAATGATACAAGACATTGTTATTTGTGGTTGGGCCACTTTATAGGTAGGCACACCCACTTGAGTATTAATTTACACCCACATCATTATAACTTTCCTCCACATTATTTCATTTTCAGCCTTTTCCTTTAGTTGGAAACCAAGCCCTGTTTTATTTGTTGTCTTTTTACATTCATTGTTTGCTACAAATTTGTAATTCTTGGATTTTTGTGAAAACTAAATAAAATTCTCATCTATTCCGAAACTGTGCTCAAAGTTTTTAGGATGCCCTGTTTTATTTGTTGTCTTTTTACATTCATTGTTTGCTACAAATTTGTAATCCTTGGATTTTCATGAAAACTAAGTAAAACTCTCATCTATTCCAAAACTGTGTTCACAGTTTTTAGGTTGCACCAGATTAGCAGTGAGTTTTAGAAAACTTGATATTACTGTCATTTGTCAAAAACTGAAGCTAGGTTCATTTCAGTTTCATTATGGAACATACCATTCTCATGTTCACACATGATCACTGAAAACAGATGGAGGAGCAACTGCTTCAGCAGCAACAATAGCTTACTGAAAAACTTGTATTGCAGTGCATACACCATTTTCTCCCACCTGCACCTTCAGCTCTCATTCCATTTATAGCCTTTGACAATGTACAAGACTGGGGTAACTTTGCCTATTTCTTATAGCGCTATCTTTCATTGACTCATGTCAGGGACACAATCACTGTATTAGGTGCTGGTACAGTATGATGTGAATGTCTTTTGACAGCTTCTGAAATTTTCTCCTCAGTAGAAGGCTTCCTTACTGAACCTTGAACAATTCAGAGATGCTAACTTAGTATTTTGACTGATGTATTTACTATTCAAGCATTTTTATTTTATTAATTATGATAACCAACCAGGCATTAACCCCTGAGATGCAAGGCATAAGATAATACCATTTTGTCTTCTCCAGTTTGGAGTGTAGTCTGTTGGATGCAAATATTCTTATATCAGATTAACTCTCACAGGATGTGTTTGCCCCATGGCTACGCACTGAAGCCTTTAGTTAGTTAGTTATTATTCAAAGTAGTCCTCAGCCAGTATAAATGATGTGCAGTGCTTATCACAAAATTTTGTGTTTATATCACCTTTCTACCTATTTAGATGATCATCTTGCACTGATGAACCTCCTCTGCATATTTGTGTTGTGCTTTGTCATCTTTCACCAAGTACTTCATTGAGCATAAAACAGCTGAATTATCCTGTTACCATGCCTCTAGTACTAGCGGTACCAGATGCATAGCAACAGTTTGTCACAGTAGTAATAGGAATATTGTACCACAATCATAACAGATAGAAGTAAATGCAATTCACTCTTGACATCCAAAGATTACACCAAACCCAAAATAGGTGGTTTTGACTCACTCAGTTGCAGTTCAGTTTCATCATAATCAGTCAACACCTCCATTTTGATCAGAGCAACAGAAGCATACATTTCAGAAGTGACTTATTGGCATGTAAGATCTGCTCTGCTTTCGAAACCCACCATAGCACTGGTTCCATGTGGGCCATCACCAATTCTAAGCTAATAGATTTGGCACACATGCACCAAATACAGATCGGTAACATGCATTCTCATAGCAGTCATTTGAGATGATATCCTAAATCTTTGAACTGGCAGGTGATGTCCGATGTTGTATTGAGTGATTTACGCATATAATTTATATTCCTGTCCCAATATGAATCCACAACAATTTTCCCATGATGTCAGTCTTGTCCTGTAATTTTTAGAGCATACTCCAAGCCATTCAAACCTTGTGATTTGGTGCTTGAAGATCTCCATCACTTGGTCACATTATAATTTGTGTTTTACATTCCATCCAGCACTTGGGCATCCACTAACACTGCTGAGAGTCTGTGGTGAGTTCAGACAATGGTCATGGTGTAGGTGACTCCAAAAACAGGCCTGTGGGGAGGGGAGGGAGAGAGGGGAAATCATATTAATTTTGTGAAAGGTGGACTGGTGAAGAAAACAACACACAATTCCTTGCAAAATAATACTCAAATCTTTCAGAAGGCCATGTTTGTTAATCACTAAGTAGATAAGGCTACCACTTTATAGTACATACATACTGCTTACAACATATTTAACTGCGAGTATAGTTTTGTTTAAGATTGTACATATTGTTGTTCTGTCAGAAAGAGAATGCACAGGTACATCCAAATTATTCCTATATTCAGATTTTTAGTACCTTTTGACAGAAGAAAAGTCATTGTGAATTTAAGGTGCAATGGTACAGGAAGCTTTTAGAGTCATAGCCATCTCACATTTTCAGTAGCAAGGGGGATTACAGCAAATGGCAACATAGTTTTGACATTTCACAACAAATGGCTCCGCATAAGTTTTCAGCTAGTCATTGTATCTATTACATGTTCTAGCTTTCTTCAAACTGAAACTGAACTGATGTGCCTGTCTGTCAGTATTTGAGCAGAGTTTGCAAATATTACAATTTTCTGTTTCTGGGGGTAGAGGGAAGCTGCCAGCCTCAACCAATCACTGGGTATTCCATAGTGATCATATGTATCCTTGGACGTTCCCTTATCACACCCAGTGGGCAATGACTGTTCTCAGCCATCAATTTAGTGAAATCATATTTTGAGCTGTCCCCTGATGATAAATTACAGACGTTTCTGGTAATTAACACCATTGCCTGAATAGCACACAGGCCCTTCTCAGCATTTTCTAAAACAACTTTTATATGACCTAACCTATAACAGAATTTACATTCATGATATGACACTGATCAGGACAAATCATGCTAATTATTTACTCAACTTAAAATAGTATTTTTTTTATTATTATTATTACCATAGCAGACAAGTCTTTAATGTAATCTACAAAACTGATACTTGTTCCACATGAGATATGAATATCTGGAACATGTTCTCAGGAAGGACAACTTACTGTCAATAAATTGTCATCCAAGAGTGGTAGCTTGCAACATCATCACATTTTAATTTGCATTAAGCAAGATTACAAATTATCCCGGACACCACCTCAACCACAGCACTGCTGAGTAAATTTGTTAAAGTCAATTTTCCTTTCATATAGTCCCCTTAAATTAAACAGGACTTCAGTTGTACGAAGCACTACCCATTGGCATTGCTGTTGTGTACAAGCTACACTGTCACCCATTAATCCTAGCACCTAACGCATCAGCAAACATAATGCTACTGAACCACTGTTTTGAACACAGCGGCCATGGAGAGGGGAGGGGGGATGGTATGACAATACAGCCATTGCAGTTCGTTATTAAGGTTAGTTAAGGCCGTTAAATTTTAAATATAAAGCTTTTTTAGGCATAAAAATTTATGAATGTCAGTATTTTTTTACAATAAAAGATTTATGCTCATTTCACATGTGCAATTTGCTATTAAACTGCAAATTCAGAGGGAGTTCTAGTTCATTAGTGATGTAATACTTGTTGACAAGGGCACCTGCATTTTTGTGAAGTTTTTCCACAGTTTATTTTGATTTGGAGATTATTTAGAATATCCCAGTAAGATGTTGTTTAGATCCTTGTCACCTTCTATATTTTGACCACATGTGGGAGACAACCACTCCACTCTATACAGGTGCACAGAAAAACATGTCCAAATCTTATTTGAATAACTGACATCACATATATCTATAGAATATTCTTCTGTCTGTATCAAGATTTGTTATTATTCTGCAATAGTGTGATGTCTACATAAACCCTTTTCCATGTTGTGGTATTTGCAACTGGTGTTCCCACTGCTCTTATGCCTCTTTTTTTGAAATGAGGAGAAAGGCAGAATGTGGAAGTTGTGTAAATAGTGAAGAACTTTCTTTGATGCTGCTTTGTTGAGCAGCATACCTGAGTGTCCCTTTCTCCACATTAGATCAATGTTTTTATTTTCTTTCTTGGCTTTTATTGTTAATTCCACAACATCATAAATACAGCTGTTATTAGATATGTTCTTCTAATGCTCTAACTGTTTCACAACATTTCTAGAGTAGGTATGAATTAATGTTTTGCTCCATTTTTGGTACCAAACATAATTTTTTTCATTAATTGTAGTCACTCAATTGTGGTGACAAAAAATTTTTCACTATCTGCAATTCAGGGCAATAATATGCACAACAAACTTTATGTGTTTGAGGAAATCTCAAAACCCACTTTTCAGAAAGGTAGTTTCACCATTATTACTGGTTAACTACTGACCCATACTAACTTGTAGGGAAAAAGACATCAGGCTGACAGGCTGTTGTTTCACAGTGATTACCAAATCACAGGTGGCAGCTAAAACAAGTAAGTGGATTTATATTTTAAGCAAACTAGATAAAGAAGCAGTAGTGTCACAGCTCAGTAAGGAACTGAAAAGTTTAGCTCTGGAGAGGAAGATGTAGCAGAATGTGGCTCAGTTTTAAAAGAATAATTGACCATGTGTGTGATAGATATGTACCTAGTATAACAGTTCATAATAAGAGAGCTTCTCTATGGCATATAGTCACTGTGAAGGAACTTCTAAAGAAATGAAGCCCATTGCATATTAGATGTAAACAAAAGCTTAGGGCTAGAAGTAGGGAGATGCTGAATGGAACTTATTTAGCTGTCAAGAAGGCAATGTGTGAAGCCTTCAATGACCACTGTAGCAGAATATTGTCAAAGGAACTCTACCATAATCCAAAGAAATTCCAGTCATATACTGTATGCAGAGTGTTAGTGGGGCTAAAGTTAATGTCCAGACACTCGCAGATGAAACAGGAACTGAAATTGAGGGTAGCAAAGCAAAAGCAGAAACAATGAACTGTTTTCAAATGTTCCTCTAAAAATGAAAAATCCTCTTGCACCAGTGTAAAGAGGCGTAATATATATATTTATGTCAGTGGTGTTAAGGAACAGCTGAAATCACTAAAATTTAACAAAGCTCCAGAACACAATGGAATCCTTCAGATTATATGCCAAATTTGAAGCTGTATTAACCTAGTAGTAGTAGTAGTAGTAGTAGTAGTAGTAGCTTTATTCATCCGTAGATCTCTTTTTACAAGGACATGTCAAAGTATTTACAAGTTTAGACCAATTTAAAATAAGCTAATTCATATACACATACATTTACAGACTTCTAGTTAGAGACAATCATTAGATTTGCTCCTGATATACAATACTTTTTTTTACAAATAACTTATTAAATAAAGTAATGCCACACTGCTCGCTTATATCTCACTATTACTCACTGCATACTATACACACATTGTTTCATAACACTTCACTCACTATGCACAAAACACACACACACACACACACACACACACACACACACACACACACTGGTGATCTTTGGGCCATTTGCTGTACCACAACTTCCCATTTGCTATCCTGAAAAACTGAAACAGCATCCCTCTATAATGAGTGAGATGTTGAGCTCAAAAAGAAGAGAAGGTGTTAGTATTGTGCTGTGCATAGCTTGGTGGTAAGTATTTCTAGAAAGGAAAAAAGAAGGAAAAAAACATAATGTGAAAGTGTTGTGTGGAGTGTTGGATATTTTATAATCATTATTATTATTCAGTTGTATAACATTTTTTTATCTAACCCCTACTCTGTTTTATCTAAGTAATTGTTCAACGTATAGAAGGTATTGCATGACAAGTACTACTTAGCTGCCTTTTTAAATAAGTGTATTTTTGCAATTTCTCTGTAGTTAATTTATTGTATAGTTTTATTCCTTGGTAGAAAGTGCTGTTTTGACTTTATGTTTATTTTTTCTTGGTAAATGTAAGTTGAATCTAGCTCTTGTTGCATGGCCATAGACAGAGCTGTTTGTGCAGTAATTACCAATGTTATTTTTTATGTGTACAACTGACTGGTAAATGTATTCACATCAAGCAGTTAAAATCCTCACTGTTTTGAACAGATATTTACAATGAGCTCGACTAGTATTTTTGGTTATTATTCTTATGGCTCTTTTCTGAGGTTTGAAAATTATGTTCATATTATGTGCATTTGTTCCCCAAAAAAGAATGCCGTAGCTAAGAACTGAGTGTACATATGAATAATATGTAACTAAAAGAGACTGCATGTTACACACTGATTCTAAGGGCATAACAAGCTGATGACATTCTGTTTGCAAGTACCTTTGTGTGTTCACACCACTTCAACTGAGAATCAATATTCATTCCTAGAAATTTTGCATTTGTTGTACAGTCTATAAAAGTGCCTTCTACATTTTATTTAACATTGTAATTTTTTCTCTTCAAACTGAAATTCATGTCATTAGTTTTCTTTATGTTCAATGTCACTTTATTGCTTGTTGACCAATCATAAACTTCCTTGAGAGTTTCATTTGCTTTCTATGCAAGGCTTCCTCTTGTTTTCTCAGTGATTATAATATTGCCGTCATCAGTGAAGAGAATTTTTTCAGCATGAGAAACACTACTGGGAAAGTCATTGATGTATATCAGGAATAGTACTGGTCCTAATTTTCTACCTTTCAGAACCCCTATATTAATGTATTTTGGTTCTGATAAGTGTTTTACTAAATGTTTAGATGTATTTGAAGTTTGTGTTATCTCTACTCTTTGTTCCCTATCTGCTAGGTATGATCGAAACCAGTCATTAGCTACCCCTCTTATTCCTAATGCTTCTAATTTATTTAATAGAATCTTGTGGTCGACTCTATCAAACACCTTAGAAAGATCCAAGAATATGTCTGTGACACACTCATCTTTATCAAGAGCATCAAGTACAATTTTTGTAAGCTCTACTATGGTTGGCTCCATATTTTTACCACTTTGGAAACCAAACTGTGATTTGCTTAAAAGATTGTATTTATTCAAGTAATTCATTACTCTGTCTTTCATAATTGCTTCTATATTTTTGAGAATGGTGGCAGCAGGGAAATGGGCTGGTAATTTTCTATGTCTTCTGCATTACCTTTCTTGCCTGTTTTAACTGCTCTGGAAATGTCTCCAATGTGAAGCATTCATTTATTATATTTGTTAAGGGGTCTTGTATAATCCCTATGTATTGTTTCAGTATGCACATTGGTACTTCATCTAAGCCGACTGACTTTTTATTTTTTAGTTTTTGAACAGTTTTATTGACTTCATTCTCTGTGATTGGAAGTAACATCATTGTATTTAGTGCAACATTATGTACAGGTGTTACATTTGTTTTGGGGAATTTTTGTTGTAACTTCTCTGCAATACTTGAAAAATGCTCATTTATGTAGTTTGCTAAGTGTTGTGGATCATTTATTACCTTATCCCCCTCCCTTAGCAGTATGTTATTCTGCATTTGTTTTCCTCTCCCCATTTCCTTTTTTACAACATCCCAGACTGCTTTGCTTTTATTCTCTGCATTATATATTATTTTGTCATTAAATGACTTTTTTGCAGCAGTCAGCACCTTCCTATAGATCTTTTTGTGTCTATGATATAAATTTAAGAATTCTGGATCATTGTGAATCTTTTTCATGGAACTGAGGTGTTTAAGTTTTTGGAAGTAATTCTTAATACCTGCTGTTACCCATCTGTTTTTGTGAGATGTTGATACAGACATGCATACTTTTGGAAATGCTTTTTCAAAGTTCAAGGTAAACAATGTGGAGGATTTAGAGAATTTCATATTCACATTGGTTTCCTTATACACATCATCCCAGCTTTGTTTTGCTAGTTCTTTTGAAAAAATTTTTATCTTGGTTTCTGATGGATGTCGTTTGTAGGTTTGTAGTTTAGGGAATGACTCAATTCCCAATTTTACTATTGTTATTTGACAGGGATGGTCTGATAGTCTGTGATATTTTACATCTACATTACGTTTTTCCTTGTCCATATTTGTGGCCTCATGGTCAATTACTGATGCAGTTGTTGTATTAACCCTTGTTGCATTATTGACTAGTAGGGACATGCCATAACTCTGAAGGATATTTATGGAGGTGCTGCTGGATTCATTTATGATATTATTGTTGATGTTGATGTCCCCACACAGAATTATGTTGACTTTTTTACTTGAGACTTTATCTAGAACTTCTGTTAATTTATTGAAAAAAATGTCCACACTACCACTGGGAGATCTATACACTATACTCTATTTACTATTATCAACTTTAGATCCATTGAACAAAAACCCATGCCCTGTAATTGGAAGAAATAACAAGTGACACCCGTCTATCCTATCCCAATATCCTTGGCATCCATTTGTTTTAGAATCTTAGAGCATAGAGATGTAGAGGTAGATGTAGATGTAGATTTAGATATTCTGAGCTCAGACTTGATGATATATCCAAACAAAATGACCTCCACCATGAATTCTAAAAATATCGATCACAAGAAACCCAACCAACACTTTTCTCACATGACATCCTGAAAGCCATGGATCAAAAAAGTCATGTAGATGCAGTATTTCTTGGCTAACAAAAACAACTTGACTCAGTAGCACAAGCATACTTATTGTCAAATGTATGATCATATCGGGTATCAAGCAAAGTTCATGATTGTAGTAAGGATTTTTTGCTGGAGAGGATGCAGCATATTATTTTGGATGGAAAGTCACTGAAAGATATTAAAGTAACACTGAGGTCACTCCAGGTAATTGTGCCAGGAACCTTGCTATTCATGTTGTATGTTAATGACTGTGCAGACAGTGCTAATAGTAACCTCAGACTTTCTGCAGATGGAGCAGTTAACTATAATGAAGTACTCTCTGAAAAATGCTACACAAATATTCAGTCATATCTTGATAAGATTTCAAAGAGGTGTGCAGATGGATAATTTGCTTTACATGTTCAAAACTGTAAAACTGTGCACTTCACAGAATGTAAGAACACAGTATCCTATGACTACGGTATCAATGAGTCACAGCTGGAATTGGTCAACTCAGGCAAATAGCTAGGTGCAACCATGCACTCAGTTGACAAAGGAGATTGCTTACCAATCACTTGGGTGAGCTGTACTAGGATATTGTTCAACTGTATGGGACCTGTACAAAATAGGACTAATGAGAGATATTGAACACATACAGAGAAGGGCAGCATGAATGATCACAGGTTCATTTGACCCATGGAGGAGTATCACAGAATACTGAAGAATTCAAATTGGTAGTCCCTAGAAGATAAATGGTACCTATCTGAGGACCCCTACTTAAAAGGTTTCAAGAACCAGCTTTAAATGGTAATTTCAGAAATATACTACAACCCTATATGAATCATCTCCATAGGGATCATGAGGACAAGATTAGATTAATTACAGCATGCACAGAGGCACAATCACCTTCTCACACTCAGTATATGAATGAAAAGGGGAGAAGCCCTAATAACTGGTACAAACTGAAGTGCCCACTGTCATGCATTTCAGAGTGGTTTAGAGAGTATATGTGTAGGTAATAATGTTTACTAAAAATTAGTAAGATTCAGTGCTTACATACCAAATGAAACATCAGTCTGAGAATAAACAAGTCTTTTACTAACAGTGGCATTTGTTTGCTTGCTTCTGGGTATCATCTTTCTACCAGATGCTGAGCTTCGGCCAACACAATATTATGAATTAGTGTGGTTCTTTGAACCACAAACTTTTTAATTAGTAGATCTCTACCCATGTCAGGAGGCATATTTCACTTTTATTAGACAGCCTCATTGCTCTTAGGCACTTCCTAATTGCCCAATATTGAAGTACATTTATTTTTGTAGTACATTTTTGAAATGGTTTTGAAAAGGAAACTTCTGTATCCTATTACAGAGCACATCAGTCTGTAGTCTGACTGTTGAGGCTATCCAGTTGTGCTCCCCACTTCACATGACTTTCAATATATAAGACATTCCTAGCTTTTCCTGGTTGTCACACATGTGTATACAGTTCAAATGATGGCTTACCCAAGTATTTGCAAAGATTACATTTAATTATAATTATTAGTTACTTAGACAGTTAAACAGTTGTTGGTTTTAATCTTAATTGCTGTTGTGAAAAGATGAAAACAATGGCAGCTGGCTATTGATGACAACACACAGCTACGCTTCAAAGTCCACCTCCAAGTAGTTTAGACATCTTAGCAGCCCACTAAAATTACAGCTGTGTGTTATGGTAATGGAAAGTTCTGGTGGAATGTAAATAATTTAAGAAGTAAAGGTAAAAAATCACAGAATAGCACAAGCATTGAGTCATCAAAAAGAACATAAACAAAACTGAAAACTTTGCTACCTTTCATGCAAATTCTTTTCTGAAGTAGAGTACACAGTCACACAGAAACATATATGCATATGTGTGCACACACATATCTGTGTGGCTTCATTGTGCAGGCACTATGTAGTCAGCTGGCCACTGTAGCCATACAGTAGGTTTGCTTACATATATGTACTGTATCTCTAAAGATAATTTGTCTGAAAGTTATCAAAGTTTTCAGTCTCTATTATGTGTCTTTTGACTATTCAATGTCTCTAATTTTCAGAGAGCTGTTACCTTTACTCCTTAAATTATTTACAGTCATGTACTAAGAGTTTATGTAACAAGGCACAGTAAAATAATCCAGATGTCATTATGTTAACATGATTATGGCACATGATGTATGTAATATTACATATTTATGAAAATGTATTAAAGACAAAACTATTCAAGAACTTATGATACATCATTTACAATGTAATTTGATTCATTTTTCCAAATCCATGCAATTAACAACCCCTTTATAGTGGTTATTGTCACCAACTGTCAATATTTAACTGAATCATGGACATCATCACAGCATGTTTGTGGACAACTGGTAGTGCAGCTTATGCTTGTGCTGTATCACTTTGAGTCTGAGACACAATGTTGTGGAAGGAAAAGATTTTAGGACAACAGTGACTGTAAGAAAGGGAGAAATGGCCCTAATCTTTATTTTAACAATAGGGATTACTCAAAATGACTAACACAAAGCAAAAGTAACAGAAATTAATGAGTTAGAATCATCATCAAATGTGTCAGGGATCACTGAATCAGAAACAGATTCTGTAGTTTCAGAAAACAGTAGATTTCACAAAATGAGTAGTGCTGCTGCACATTCAGCTACTCAGGTGTCAATCCTGACCTACATTCAGGGACCAGGTAGTGCTGATTAAGGTCATGCATAGTCCATAGCAGGGCCCCTGTTCAGCAATATGAACTCATATTTCTAAATTTCACTTCACTAATATAAGTGCTATGCACTTTTGACATTTAAGCCATACTCTTAAAACATCAAACATTAATCAGACACTAAACTTTTATTAGCTCCATTCACATAGCACATTGTTTATATTTGTAAATAGTTAAATGCTGCCTACTATGCTTTCCTACCCAATAATAAAATCACTAATTCATTCAGATAGCTAAGAATCAGGACTTCACCCCCTCCCCCTTTCATCATGAAATACAACATTCTGTTGCTGATTGCCCAAATCCCTTAACTGACAGTGAAAATGTTAAAGCAGTCTGCTGAACAAGCCTCCACATTATTCTTATCACACTGACATTAAGTAGAATGCTATGATGATAACTCAGGCAATGAAAAAGCAAGTTGCTTTATTGTCTCTCAAAATGAAACCACTTGCCAGTGAAGTACATCTCACTTTGTTAACTACTTTGCACGACAGTGTTCTGTTTTCATATTATATGTTTTTCATTTGAATTTGAAGACTTTTGTGATAGAATCCTTGAATAAAAAATTCTTGGTAAAAATATTATGAAAAGGATAGTTGCTACTCACCATATAGCAGAGATGTTGAGTCACAGTTAGGCACAATGAACAGATTGTCAGACAGTGAGCCTTTGGCCAACAAGGTCTCTAGCAGCTGAAGCCAGACTGTGAGCTGCAGCACGTGATGGGAGAGGCAAGTGGGTTGGGGGGGGGGGGGGGGGGGCAGGAAGGAGGAGGCTGGGGCAGGGAGTGCGACAGATAACAGTGTAGGGAGTCAGGATGGTAAAGTGGTGTTTGTTGGGGTGTGTAGAGAGAAAGTGGAGAGAGGGTAGGGCAGCTAGGTGCATTGGTAGGTTAGATGATAGGTGGAGGAGAGAGGCAGGGGTAGCAGAAAAAGAGAGCAGTAAGAAGGCTGTGTGCATTGGTGAAATAGAGGGCTGTGTAGTTCTGGAATTGAAACAGGGAAAGGGGAAGATGGGTAAGGACAAGGACTAATATGGTTGAGGTCAGGAGGGTTACAGGAATGTAGGATATATTGCAGGGAGAGTTCCCACCAGAACAGTTAAGAGACGCTGGTGCTGGTGGGATGAATCCAGATGGCACAGCCTGGGTGAACCAGTCATTGAAATGAAGAACATCATGTTGGGTGGTGTGCTCTGCAACAGGATGATCCAGCTGTTACTTGGCCACAGTTTGTTGGTGGCCATATATGCGGACAGACAGCTTGTTGGTTGTCATGCCCACATAGAACGCAGCACAGTGGTTGCATTTTAGCTTGTAGGTCATATAACTGGTTTCACAGGTAGCTCTGCCTTTAATGGGATAGGTGATGTTTGTGACAGGACAGGAGTAGGTAGTGGCGGGAGAATATATAGCACAGGTCTTTCGTCTAGCTCTATTACAGGGATATGATCCAGGAGGCAAGGGGTTGGGAGCAGGGGTTGTTTAGGAATGGATGAGGATATTTTGTAGATTCAGTGGATGGTGGAATACCATTTTGGGAGGAGTGGAAAAGTTTATGGGCAGAACATTTCTCATTTCAGGGAATGATTATAGGTAGTCAAAACCCAGGCAGAGAATGTCACTCACTTGCTCCAGTCCTGGGTGGTACTGAATCACGAGGGGAATGCTCCTTTGTGGCTAGTCGGTGGAACTTTCAGATGTGGTGAGTGACTGGAAAGATAAGGCACAGAAGATCTGTTTTTGTACAAGGCTGGGAGGATAATTGAGGTCTGTGAAGGCCTCAGTGAGACCCTTTGGATATTTTGAAGGGGATTGCTTATCACTACAGATGGAATGACCATGGGTGGCTAGGCTGCATGGAAGGAGCTTTTTGGTATGGAATGGGTGGTAGCTGTCAAAGTGGTTGGTAGATTTGATATGAACAGAGGTGCTGATGTAGCCATCTTTGAGGTGGAGGTCAATAATGAGGAAGGTGGCTTGTTAGGTTGAGAAGGATCAGGTGAAGCAAATGAGGAGAAGGTGTAGAGGTTCTGGAAGAATGTGGAGAGGTTGTCCTGACCCTCAATACAGATTACAAAGATGTCACCAACGAATTTTAACCAGGTGAGTGGTTTGGGATTCTGGGTGTTTAGGAAGGATTCCTCTAGATGGCCCATGAATAGGGTGGAATAGGACAGTGCCATGTGGATGCCCATAGCTGTACCTTGGATTTATTGTGGCTAATGCCTTCAAAGGAGAAGTAATGCCTTCAAAGATGGCTACATCAGTACCTCTGTTTATGTCAAATCTACCAATTGCCAACAAGACCTCCACTTCAATAGCTGCCACCCATTCCTTACCAAGAATTCCTTTCCATACAGCCTAGCCTCCCACAGCTGTCACATGTGCAGTGATAAGCAGTCTCGCTCAAAATGTACAAAGGATCTCACTGAGGCCATCACAGACCTCAATTATCTCCCAACCTCGTACAAAAACAGATCTTCCATGACTTATCTTTCCAGTCAACCATCACCTTGAAAGTCCCACCTACCAGCCACAGAGGAATATTGTCCTCATGCTTCAGAATCACCCATGGCTGGAGCAACTGAATTTTATGTTCTCCGCCAGGGTTTTCGCTACCTATATTTGTACCCTGAAACGAGAAATGTCCTGCCCACTACCCTTCCCACTCCTCCCACAATGGTATTCCACCACCCACTGAACCTACACAATATCCTCTCCATCCCTACACAATCTGTGCTCCCAACCCCTTGCCTCCTGGCTCATCTCCCTGTAATAGAGTTAAATGCAAGACCTATGCCATATATTCTCCCACCACTACCTACTCCAGTCTGGTCACAAACATCACCTATTCCATCAATGGCAAAGCTACCTGTGAAGCCAATTGTATGACCTATAAGCTAACATGAAACCACTGTGCTGCATTTTATGTGGGCATGACAACCAACAAGCTGTCTGTCGGCATAAATGGCTTCCAACAAACTGTGGCCAAGGAACATCTGGACCACACTGTTGCAGAACACACCACCCAATATGACTTCATAGCCTGTGCCATCTGGATCCTTCCCTTCAACGGCAAGTGGGAACTCTCCCTGCAATATATCCTACATTCCTGTACCCCTCCTGACCTCAACCTTCATTAGTCATTGACCTTAGCCATCTAGCCCCTTCCCTATTTCCATTCCAGAACTACACAGGCCTCTATTCTGCTAATGCACCCAGACTTCTTACTGCTCTCCTTTTCCGCCAGACCCCCACTCTCCCTCCACCACCCCCCCCCCCCCTCACCCCACCACCAAACTCCGTCTAACCTCCCGATGCACCTAGCTACCCTACCCTCTCTCCACTTCATCCCTACACATTCCCACAAGCAGCACTTTACTGTCTCCAACACCTACCCTGTTACCCCTCCCCCTCCCCACCCCAGTCTACTCTACTATTCCCTCGACCCAGCTGCCCCACCCGTCATGTGCTGCTGCTCACAGTCTGGCTTCAGCTGCCGGAGACTATTTGTGTCTTTTTTGACAAAAGGCCCTATTGGCTGAAAGCTCTCTCTAATAGCCTTTTTTGTTGTGCCTATTAGTGACTCAGCATCTCTGGTATGTGGTAAGTAGCAACTATCTTTTTCATAATATTGTTATATTCCATCCTGGATTTTCCATTGTTAAAGTCTCGATAACTGTCTCAATCATTTCATTAGCAGCTTCATTTGTCTATCATCAAACTGATGAAACTCCCACTTTTATGCCTAAAGGACAGCATCTGATTGGCGGCATTACATTATGATGACATCATGGAAATGGCACATAATGAGCTCATACCCTCTATGTCTGTAGATTATGTTCACACTCTCAATACAGCATACCTTGCAGAGCCATCACTCACTTTGTGCAATGAACTCTGAAAAGTCTTCCCTGTGTTTCTTTATCAAGTGTATGATTCCATGCAATACTAAGTGCATAGACTGTGTCTCTATTGAAACTTTTATCACATAGTCCAATTTCCACTGCTTCTCTAATCACGGAGCCCCAATCATTGGCCAGAATTCTCATATGTTCAAACATAATTTTGTTTTTATTTCATAAGCTGTGCTCAGCAACCAATGATTTTTTGCAATTCCTCTACTTCAGGTGATGCTGTTTTTCAACACAAAAATCAGCAATAGTTCATATTGATGGCCTCATGTAACTGTTGACACACTTACAATGAGTGGCACTCTCAGACCAAGGTTATCTTTAATAGTTAGCAACATTCTTTAGTTTTCCTGGAGCAGTGAAAGACCAGTCTGATTTTTTGCCTCTTAGAAACCTATCTATCTTACTAGTTGTTGCACTGTAGACTGGAAGGCATGATGTTTTGATCAGCACAATCTCTTGGTTTTCTTGGCTATGTTGACCTACTATCATGGAATGAATATTTATTCCTTCTGAATGCTGTACTTAGATGATTCATCTTGGTGTTGAGGTGTTCCTTGTACAAAATAGTCCTGGCTCTGTGTATTAGGATGTTCAGCCCAGTTCTCTTATGAGCTGGGTGGTGAAAGCTATGCCCATTGAGATACACATATGTGCACTTCAGTTTTTGATACACAGACTGGCCAAGTTGTCCATCTGCTTTCCATGGCCAATACATCTAACTTTCCATCCTATTCTATCCTTGCTGTAAATCATGTTTGGATGCATACTGTTCATAATATCAATGAATTTCTGCAGTGACTCACTGGCACATGGATAGAAGAATATATTGTCAACATATTTGAAGAAACATAGGGAATAGAGGGGGGCACTATTTAATGTTCATTCTCTGAAATCTTACATGGAAAGATTAGCTATGACTGGTGATTTTGTCAAACCTATGGCAGTTCCATCACATTGAAACCTTGTGATTTTATCCAAATTTTTTGCACCAGTTTTACTGAAAACTTTTTATCCATATCTATCCAGCAGTTCATTTTGACCCACAGAACCAAACTGCCAACAATTCTTTTGTCAAACATATGCAGCCCAAAGACAATATGGCTAAGTATTTCCGAAGTTAGAATAAACTGTTATCTTTTACATATGTAAAGTAGTTTTTTTTTAAATTTCTAAACTATTTGCATGTGTTTTATACAGGACCATATGTTTGGACATACACTACACAGTAATCAGTGACATCATCTCACAATAAATATTTTCACTAATTGAGAAGAATAAAGTAAACATGACTCCAAGCTTTAACCATTATTGAAATTGTCACCAGGCGGAACTGATAACAACCTGCTGCTGCATGTACTGACTTCTACAGATTGTCCTGAAGTTGGTTATAAGATGCTACAGTGCACATTAAAAAGTAAAATTACTTGAAGTATGAAATTATAAAGTTTAGATATGTGTGGGACACTCCTCACATAATGAAATGTTGGAGCAAAACAGTGGGGAAAGTCTGACCTACAATGTGTTTAGCGCTGGAAGTTGGAAACCTTACTCTATGACAATTGGTGGAAGAAGGAGCACACTGACTGATATGGAAGGATTAAATACTAAGTATGTAGATGAAAACTTTACAGAACTATGTTGAAACAAGGTAATACTGTAAAGGCACAAACTGAATAAGCTAAGATTGATGAAACAAGGAGCTTTCACACTTTGAGAGTATTTTGGTTGTCCAACTGTTTCCCTTTAATATGTCATTTAGCATGAAGATATATCAACAAATAATATTCAGGTGAGTGTTATTACCAGTGTGCAGTAAACAATCTGTGCCAACAACATTGTAACATGAATTTGTGACAATTTTTAGTATGTGAAATGTAGTTAACTGAGTAGAATTATGATGAAGTATTCAAAATGCACACAATTTCTTGTCAATTATCTAATAATAATAATAATAATAATAATGTTCATTTGTCCATGTTAACTTTACAGTCTTGGACATCATCATTTTTTGTACAATTATGTCAATATCATGTCATTTCAAGAATGAATATATACATCAAGTAGCACATTGTATATCATTCCATGCAATAATGTTATAAACACATTAGCACATTATATATCACTCCATACATATAATGATACACCAATTAGCCAATTATAACAATACCACCACTAATATACTGCAGCATGTAAAAGAATAAACTAACAGTACTGCAGCTCAGAATTCTTTTAATGATTATAAACATCTTTCTATTAACAAATTTTTCAACTTTCCCTTGAAAAAATTGCCTTGGAGATGCTCTATATTTGTTTGCAACTTATTATAGAATTGTCTCTCAGTTACATATGGACTGTGGTCTGTAGCTTTCTTGTTAGTCCGCATCCTATGATAGTCACTTTTGACTCGAGTATTGTAATAATGGGTGTCACTGTTCTTTACACTATTTTCCTCATTCTCTTTTTCAAACATTATGGTCTTAAATACATAAAATGAGTACACAGTCAGTAATTTATAATTTTTGAAACAGTCCCTAGAGGACACATTTGCTTATATTAGCAATTATCCTAACTGCTCTCTTTTGAAGCCTGAAAATGCGATCCATAGTGGGTGCCCCACCCCAGACCTCCATCCCATATTGCAGATGTGAGTGTATTAACCCATAATACACTTGTTTAAGGACAAGGGGAGCTATTATTTTTGCAAGACAGTTTAGTAAGTAAATACACTCCTGGAAACTGAAATAAGAACACCGTGAATTCATTGTCCCAGGAAGGGGAAACTTTATTGACACATTCCTGGGGTCAGATACATCACATGATCACACTGACAGAACCACAGGCACATAGACACAGGCAACAGAGCATGCACAATGTCGGCACTAGTACAGTGTATATCCACCTTTCGCAGCAATGCAGGCTGCTATTCTCTCATGGAGCCGATCGTAGAGATGCTGGATGTAGTCCTGTGGAACGGCTTGCCGTGCCATTTCCACCTGGCGCCTCAGTTGGACCAGCGTTCGTGCTGGACGTGCAGACCGTGTGAGACGACGCTTCATCCAGTCCCAAACATGCTCAATGGGGGACAGATCCGGAGATCTTGCTAGCCAGGGTAGTTGACTTACACCTTCTAGAGCACGTTGGGTGGCACGGGATACATGCGGACATGCATTGTCCTGTTGGAACAGCAAGTTCCCTTGCCGGTCTAGGAATGGTAGAACGATGGGTTCGATGACGGTTTGGATGTACCGTGCACTATTCAGTGTCCCCTCGACGATCACCAGTGGTGTACGGCCAGTGTAGGAGATCGCTCCCCACACCATGATGCCGGGTGTTGGCCCTGTGTGCCTCGGTCATATGCAGTCCTGATTGTGGCGCTCACCTGCACGGCACCAAACATGCATACGACCATCATTGGCACCAAGGCAGAAGCGACTCTCATCGCTGAAGACGACACGTCTCCATTCGTCCCTCCATTCACGCCTGTCGCGACACCACTGGAAGCGGGCTGCACGATGTTGGGGCATGAGCGGAAGACGGCCTAATGGTGTGCAGGACCGTAGCCCAGCTTCATGGAGACGGTTGCGAATGGTCCTCGCCGATACCCCAGGAGCAACAGTGTCCCTAATTTGCTGGGAAGTGGCGGTGCGGTCCCCTACGGCACTGCGTAGGATCCTACGGTCTTGGCGTGCATCCGTGCGTCGCTGCGGTCCGGTCCCAGGTCAACGGGCACGTGCACCTTCCGCCGACCACTGGCGACAACATCGATGTACTGTGGAGACCTCACGCCCCACGTGTTGAGCAATTCGGCGGTACGTCCACCCGGCCTCCCGCATGCCCACTATATGCCCTCGCTCAAAGTCCGTCAACTGCACACATGGTTCACGTCCACGCTGTCGCGGCATGCTACCAGTGTTAAAGACTGCGATGGAGCTCCGTATGCCACGGCAAACTGGCTGCCACTGACGGCGGCGGTGCACAAATGCTGCGCAGCTAGCGCCATTCGACGGCCAACACCGCGGTTCCTGGTGTGTCCGCTGTGCCGTGCGTGTGATCATTGCTTGTACAGCCCTCTCGCAGTGTCCGGAGCAAGTATGGTGGGTCTGACACACCGGTGTCATTGTGTTCTTTTTTCCATTTCCAGGAGTGTATTACTAGAAACCTTTTTACAGGTGGAGCCGATATGCTCTTTCTTTGCAGTGCTTTAAAAATTCTGTACAATCATGCACGCATAATCCTGAACAATATTATTATTTTCAGTGTAAACTCTTAACAGTAAATTTTATCACAAAAAGCTAGCTAGTGCGTCTGTGTTGCCACTGACAGTGTAGCGCACGTAGCATGTGCTGCATGTAATGTATAACTGAACCTTCTCTTGAACCAGCAGTAAATACATCCAGCAGTTCATCTTGATTTCAGTTACTACTAGGTTGTCATAACTGAAATTGCCTAGAGATGATGTAGTTGTTACCAAATGTTTCTCAAAGCAAATCTTTCACCTGGCAAGCAATATGTGGCGTAGCCCCACCTAGCAGCAAAATAACGGTGTGGCAATAGCTGCATTCTTGCAAAGCTGGAATCAAGTATTGTACAAGGAGGTCCTTATAACTTGCAAATGTCACTGTACACCTAAAAGGCCCCCAAGATGTCATCTTCTTGAAAAAAAAAAAAAATGGACAAAGACCGAAGGAGCCTTTGAAATCACATAAGCTGAGTGCAGGGTGAATGTTCCTGCACAACATGTGGCAGAGTAGAATCACACATGCAACAGTTCTGTGCATTCCAGACACCATGCAGGGTAAAATATGTCTCACCTGTCCAAAGAATATTCCCCAGCCACATCTCATCCATTTCCATGTGTGCCAAAAAATGAAGGGCAAAGTCATAGCATTGTTGCCTATCTTGGGGCTTCATTTGGTGCAAATTCTGAATCGTGTAGATATACCAATGTGAAATGCACTGCAAAATCTTTTGAACTGTTGACCAGGGGAGAACAATTTCTGCTACACAGCTTGAGCACTGGTTGCAGAATTTGAGGCATGTGTGCTATAATACAGCAAATTCATCAACAACTTCCTCCCTCTCCCTGAAACACCACCAAATTCACCTGTTTCTTCAGATTTCTTGATGACATTCTTTAGCCCATTGGGGCCTTTTGACAGCTGTTTCTGTCAGCAATATTCCCACAGTACAATGCTTCTATTACTGCTGTTACAATAAAACAACGTTACCAGCAGTGCGCAGTCTTTCTTCTCAATAGCCATTGTGTTTTTTATGGAAAACTTCAACCTTCTTATCCCTATACCCAATAGTCATTTCAAAAAAGTAATCAACACATGTTGCCAAGTGACAAACAGCATATTGAAGTCAAAACAGGTAACATTTCAAATTCTGATTGCTAACGGTGCCATATTTTCACTTGGTGGCAGAAAGTGGAACTATTATTATTATTTTTTTTTCAGCATTCTATGTGCACACCAATTAATGGATGTACCTAGGATGTTTCAGCTTCCTGCAATGTTTACAGCCCACAGTGCATCACTCAGAACACTGTCAGTTTAACTATAATCACTCAGTACAATAAATGCTATTTCAGCAAAAAGACTGAATTGAAAAGAGTAATTGTGAAACAGAAAAAAAACTGATTGTATCAAGTATAAAATGTAACAAAAAACTCCAACAAGAATTTCATACTACACAAGCGTGAGTATCATCAGAAAAAGGACATTTTCCAAAAGCTCACAAACAAAATGTCAGGTCAGATCATTCAGGAAGGGGAGAAAATGGGAAAAAAACAAAAACAAAATATAGATACAATAATCATTTATCCAAATAAGTGGAGGTGGAAAACTGAAATGTAATGGAGTGCATGAAATCTGGCAGAAATAATATATTTAACTGTAAAGGAAGAAAATAAATGTCAGCACTACAAGAAGTATGTACTCTTTTACAAGAAAGGAAAAGTGAACTTAGTGATGACAAGCTCTCATGTTTTATGAAGATGGCATCTGTTCTTTTGGACATGGCTAACTGGCTGATGATCTTCTTCATTGCGGATGCATACAATTTCAGCCACGAGTAATGGATATAATGGCAGGGGCACTATGAATGTAGTGTGTGGACTATAAGTTGAGAATGTGGGTCTCACGGGGAGCATGCTGGTGATAAACCCCTACAGTTGCACAACCCTCTGTGCCCTCAGTGGCTCAGATGGATAGAGCATCTGCCATGTAATCAGGAGATCCCGGGTTCAAGTCCCAGTCAGGGCACACATTTTCAACTGCCCCCATTGATGTATATCAATGCCCGTCAGCAGCTAATGGTATTGATTTAATTGTAATCTCATGTTTTAAGCCAAGTGGTAGTATCAACATACCATGATTTGTTGATGGGTATTACAATAATCAAAACGTCACACAATTGGTGTCTTAACACTGCCACCAGACTAGAAACTCCAAAGCTTTTTTTCAGTAGTATCTGATGGGAAGGTCTACATTCCCACAAGTGGACTCACTGTTGTCACAGATGTTGCACATACATACAGTTATTTGAATGTATGTGTTTCCAGCATTTAAAACATCGCTACAACCATCCCATTCCATTTGCAATTTCAGGAATGCGCAGGACATAGTGCGAGAGAAAAAATCAATTTGCGTGTTGTTATATGCATGCATGGGCTGTCAAGTGTTAAAAGAGCATGGAAATCATTCATTATTATATCACTATTAATCACAGCAAACCACTGGCACCAACTCCAAGTGCTGGCCACAGCATCACAAAGCTTGTATTCTCAGAAATTCCCTGATAGATTTCACTTCATTATTCAGTGTTGTGTGACCTGATATTATCCACAGCCCTTTGTAATGAAATAAAAGGTATGGGAGTGATGTGATACTGTGTAGACAACAGAAGTGCTAAATTTTCTCTGTAATATAATGTCTGATTCACCTCTTAACAACAGCAAGGCAATAAATTTATCACATCATTGATAGTACTTATGGCTAACATTAATAAAATATGTCATTTATTCGTTTATTTATGATAGATGTTTGATGTGTTTAAGAGTTAATTTTTGATCCTTTATTATTAATACATATTTGGTTCAAGTTATTTATCATTTGTTTTACCAAAATTCCAGTCCAGATTTACACTTCTGTTTATGTCTTTTACTTAGTCAGTGCCTTCAACTACCCTAATGCAAAAATACATCAAATGGTTCTATGATTTTATAATTAATTTGAGCTGTTTTTCATTTTCCTGTGATATTTGTTATACATTATTTAAGTCTTATTGTAATTAATTTTCAGGCCTGTGTTCCAACTTGTTCTAGTAAGGCCTTTCATTTGTTGAAGCTTATCTTCACTAGAGGCAAACATTCCACAATGAAAATGTCTCAAAATCTGGCAGAAACTCCAAAGAGATTTTGGTTATATGTAAAGTACACTAGCAGCAATACACAATCAGTATACTCACTGCCTGATAGTATTGGTAATGTCACTGACGACAGTGCCAAAAAAGTGGGGTTACTAAATACGGTTTTCCAAAATTCCATAATAAAAGAAGATGAAGTATATATTCTAGAATTAGAATCAAGAGCAGTTGCCAATATGAGTAAGTCAGAAGTAGATATCCTCGGACTAGTGATGCAACTCAAATCACTTAATAAAGGCAAGTCTTTCAGTCCAAACTGTACACCAATTAGGTTTCTTTCAGAGTATTCTTATCGAATAGCTCACTTTACATGAGTGAAAAGTTGCACAGGTCACACAAATACAAAAGAAAGGAAAAGGGAGTAATCCACTGAATAACAGGTATATCACTGATGCTGATTTTCAGTAGGGTTTTGGAACATATATTGTGTTCAATAATTATGAAATACCTCAAAAAAAATTATCTGTTGACACATAGTCAGCACAGATTCAGAAAATATCACTCATGTGCAACACAACTAGCTCTTTATTCTCATGACATAATGGGTGTCAACAATAAGGAATCTCAAATTGATTCCATATTTCTAGATTTCCAGAAGGCTTTTGATACTATCCTCACAAGTACTGTCTAATAAAATTGTGTAGTTATGAGGTATTGCCTCAGTTGTATGAGTAGATTCATGATTTCCTGTTGGAAAGCTCACAGTTTGTAGTAAGTGACAGCAATGCATCGAATAAAACACAAGTGATATTGGCATTCCACAAGGAAGTTTTATAAGCTCTCTGCTGTTCCTAATCCATATAAATGGTTTAAAAGACAATTTGAACAGCCCTCTTTGACTGTCTGCATATGATGCTGTCATTTACTTACAGTAAAGTCATCAGAAGATCAAAACCAATTGCAAAATGATTTATACAAGTTATCTATATGGTACAAAAAGTGGCAAAAGATCCTAAATAATGAAAAGTATGAGATCATCCACATGAGGATCCACTAAATTTTGGTTACTTGATAAATCACACAAATCTAAAGACTGTCATTTCATCTAAATACTGATGGATTACAATTATGAACAACTTAAACTGAAATGATCACATAAATAATGTTGAGGGTAAGGTGATCAAACATGGAGTTTTATTGGCAGAACAGTTAGAAGATGCAACATATTCATTAAAGAGACTGCTGACACACTGCTTGTCCATTCACTGCTAGAGTATTGCTGTGCAGTATTGGATTGTTACCAAGCAGGATTAATGGATGACATTGTGAAAGGTTCAAAAAAGGGCAGCTCATTTTGTACTATCACAAAATAGGGGAGAGGATGTCATGGTTATGCTATTCAAGTTGTGGTGGAAGTCATTAAAACAAAGGTGTTTTTTGCTGTGGCAAGATCTCACAAAATTTTAATCACCAACTTTCTCCTCTTAATGCCAAACTATTCTGTTGAAGCCCACTTAAATGAAAGAAGTCAGAGCTCACGGAAAAAGATTTAATTTAGAATTAATTTTAATACCTTCAGCTGCTGATGGGCATTGATATATACCTACGGGGACAGATGAAAATGTGTGCCCCAACTGGGTCTTGAGCCCGCGATCTCCTGCTTACATGGCAGACACTCTATCCATCTGAGCCACAGTGGACACAGATGAATAGTGCGACTGCAGGGACTATCTTGCACATGACTCCCACGAGACCCACATTCTCACCTTGTATCCACACACTACATTTGTAGTGTCCCACCCCAACACACTCATTACTCGAGGAAGACATTCTTACCAAGCCCAGTAAGAGTTCAGGGAATATGTGTGCATCCGCACAGAAGAAGGTCATGGCCAGCATTGCCAGAACTATATACTTATATGGATATGATTTCTGTTCTTTCAGACATGTCTGAAAGAACAGACACCATATCCATATAAGTATACAAAAAGATTTAAGTGTTGGTTTCTCCTGTACACTGTTCAAAGTGGAACAGTAGGAAAATAGTATGAAAACAGCTTGATGGACCCTCTGCTAGGCCCATAAGCATGAATTGCAGGGTAATCAAGTGCATGTAGACAAATACAGAGAAACACCAGTTTTACATTTTCGTGCAGCCCAGACGTAAAAACCAAACAACTGAGGAAAATGCAAAATCAAGGAAAATGTTAAAACCCCCAAAATACAAGCAAAAACACACATAATTGTCATATATGATTAGAAATTGTAAACCTCACCAATAAATAATTGTATAAAATCTGTATAAGTGAAGGAAATTAAATGTACAATATAATGTTTCTAAGTAATTTGTAGTAATGAATTTTATCAGCTCTTAAAATATCACAGATGTGTAACAACAAGTAAAAACTTGTCAAAAAAATGAAATTGATATCTGGGTAAAAGGTAGTCAAGCTATTTTCTGACATGCTACAACCACAAATTATGCGTCACAACAAGCATTTTTGAGACACATCTGTCCTTCGTGTTCACACAGAAAAATCAGTGACTCATGAACATTGTGAAATAAACCAAAAACTGTGAAGTGCTGTGAAAGACATCAGAATCTAACATTTGGAGGTGTGTATTTTCCTTCTGTAGCTAATGACAGTTTAATTGAGCAGACTTCAAGCTATGTACGCACTAAGCTCAAAACATGTTTCTGGCTATTTGGTGTGGATACCATTTGCAAACATCTACCCAAAGCAATGTCTCCCCTCTCTGCAATGGCCTAAAATATTCCCTTAATTCCAGCATAACCCATGGTGTGGACAATCTATCTTTTGTGCTGCTTATAACTCATTCAGTCACACTGAAGATCAATAGGAAGAAAATGGGAAGAAATCAAGCAAGACATTGAGTAATAATGTAGAAACGAGTAAACCTTACTAGGAAGAAACGTAAAATGAGGGCATTTTTAGCTTTGATCTTATGAGTTTTTCACAGGGGCTAAGAATTTATGGTGTGGAATTACGGAAAATGTAAAATCAGCGAATGTAAAATTGAAGTTCCACTGAAGATGTAGTCAGTAAAACAAACTAGGTTAAATGTGATCCATTAATATGCAATATTTTTTTGTTTTCACAGTTTAAGGATCCAAAAACGTTTTCAAGGATTGAGTAGAACAGTTTTAGAAAAGTAGAGATTTTGTTAAAGTCTCTGAATTTCAGACAAAATTGCAATTTATATTCATTGCTCTATCTGTCATTTCATTCAATATTTACAACTTGATCATTGTGCTACTTCTAAACTTAGCATGGTCCTTCAACTGACTAAAATAAGATGTTCTTATTTTTCTTGAGCTTTAATCATTTTTGTTGAAACATAAATGTTTCTTGGTATCTTTCATTATATCTGTAATGGCTTCATATAAGTATGAAGTTTGCTACTGATCAACTCAACAACTATGATATAAACAACAGACTAGCCATCAACACTAAAAGCTGTTTCCATGAACTTCCACAACACACAAAACACAAGTCCCTCTCAACTGCTTGTAACAGTAAATAACCAACTGATAGAAACTAACACTGAATTCAAATTCCTGTGACTAAAATGAAACAAACATATTGATTAGGTAAACACTGAAATAACTACTGGTTGCTTGTGTGTGTTACAAGAAAGTACTGGCCAGAAAAAGTAAAAGGTATGTAATATGTATGCATACAGGAACATCTAAGATATAGTGTGATATTCTGCAATAATTCTGCAGCACTTGGCACTTCTAGAACACAGAAAAAGAGCCATGAGGACCATTAATGAAAGCAAAACTAGAGATTCTTGCAAATCCATTTTCAGAAAGCTGGAGCTCATGACACTATCTTGCATTACAAACAATGCAAAACAGTTAACTTCGTGTGTTACATGCTAATACATAACTTTGTCAAAAGGAAGCATTCCACAGGGGCCTTCAAGCTGCTCAATAAGTTCCTCACAAGTGTATAGATTATTGAATTCAGCACACAGTATTTTAAGACTACGAAGTCTTATTTGCTGTTTCACTATTTTTACTATATATAAAAAAATATCTGTATCAGTAAATCTGGTGGTTAAATGCAACAAATGATCTTTTCTGTGAAAAAAATCTTGTTTAAACCTGTTGCAATGCATTGTAAACAATAATTTATCCAGTGTTAACATTAACATAATTTTGCCCAATAACTATAATACACTTAATAATTTCAGATCACATGAACCAAATTAATAAAGTTGTCTGGCATTAATTCTGTGGAGTAATTACTGTATTTTCATCAATAATTATGTGTGTGTCTAATTCTTTTCTCGAGCTATGCAAACATTTAAAGAAATCATGTAATGTTTATACAGTTATCTCTCTTTTGTTACTTAATGTGCCATTTGTCAATTTAACTGATGAAATTTTATGTCTATTTAATATGAGTTTATTGTTTTCGTCATACTTGTACTCCTTTTAACTGTTTCTGTAAGCAAATTTTCATTGTAGTGTTTGACATCTTGTCACAGATACTTACAAATAATTCTGTTTAATTCAGCATATCCTATCATATTCCTATTATCATTTGCTTGAAATTTATGTTTTGGGTCAAAATGACCCAACATTAAATATACATACAGCAAAAAAACTCCTACCAACACACATTTTTATCCAGTTATTGACAATGTTATATATCAATATTTGTTGAAAATAACCTGTAGCCTACTGATAATAAATCTATATAACTATTGTGTCTGTCTGTTTGACCACACTTCTCCAAAACTACTAGACAAATTTTCGTGGGGTTTTAGCAGCTAACTTGAGCACAGTTTGGGGCACCATATAGTCTTTCATTCATTAAAATCAGATCATGATAAAAAGGATATTGTGATTTAAAGTTTTACTAAAACGATATTGCCTTTCTACTTGAACACAATAATCTCATTCACTGGATCATCAGAGGTAACTTGGCCTAGCTTGGAGCACTGTATATGCATTATTTCACCAAAATCATACTGCAGAAAATAAAGACACTGTAACTGAAAATTTTATACGTACTAATATTTATAAATGTGAAAGTAACTCTATCTGTTACATTTTCATGGCTAGTCCTCTGAACCAATTTCAATGAAATTTTTTATGGAGATAGCTTAAACCCTGAGGAAGGACATAGACTACCTTAGAAAGTGTCTACAACAAGATACTTATTGATTTGAAGACTATTATGCAAATTAAGGAAGAATATTTACTCTTTGAAAAAGCTATTTACTCTTTGTCATTTGATCTTTATCATATTTGTGGATATGCTATTATTGGTTGATATGTTCTATGTGATATGGTCCAAAGTAATGAATACAATGTTTATACAATATTCAATTTGTTTAATCCATACTCCCACACCATTTATTTCATAGTTTACACATTACATAATGTGTAGCTATTTCAACAGCATGTTCCATAGATGTGTGCTCCTGCCCATGCCTTTCTGTATGCACTACTTGGCAACAACACTAAGCATGCTGATGCATCACACATTGGCACAACTTAGCAGGGGGGACAAAGGTGTGCACATCATGAGCTAAGCTTAAACAAACAGGCAGACATGTGAGGGCAGCTGATGTTATTGCATGTACAGTAGCTTACTTACTCACCATTATCCATCACAGAAAAACTATGCAAGCACAGCTGCAGGTAACAGCTAGTAAATATAACCTTAATATTAATATTAATATCAGTAATACTCACAACTGTATTTTTTAAAAAAATTCTCATAATAATAATAATAATATACAGAAATTTATTGAAGTAAATTTCTTATTTTAATGTTCATAATGGACAACTCTGAAATAACAGTATTCAATAAGACATCCTTCTTAGAAATAATTGTGTGTGTGTTTGTGTGTTAGAGACGCTCTGTAGAGGGTCAAAATATGAGAGTGATTAAGTTAATTAAAGGTAGGGGTTTTACAGTAATAAAATTAGTTAAAATGTAAAGAATACTGGGAGCCAGTAGTTGTATGTGTGTTACAACCAGTTGCACAGTTCAGTGAGTTCAGCAACATGAAGGAGGACACTGTGTCAACGCCCAGCTCACCACACAGCAGAAGATGTGGCAAGGAGCAGCTCACCACTCACCAGGGTGTCAATATCAAGGGTGGTAATTTGGTCAGTTATGCCAGCTGAGCAACACCAGAATATTCCACCAAACTATTGGGGAAGTAGAATAGTAGACATCAGTGGCAGAAAGCCATATATCAGGACCAGCAGCCAGCTCATCAACATCATCCATCAGTGCTGGAATGATGCAGAACCTGTGTCACTTAGCTCCACCATAAGCTCAGAGTCATCACTGCCAACGCAATCATTGTAATAGTCATTGTCATAATGCAGATTGTCACTTAGGATGCTGATGCCATAACTACCACTGGACACCATCAACAGGCAGGCACCTGTCATGGAAGTCATCACTTGGGGTACTTTGTGGTAACACAGTTGCCATCATCATGGGACGCTGCCATCATGAACCCCATGACTGGGGCAGGAGTCAGTGACCCTGGCCCAGCGACACCAGACAGCCCCCGCCGGGGATGTCTGCTGAGACAGGGCACTGACCTGTCCCTCTGCCACATTCCCCAGCTGCCAGAACAACAGAGGCCCGTGGTGCGTCGTTCCAGCTGCAGCAGTAAATCAGTCAAGGCCACAGCGTCACTGTCAAGGCAGCAGATTTGAGTTATGCCAGTGCAGCTTCAGATGCAGCAGTGGGTGCACATGTGAATGTCTGCTGGTCAGCTCTGTCACTGCCGATAATATTACAAATGGAAGCAAACCTCACCCAGAGGTCCCACAACCAATGTATTGCAGTTGATCAATAAATGTTGTTATTCTGTCATCAGGGATCATCCATGGATGCACCTTCACCATCCTCTTCCTCACACCCAGCAGAGAATCCATGTTCAAATCTGGTGACAGGCAGTGAAATCCCATGCCTGTTAACACAGCCTGTTTCCATTGGTATCAGAGGTAGCCATTAACACAGGCATCAGTAAGACTGCTGAAGTATCATGGAGGATTGATCTCTTGGAGTTAAGAGTCAGCAGTATGGATCACCTACAGCAATGGTGTACCACACATCAAAAAAGTAAGTGCCAGTTTCAGTTATTTTGGTTTCAATCCTGTTGGGTCGTCCCTTTTCCTGTGTTTTGTCTGGATCATTTTTCTTTCTTTTTTTTTGGGTATACTTTTTTCTTGATTAAATTATAGTCATGGCAAAGGAACTTTCAGCTGCTGAGGTTACAAGCAACTTAGGGGTCAGGTAGAGAAACTACAGATAGAGGGAAAGTAACCTCTAAGCGATGGAGAGGAGCCGCCACATCACAACCCACTCGCTCTTGATGGTACTGCTGTGGCATTGTCACCCCATTTACAGGGAAACAGGGGGAAGATGTTTTTATCTTTTTTGATAATTTGGCTTCTGCCATCAAATTGAGGGACAGAGTAAGGAGCACTTATTAAGTGTTTCTAGATTGAAGTTAATGGGAGATGCTGGGGTACATAATATGTGTAATGCAAATCTGAGGGAGGCTAAAACATTTGGTAGGGTTAATAGAGAGGTATCAGAAGAAGAACACTGCAAGATATTGTCAGGAACAACTTACTAGAGTTTTTCTTAAGCAGGATGAATCAATTGAAAGTTATGCTGACCGTATTCATAACATCAATGTAGGTATCTATGAGCTCATGGATGATGATAGGGTTAACTTGGTAATTTTGCAGGAAGCAGAGCAGAGGGCTGTTGATGCTTTTTTGAAGGGGTTAAAACTGGAAAAGTCAAGAAAGGTTTGCTTAGAATTTTCTAAGTGTTTGAGTGAAGCAATGGATATTGCACTATCGCTAGAGGAAACTGAGTCATTGGCTAGGCCATGTGAATGTCAGACAGTGCTTAGTATGGACATTAATCGTTTTCAGTGTGGGCAAAAGGGTTATGTAGAAAGAGACAGCAGACAGCAACACTGCAGGTATTGCACAAAATTTGTTCACTTGGATTGGCAGTGTTGTAACAGGAAACAGAAACAACAGAAGTTTCAGTTACTGGGTTGATGTTACAGGCAGCAGTTAAATGGTGCAGTGGATGGGGTGTCCACTATGCCTGCTCGTAGTAAGAGTTAGTGCATGAAAGAAAGCAGTGGCAGACTTCTTTCTGACTGGCTATGTGGGGGATAAATTATGTAAAATGTTGTTGGATACTGGTTCTCAGGTATCAGTTGCAAGTGAGTGACTGAGGCAAACAGGTTAAGTGCACCAAGCTGGACGTTAAGTGCCATAGGTGAAGGACATGTAAATCCACTCAGTGCTGGAATGTTGAAGTTCTAAATAGCGAAGGTTAACTTCCAAAGTGGATGCAGAAGTTCTTCCCATTGTTATCGGTAAGTACAAAGTGATTCTCAGTCCTGATTTCTGGTTGCACATCACGCCACAATTGACCTGGAGTGGTATATGGTAGAACTGGATGGAACTTTGTTTCAGCTAGGCTCTGTAGCTGGAATACTTTCACTGTTGCAAGATATGCCCTATGGCCAAAGGAAACCAATTAAACTGCATACAAAGTCCCTTAAGGTCAATTCGCAGGACTGTGTACTGAAAGGTACAGGAAAGATAGTCTGGATTGATGTTGGTACTGACCTGCCAGTGAACTCGTTGTGTATCATTGATCCTTTGGCAGATAACAAAGTGTTAAATGCAGTTAGTTGTTTTATACAATGTAGCATGTCCTACATTCACGAGGTAGGAAGCATGAGGGTAGTGCCTATCAGTACTGATAATTTTGGTCCCGAGGAAGTAAAGTTTTTCGCAGGGTGTGCTAGTTACAAATTTAGAAGTGTTAGATGAAGATGAACTAGACCATGATTTTACAGCAAACTGCACACTGCTAGAAGGGTCTGTTGGCTAGTCTGTGCTAAGGTGTAAGGTACCACACCCGGAAGCACAGGAAGAGCATTAATGGAGAAAATGTTGAGTCAGTACGTGGAATTATTTAATCCATTGGGTCCATTACCCACAACACTGATTGTTCAGCACCAACTTCCTACTAGAAGTGAAGCACCCATCTACAAATGACTGTATCAAGTTCCAAGGTATTTACAGTTGATGATAAAAGAGTTTATAGATCAGCTACTTAGAGGGGCATCACAGAATCTAGTTGTATTCTGCGGTTCACTTCCATTGTAATTGTAAGCAAAAAATGATCAGATGGTGGCAAAGCATATTGTTTCTGTTGTGATTACCAGTTCCTTGACCAGAAAATGCTGCCAGATGGCTGTCCTGTGCCTAATATACCAGAGACATTGGACAACTTGGATCAGTGTCAGTACTTCACAACACTGGATTTGTAGACGGGTTTCCTCCAGTTGGAAGTAACACCGGAGGACTGACCAAAAACTGCATTCTCAATGCCAGCTGGGCATTTCCAGTTTCACCGTATGCTTTTTGGAGTTAAAAATGCGCCAGCAACCTTTCAATTGTTGTTGGATAGTGAGTTAGTTATGTGAATAAAAATCAAAACAGTGAATGGTATACCTGGATGGCACATTTGTGTATTCAAATAATATTCCTGAATTTCTGAAGTGGCAGCATGAAGTGTTTGATCATCTGTGCACAGCATGGTAATGTTGAGTTTAAAGGAACGTCATTTTGTACTGCAAGAAGTTTGATATTTGGGTCAGATTATAGGGCAGGTTGGAATCTGTACTGATCCAAAGCTAGTTGAGGCCATTCAAAATTTTCCAACACCCACCAAGATAAAGGAATTGCAATCTTATTTGGGGCTCACAAATTTTTACCACAGGTATGTTCCAGAATTTGCAGAAATTGCAAGACCTCTCATGCAATTGCTGCAGGAAGGAGTGAAGTTTCATTGGACAGTTGAGTGTGAGGTGGCATTTGATAAGTTAAAAGATCTGTTGACATCTAGCCTCATCTTGGTCTATCCAGATTTTGAAAAATAGTTTATTCCTTCTCATGATTTGACCAATTTCACACTGGGAGTTATTTTGAGTCAGGAGGTAGATGGACACCTGAAACCATAATCATGGGTCAAAGTGCAAAATTTATGTCAGAATTAATGCAGCAGCTATGCAGGCTGTTGCGCATTAAAAAATTACAAACAAGCACTCCGCATCCTCAAGCTAATGGTCACACAGAATGAGCCCACAGGACAATTGTAAAAATGTTGAGTTTTAGCACATATTCCCAGTATAACAATTGGGATATCCTATTGACCTTTTTCATCACTGCAGTCAACTCAAATGTTGAACAGAGCACAGGGTTATCCCCAATGAAGTAATTTTTAGGGGCAAGATGCTGGTATCCTGTTTGAGTTTTTCAAAGCCCCACCTCAAGGAGACATCTCATCAGTGAAGGGTTTTGCTAGGAGAATGAAACTTACCTGAGACAAGTACAAAAAACGAATACGAAGGCCTTTGAAAAACAGGAAAGGGCAAATGATGTGAAAGCAGTGTTACCTAAGTACTGTGTGGGTCAGTGGGTCTTGTTAACCAATTATTATATGCTGAAGGAGAAAACAAAACAGTTTGTGTCATGGTATAATAGCCCTTACCAGGTAATAGAGATGATGTCAGTGGTTAACGTTAAACTGCAGCTCTGTACATGTCCTTCGATAGTCCACATAAGCCAAATTCAGCCACTTAAGGAAGATTCAAACAAACTGACACATGTGCTCTCAGTTTCCGTATAAGGGAGGAGACAAACATGGACAAGGAGAAGAAAGAGGAAAAACTGAAGCAAAGGAAGAATGATAATATGGCAGATCATCAGTATATGCTAAGACGTAGAGCAAGGATGCAGGACTGACAGTAGGAATTTCTTTTTGCATGGCAGCTATGATAACAGGAACCATAGCCATCACTATGGTCCATTCCTTAATTTATGTACCTAACTTACCTTCCTTGGTTTTGTCCCCACCCCCAAACACCTTTCATTTCTTAATGATTTCATTGATGGGGACCTGCTCACTTCTCTGGATCAGAAGATTACCACCCAACATGGTTGTGTTACCATGGAACATCTCTTGGAGCATGTGAAAAGCTACTGAAGTAAGCAGCAGCAGCAGTTGGTGGTCACTGCTTCATCAACAACAGCCACTTGTATATTCCTTGTGTTGATCAGGGTAATGTATTTCTTGTTCAAGAGAAGAGCTGTTCAAATTCCACCCCTCCCAACCTTCAGCCTGCAGGTTCAAATTAATTAGAACAGCAGGCCCCTGACAAGGCAGTGTAATGACTGAACAAGCAGAATAAGTGTACTCAAAGGACCATAAGAAACAACTGTGTATAAGAGGGAGAACTGTAGTGTAATTAGTAGTGACAAGCCATAGACTCAAAGGAACTGAACTGTGTAAATATTGTCCAAGTCCAGTATTGGTATAGGGTTCAGAACCATGTACATAGAGTTGGTTGTAAATAGCTGTAGAGGCAGAATGTGAGGTCACATTCTTTATGTAGAAGGAGGGAGTGTAGAAGGTCAAAAGATGAGAGTGATTAAGTTAGTTAAAGGTAGGATATTTGCAGTAATAAAGTTAGTTAAAATGTGAAGAATATTGGGAGCCAGAAGTCATATGAGTGTTACATTTGATCACATTGTTCAGTGCTATGATACCATGGTGTAATTGAGTCAGTAGAACACTGAGTTCAGCAACATGAAGGAGAATGCTGTGTCAATGGCCAGCTTGCCGCACAGCAGACGCTGTGACAAGAAGCAGCTCGCTGCATGGGGTGGAGGAGGGGCAGGAGGGAGGGGCAGGGTGTCAACACTGAGGTTGGTAACTGGGTCAGTGATGCCTGCCAAGTAACACCAGAATATTCCACCAAACTACTGGGAAAGAAGAACAGCAGGCAACAGCAGCAGAAAGCTGTGTTTAAGGACTAGCAGCTAGCTCATCAAAATCATCCATTGTGAGGCATTGTAGTGTTGCAGAGTCTGTGTCACTGAGCACCACCACCAGTTGAGGGTCATCATAATAGCTACCACTATAAGGCAGGTTGCTGCCTAGGAGGTGCCAGAGTGTCACCACCATCGTAATTACCACTGGACACAATCAACAACCAGGTGCATGTCATGGAAGTCATCACTTGGGGTGCTTTGTGGTAATGCACTGTTACCATTGTCCTGGGATGCTGGTGTCATGAACGCCATGACGGGAGCAGGAGCTGGAGACCCTGGCTCACTGATGCCAGACAGCCACCACTGGGGATGTCCACTGAGACAGGGCTCTGACCTGTCCTGCTGCCATGTCCCCCAGCTGCCAGCACAACAGATGCCCATGGCACATCGTTCCAGCTGCAGCAGCAAGTCAGTGCAAGGCTAGAACACCACTGTCAAGGCAGCAGATTCAAGCTATGCCAGTGCAGCCTCAGACACAGCAGCAGCAGGTGTGCGTATGGATGTCCAACAGTCATGTCCATTGCCACCAAGAATATTATGAGTGGAAGGAGACCTTGCCCAGAGTGCCCACAAGTGCTGTACTGCAGTTGCTCAATAAAGGTTGTCACCAGGAGCCATCTGTGGACACATCCTCATCATCCTTTTCCTCAGTCCAGCAGAGATCTCACACTCAAATCGTGTGACAGGCAATGAAGTCCCATTTCCACTGGTACCAGATGTGGCCATTAACAGCTCAATGACAAGGTTATCAGTGTCCATAGAAAGTATTACATCATTATTTTTTACTTTTGTGATTGAAGTTTGGACACATATACTCATGTAACTAAAGGGGGGAAGGTGAGAATGGAGAGAGAGGAGAGGGGTGGGAATGAAACAGTGGTTTTCAGTACAGGTAATTACGCTCAAAAGCATTAACATTTATTTTCTGACTTTTATTCTTACTCATTGCAGTTTGGACACAAGCAGGTGATGAATTTTTCAAAAGTGCTTATTATGTTTTCTACATAATGTGTTTGTTTTATTATCATTCCATTCTGGACACAGCTTACAGTGTGGACCTTAAGTAGCTTCCTTTGTTGTCACTGATTATGACATTCATGCCACATACTCGGGGTTTTGGATGCATTTGTCCACATTCAGAGAATCTACTTTTCTTGGGAAATGCTTCCTAGATGCAATGTGTTCTGGTGCCAGTGACTTTCCCAGTTTCGCCGAGAATATTCAGCCACTCACTGTTTGACATATCCATTATTTCATGCCTTGCACTGATGAAACTCACCATTACCATAAAGCATATCAGAAACATAAATATATGTGTCGGATCATTATGACCAAAATGTTAAGTATGTAACTATTAATGTTTACAACCAAACTACCTAAAATATTTTTATATCATATTGATTATGCATTTTCAGAGAATGTCGCCAAATTTCATAAAGTTTCTAGGTATTTAAGTAATTAGAAACAAAATTTATAACCAATTTGGGTCATACAGTTCTGAAAAGAACAGCAGGGTTAATAGCTGCCTAATTTCACTTGAATTTGATTTTATTTTGCTATCTTCATACCTGCACCATAGTTTGTTGTTTGCACATGAATCTGCATTGAATAATTCCCCATTTTGTTTACATCTGTATAACCTTTATTTTCCAAGATACTGAACTCATTGCTTAATTTAATTTGGAATATCTCCCAGTTGTCAAACAAATTTTCATAATCTACATTTCTGTCTTCCTTTCTAATGAATCTATTTCTTCAAAGCTGTGTATTAAGGTAAATATGTTTTCGTTCATACAACTTTTGTCACAAATTTTGTTTTCTTATGAAAATACCCCCCCTCCCATGAACCATGGACCTTGCCATTGGTGGGGAGGCTTGCGTGCCTCAACGACACACATAGCCGTATTGTAGGTGCAACCACAACAGGGGGGTATCTGCTGAGAGGCCAGACAAACGTGTGGTTCCTGAAGAGGGGCAGCAGCATTTTCAGCAGTTGCAGGGGGAATAATCTGGATGATTGACTGACCTGGCCCTGTAACACTAACCAAAACGGCCTTGCTGTTGTGGTACTGCGAACGGCTGAAAGCAAGGCGAAACTACAGCCATAATTTTTCCCGAGGACATGCAGCTTTACTGTATGATTAAATGATGATGGTGTCCTCTTGGGTAAAATATTCCGGAGGTAAAATAGTCCCCCATTTGGATCTCCAGGCGGGGACTACTCAAGAGGATGTTGTTATCAGGAGAAAGAAAACTGGCGTTTTACGGATCAGAGCATGGAATGTCAGATCCCTTAATTGGGCAGGTAGGTTAGAAAATTTAAAAAGGGAAATGGATAGGTTAAAGTTAGATATGGTGGGAATTAGTGAAGTTCGGTGGCAGGAGGAACAAGACTTTTGGTCAGATGAATACTAGGTTATAAATACAAAATCAAATAGGGGTAATGCAGGAGTAGGTTTAATAATGAATAAAAAATAGGAGTGTGGGTAAGCTACTACAAACAGCATAGGGAACTCATTATTGTGGCCAAGATAGACACAAAGCCCATGCCTACTACAGTAGTACAAGTTTATATGCCAACTAGCTCTGCAGATGATGAAGAAATTGATGAAATGTATGATGAGATAAAAGAAATTATTCAGCTAGTGGAGGGAGATGAAAATTTAATAGTCATAGGTGACTGGATTCGACAGTAGGAAAAGGAAAAGAAGGAAATGTAGTAGGTGAATATGGATTGGGGATAAGAAATGAAAGAGGAAGCCGCCGGGTACAATTTTGCACAGAGCATAACTTAATCATAGTTAACAATTGGTTCAAGAATCATGAAAGAAGGCTGTATACATGGAAGAACCCTGGAGATATTAGAAGGTTTCAGACTGATTGTATAATGGTAAGACAGAGATTTAGGAACCAGGTTTTAAATTGTAAGACATTTCCAGGGGCAGATTTGCACTCTGACCACAATCTATTGGTTATAAACTGTAGATTAAAACTGAAGAAACTTCAAAAAGGTGGGAATTTAACGAGATGGGGCCTGGATAAACTGACTAAACCAGAGGTGGTACAGAGTTTCAGGGAGAGCATAAGGGAACAACTGACAGGAATGGGGGAAAGAAATACAGTAGAAGAAGAAGAATGGGTAGCTTTGAGGAATGAAATAGTGAAGGCAGCAGAGGATCAAGTAGGTAAAAAGACGAGGGCTAGTAGAAAGCCTTGGGTAACAGAAGAGATACTGAATTTAATTGATGAAAGGAGAAAATACAAAAATGCAGTAGGTGAAGTAGGTAAAAAGGAATACAAACCTCTCAAAAATGAGATCGACAGGAAGTGCAAAATGGCTAAGCAGGGATGGCTAGAGGACAAATGTAAGGATGTAGAGGGTTATCTCAGTAGGGGTAAGATAGATACTACCTACAGGAAAATTAAAGAGAACTTTGGAGAAAGGAGAAACACTTGCATGAATATCGAGAGCTCAGATGGAAACCCAGTTCTAAGCAAAGAAGGGAAAGCAGAAAGGTGGAAGGAGTATATAGAGGGTCTATACAGGGGCGATGTTCTTGAGGACAGTATTATGGAAATGGAAGAGGATGTAGATGAAGATGAAATGGGAGATACGATACTGCGTGAAGAGTTTGACAGAGCACTGAAAGACCTAAGTCGAAACAAGGCCCCGGGAGTAGACAACATTCCATTAGAACTACTGACAGCCTTGGGAGAGCCAGTCCTGACAAAACTCTACCACCTGTTGAGCAAGATGTATGAGACAGGCGAAATACCCTCAAACTTCAAGAAGAATATAATAATTCCAATTCCAAAGAAAGCAGGTGTTGACAGATGTGAAAATTACCGAACTATCAGTTTAATAAGTCACAGCTGTAAAATATTAATGCGAATTCTGTACAGATGAATGGAAAATGGAAAAACTGGTAAAAGCTGATCAGTTTGGATTCCATAGAAATGTTGGAACACGTGAGGCAATACTGACCCTACGACTTATCTTAGAAGAAAGATTAAGGAAAGGCAAACCTACGTTTCTAGCATTTGTAGACTTCGAGAAAGCAATTGACAATGTTGATTGGAATACTCTCTTTCAAATTCTGAAAGTGGCAGGGGTAAAATACAGGGACTGAAATGCTATTTACAATGCAGATGGCAGTTATAAGAGTCGAGGGACATGAAAGGGAAGCAATGGTTGGGAAGGGAGTGAGACAGGGTTGTAGCCTCTCCCCAGTGCTATTCAATCTGTATATTGAGCAAGCAATAAAGGAAACAAAAGAAAAGTTGAGAGTAGGTATTAAAATCCATGGAGAAGAATAAAAACTTTGAGGTTCGCCGATGACATTGTAATTCTATCAGAGACAGCAAAGGACTTGGAAGAGCAGTTGAACGGAATGGACAGTGTCTTGAAAGGAGGGTATAAGTTGAACATCAACAAAAGCAAAACAAGTATAATGGAATGTAGTCAAATTAAGTCGGATGAGGCTGAGGGAATTAGATTAGGAAATGAGACCCTTAAAGTAGTAAATGAGTTCTGCTATTTGGGGAGCAAAATAACTGATGATGGTCAAAGTAGAGAGGATATAAAATGTAGACTGGCATTGGCAAGGAAAGCGTTTCTGAAGAAGAGAAATTTGTTAACATCGAGTATAGATTTAAGTGTCAGGAAATCGTTTCTGAAAGTATTTGTATGGAGTGTAGCCATGTATGGAAGTGAAACATGGACGATAAATAGTTTGGACAAGAAGAGAGTAGAAGCTTTCAAAATGTGATGCTGCAGAAGGATGCTGAAGATTAGATGGGTAGATCACATAACTAATGAGGAGGTATTGAATAGAATTGTGGAGAAGAGGAGTTTGTAGCACAACTTGACTAGAAGAAGGGATCGGTTGGTAGGACATGTTCTGAGGCATCAAGGGATCACCAATTTAGTATTGGAGGGCAGCGTGGAGGGTAAAAATCATAGAGGGAGACCAAGAGATCAATATACTAAGCAGATTCAGAAGGATGTAGGTTGCAGTAGTTACTGGGAGATGAAGAAGCTTGCACAGGATAGAGTAGCGTGGAGAGCTGCATCAAACCAGTCTCAGGACTGAAGACCACAACAACAACAACAACAATGAACATATCTGTGTGAAAAATTTCAGACTATTGGTGGTAGATGCACATTATTCATCATCGTTGTTGTTGTTGTTGTTATTGTTGTTGCTATCTTGAGCCTGTAGATGTTTATTGCAGCCCCCTTGCTATGCTATTCGGCACAAGCCTCTTCTTCTCTCATTAACTACTGTAACTGATGTCTGTTTGTTTCTTGGTTCCCTCCATAATTTTGACCCCCCCATACTTCCCTCTAATACTAAACTGACGCTCCCTTAATGTCTCAGAATTTGTAGTATCAAGCAATCCTTTCTTTTAGTCAAGTGCTGTATGCCAAGCAACTTGCATAGTACAAGTTGCATAATAGATGCATAATTAAACTTGTCCCCTGCAAGCAGTATTTGCAAACATATTACTATCTTTCCAAAATGTCCAGCTCTTGCAATACGGAGGGGGCAAAAACAATCAATGAAATTTCCCATCAAGTTCTGTGATGTCTCAAAGGAACTGGATTCAGATGTCATAAAGATTGCCAGTTCAAGCCCATACAGTGTAGTGGGATGGATCCAGTAGAAAGTGTCTTTCAATGTGTCTCACAAAAAGTAGTCTTGTTTCTTGAATGAAAAAGGGCTAATGATGTCACTGCTGCATATCACAGTCCAAGCAGTAACTTTGGGAGAACACAGTGATTTCACTTCAGGTAAATGAGGATTTTTGGAACTTCAAAATTGTCAATTTTGTTTATTAATGAATCCATTCAAGAGAAATTTTGCTTCACCTATGAAACTGACGCAACCAACACTGAATCCTTCATTATAAATCATTGCGAGAATCTGGTTTGCAATGTCAACCCACTGTCACACAGCTAATACAGGTACGGTGTGGTGGCTTTGGATTTTGAATGGAAATATTTTCTGCATGCTGGAATACTTCAAACTGCTCACCTCTACACTACTTCAGTCAGATACCCTTGGATTTTTCTGAATAATTCCAGAAACAATGGTGACATTTTCAGAAGTAACTATGGTTTGACTGGGGCAAACATTCCCCCTAGATCTTCAGCCATGCTGCTTTCCTGTTGGAAACTGGTGAAGAGTTGTGAATGGTTTCTGCATCAAGCCCTTTTGGAACATCAAAGCATGTTTGAATAGTGTACCTTCTTGCCATAGGGCTGTGTTCTGACCTGTGTATTCCAGTATGAGATAAACACGTTGTTCAATGGAATACATGATTTTAACCTCTTCCTTCAGTATACCAATCTCCTTTCACATTTCAGTGGTGGGAATGATTACTCTGAGCTGCTTCACAACATTTATATGCACTAAATATTGTGATTACAGTGCCATCTGTTAGCAACTTTTCAAACTATTTCGAAACTTCAATATGAAATTCTTAAATGTTTCACAATGAACATACCTTTTGTTGCACTCATCTGTTGCTCTTAGTTTTACACATATTTAATTTTGAAGTCATGGGATCCTTCACAGGACACCCTGTGTCAACAGGTCAGATGGAGAACCAGTACCAAGCAAAGAAGGGAAGCTGAATTATAGAAGGAATGCATAGAGGGGCTATACTAGGGAAATGAACTTGAAGGCAATATTATAGCAAACAGAAGGCAGGTAAGTTGAAGATGAGATGGAAGATATGATAGTGCAAGAATAATTTGACAGAGACTGAAAGACCTAATCTGAAATATGTTCCATGGAGTAGACGATGTTCCCCTCAGAACTGCTGATATCCTTGGGAGAGCCAGCCATGACAAAACTCTTCCACCTGATAAGCAAGATACACAAGACTTGAAAAGTACCCTTGGACTTCAAGAAGAGTGTAATAAATACAGTTTGAAAGAAAGCAGGTGCTGACAGATGCAAATATTATTTAACTATCAATTTAATAAGTCATGGTTGCAAAATATTGTCATGGATTATTCACAGAATAGTGAGAAACCTGGTAGAAGCCATCCTTGGGGAAAATCTGGAGATATGTAAGAACATGCAAAGCATTACTGGACATACAGCTTTTCTGAGAAGATAGGTTCAGCAAAGGCAAATATACATTTACAGCATTTATAGACTTAAAGAAAGCTTTCAACAATGTTGACTAGAATACCCTCTTTAGCAAGGATGAAATATAGAAAGCAAAAGGTTATACACAACTTGTACAGACAACAGACAGCAGTTATGAGTCAAAGGGCATAAAAGGGAAGCAGTGATAGATGAGGGAGTAGCCTATCCCTGATCACACTCGGTCTATACATTAAGCAGGCAGTAAAGGAAGCCAAAAAAGAATTTGGAGAAAGCATATGGGACTCCTTCATTGGCCATCCTGTATTTATACAGCTATTTTCTCAAAAAGGCCCTTCAATGTTCTTATAGGTGAAATCTATCTTTCTGTTCTGGCGTAACGACAAGTGCCAGCATGAAGATCAAGAACAATACAGCAGAGAGGACTGTGAGATGATGTAAGCCAATAGCATGCTGACTAGAACATCACCACAACAGGAGCCACATCTGCACAAAGAGAATAAAAGTGACACGCCACCTAGCCTCAGCCACACTAGTAGACCCGGACGAGAAGAGAGGACTAGAAGAGCCGCAGTGTTATTAATGAGAGCAGTGACTTATGAACCTGTGTGATTAGGGAGCATGGAAATTGTATATATCAATGGATATTGATTATTTGCATGTTGACAATTGCTTGCGACCCATCATGTAGAAACAAAAGTTAAGTATTGTCATTTCAATTAATGTAATATACTCCATTAATATGATTTGCTTGTATGTTGTCTAGTTATCCCAGAAAACAGCTTCCTAGGCACCCTATATGAGACGAGTGGACAGGCCCCCACATTGGCAATGAGTTACCAGAAGGTTCCAGTGCCTGGCGGCCATGGACTTTTCTGTAACGTTTTGATGGTGCCTTAATTCTCTCTTGTGTTTTCTTTGCAGGGACATTTACTTGCTTTAACAGTCGCTTTTGTTAGTCAGTGTTTTCAGGTGGGTATTGTAGAAATTTTCTTTACTTTTGCACTTATTTTTCTTTCTTGCCTTGTCTGTTTCTTGTATTAGTTTCTTCTAAAATGCCCACCCCACCTATCCCACCCCATGCTCAGGTGCCACAGCTGCAAGCATTAGATTGAACACAGCTAATGCAGATGTTTCAGTTCCAGATGCAGCAAATACATCTACATCTACACCTACATTTGTGCTCCGCAAGCCACCCAACAGTCTGTGGCGGAGGGCACTTTATGTGCCACTGTCATTACCTCCCTTTCCTGTTCCAGTTGCGTATGGTTCGTGGGAAGAACGACTGCCAGAAAGCCTCCGTGCGAGCTCGAATCTCTCTAATTTTACATTCGTGATCTCCTCGGGAGGTGTAAGTAGGGGGAAGCAATATATTCGATACCTCATCCAGAAACGCACCCTCTCAAAACCTGGACAGCAAGCTATACCTCGATGCAGAGCACCTCTCTTGAAGAGTCTGCCGCTTGAGTTTGCTAAACATCTCCATAACGCTACCACGCTTACCAAATAAGCCTGTGACAAAATGTGCCGCTCTTCTTTGGATCTTCTCTATCTCCTCTGTCAACCTGACCTGGTACGGATCCCACACTGATGAGCAATACTCAAATATAGGTCGAACGAGTGTTTTGTAAGCCACCTCCTTTGTTGAAGGACTACATTTTCTAAGGACTCTCCCAATGAATCTCAACCTGGCACCCGCCTCACCAACAATTAATTTTATATGATCATTCCACTTCAAATTGTTCCGCACGCGTACTCCCAGATACTTTACAGAAGTAACTGCTACCAGTGTTTGTTCCACTATCATATAATCATACAATAAAGGATCCTTCTTTCTATGTATTCGCAATACATTACATTTGTCTATGTTAAGTGTCAGTTGCCAATCCCTGCACCAAGTGCCTATTCGCTGCAGATCTTCCTGCATTTTGCTGCAATTTTCTAAAGCTGCACACTATCTACTAGGTCATTTATATATATATTGTGAAAAGCAATGGTGCCATAACACTCCCCTGTGGCACACCAGAGGTTACTTTAACGTCTGTAGACGTCTCTCCATTGAGAACAATATGCTGTGTTCTGTTTGCTAAAAACTCTTCAATCCAGCCACACAGCTGGTCTGATATTCCATAGGCTCTTACTTTGTTTATTAGGCAACAGTGCGGAACTGTATCGAATGCCTTCCGGAAGTAAAGGAAAATGGCATCTACCTGGGAGCCTGTATCTAAAGTTTCTGGGTCTCATGAACAAATAAAGCGAGTTGGGTCTCACATGATCGCTGTTCCCAGAATCCATGTTGATTCCTACAGAGTAGCTTCTTGGTTTCCAGAAATGACATGATACGCGAGCAAAAAACATGTTCTAAAATTCTACAACAGATCGATGTCAGAGATATAGGCCTATAGTTTTGCGCATCTGCTCGAGACCCTTCTTGAAGACTGGGACTACCTGTGCTCTTTTCCAATCATTTGGAACCTTCCATTCCTCTAGAGACTTGCGGTGCACTGCTGTTAGAAGGGGGGCAAGTTCTTTCGTGTACTCTGTTTAGAATCGAATCGGTATCCCGTCAGGTCCAGTGGACTTTCCTCTGTTGAGTGATTTCAGTTGGTTTTCTATTCCTTGGACACTTATTTCGATGTCAGACACTTTTTCGTGTATGAGGATTTAGAGAAGGAACTGCAGTGCCGTCTTCCTCTGTGAAACAGCTCTGGAGAAAGGTGTTTAGTATTTCAGTTTTACGTGTGTCATCCTCTGTTTCAATGTCATCATCATCCCAGAGTATCTGAATATGCTGTTTCGAGCCACTTACTGATTTAACATAAGACCAGAACTTCCTAGGATTTTCTATCAAGTCAGTACATAGAATTTTACTTTCGAATTCACTGAACGCTTCACGCATAGCCCTCCTTATGCTAACTTTGACATCATTTAGCTTCTGTTTGTCTGAGAGGTTTTGGCTGTGTTTAAACTTGCAGTGAAGCTCTCTTTGCTTTCGCAGTAGTTTCCTAACTTTGTTGTTGAACCACGGTGGGTTTTTCCCATCCCTCACAGTTTTACTCGGCACGTACCTGTCTAACACGCATTTTACCTACGTTGCTCAACGTAGTGCACCATCTACTGGCCAATGCTTTGCACTTGATGGAACAAGCACCACCTACAGGAACACCTACTACTATACCACCTTTTCACCAGTTTCATGAATACGAAGAGGAATGGCAATTTGAAGTGCACATACTTGCTCACAACGTACCAGGTACTGTGAAACTTCCATATCTATTATCCACGGTTGTAAGAGCAATGTTCCAATTAACTCAGAAGTTGTTTCCTTACACCACTCTGAGTGAACTTGCTCGTGAACATGTGGTAGATTCACTAACAGACTATTATGACCAACAAGTGAATGTGGTAGCAGCTAGGTATCAATTTTTAATTGCAAAAAACTATTGGAACAAACTTATCATGAGTGGGTAACAGATTTGCAGGGTATGACAAGGAAATCCAAATTCAAATGTGCTTGTGGTGCTTTATATTCAGATGTCAAACTTAGAGCACACATTTTGAAACAGTCCAATCCACCATTTCAGCAGGTAGCACAAATACTAGATCAGTATGATTGTGGTGCCCTGTTAGCTGATAAATCTGAGCAGGTCGAGTCCCTTGTTTGAGATCGCCCCATTCAGCGGTAACTGGTGCGAGCCATGCCGAGTAAACAAAGCTCCATGCTGCATAAGCAGTTTGCTAAACAGGTGGATACATAGGCAAACAGAATTAAATCTTATCATCAGTGTTATTCACAGCACAAATGCCAAGACTGCCTCTCCCAGCAAGCTCAGCAGGAAAAGACATGTACAATCCATATGTTTGCAACAGAAGAAACATAAGAATTCAGCTCACTCACAAAAATCTGGTCACAAGGCCCATGTCATTAATGCAATATATTCAAAGTATGCAACAGGCATTAGTAAAACTAGCAGGCATACAGTTTCTTCTATTCATTTACTTCTTTGTGGGAAACATGTGACATTTCAGTTGGACACGGGTGCCTCTGTCACATTGCTAAATTATCACACATATGAACTGTTAGGCTCCCCTCACCTGTCTAAAACTAGCACACAACTGACAATTTATAACGGACAAGACATTCCCGTTCTTGGAAAGTGTACATTGTCTGCCATGTATCACTCGCATATCCAAACAGTGACTTTTATGGTGCTATAATCATGTGATGGTGAGAACTTAAAGAATTTCAAGAAGAGGAGCTGTTGTGCCCGTACAAGCTAGTCAATGGGCAAGTCCACTGGTTTTGCTCCCCAAACCTTCAGGTCACATTCACCTCTGTGTTGACTTTAAGTCTACAGTCATCCCAAAAACTGTGATTGATACTTATCCACTGCTACACCAAGAGGATCTCATGGACAGATTAGCTGTTGGATGCTATTTTTCAAAAACTGATTTGCGCGACCCATATCTTCAAATACCGCTTGATGAAAAATCTAAAAAAGAGTGTGTAGTGAATATTCATTTGGGTTTGTTTAAATACTTGCATTTCCCTTTTGGCAGTGCTTCCACACCCACCATTTTCCAACAGTATTTTGAACAGCTGACTGCACAAGTGGCAAACTGTTCAAACTATTTGGACGATATTGTCGTAGTTGGTCATACACCTGAAGAACATAGTGTTATCTGATGCAGGACTTAAGTGTAGACTCGACAACTATGATTTTTTTAAACCTGAGTTGCAGTATCTTGGTCATGTCATAAACAGTCAAGGTGTTCATCCTTTTCAGTTACATTTGTTAGCCATACGAGATTTGCCAGTTCCTTGCAGTGTCACAGAATTGCAGTCAGTCTTAGAGAAAATGAACTATTATATTCGGTTCATACCAAATGCTGCACAAATAGCAAATCCACTGCAACACTTTTGTCAAAAGACTGTCCCCTTCGTTCGGACAGATGAGTGCCAAGTAGCTTTTCAAAAACTTAAAGATGCTTTCCCCAGAGACTGATGCTTAGTGCATTCTGATCCTGACAAACCAGTTGTATTGCACACTGATGATTCCTCTTACAGAATCGCTGCAGTGCTTTCGCACATTATTGGTGATAAAGAAAGGCCTATCGCTTTCACATCAAAAATGTTCTCCAAAGCTCAGTGTAACTTTTGCCAAATGGAGGAATGTGCTTTGGCTATTGTGTATGGTGTCACCAAATTCCACCACTATTTGTAAGGCAGAAAATTCTACTTAGTAACGGATCACAAGCCTTTGCAGTCCTTGTTTCATCTGACAAAACCAGTTCCTGTACAAACTGCCCAAAAATTGCAAAGATGGGCTTTGTTGTTGTCTCAATACCAGTATGAGATTGTGTATCATCTGTCAGCTCAACACGGTAACGCAGATGCATTTTCACATCTTCCAATTGATCCTGATACAGACTTCGATGCTTCTGCTGCATCTTGTATATTGATGCTCAGGATTCTGAATTGCATCAATCTTTTCTGCTAAAGTATAAGAAAATTGCACAGGCCACAGAAGCTTGTAACCTCCCCCTTACTAATCAGCCTATGCTGCTTGTGATATAAAATATGACCATAGATCGCATGTATGCCTAATGGATTTTTAAAATTGGATAAGGCTGTTTTTCTCAAAGAAATAATAGCGATAAGTAGGAGGAAAGTGTACAACAGACCCTTTTGATGGAAAAGTCTACTAAAAATAAAAAGTAATTAAACCGAACAGGGCTATAATTTGGAAAAATGAAAGTTATTTTGTGCATTCACTCATGAACAACACTGGACAGAAAGGGGTACCACTGATCATGAATCCAAAAGTTACACTAATGAATGGAAAGGAAATAATTGATGGTTGCCAGCCCACTAGGGTAACCTAAATCAAAATCCTGTACAAGATGATCAGAAAGAAAAACATGTATTATTCAACACTGACGTGGCAACTGAAGGTTGTCACATTGTTTGACACTAATTTTAAGTGAGTATGTAACTATAAAAAAACTGAGAAGTCAGCCTTACGTTATGTTTGTCATTAAATTTTGAAAAAAAAAATCAAGTAATGATTTGAAAATGTACAATTCAACTGTATGTTAGTACTGAACTTCGTTACATGAACAATGACATTCAGTGACCTCAACGTAACTTCATCAAAGACATTTATTAAAAAAATCAAGCACTTTTACTTTGCAGTTATTTATTTTGCAAATTGGATTTCAAATTATTGTCTGAACAACTGAGCCTTTTTTAGTGACTTGAACAGAAATAAATAATAGAATACATGCCAAACCAAACAGCCATGTGCTCCATGCTATATGTAAAATAAATAAAACTTCCACCCTATTAATTTGTGCATTTCTTTAGATTTGGATTTTCTCCAGTGATTGATTCTCAAGCTTGAAAAATGAAATTTCTTTGCTTTACTCATATGCTGAAGCCTCTGTTGTACAACAGATAATTGAAAGTAGACTGAGGATAAAATTCTTAAAAGTGAAATTATTCATTAATAAACTGGCTGTAAATTTCAATTTGTTTCTTATGACACTCAGTCAGCATATAAGAAAAAAAAGGAAAAAGGACCCTGCTTGGTAACAATGTCTGAGGACAATGAGGACACAGTCACCCTGAGTTTATTTAAAAATACATTTTATTGTTCAAATCACATTCAGTTGTGCTGCTGGGTTAGCTGTTAATACTAACTACCAATGAACAGTCTTACTTTAGTGGTGTGCATATGACAAAACTCAGAGCCGACGACGAATCTGTGTTGCTGGAACTGCTGCTGTTGTTGAAGATGGTAGCATCTTGTGGAGCACAGCATTTTGCTAACATGCATTCGCACATCTTGGCCTCCTTCCTTGCATAGCATAAAGAACTCTGTAGTGCGCCAGTACTTTGCCTGTCGGTACGGCCTTGCTGTATAGAAAAGTGTGATTCTTGTGCTAAAACTTTGCAAAAAGAAGTGTTGCAATTACTTCGCCAAGGACACTGGGGGATTGTTTGTATGAAACAGTTAGCACGCCAACACTATACTTGGCAGGGTAAGGATGCCCAAATAGAGCAGATGATGTCACAGTGTCACGCATATGCGGAAAATCAGTTTGCTCTGCCACAATGGACTAAGTCACAATCACCATGGCAACATGTGCAATAGACCTTGCGGGACCTTTTTGGAACACCTGTTGGTCGATTGTGGTTGACTCATATAGCAAGTTTCCTTTTGCTGTGTCAATGAATTCGACAATGTCATGTAGCACAATTCAAGTGTTGTCCTCTATTTTTTGCCCTGAAGGTTCACCTGAAGTCATAGTGTCAGGCAACAGCCTGCAGTTCACATCAAATGAATTTGAAACATTCTGTGAATGCAGTGGCATACATCATCTCACTAATGCATGATTCCATCCACAGTCAAATGGTGAAGCGGAATGTTTTGTCAGAACATTCAAGCAGCAGATGGCCAAACTTCGCTCCACACACACCAGGGATCAAGCATTGCAACTTTTTCTCTCCTACTATCATTCAAATCCAAGAGATGGACCATCACTCATCACTGGTGGAATTGCTTCACGGCCGCTGCCATCAGACCCTCCTCCACCCTCCTCAGCACCCACTGCTGAAGGAAGGCTGCAAGTATTGCTTTGTGCTGCATACTATTGTCTTTTACAGGGTTTTTGGTGGCAGCAGACGGTGGGCGCGAGGCAAGATTGTTGACTTGGCACTTGAATGTCTCTTATTTCAGGTCCAGATGGCTTGCAGTGCCAACATCAAAATCAGCTTCACATTTTGTCATGTACACAATGATCTTTCAGTGTCTCTTCCCCCAGATTTACAGATCTCCAGGACAGCATGGCCACAGCAGCTGCCAAAGGGTGTCATCACGACACCGGGGGATGGGCCCATAGAGATGAAGCCTTTGCCTCCTCCACCTCTCATCCTACTGATGGAGTTGGACCTGTCCACACCACAGCAGTCACTGCCTTCTTCATCTGGTTCATGGCATCATGTGGAGGACACATACCATTCTGGTAATTTTTCAGGGGACATTTCTGCAAGAGCAAAGGCCGGATGGTGCAGTATGACCAGAAGCTTGATGTCCCTGCAGCCCCTTCACTGGTGGTTTCAAATGCCTCTTGAAAGTGTCAAGGATCAACATCCCACAATTCTTTAGAACAGCACCTTGCTTCTGGTAATTTTTCAGGGGACATTTCTGCAAGAGCAAAGGCCGGATGGTGCAGTATGACCAGAAGCTTGATGTCCCTGCAGCCCCTTCACTGGTGGTTTCAAATGCCTCTTGAAAGTGTCAAGGATCAACATCCCACAATTCTTTAGAACAGCACCTTGCTTCCTGCTGTACAGAGCAAATCTATAACCAACTCATTGGTCATCCATTCTTTTGTTGCAGTGAAATATGACACCAGGCAACAACTTTTCCTTTGACATAATTTTATGACTGAGGATGACACCGAGTTGCATTTTGTGCCATTGGCAAGCACACAGAACATCACAGTGACCCGCAATTTCTCACTGCCTGTAGAGTGAACCAATACACTTTTGGTGTCTTTCTCTTCAGCTGTTGTACAGGATGGCATGTCAAAGCAAACTGGAGTCTCATCAGTGTTTCATATTTTCCCTAAGAGGTAAGCATGTTCCTTTCTGTCTTTTAATGTGTCACTGGTACTCAACCAATTTCTCCAAATATGATACTGTAAGTCACTGAATGAGGTACAGTGGACTTTGCAGTGCAAGTTCACTGAGTTCTTTCATCCTTGTTGACCACCCAGAGATGGCTTTAAATTGAATACCATGTCTCTGTGTCAATTCCAGTAGTTTATTTCCTGTGACATCATGGGATACAGCTATTTCTTCTTTATGTTTCTCACACACAAACACCACTACTTCCATTTCAGCATTTTTAAAACATCCACTACACACATCCAACAGCCAAAACATCCAAAAACATCAAAACAACATCAACATCAAAACAAGACACCTAAAAAGCCACTAAAAGCTATCCTAGTCAACTTTGAAAGTTTCAGTCATTTGTCCTTTCATCACCTCCAAACACTGGCTTCTGTGACACCATACTTCATGAAAGGCATACAGTCGTTTGTACATTCTGCATGCCTAACACACATGATTTTCAAATGAGTATCATAGTATGTCTGCTTCCTGTTGCAAAATTTGATGCTGACCAAATATTGTTCCACACCATAAGTCATTACATACTTTACTATGCAGTTTAGAACTAGGATCTCCAAAATCAAATAATGACCAATAAAAATATTTGCTACAAAGAACACTACCTGTTGTCATACAACAATACTCAAAAGACACGCATATGTTTAAGGTTAAAGTGGTAGTCATGGCATACAGAAGAGTTACATCTTACTGGAAGCTCAAGTTTCTCTTCAGTAAAGAAAACTCCACATCACATGCCACAAATGCAGGATGACCCTCTACTTCTAGGCACACAATTTTAGGAAAATACTTCGTCTTGGATTTGGAGGCATATGAACAATAGCTGGAGACCCAATTCCAGCATCATAAAAACATCTCAGGACACCATGAGAGAAAAATGCAAGTAGAGTTTTGCATGGCCAATGATTTTGGCATCTATGCTGGTTGTCATAAGAATGTTCAAGATACCTCATTATGTATTATTTGAAAATATGTTAAACAATTCTACAACATATGGATGTCAATGGTAGTTCTGCTAGCTTTCAGTAATTATAATGCTACAATTTATATATAGTTCTTGTCACTTCAGTGCCATTGGAGCCTGATGATAATCTTGACATTCAAATGGGAATCTCTTTTCAGCTGCACAAACAGCACCCCAAAACTATCCACCATCCAATAGATCTACATCTACATCCATACTCCACAAGCCACCTGACAGTGTGTGGCGGAGGGTACTTTGAGTACCTCTATCGGTTCTCCCTTCTATTCCAGTCTCATATAAATGCCACAGAGTATTCTATGTTGCAGCATGTTTACACCTTTACGAGACTGCTGGGCTCACAGTTTCCTCTTAAGCATACTTACCTCAATAATTTCCCTTTGCTTTTGCAAAATCCTGAAAACCTTCCAAGGCATCAAACAAAGAAGACAATATCACCTACCATGCAACATTCCAATCAAACATCTTGAAATTCATCTGCTAATGATATGGGTTTATGTACCATGCCAAAACCTTGCCATAAGAACTCCTGCTGTCCAGCAGTGACGCAGGCCTGCCAAAAAATGATCAGCCAGCGTCAAAAATAAAACTTCATCCCAACATTTATCATGCCAGTGGTTTGTGTTCTGTCATATTCACAGTGTTCGTAAGATTACTTCCAATTTCATTTCATCGCCCTCTTTGTAAATTAAAGGTTCATTCATCTCCACATTCTACCAAATTTCCCCGACATCATTCAGATGTCTTACACATGACCAAAAGCTATAACAAGTGCCTTTACACGTATTTTTACCATGGTAGGGTTTCTACAATTGGCAGTCTCACACAGTGGACTCCAAATCTCTGTTCATACTGTCACACTGTTCTTAATACACAATAGTATACATCTTAAATCAACTCAATTCTATCCATATGGAAATCAATCAGCACAGTTGGCTGATTCATTTAGATACTACAAGTTGTAAACTGCTATAGGGCACTTACGACTTTCCATCAAATGTTGCAGACAACACCTGTCAACTATCTCACAGTGGCAGGAAACAGTGCACTTGTTAATATGAAGCCAAAAACAGATCCAGTAGATTTAATTTTGTCAGACACTGCATGCCTCAACAATACACATTAGTTTCAAAAATAAACCCGTAAGGTCATTATTACATTCATCAGGTCATTTGTTCTGAATTTAAAGTGCTACCTTTAAGCTAGATTTGCAATTAGTCAATGGCAGGGAATATTACCTAATAGGCTTAAATATGCTGTAACCCATTAACAAAGCAGGAGGCATATAAACCATCTCCAGATACAGCCATTTCATCCCTTCCAGCATTTTAAAGTGAGAAAATTGTCTGTGATAATTTGTTGTTGTTGTGCTCTTCAGTCAAGAGACTGGTTTGATGCAGCTCTCCATACTACTCTATCCTGTGCAAGCTTCTTCATCTCTAAGTAACTACTACAACCTACATCCTTCTGAATCTGTTTAGTGCATTCATCTCTTGGTCTCCATCTATGATTTTTACTCTTCACGCTGCTCTCCAATATTAAATAAGTGATACCTTGGTGCCCCAAAACATGTTCTATCAACCAATCCCTTCCTCTAGTCAAGTTGTGCCACAAATTCCTCTTTTCCCCAATTCTATTCAGTACTTCCTCATTCATTACATGATCTGCCCATCTAATCTTCAGTATTCTTCTGTAGCACCACATTTCGAAAGCTTCTATTCTCTTGTTGTCTAAACTATTTGCTGTCCATGTTTCACTTCCAAGTATGGTTACACTCCACACAAATAATTTCGGAAAAGACTTCCTGACACTTAAATCTATACTCGATGTTAACAAATTTCTCTTCTTCAGAAATGCTTTTCTTGCCATTGCCAGTCTGCTTTATATCCTCCCTACTTCAACCATCATCAGTTATTTTGATTCCCAAATAGCAAAATATCATTTACTACTTTGTCTCATTTCCTAATCTAATTCCCTCAGAATCACCTGATTTAATACGACTACATTCCACTACCCTTGTTTTGCTTTTGTTGACATTCATCTTATATCCTCCTTTCAAGATACTGTCCATTCCATTCAACTGCTCTTCCAAGTCCTTCGTTATCTGTGCCAAAACTGCAGAGTCATCAGCAAACCTCAAAGTTTTTATTTCTTCTCCCTGGACCTTAACTTCTGTTCCAAATTTTTCTTTTGTTTCCTTTACTGCTTGCTCAATATACAGATTGAATATCATCGGGGATAGGCTACAACCCTGTCTCAGTCCCTTCCCAACCAATGCATCCCTTCCATGCCCCTCAACTCTTACAACTGCCACCTGGTTTCTGTACAAATTGTAAAAAGCCTTTCACTCCCTGCATTTTACCCCTGCCACCTTAAGAATTTGAAAGCAGGTATTCCAGTCAACATTGTCAAAAGGTTTCTCTAAGTCTACAAATGGTAGAAATGTAGGTTTGCCTTTCCTTAATCTATCTTCTAAGATAAGTCGTAAGGTCAGTATTGCCTCATGTGTTCCAACATTTCTACAGAATACAAATTGATCTTCCCCAAGGTCGGCTTCGACCAGTTTTTACAGTCATCTGTAAAAAATTTGTGTTAGTATTTTGCAGCCGTGACTTATTAAACTGACTGACTGGTAATTTTCAAACCTGTCAACACCTCCTTTCTTTGCAATTGGAATAATTACATTCTTCTTGAAATATGAGGGTATTTCACCAGTCTCTTACATCTTGCTCACTGGATGGTAGAGTTTTGTCAGGACTGGGTCTCCCGAGATTATCAGTAGTTCTAATGGAATGTTGTCTACTCCCGGGGCGTTGTATTGACTTAGGTCTTTCAGTGCTCCGTCAAACTCTTCATGCAGTATCATATCTCCCATTTCGTCTTCATCTACATGCTCTTCCATTTCCATAATATTGTCCTTAAGTACATTGCCCTTGTATAGACCTTCTATATACCGTATTTACTCGAATCTAAGCCGCACTTTTTTTCCGGTTTTTGTAATCCAAAAAACTGCCTGCGGCTTAGAATCGAGTGCAAAGCAAGCGGAAGTTCTGAAAAATGTTGGTGGGTGCTGCCACAACTAACTTCTGCCCTCGAATATATGTAGCGCTACACAGGCATGCTTTGTAGGCACAATGATAAATACTGGCACCAAAACCTCTGCGTCAGTAAATAAATTTAAAAAAAAGGTGGAATACGAGCTTTTTTCTCCACCCTGAGTTTCAACCACTGGATTTTCATACATTATCCAACGAAGTAAATACAAATTCCATATTGTTCATCTTCGAATGTAGCAGTATTTCAATGTACTACAAAAATCTGACTGGCAAGACTGTTTGGGATGTTTGTCAATATGGACAACTCTACGTTCTGAATTTTTTCTACCTGTGAGAAGAGATGGTTGCTAATAGGAACTTTTATGAATTGTGAATCACATGCAGTATTCTCTTCACCATAAGAATAATACAAATATAAACATTTTGCAAGGTATTGTTTCATGTTTGCTGCTATCTCATTATTCTTATGCCTAATAGTGATACAGTCAGAAATGAAGCACGGCAATTGACTAGATTTTTAAATCTAAGATGACTCTAATTTCTGTGCAGAATGTAATGTACAAAAGAGGCGTCTGCAAAGATTTTCAAACGGAGAACAATTTTAGCTAAACTCTCGTTCAGGACATCTATCATACGCAGTTTATTATTTGGTTCTTGTTCATCATTATCAAAGAAAGCAGCAGTGTAAGTAACAATAAATAGCAGTCTCTTGCCATTGTTTTGCTAATGAGACAATTCCTCTTTGTGTGTGTGTGTGTGTGTGTGTGTGTGTGTGTGTGTGTGTGTGTGTGTGTGTGTAAGCGGCGGTAGCGCACACAAAAGCAAGCCATGCTGGAAGCGGCGACAGGTCGCAAACACTTATTATCAGAATGCGACAAACAATGCAGGACACAGTATAATAATGCATTTTCAGCATAGAGTGATGTAAACACCTATAACAAAGAGAACGGCACTTATCAGATCAAAGAAAAATAAGCAACCGATTCAAACCAGACGAAGCAGCCTGACACATAGCAATGGCTACCTGGTAAAGCTTAACTGCTAAGCTTACAACTCGAACCAAATTACTGTAGCTGTATCATCATTTACTCTACCTAAATTGTGGCTCATATTACAATACACCAACTTTGTTTTGATTTGGAGGTGTGGCCTAAAACTTTTCTCTCCCCTTGAATTTCGAGTCTCAAATTTCAGGTGCGGCTTAGATTCGAATGCGGCTTAGATTCGAGTAAATACGGTACTCCTTCCACCTCTCTGCTTTCCCTTCTTTGCTTAGAAATGGGTTTCCATCTGAGCTCTTGATATTCATACAAGTGGTTCCCTTTTTTTCAAAGGTCTCTTCAATTTTCCTGTAGGCAGTATCTATCTTACCCCTACTGAGATAACCCTCTACATCCTTACATTTGTCCTCTAGCCATCCCTGCTTAGCCATTTTGCACTTCCTAACGATCTCATTTTTGATGTGTTTGTATTCCTTTTCACCTGCTTCATTTACTGCATTTTTATATTTTCCCTTTGATCAATTAAATTCAATATCTCTTCTGCTACTAAAGGATTTCTGCTAGTCCTCGTCTTTGTACCTATTTGATCCTCTGCTGTCTTCACTATTTCATCTCTCAAAGTCACCTATTCTTCTTCTACTGTATTTCTTTCCCCCGTTCTTGTCAATTATTCCCTAATGCTCTCTCTGAAACTCTCTATAACCTCTGGTTCTTTCAGTTTATCCAGGTCCCATCTCCTTAAATTCCCACGTTTTTGCAGTTTCTTCAGTTTTTATTGACAGTTCATAACCAATAAATTGTGGTCAGAGTCCACATCTGCCCATGGAAATGTCTTACAATTTAAAACCTGGTTCCTAAATCTCTGTCTTACCATTATATAAACAGTCTGAAACCTTCCAATGTCTCCAGGCCTCTTCCACATATACAACCTTCTACCATGACTCATAAACCGAGTGTTAGCTATGATTAAGTTATGCTCTGTGCAAAATTCTACCAGTTGGCTTCCTCTTTCATTCCTTACCGCCATTCATTATTCACCTAATACTTTTCCTTCTCTTCCTTTTTCTGCTGTCAAATTCCAGTCCCCCATGACTATTAAATTTTCATTTCCCTTTGCTGTCTGAATAACCTCTTATCTCATCATACACTTCTTCAATCTCTTCGTTATCTGCGGAGCTAGTTGGTATATCGTGGCTACAATAATGCATTCACTATGCTGTTCATAGTGGCTTAACTGTGCTCCTATTTTTTTATTCATTATTGAACCTACTCCTACATTACGATTATTTGATTTTTTTTTTTTATTTATAACCCTGTATTCACCTGATCAAAAGTCTTGTTCCTCCTGCCACCAAACTTCACTAATTCCCACTATATCTAACTTTCACCTACACTTTTTCCTTTTTAAATTTTCTAGCCTACCTACTGGATTAAGGGATCTGACATTCCACGCTCCGATCCTTAGAACGCCAGTTTTGTTTCTACTGATAATGATGTCGTCCTGAGTTGTACCCACCCAGAGATATGAATGGGGGGACTACTTTACCCCCAGAATATTTTACCCAAGGGACACTGCATGCTCTCAGGAAAAATTATGTCTGTAGTTTCCCCTTGCTTTCAGCCGTTCGCAGTACCAGCACAGCAAGGCCGTTTTGGTTAATGTTACAAGGCCAGAACAGTCAATCATCCACACAGTTGCCCCTGCAACTGCTGAAAAGGCTGCTGTCCCTATCAGGAACCACACATTTGCCTGGCCTGTCAACAGATAGCCCTCCATTGTGGTTGCACCTATGGTATGGCTATCTGTACTGCTGAGGCATGCAAGCTGCCCCACCAATGGCAAGGTCCATGTTTCGAGAAGGGGATGGGAGGGGAGGGGGGATGTCTGATAATTTACTGACTCATATTTCTGTGCATAGCCTGCTAAGTACCTCTCGGCTTGTGTTTCATAAGGCATTGCACACGGATATACCCATATAATATCTTACAAATCAAGTCCTGTTACAGCTAAAAGAGATTTTTCTGTATTTTCTGTGATTTTGCCATAGTTCTTCATGGTGTGGATCACAAAATTCTGCTTAGGAAACAATGGTGTTATCATATCAATGGCATGCTTCTTTCATAGATGAAGTCTTAGAAGATCACACTGATAGAATGTCACAGGCATGAAGGTAACATAATAAAGAGGGAACAGAAAAAGTCGGGTTCAGGAGAACCAGTACTGGGACCATTACTATTCTTAACCTACATAAATGATATTCAAATAACTTTAAAGGGTGGTTCAACAACTCTAATATTTGGTGATGACACAAGCATAATGATCAAGAGTCCAAATTCAACCTTACCAGACACACCTCAGGTAAAAGGTATACAGGTCTACAACTGCTTCACTGCAAACAGTAAGTCTTAATCTCACCATCATCATCGTCATCATCATTTAAGACTGATTATGCCTTTCAGCGTTCAGTCTGGAGCACAGTCCCCCCTATAAAATTCTTCCATGACCCCTATTCAGTGTTAACATTGGTGCCTCTTCTGATGTTAAGCCTATTACTTCAAAATCGTTCTTAACCAAATCCAGGTACCTTCTCCTTGGTCTACCCCGACTCCTCCTACCCTCTACTGCTGAACCCATGAGTCTCTTGGGTAACCTTGCTTCTCCCATGTGTGTAACATGACCCCACCATCTAAGCCCGTTTGCCCTGACTGCTACATCTATAGAGTTCATTCTCAGTTTTTCTTTGATTTCCTCATTGTGGACACTCTCCTGCCATTGTTCCCATCTACTAACACCTGCAATCATCCTAGCTACTTTCATATCTGTAACATCAACCTTATTGATAAGGTAACCTGAATCCACCCAGCTTTCGCTCCCATACAACAAAGTTGGTCGAAAGATTGAACGGTGCACGGATAACTTAGTCTTGGTTCTGACTTCCTTCTCGCAGAAGAGAGTAGATTGTAGCTGAGCGCTCACTGCATTAGCTTTGCTACACCTCGCTTCCAGTTCTTTCACTATGTTGCCATCCTGTGAGAATATGCATCCTAAGTACTTGAAACCACCCACCTGCTCTAACTTTGTTCCTCCTGTTTGGCACTCGATACGTTTATATCTCTTTCTCACTGACATTACTTTCGATTTGGAGATGCTAATCTTCATACCATAGTCCTTACATTTCTGATCTAGCTCTAAAATATTACTTTGCAAACTTTCAATCAAATCTGCCATCACAACTAAGTCATCCGCATATGCGAGACTGCTTATTTTGTGTTCACATATCTTAATCTCACCCAGCCAGTCTATTGTTTTCAAAATATGATCCATAAATATTACAAACAACAGCGGAGACAGGTTGCAGCCTTGTCTTACCCCTAAAACTACTCTGAACCATGAGCTCAATTTACCGTTAACTCTAACTGCTGCTTGACTATCTATGTAAACACCTTTAATTGCTTGCAAAAGTTTGCCTCCTATACCATAGTCTCATAGAACAGACAATAACTTTCTCCTAGGAACCCAGTCATATGCTTTTACTAGATCTATAAAGCATAGATACAGTTCCCTGTTCCACTCGTAACACTTCTCCATTATTTGCCGTAAGCTAAAGATCTGGTCCTGACAACCTATAGGAGGCCTAAACCCACACTGATTTTCATCCAATTTGTCCTCAACTAGTACTCGCACTTTCCTTTAAACAATACCTGAGAAGATTTTACCCACAATGCTGATTAAAGAGATACCTCTGTAGTTACAATCTTTTCTGTTTCCATGTTTAAAGACTGGTGTGATTACTGCTTTTGTCCAGTCTGATGGAACCTGTCCTGACTCCCACGCCATCTCACAAGGACGCATATTAATGGCATCGAAAGAGACATTACAAGCAGACAGAGTGGCTGGTTACTGTTTACCTTCAGAAGGCAAAATTACTGTCCTGCTAACATACATATTCAAAAGTCCTAGTTCTCAGAACAATTATTTCCTGGAACAGGGAGGAAATAGGGATAGGCTGGGGAGGAGGTACACATCACTCAGACCCCCGGTGAGAGAGGTCCCCAACTTGTGGCAATGAAACAAGACAAAGATGAAGGGAAATTCATTCAAAAGGCGAGAGGGATCAATTACAAAGAGAAAAAATATGAGAGTATGTCACTACAAAGGTAGTGGAAAAAAATTAAACATGTCACATCACTTAAATGTTAAGAAGTGCTATTAAGAAGCCTACTGAAATGGAATGAACATTTTATTTTGTGAAGTTTGCAGGGCACCCACAAGTCGCCATCAACATTTCAACAGTTGCCACTTTTGATGCGGGCAATGCTTGCTCTCACTAAATTTACGTTTTACTTTATTATGGTCAATGGAAGACTTACATTTGTTGGAAAGGTTCTGAAAATTTGCAGTGCATCTGTAAAGGAAATTTCACACTAGATGCTAGTGTGACCAGTTCTACAGTATTGCTCCTGAATTTGGTCTTTATTAAGTAGGCATAGCAGCATGTATTGAAAGAATTCAGAGATGTTCTGCTAAGACTGCAACAGACTGATACAACCCATAAGAATATTGGGAGTGCTCAGAGAACTTAACCCTCGAGCAGGCGCGCCTGTGGATAAAACGAGCCAACTGCAAATAACATTGTCGTGCACAGTTCCATTGTTGTTTTATAATAGCAAGCCCCTCCTTATCCTGCATTATTGTTTCAGCTAGCACAGTGCAAAGTTGTGTCATCGGTTCACGTGAGCTACAGTAATTTAAAATAAACTGTGTGTCATCTTAGTGTGCAAAGTATGCCACGAGCCCAGCCATGTAAGTAATTTTTCCTTCTTTTAATTGAATCAAAAGGTAACACCTAACAAGCGGGTATATCACTGTGCTGAGAGAGATCAAAGCTGATACACAATGAGGTTGATTGGTTACTCAACGACGATCCAGAGGTCAACTCTGTATCAGACAATGAAAACGATGACGTTTCTGAAGAAGAAGAGGAATTTACCACACAAAGTGACTAAGATTCAGATTCTGATCAAGTCCATGATTCAGATGACTGAAGAGCCACTCTCCACAGGTGGGAGGGATAAAAGATGTAAATGGAATAAAATATGTCCTAATGTGACTTCGAAAACAATAGGAAAGTAACTGTAAAAATATTCCCTGGGCCTACATGTGTTGCCAGAGGGGTCACAAGTGAAACAGAGGCTTTATGAACAATACTTAGCCTCGAAATGATTGATGAAATTGTAAAATAAACAAACATATGCATTCAATCTAAGAAAGAATGTGTAAAATATTCCAGAGAAAGGGACACTAAGGAAACTACAAGGTGTGAAATAATGGCATTGTTCGGATTGCTGTATTTCATCGGGACTAAGAAAGCAATCCACACAATTGTCATTGAACTGTGGACAGCAGATGGCACCAGTCTGGAGATAAAGAGAGCTGCGATGAGCTATAGAAGATTTCTGTTCCTTTTACGATGTATCCATTTTCATGACACAAGTACAAGGCAAGAAAGAAGAGTAACTGATAAATTTGCTGCAATAAGGATGCCTTTGTGGTAGGCTGCAAGAACGCTAATAATATAGGACAATTTTTGACAATAGACGAAAAGCTGCAAACTTTCCAGGGTTGCTATTCTTTTGTTCAGTATATCCCGAACAAACCACTGAAGTAGGGGATAAAAATTTTCGTTTTAGCAGGTGCTAGAACATTCTTCACTAGTAACATTGAAGTACATTATGGAAAACAACATAAATACAATGTTTCTAATTCTCCTTGTGATATTGTAGGAATGCTAGTTACTCGCACTAAAAGCTCAGGAAGAAATGTCACAATGGATAATTGGTACACTAGCTATTCCTTAGCCAACCCCCATATTGAAAAAGCAATTAACACGAATCAGCACATTGAGAAAAAATAAATGCAAGATCTCACAATAGCTATTACCTGGGAAATGTAGGGCTATCCACTCCTCTTTATTTGGTTTTCAGAATGATATGACGCTAGTTTTGTATGTGCCGAAACAAAACAAGGCAGTTATATTACTTTGAACTATGCACGATTTTGGAACCACTGACAAAGTTACAGGGAAACCAGCGATAGTTTTGGATTACAACATAACAAAAGGAGGGGCCGACATAGTCGATGAACTGGAAAGTGCGTATTCTGTCGCACAGGTGACAAGAAGATGGCCATCTATTGTGTTCTATGCTCTAAAGGATATAGCAGGAACCAATGCTCAAATAATTTTTCGTGCAAATGAGGGAAAATCCAAAAAAGAGAAGAATTTTCTTGAAAAATTTAGCACTGTCTCTTATGAAATCTCAACTAGTGGAAAGAGCTAATATTCATTCACTTCCTGCCGGCATTGCAACTTTCCTTGTGAAATAAAAAGATCAATGAGTTGTAGAAGTGAGGAGCCTACCATCAAGAAAAGAGGTCGGTTTGTGACATGTGGATGAGCAAAAAACACATCTACCACCATAAGGTGTAGCTCATCCCATAGCTTTGTTTGCAAAGGACATGTAAAAACAGTGCATACTCATATATGTGAGAAGCATTTCCAGAAAATGCACAAGACAATTAACTGTGTAGATGGAAGGAACTGTGGGTTAACTGATACTCCTTCAATATATGTAGCCTTTGTCCTTTTATAATGCAATGAAAGTGTGTTTTTGTTCAGTATGTGCTTAAAAAAGAGTTGGAGTAGATTGATATGTTAGCTACAGCCATATAATGATATAAAAGTTTCTCATTTGTTGAATCAGATAGTAATTTAGTGATGTAACATAAGTTTCTTGTAAATTAAACTGTGATTTAGCTCATACATCTACATCTACATGATTACTCTGCAATTCACATTTAAGTGCTTGGCAGAGGGTTCATCGAACCACAATCATACTATCTCCCTACCATTCCGCTCCTGAACAGCGCACGGGAAAAACAAACACCTAAACCTTTCTGTTCGAGCTCTGATTTCTCTTATTTTATTTTGATGATCATTCCTACCTATGTAGGTTGGGCTCAACAAAATATTTTCGCATTCGGAAGAGAAAGTTGGTGACTGAAATTTCGTAAATAGATCTCGCCGCAACGAAAAACGTCTTTCCTTTAATGACTTCCATCCCAACTCGCGTATCATATCTGCCACACTCTCTCCCCTATTACGTGATAATACAAAACGAGCTGCCCTTTTTTGCACCCTTACGATGTCCTCTGCCAATCCCACCTGGTAAGGATCCCACACCGCGCAGCAATATTCTAACAGAGGACGAATGAGTGTAGTGTAAGCTGTCTCTTTAGTGGACTTGTTGCATCTTCTAAGTGTCCTGCCAATGAAACGCAACCTTTGGCTCGCCTTCCCCACAATATTATCTACGTGGTCTTTCCAACTGAAGTTGTTCGTAATTTTAACACCCAGGTACTTAGTTGAATTGACAGCCTTGAGAATTGTACTATTTATCGAGTAATCGAATTCCAATGGATTTCTCTTGGAACTCATGTGGCTCACCTCACACTTTTCTTTATTTAGCGTCAACTGCCACCTGCCACACCATGCAGCAATCTTTTCTAAATCGCTTTGCAACTGATACTGGTCTTCGGATGACCTTACTAGACGGTAAATTACAGCATCATCTGTGAACAACCTAAGAGAACTGCTCAGATTGTCATCCAGGTCATTTATATAGATCAGGAACAGCAGAGGTCCCAGGACGCTTCCCTGGGGAACACCTGATATCACTTCATACATGTTTCCCTCGGTAGCATAATGACAGCTTTTGACTATATGTACCGTATACAAAATTCACCGCGCACCCGCTTGCGTTACAAATATCGGCATGCCTGCTCGAGGGTTAAATGCAAATCTTTGGATGAAATATGGATTAGTTCTTATGAAATCCTGTTTGATACTTCAGGTGTTACCATCTTTTACTGCACGTAGCTTGTGGAGTACATATAGACAATATAATGTAAATGAATATAATAGAGGGAAACATTCCACGTGGGAAAAATATATTTAAAAAGAAAGATGATGAGACTTACCCAACAAAAGCGCTGGCAGGTCGATAGACACACAAATAAACACAAACATACACACAAAACTCTAGCTTTCGCAACCAACGGTTGCCTCGTCAGGAAAGAGGGAAGGAGAAGGAAAGACAAAAGGATATGGGTTTTAAGGGAGAGGGTAAGGAGTCATTCCAATCCCGGGAGCGGAAAGACTTACCTTAGGGGGAAAAAAGGACAGGTATACACTCGCACACACACACATATCCATCCATACACACAAGACACAAGCAGACATTTGTAAAAGTGCGAGTGTATACCTGTCCTTTTTTCCCCCTAAGGTAAGTCTTTCCGCTCCCGGGATTGGAATGACTCCTTACCCTCTCCCTTAAAACCCATATCCTTTTGTCTTTCCTTCTCCTTCCCTCTTTCCTGACGAGGCAACCGTTGGTTGCGAAAGCTAGAGTTTTGTGTGTATGTTTGTGTTTATTTGTGTGTCTATCGACCTGCCAGCGCTTTTGTTGGGTAAGTCTCATCATCTTTCTTTTTAAATATATAATGTAAATGGATAGATAAAAAAATCTACTCACCAAGCAGCAGCAGAACAACACACACACAAAAAGGTTTAACTTTTACAAACTTTTGAAGCCAGTGGCTCCTTCTTCTGGCAGAAGAGTTAAAGGAAAAGGAAGAGGGGTAAAGGAAAAGGACTGAAGAGGTTTAGGGAAAGGGGTACAGTTCACAAAAGTCACCCAAAACCCCAGACCAGGGGAGACTTATCAGACAAGATGAGAAAACTGATTGTTGTGGACTGCACCAGATGAGATTTGAAAACTTGAGAGCTTAAAGGTGGAAGACAGGGTAATATGCAAGACAGATATTACTACTAAAACATTGTGCACGAGTTAATAAGAGTGAAAAGCTAAGTGACTTATATGTAACAGTGTGGTAGGATGGATGGCATAAAACAGACAGGTCAGAAAATGAGATATGTAGGAAACTAAAATGAAGTGAAGGAAGGAATAGTAACTGTGAAAAAATTCTGAGACAGAAGGAATTAACATAAATTAAGGCCAGGTGGGTGGTGAGAACCACGGACAAGGTGTAGCGCTAGTTCCCACCGTGGGGTTCTAAGAAACTGATGTCTGGTGGAAGAATCCAGATGGTGTGTGTTGTGAAAGAGGCACTGAGGTCATGACTCTCATATTGTAGAGCGTGCACTGCAACATAGACCTTGCCATATAGACCTTCTGCCTATGCCCATTCATCTTGACTGATAACTAGGTGGCAGTCATGCCGACGTAAAAGGCTGAACAGTCTTTACATAACAGCTGGTATATAACACGTGTCGTTTCACAGGTGGCTCACCCTTTGATAGTATATGTTTTGCCAGTTACAGGGCTGAAATAGGTGATGGTAGGAGGGTGGATAGGACAAGACGTGCACCGGGGACAGTCACAGGGGTAGGAGTCATCGGGTAGGGAGATGGGTGCAGAAGAAGCTAGGGTCTGCCAATAATATTACGGAGATTGATAGGGCGATGATACTGGGTAACAGGTGGTACGCTCTGAAGTTGTTTTTTGGTGGGATCAGCAGTACCAGGATTGAATGTGATGGCCTGGAAAACTGATTTTGAACTAGGCTGTTGGAATAATCATGTCCAGTGAAGGTGGAGGTGACAGTGATGTTGCATTGCTGTAAAGAGTCTGCATCTGGACAAATAAATTTACCTCAAATGCCAAAGTAGTATAGGAAGGAAGTTTGACATGGAAAGGATGGAAAGTGTCAAAATGTACGTACTGTTGTTTGTTAGTAGGTTTAATGTGGGCAGAAGTGTGTAGCTGGTCTTCGGTGAAGATAAGATCAACATCAAAGAAAGTGGCATGATATTCAGAATAGGACCACGTGTAATTTAATTGGGAGAAGGTATTTTGAGACTTCAGGAATTTTAACAGGTCAGCCTCGCCATACAGAAAAGTCCATACAGAAAAGATGTCATCAATGTACCTAAATCAAATCAGGAACTGAAGGCTTATGAATCCCAGGAAGACCCCTACAAGCGACCCATGAAAATGTTGGCACAGGGCGGATCCATCCTTGTCCCCATGGCAATGCCCCTTTTATCTGTTTGTTTGTCTGCCCCTCAACAGTGAGGTAACTGTTGGTTAAGTATAAAGTCAATTAAGATGAGCAAGAAGGACATCATAGGTTTGTTATCAAGTGGGTGCTGACTCAGGAAATGTTCAGCAGCAGACAGACCATGTACTTCCCCTTCAACTCTTCTTCCAGAAGAAGGAGCCACTGGGTCTGAAAATTTGTGAAAATTAAACCTTTTTGTGTGTGTGTTCCCCTGCCGCCATTTTTTTTATCTATCCACTTACACTATACTGTCAATAATTGATTATTTTTGAAGTACCTATAGAGATGCACATTTACAAAATGTAAGGCTCTAGATTTGATTACTGATCTATCACAAATTTATTTGTAAGGTGGTATTTAAATTATGAATAAAGATAATACACATTTCAGTCTTACATCTTTTATTACATCTTTGAAATAGAGGCCAGTATTCGTACAAGTTATTACCAATTTTAAAACAGTCTTAATACTGAAAAATCAATAAACAGAGTATTTTGAGGCTGACAAATTCTAATAATAACATACAAAGTAATATCATTATTTAAACCTAGAATATTTGTAAATGAGTATTTCATTTGCTGACTTTTACAATCATGTTTCTCCATTAAATATCAGCCATGTTTTACAAAATTCTACGGTCAGCACTAAATGTATAAAATACTAAATTTATAATGAAGTAAGGTATACATTTGCTTTCACTTAATACTACATTATTTCTAATTCTCAGACCAAAGAGGCACCTAAACATTGTACACTGACCAATTTACACAAACAAGATGTGATATCAGTAGAATGGTTTCAGGTTTCCAGCCCAGACTGCTTCACTTTATTTATTTCCTTTCATTATTTCTCTTGCTCTCATTTCGTAAAAGAAATCTGGCAAAATCTTTTGTTAAAATTCTACATTGTTGTGCTTGAAAATGTTTTACTACTCCAAACTGCCAGTTTTTCACAGTTACTAGAAACACAATGTCAGCAAAAAGTAATAAAGCCAATATATCACGATCGTTTTCCGGGTGCAGTAATTACCCAAAAAACTAAGGAAAATAACATACCTGTAATATGAATAAACTGTTTTTGTTTTTAAATTTCATACACCTTTTGGTTAACCAGATATTTTGTTCTAACTTCATGCTTATGTGTACTTCATAAACATGCCTTTGGCTCAAGCAGTTAATAGGGTAGTTATCACTTAGTGCAACACTAAAATTGCTATGATACATTCATTTTTGCATGTTTAGGCTGTAACTGTATTCACTGAAGAATGTTTCCTCATAATATTCTCCACTATTTACGGTAAGAGCTTTAATCCAAATGAATATATCCAAAACTTGTTAGAGGGAACTGACAGCCTAGTGTACATTACACAGAAAACCAACATTCCTTTACATAAAATTTCAATCTCAATTATGCTTGAAAACCAAGTTCCACACTTACACAGAATTCCCAGAAGTCAAGACAGTTTTCTGGCAGATCTAGAACCTGGCCACTTAGATAGTACCATAGCAGGTACTTCTTCAATAACATCTCTACCACTAAAGGGGACATTTTTGAAACAGGAATACATCAAATCAAATTTTACAAGGATGGGAGGGAAAGGGGGGAGGGGGGGTTGGGGGGTAAGGCGTCTCAACATTACGTGCACATCTCTTTTAATAGAAACCGTTTCTGTTTGTTAAATAGGCTGTATTTTAGAGAGTATCCAGTGTCACTCTATGACTGAGAATTGTTAATAAATTTAAAAAGAAAGAATGTTACTTTTTATACAAGAAGAGGATCTACTTACTAGATGCCAGGTAGAGTCACGTGAAGGAGTGTTCAAAAAAACGAAAACTTAAAAACCTTGCACAAGCTCAAGCTATGAAGATTTTCTCAAATATCTTAATCGCGATAAAGAAGGATAACAGTAAAACAGAACAGCATGGGGGCATGTGCATGGCAGAGGGGGGGGAGGGGAAGCCTCTTTAGAAATCCTGTATACTTTCCTGGTCCCACATTAATAACATTTTTAGAAAATTAAAAAGTTCAAGTTCTTTAAATTTGTGCGACATTCCTGCCCCGTTTGTTTCTCATTTCACTGATGGTAAGAAGACATTCTTTTTCTGTCACCTATGGTTAATAAATTTAACACATCTCAGCTTGGGTTCTTGACGCATGCTCAAGGGTGTGGGGAAATTTTGCCAGAATCAATGTAGTTTAGGAATCATCTAATCTTATTTGAGGATAATGCATACAGCATTTCAGAATTATGAATCTTGGTGATCCCATCAAATCCACCTTGAATAAAAAGGAGTACCATCAACTTAAAAATGAAAAGGAATCCCACCCCTCCACCCATGCACACATGCAGAGAGAGAGAGAGAGAGAGAGAGAAAGAGAGAGAGAGAGAGAGAGAGTCGCATAACTCTGCGTGGGGAGGGAGCTCTGAAGAAGCAATTTGTACTGAAATATTAGCAAATTATCACTCCTCTTCTTACCCCCTTTCCAGCAATTTTTACTGGAACATTAGCAAATCATCACTCATCTCCTTCCATTTGAGCCTATAAGCTGCTCACAACTGGTTCTATTTTCTGAGAGGTGAAGGTTTCTCTACTAATTAATTTATTACTTTGTTTAAATTCTATGTTATGTGGCTGAAAAAGCTGATTATAAAATTGTTAACCCTACTACATCTGTCTTCAGCATTACACTTGAGGAAACAATTGTGCTACAAGTACTTCTGAGAACAGACCTGGATTAACCCTTTGTCCTACCAGAAAATCAACTCTTGCTTCCAAGAAAGCCTCTTTGCCACTCATGAGAACACAGATTGTCATTTCAAGATATATTAGCAGCTTTATTCTTTGTACTAAAACTCAACTTAGGTTTCTGAAATCCAGAGAAGGAACAGTAAAAGGGACAGTGCCATCCATTATGGATGTGTGGAAAGGAAGTTATCATTTCTAATATTTTTCCTTCCTTTGTCTAAAACTACTACTTTCTTTATGTACTATCACTATTATACAGGAAATTTATCATCAACAATGTCTATCATGAAACTTTAATATCATGACAAATGATAAAGCAAGATATAGCAATGCAATCATACCCACCGTTAACTTTAACTGATCAATAAGCATGTAATGGCTTTTCTTACATAAATTTCAACTTGCTTTGAAAAGGTTACCCTGCAGATTAATCACAAAAAGTATCAGTCAGAGAAAACTGTAATTTTATTTTTGTACCCTAGCTATATGACAGCTTCTACATGACTCAGGAACAAGTGAAGGAGGGGGCAAAGCAATCTTGGACTATGAAGTCATGCACAACAGCAAGGAAAAATTATGCAGAAATAAAAACAAATGAATAGAAATTACCTTATTACAAAGCAGACACGTTCCATACATAAGAAATTGTTTCAAAAATTAACTCAAAACCAGAAAAGCGGATTACCAGAGGTGGATTTCATTAAAAAAGTAATGGAAATCTGTGACAACAATCAAATCAAACCAAATCAATTTAGAATTTATGCCCACTGTAAAGATGACACACACACACACACACACACACACACACACACACACACACACACACACACACACACAAAAGTAGGGACAATTCAAGCACACATGACCACTATCTCTGGCCACTCTGGTGGTGAGAGATACTGGTCTTGTGTCGGTGAGATGCGCCTGCTTGTGTGAATGTATGTTTTCCTTTCATTTGTGAAGAAGGCTTTGGCCTAAATTTCAGTGTGGAACAGTCTTTTCATTCTGCCTGTCTGCAACTCAATGTGTCATTTTTATGGTGAGTAGCAATCTACCCTTTTCAAAGCTGTTGATATTCCAGACTCGACTTTCCATTAATCAACAAAGAATTTGATGCACAAAACAAGACTGTCTACTCATGGAAAAGATGAGGTAATAAATAAAATTGATTAGCAAGAATACTGAATCATGAATTTTGAGGGCAATTAGTGCATCTAATCAAAGGGTTAAAAGATAGAAGAAGCTTTAGACTACCATAGCAAAAGCTTGTAAGCATGTTGTTAGTATTATTTTATACTAAAAGAAACTGACAGTTTTGCTTGTCATGTTGAAACTCTTGTTTGGTATGGACAATATAGGTGCCATGAATCTCTGGTAAACTGAAAAACTTCATTGCATTTCTTCAAATTTTACTTTGCAATATAAGCAGCACCTGAGAACAATTCAATCAAAAACTTTTCTCACTATGGATTATGAAGTGATTGTCCCAAAATTACAGTCTCTTCTATTATCTATGGACCTTATTTCAACATTGTACTGTAGCACAAATGTGCATATTAGCACATAACAGTGGAGCTTATTATGAATTCTACAGGCATTTATAGTTACATATATCAAACAATGTGAAGTATCATGCTTCAGCAGTACTATATAAAATAACCATCAATATTGACAATGCTACAAAGTACACATAAGAAAAACACTGAATGAACACTTTCAGTGACAAGTGCTTGTTTAGCCTGTAAAAGGGGCTAATGTCGAGATAAATAATCACCACTAAAAATTAATTCCTAGAAATTACATTTATAAATATCTCTATAAAAGATTACACAAAAAATAAGGTACTGTAAAAGACTACACAAAAAATAAGTTAGGTATCAGACTACCTATAACACAGAGTTATTCTCTAGCATCATAAGCTAAATGAAAGCTCACTGTTATAAAGCAGTCACTTATTTTACATCATTACAGTGCTTCCACTTTGAATGTCCACATATTAACACTGAAAAACTGAGATCTCTATTCCACTTCAAAAGCCAGATGTATGGATGAGATTTTTTTCTTACATAAACATTATTAAGTTTCCTGCTAAAGAAGCCCAGTGTCTTCTTCAACAACGTGAATATTGTGAGAATATCTGATTATATTGGAATTTCTCTGGTTTATGTTAGATAATTAACTGGTCATGTGCACATAAACACTGTTTCCTGTAATTTGATAGCAAGCTTTTTTCTTCCAACATGAAACACTCGGCAGAACATGCCACTGTATCAGCTAATCATAAAACTTATATGTTTCCTTTTGGATACACTTCAATTTCTACATGCTCAATGTTCTGCACTGTCAACATATTACACAGTAAAAAGTCTGATTAAAGACCAATAATAATAAAAAAAAGTATAACAAGTAAGAATGGAGGACAAACTGCATATTTTTGAAACATTTCAGTATTAAGCTGTTACAAAGTCATGAACTGAAATATCTGCTTCATACATATCCTCAAGAGAATCCAGAATTCACAAATGTGTTGGAGTTTGTGAGAGGCAATGCGATTTGTACAAAAGATAACTCTGAATCAGTGATGCAACAACAAAGTCCTGAAAACATACCGAATGCTTAAGCATTTTTACCTGTTTACTATACACACAATATAGCCTGACACTTTTCTGGCCGGGAACAAATCTTTGGAAGTCAGATGACTGTTAGCCACTACAGATTGTTACTAACCTTGGATAGTAAACAATGCACTGTACCACAAAAATACAACACTGTAACAGGCATTGTGAATGCAATGATTATTCCAGTGTGTACGTTGTTCCACAAGAAGGAAGCAGGGCCTTCTGTGCTCCCTACTCACCCCCCCTCCCAATCACCCTCCCCCACCACCCCAAATCTCTCATCTCCTGCAGCACCCCTGTGCTAGGTGGCAATCACATGCTGAAACTCCCAGCATCCCCTGCAAACGTGCCGACTTATATTGTGCATACAGCTGTTATTGTTTGTCTCTTATTAGCTGTCATCGTCCAAAGTAACTGTGTATTAACATAAATAAGGTTTTTCTTAGAAACAGCTGCCATAAATTATGAATTTTAAATTAATGGTTACGCTAGGGAGCCATGTCCAACTTTGTACCACAGTCATCTGTAGTTTGGTGTTCATATTTTCTTGCTTTGAGTTAATATTTTCATATTTGTTTGTATTCTCATACAGAGTACAGTGACATTTTTCACAAGAATATGCAGTACAATATGTCAGTGGCTCAATCAGCTTATCCATATTTTACAGTTCCCGAGTATGTTACAAAGGTCATATAGCAGCATCAAAGTTATCTCTATGGAAAAACATAGTCAGAACTCAAATGGTTGCAGGAAATAGGTCCACAAATTCCATTAAACTAAATTTTTTGTAGCAAAAACAGCTTAGAGTTAAGTGCGTAATGGTCTTTTGTTTCTGTTGCATTACTGTTACTGCTTACATACTCTGTTATTATCAAAAATTGAAGGATGAGAAGTTAGAAAATGTCAGGTTTTTTTTGTAGAAATTTGGATCAAGGTAGCAAAGATGAAAGTACTGTAAATGAGTATGTCATGCTATCTACATCAACCTATGCATTATAAAATAGGATCGTTCTCAAGCAAACTACAATGTTATAAGTTGACTTTAGAATCATCTAACATTACTTTCTAACTAAATGTACTCAAAAGCTTAAATAAAAGAGTTAATACTTCCACTGCAAAAAAAGTTACCATTTTAAAGTATCTTACCTAAAAGAAACATATTTCTTAGAGATTAACATTTTTAAAATCACTGTGCTTGTACATTTCTGTGTTTAATTGTTGTACCTATGGCTGTATAATTCATTCTACAAAATAAAACTGAGAATCCCAACCGTTCACACTGATTATTGTCCACATGCCGGGGAAGAATTGCCAATATGCACACAGGTTGCTCCAGTGTTGGCCTTGGGCCCATTCATGTGGTTATGCTCCACTGAAAATCCAGCACATCTACTCAATATAAATGCATGCAATAAGCAATAACATCATACATGCTATCCAGTCACACTACCTCATTCTCTATTGATCTTCTCACTAACTGTGCATAGAACTTGTTAATGATTCACATATAAAGTATAAAACAAATCAATGGAATAAAATATGAACCAAGTATTAAACATTAATTTTCAAACTTCTCCAATGTTAGTCTAATATGTGGCCATACTCTGAAAATAATGTAAATGTACTGTAATTCCATTATTTAAAATTGAGAATGAGATTTTCACTCTGCAGCGGAGTGTACGCTGATATGGAACTTCCTGGCAGATTAAAACTGTGTGCCAGACCAAGACTCGAACTTGGGTTCCGAGTTCAAGTCTCGGTCCGGCACACAGTTTTAATCTGCCAGGAAGTTTCATTTAAAATTGAGCTGGAACAATATTTACACATGAACAAATGACTACTACTAAAGCACTTTTTGCATCAATAATATAATCTGTGCATCTGTTCCAATAAGTAAAATTTACTATTTGGTCTTGCTACAGCAATATAAGGTTTAATACTGAAGCTCATTTTAGCATTTAGTTTTCGGAGTATACAGCAGAAATACTCACATAAGAAACTTCCTAAATCATTATCACCGATTGTTTTACTAGTTATGTGCTTTTCCATTGCAGTGTCAGATTTAAAAGGTATTACATCTTCAACTCCCATTCTGTAAGTGCAAAATTACTCTTTGTTCCTAGCATTTTTTCCACGATGATTACACCCCTACTTCTCCTTGAAGTGCAGCTTCCATGATGCATATTACATGAATCATTCTTCATCTTACTAGACTCTTGTTATACTGCCAAAGCTTATCATTCACACTATTTCCATAAAATTGTTAGTATAATTTTCAAACAAATTTCTAAGGTTTCTGACTTTCCTGATTTCCATTTCTCTGTCATCATGGTTTTCTGTACTAATTTGTTATAAACATAAAATAATGACCAAATACATTTCGAATTGACTAAATGCTATTCGTTTCATGTTTTCCACGTGTTCTACCTGAATGTATTTAACTCTGTTACATGATACAAATTTATTTATATTCCACTTATTTACAAAAGCTCATTAACTTTTCTTTCAGCTTCTGATAATTCATCCCTGTCACTGCTCCCATGATATTCATGTGTATTTTGACAGGTAGACACTCTGAGACATTACTATAAGAATGTTAACTGACGTAAAACACAGTCTGGAACAAAAACAAATATAACCTACAGTTTTTACATGGTTATGAATCAGTTTTCAATGCATTAAGTCATTCAGTTGGAATCTGCTTTTAAAATCGATAAAATAATGCAGAACTCACCCAACTAAATGTATGAATTGCACTTTATATTTTTAAATTTGTTGATTTTGGATATTCTAGCAGTGACAGTTTCACAGGGCCACAAGAATGCACTGATAATGTTGATATCTTACCTAAATCAAAAGTCTGATAATGGAACAAATCTATTCAATCTGACCAATAGTTAACAGAGGTGAGAAGCACAGAATTTTTAAATACAAAACAATGTTTAACAATGAAAAACCACATACAGTATATCACTACTGTTCAGAAGACAGAACTACTGTAAGGAGAAAATAACTAATAACTTGATTCTGTCTCTTCTGCAATAAATACACACATTCTGTCACCATTATTACATGACAATGCTTATACAACTATTGAGTCATAATGGAATGACATGCACCTGCTTCCAATGCAAAATTCCATTGCTCTAAGGAAGAGTTTAGCAAAGTCCCAAATATACAATATAAAAATATCCAAGAAGTATGGGACAACTATATGCTTTAAAAATAGGTTATGAGTAATACTAAAGAACATGTAATGATACTACAGCATATTTTTAACATTTGTACTTTTCTGGGAACAATGCTATATGAGGTTACAAAAATGTAAGGCTCTGCAACACTGAACACAAGTGTGGATCTTTGACGTTTTGAAAAACCACTGAGACTGAACTTTATTGCATTTATACCTGACTTGATACTCTGCAAATGGCACTGACTGAAGATCAAGTTCTGTTTCACAGACACACAGTAGTCCTATTTCTCTTTCTTCTCTTCTGTAAGTATTCATTCCATATTGTAAAATTTCATCCAAGCAAGAGTTTTAAATTTAAACTAACCTAAGAAACATCCCTTTTATTCAATAGAATTCAAGTACATGGGAAGACAAATTTGATACTTCAGAAGTACATCAATGACTTTTCTAGATTGTTTAAACAAGAACACTGTACATGCATTTTGAATTTCAACTGTAATAAAATGGCGGTAGAATCTCTCTCTCTCTCTCTCTCTCTCTCTCTCTCTCTCTCTCTCTCTACACACACACACACACACACACACACACACACACACACACACACACACACACACACACACACAAAGTGTCTTACGAAATATTTGCTAATAACTAGATGGGAACAACAAAGGATGGCTAATCATGTAAATATAGACCTCTAGTGAACTGATAATACTGATAAGGTTTTGTGAGTGACACCTGAATGACATAGTAATATTGTGGTTAAATTTGTGTTTAAATATGGAAATGCAGCTGCAGTGAAGACTTCTATAACAAAGGATGTGCACCCTACAAAGTTCAGACACACTTGATGGTGAGTTAAGAAAACTAAAACAAATGAATGAACAAATTCATAGTCTCCAGCCTGTAGCTAAAAACAGCATAGGACTCAACCTTCACATGTTTAAAGAGGGCACTGTGGATATACAATGAAAATAGTGCCTTCCATGGCAATGGATTATGCACCAGTGACGTCACGGGCAGTAGCACAGTAGCATGTGGCTGAACTAGGTTGACATTTAAAACATTTTGAATAACTTCATGCCAATGAAAGACAAGAAAAACAATTAGAGAATGATCCAAGCACAACACACAAAACTTTCAAAAGGAGAAAGCACAAAAATAAAAATATTCTTCATGAAGTTTACATTTTGTGATAAAATATCTGGAAGTAGTGCCTCGTAAAAAAACTGAAAACTGACTTTCTTGCTCCGTGTATCACAGATCGTAATGATACAAGAAGTAATAGTATACAGGTCTGTATGAACTTAAAGGCAAGATGTCACAATACACTGAAACAGAACATTTTGTAGAGAACAGTGACAGACTTCAACAAATTGCAAAGAAATGCTCTTCCAGATACTGTCAAATATTTCTCAAACTTTATTTATCTTTAGTTGCATGCAACATTTTCATATTGACAAAGATGTCAACTACAAAAGCAAACTATTACAAGGTCAACAGCATTGGATGGCTGACATGAACACCTTTGATTCACAGTATATGATCAACTTGCAAGGGTCATAGAAAGGAGCAATGATGAATTGAAGACAGGACAACTGAAAATAACTGTTCTTTGAAAGAATACTATGCACCTTATGACTATGAATAAATGGAAGTTGGACAGAATGGGGTATATTGGTATTCAGCACTAATTTAAAGGATAAATTTTATTGATGACATTACATATACAACAGCATGGGAAAAAAGAAGCATACAGCAATGTGAAAACCAAGTGACAAGGTACTCACAAAGCCATGTTAGACAATGTAGTAGTCTAATATCTTCCCTGAATACTTTCAACCAGAAATTAATTTTTTTTTTTTTTTCAAACAAAAGGCGGAGGGGCAAATATCCAGGTACTGTGTCCTCTTGACTTAACGTTATAACTGTAATTTCTAAAACACAAAGTATGAAACAAAAACTATAGTTAATCACACTTCACAGAAAATTTAAGGTCCTTTGAACTGATTGCTTTCACACCAAGTAGCATAAATGAAAAATCTGTGGAATATAAAACCACTGCATTTTAAAAGGTTAATTGGGAGAAGGGGGGTTGCAAACAACAGCCATTACGAGGAGAACAAGTGAGTGAAGACTAAGAACTACTTGCACTTTACACTCAATGCCCAAAAGCCTCACTGCATGTGCTACACTGCAGTAATATTTTGTCGAATCAGTTCACTTTAAAATTTAGAACTTTTTATCACAATTGTGCAGTATCTGTGTCTCTTCACTTGTTTCTTTCTTATGTAAGAACACTTAATTTTGAACACAGTGCAAATTTTTCCTCATTCCTTGAATTATTTCAGTTAATAAAAAAGGCTGTTAAAATTATACTGTTTTCCATTCCTTTTGTTTAAACTATTTTAAAATTTTATGTATAAAAAGTTCTTCAGAAAACCATTTAATTCTTGTATTAAATGCATGGGTATTCAAAACAAAATAACAGTAAAGACTTTAAAAATGTGGGCATTCTTTTCACTTTGAAATATCTACTGTAAATGACTGGCAAGATTTTCACTAGATACAAATGATATGTACATGTAGATTTTTTGTTGGCAAGAACAATAAAATATAGGAACCATGAACAAGTAAGTGGAAAAGAAAGCCAAGAGATACAAAAAAACAAAGAGATATTTGAACAAACCGCTGAATTACCCTTTCACATGTTACCCTAACTTTAATGACAACAATATTAAGTCCACTCAAATGCTCTTCTACACATATCAGAAACAGAGTAACTATGGAAGGCACTTTGTTGGTCTAATGTTTCCAGAAAAGTAGAGAGACAGACAGAAAACAAATATGCCAGCATTCAAACTTGCAAAAAAATTCAATTTTGTTTCTAGTGTCACTGTATTCACATAGTTAAGGCTTTTATCCATTATATTATCTAGCAGCAGCTATATATTGATGGCAACCTAAAGGAGCCACTAACAACAAACACACTTTCTTCCGATAGGGAGAGGGGTGCACGCTACACAAACATACATAGTTCATCTACAAATAGAAACAAAGGTACAGTTTGTCTATGCTAATCACACATACTTTTTAACACAAATACAAATATCCTGCCTGGCAGTCTGTGTATTTCTTAGCTATATGTTTCCTTGCATGCAATGTACCTGTCATGCTTGAATGACAAATAAGGAAACTGGTCTATACAAAATAAAATAAGATTTGTCATGGTTTTCATTGCAGTCTCTTGTTGTACATAGTATGCCTCTTTTGAACCATGTTTCCAGGAGCTAGGCACTTACTTTCTAGTCTTAAGACTATTTTTATTTCCACATAGCTGTCTACGGTTCTTGAAAGTGTTTCAATTCCTGAAAGTTTAACATTTGGAACATATTTCCAAAACCATCACTGAATCTACTGGGATCATATTTCCTGGGCTAATCAAATATTACAGTACAGTCTATCAATTCTGATCATGTAATATAATGACCATAAGAGTACAAGTAACACACATAATTCCTCCCTATGAGCACTACAAGTATTCTGTCCTACCAATGTTTAAACGTACTTTTCTTTCTTAACTACGTCATAAAGGGCTACTTCTTTTAATATTATTATGTAGAGATTACACATTTAGCAATGATGGTGATATAAATAAATTTAAAATGATAAAGGATATAAATTATGATAATGCCTATGAAACACTAATATGAAATACACAATCCCAAAGTAATTTTTCTCTTTTGCATATGCATACAACTGGGAAAAAAATCATTAGCAGTAATATGATGATATAATATGTGTTTATACTTTATAACACTGCTTCATATAACACAATTATCTTACACTAATTATTCAGAAAATATTCAGTTTCTTTACAATTTCTACACTGTAAATGAAGCAACATATGACTTCATTATTTTGTTGAGGTGCTAACTGTACCGAGCACAAACTATTTGCCTCATTCAGATGATGGAGAAAGAGTTTTTTCAAGTTTCACACATCTTCAGTTCTATTTTTAATATACAGAAATTAATTACCACTACAGCTGAACTGAAGTAAAGAAAATCAGACTACTATACAAAAAAAGGTATAGGAAAATGCATGCTACCTCAACTCAACCTTACTCTAATTCACATTTGCAGCTGCACACACAATGGATTCACAGGTCCTTACAAACTTAACGTTCCGTGACGAAGAACAATCTAATCCAGTTTTCATGTTTAACTCATTACATATCCTGAACAATGTCACACTGTAGCACACTCAAACCATCTTCATTTCATTTCATCTCATCTCATAAAAGTTGTGCAAATGTGTGTAAAGACATGCATTACTCTGGTGACACTGCAGAATACAGTCAAGAACTTTCCTACATCTGTCAACTAATTTAAACCTGTTGATTACATAAATAAAACATTCAAGAGGACACTGAAGTTTCATAAAAATTTGTTCTTCACATTTAGATGTTTATCCAGAGTCATACAGAACAAAAACTTTCTCAGCTTCCATATTTCAAGAAAAAATTAAGCAACATCTGATAATTCTGTACAACATTAGATGAATCAGACAAAAGAACAAAGTGTCAATAATCTTATAACCTTATAGCCAATAATCTAATTAATTAAGTCATGATTTACTTCATCACTCCTCAACAAACAAATTGGTATTTCCATGATGGTCATTTGTCATTCTGTAGTTACTTCAACTTCTCTTCCTACTTGCTTCATAGGTACATCAACAGATAGACTTTCACAGAGGCTTAATTGCAGCCCACAGGACTCAATGGTGTTGGTTGGAAAAGAAGCTTTCTTCTGATTACTGCTTGCCTTCTCACATATAATTTATGAAACATTGTTTTTTCTGTATATAATACTGCATAAACTGAGACTTCTTCACAAAAACAGGAAATGCCTCACACAAATCACACTAGTACGGTGTCATTTTATTGCATCACAATTTCTCATTATCATGGCAACAGTGTACTACTCATTCAAATTATTACTTCTGAAATACCTTCAAAATGAATCGCTTTTCACTGTAACCCACACATCACTATAAACCTGTAAACTCAACACTGCCAGTGACTGTATTTTCAGTGGATTTCCTTTCAGTTCATACTCACATCACACATACTGACAACTGCACCTGAGGGAGTCTTACATGCCTGCCTAAAAGGCAAGTATTTATGCTCCTTGGTAGTATTAAATTGATGATCTTGTCATGACAAACTTTTTCAGCACATTAAGATACACATGATTTTCAAAATCAATACTGTGTATGTGCCCAAAAACACTAACACATGGTAGACAATATGAATTTCATATCATCCCTTTACATTCGTTTGTTCAGAGCTAGTGTCGAGCCCGATGCTCTGCACGCAGTAGATCCAGCTCCAGCTGCAAGCGTTCCACATTGAGTCGGTGTAGTTCAGCATCTCTCTGCGCAGCTCGTGCTCGCTCTTCTGCAGCCCATGTTTCAGCATCCTCAGCAGCACGTCTCTCTGCCTCTGCTGCAGCTGCACGTGCTGCTGCTTCACGCAGACGGTAAGCATGCAGCTCTTCTTCTTGCCTTTCTCGACGACGGAGACGAGCTAGTCGTGCTGCAGTCTCTGCTTTACTTCTGGCACCTTCTGTGTCACCTGCAACACAGACAAATCACAAACTGACAAACCACAAATTAAAATATATGAAAAGGCAAACAGTACATATGACTAAGAAGTGAGAAGTTAAATCTTAAACCACAAATTTACATGCAAGACACCAACGTGTCATTGATTCATAGGAGTATTATAATTATATTTTAAGAAAATAGGGATCCATTATTAACTGACAAACTTCATTACAGTTTCACAGTGTTGATATAAAGAACAACCTAAGAAAATTCTTCTTCTTGATTCAATATAAGAAACTGTTTACATGCACAGTCACCTGCTACTGGTAGGATCTCAATTAAGAAACAGCTTGTCCAACACTAATGTAGAGATTAATATTGTTCAGACCACAAGAGCACTAACAATACCGACAAGGAAATGAATTAAACACTTAAACAAAAAACAAATCTCTACTGGAGACCAACCATAATGAAGAAGAGAATCAGCTATAACACCTGACACAAAGCATTAGCAGGAGAACAAACCATCTCACATGAACAACAGAGTTGCAATAAAAGCATTGCATGTATGTAACATGAACAAAACCAAAGTCTCATATAAATAATGTTGAAGGCCAAAGCTAGCAGCTGTTGACATCACATTTGAGATAAATTTAAAGTTCTATTTTAAAAGATAGAAACTGCTGTAATACAGCACTTGATACTGCAGAGAACATGCTTTCCCTCAAGTGTGCATATCTTCCTTACAATGCTATATAATAATCATTATTTGGAAATGATACATTTCACTTCAAAGTTTTACACTGATCAAGTACTGTTTCTCAAGTGAAGACACAAATTACACATTAACTCCTTAATCAATATGAGGCTCAGTTGCTTGACTGGATAAACTGAAAAGCTAACAAAAGTGTTCCGAAGAGTATTGAGAAAGGGGATCAGAGCAAGAAAACACAAACCACAAAACCTGATAGCCTGGTGCAAAACCTTTTTTTTTGAGAGAGTTTATTTGATGAGTATAAACTACCCTCATACACAATATTATATTCTACCCTGGATTTCTATTGATGTGGTAGTTCTATGACATGTAGGGAAATAGCAGAAAGGTTGGGGAAAAAGGCCAGTGTTCACTCTGCCTGCTTGCCGGAGGGTCTCAACCGAGATGCGGAGGAGGAGGCCCTGCCGGCGGCGATAGAGAGCACTGGGTGCACCCGACTGCAAATTCTTGCTCATGTCAGCACAAATGACTCCAGCCGTCTGGGTTCAGAGGTCATCCTCAGTTCATACAGGAGGTTGGCGGAGTTGGTGAAGGCGGAAAGCCTTGCTCGAGGGGTGGAATCTGAGCTAACTATTTGTAGTGTCGTTCTCACAACTGATCGCGGTCCTCTGGTGTGGAGCCGAGTGGAAGGCTTAAACCAGAGGCTCTGACGATTCTGCTGAGATCTGGGGTACAAATTTCTTGATCTCCACTATCGGGTGGAGAAATGTAGGGTCCCCCTGAATAGGTCAGGTGTGCACTACACGCAGGAAGTGGCTACAAGGGTAGCGGAGTATGTGTGAAGTGCACATGTGGGTTTTTAGGTTAGACAATTCCCTCCCTAGGCCCAACAAGACGCCTCCTGAGACGCGACAAGGCAGCAGTAGGCAAAACGCAACAGGGAATGACAATATTAATGTGGTAATAGTAAACTGCAGGAGTGTCTATAGAAAGTTCCCAGAACTGATCTCATTAATAAACGTTCACAATGCCCACATAGTACTAGGGACAGAAAGTTGGCTGAAACCAGATGTAAACAGTAATGAAATTCTAAACTCAGATTGGAATGTATACCGCAGAGACAGGCTGGAAAGTGAAAGGGGAGGCATGTTTATAGCAATAAGAAGTGCAATAGTATCAAAGTAAATTGACAGAGATCCGAAATGTGAAGTAATTTGGGTGAAGGTCACGGTTAAAGCAGGCTCAAACATGGTAACTGGATGTGTCTTTAGGCCCCCTGGCTCAGCAGCTGTTGTGGCAGAACACCTGAAGGAAAATTTGGAAAAATATTTCAAGTAGATTTCGCGACCATATTATAGTTTTGGGTGGAGATTTTAATTTACCAGATATAGACTGGGAAATTCAAACATTTATAACGGGTGGCAGGGACAAAGAATGCAGTGAAATTTTTTTTAAGTGCATTATCTGAAAACTGCCTTGAGCAGTTAAACAGAGAACTGACTCGTGGCAATAACATATTAGACCTTCTGGTGCCAAACAGACCCGAACTATTTGAAACAATTAACGCAGAACAGGGAATCAGCGATCATAAAGCGGTTACAGCATCGGTGATTTCAGCCTTAAATAGAAATATTAAAAAAGGTAGGAAGATTTTTCTGTTTAGCAAAAGTGACAAAAAGCAGATTTCAGAGTACTTGACAGCTCAACACGAAAGTTTTATCTCAAGTACAGATAGTGTTGAGGATCAGTGGACAAAGTTCAAAACCATAGTACAATATGCATTAGATGATTATGTGCCAAGCAAGATTGTAAGAGATGGAAAAGAGTCACTGTGGTACAACAACCAAGTTAGAAAACTGCTACAGAAGCAAAGGCAACTTCACAGCAAACATAAACATAGCCAAAGCCTTGCAGACAAACAAAAATTACATGAAGCGAAATGTAGTGTGAGGAGGGCTATGCGAGAGGCATTCAATGAATTCGAAAGTTAAGGTCTTTGTACTAATTTGGCAGAAAATCCTAAGAAATTTTGGTCTTATGTCAAAGCGGTAGGTGGATCAAAACAAAATGTCCAGACACTCTGTGATCAAAATGGTACTGAAACAGTGGATGTCTTTTTCCAAAGCTGTTTCACAGAGGAAGACTGCATCACACTGATGACAAAATGGTAGATATCAAAATAGTTGACAGAGGGATAGAAAAACAATTAAAATCACTCAAAAGAGAAAAGGTCGCTGGACCTGATGGGATACCAGTTCGATTTTACACAGAGTACACAAAGGAACTTGCTCCCCTTCTTGCAGCGGTGTACCGCAGGTATCTAGAAGAGCGTAGCATTCCAAAAGATTGGAAAAGGGCATAGGTCATCCTCATTTTCAAGAAGGGACATCGAACAGATGTGCAGAACTATAGATCTATATTGAGAATGAGATTTTCACTCTGCAGCAGAGTGTGCGCTGATATGAAACTTCCTGGAAGATTAAAACTGTGTGCCGGACCGAGACTCAAACTCGGGACCTTTGCCTTTCACGGGCAAGTGCTCTACCAACTGAGCTACCCAAGCACGACTCTCACCCCATCCTCACAGCTTTACCTCGAGGTACTGGCAGAAGTAAAGCTGTGAGGATGGGGCGTGAGTCGTGCTTGGGTAGCTCAGTTGGTAGACCACTTGCCTGCGAAAGGCAAAGGTCCCGGGTTCGAGTCTCGGTCCGGCACACAGTTTTAATCTGCCAGGAAGTTTTATAGATCTATATCTCTAACGTCGATCAGTTTTAGAATTTTGGAACACGTATTATGTTTGAGAATAATGACTTTTCTGGAGACAAGAAATCTACTCTGTAGGAATCAGCATGGGTTTCAAAAAAGATGATCGTGTGAAACCCAGCTCATGCTATTCACCCACGAGACTCAGAGGGCCATAGACACTGGTTCACAGGTAGATGCCGTGTTTCTTGACTTCCGCAAGGTGTTTGATACAGTTCCCCACAGTCATTTAATGAACAAAGTAAGAGCATATAGACTATCAGAACAATCGTGTGATTGGATTGAAGAGTTCCTAGGTAACAGAACGCAACATGTCATTCTCAATGGAGAGAAGTCTTCCAAAGTAAGAGGGATTTCTCCCGTGTACCGCAGGGGAGTGTCGTAGGACCGTTGCTATTCACAATATATATAAATGACCTTGTGGATGACATCGGAAGTTCACTGAGGCTTTTTGCGGATGATGCTGTAGTATGCTGAGAGGTTGTAACAATGGAAAATTGTACTGAAATGCAGGAGAATCTGCAACGAATTGATGCATGGTGCAGGGAGTGGAAATTTAATATCAATGTAGAGAAGTGTAATGTGCTGTGAATACATAGAAAGAAAGATCCTTTATCATTTAGCTACAAAACAGCAGGTCAGCAACTGGAAGCAGTTAATTCCATAACTTACCTGGGAGTAGGCATTAGGAGTGATTTAAAATGGAATGACCATATAAAATTAATCGTCAGTAAAGCAGATGGCAGACTGAGATTCATTGGAAGAATCCTAAGGAAATGCAGTCCGAAAACAAAGGAAGTAGGTTACAGTACACATGTTCGCCCACTGCTTGAATACTGCTCACCGGTGTGGGATCTGTGCCGGATGGGGTTGATAGAAGAAATAGTGGAGATCCAACGGAGAGCAGCACACTTCGTTACAGGTTCATTTAGTAATTGCGAAAGCCTTACGGAGATGATAGCTCCTCCAGTGGAGGACTCTGCAAGAGAGATGCTCAGTAGCTCGGTACGGGCTTTTGTTGAAGTTTCGAGAACATACCTTCACCGAGAAGTCAAGCAGTATATTGCTCCCTCCTACATACATCTCACGAAGAGACCATGACGATAAAATCAGAGAGATTAGAGCCCACGCAGAGGCATACTGACAATCTTTCTTTCCACGAACAATACGAGACTGGAATAGAAGTGAGAACCAATAGAGGTACTCAAGGTACCCTCTGCCACACACCATCAAGTGGCTTGCAGAGTATGGATGTAGGTGTAGGTGTAGATATATGAAGTTACCCAGTTTTCAGATCTTTAGCATAAATGCACAAAAAATATGTGGACAGATAATATAGGCTTCGTGAAAAAGAAAATAGTCACTAAATGATAAAATCATATCTGCATCCACATTACATAATGTGTGATGAAAAAGTTACGTGAATTTTTTAAATTCGCAGGCTTTACAGATACGATTTTAATTTTTTTTATCTTGTTTATACACATGCTGCTGATGTATGTTTGCATTTTCAGCTGCTCTGAGCACTTAGTTTATTGTTGAAAGTCGAAAAGGTTACACACATTATCGAGTGCTTGGCAAATTTATACTTTCAAAAAAGATGGATCACAGAATTTGCATTAAATGTCTGAATAAAGTGCAGTACTGCCTTCAAAATGTTTACAGTGACTTTTGAAATGTCTACTGCAAGTAAGACAAGAGTTTGTGAGAGGTATAAATGTTTCAAAGATGGCCAAGAAGATGTCAAATACGACAACTGCCTGGTACAAAACCTTTTTTGTGGGAAAATTACTAACAATCAGTAACGATAATGTGAAAGAAGTAAAGAAAATGGTCCTGGAAAATCAGGAAATTACCTTCAGAGACATTTATGATGATTTTGGCATGTCCTATGGCTCATGACAAGCAATTTTTTCATTATGTTTTGGACATGGGAACATGTGTAGCCACACAGTCTGTTGCGAAATTGTCGAATTTCGACCAAAAATGACGTCACGTAGACATTGCAAAAATGACGTCACGTAGACATTGCAAAAATTACGTCACGTAGACATTGCTCAGGAGTTTCTGAATGAAGCTCACAATCATCCACAACTTCTAAAGAAGGTTATAACAGGTGACAAAACATGAGTATATGGGTACGACATTGAAATCAAGGCCCAGTGATCCCAATGGAAACTGCCTCAAGAGTTGGGTTGAGTTGTTTGGGGGAGGAAACCAAACAGCGAGTTCATCGGACTCATCGGATTGGGGAAGGACAGGGAAAGAAATCAACCATGCCCTTTCAAAGGAACCATCCCAGCATTTGCCTGGAGTGATTTAGGGAAATCACAGAAAACCTAAATCAGGATGGCCAGACGCGGGATTGAACCGTCATCCTCTCGAATGCGAGTCCAGTTTGCTAACCACTACGACACCTTGCTTGTTCAAACTGCCTAAAGAAACAATACCGGACAGGGGGAGTGGGGGGGGGGGGGGGGGATTTCTGCTCACATGAGAATGTTCTTCTCACTCTTTTCTTCAATTACAATGGGATTGTACATCATGAATTCCTGCTTTATGGTCAATAACGAATACTACTGGAAAGTCATGCGCCATTTGTGTGAAGCAATCTGAAGAAAACAACCAGAATTGTGGCAAAAACACTCATGGAAATTGCAACATGATAATGCTCCCACATACATCTTAATGCTTCTTTGTGATTTGTCTTGCGAGCTCAGCCACTGTATTCACTGGACATGGGCCCCTACCACTTTTATATTGCTGAGGCTGAAGAGAACCAAGAAAGGATATTGTTTTGCCACCATTGACAAGATAAAAGCAGAATCACTGAAGGCAATGAACACTACAACAAAAAATGAGTTTCCAAGAATGGAGAAAATGATGGCCCAAATGTATTATATGTGAGGGGGATTACTGTGAAGAGGACAAAGTTGATGGTGATGCATAAATAGTCTTCAACAAAAACAAAAATTCCCATTAATTTTTGATCACACATCGTATTCTGCAAGCCACTGTGAAATACATGGCAGAGTACTCAGCATTTTACCACACGTTAGGGCTGAAGCATGGAAAGAATGACTTTCTTCATGCCTCTCTATGCATTGTAATTAGTCTTATCTTCCATTCTGGGTCTCTACAAGAGCAGAAGAATAAATGCAGATGCTTCACTTTTCTTGAATCTTTCTAAGCAGGTTTTCGCAAAAATACTGGCATCTATCTTTGAGCATCTGCCAGTTCAAGTTTTTCAGCACAATGGGGCACACACGTGATTAATTAGCAGCTTCCTTCACACGCTGATGGCATTTTCCCAGTATACTGCCAATGTATTGAAGTCTGCCACCTGCCTTATCTATTAATAATCCTATGTTATCATCCCATTTTATATCCCTACAAATTGTTACATGTAAGTATTTGTACCCTCTGACTGATTCCAATTGCGACTTGCTGATATTAAGTCATATGATGCTACTTTTCTGTGTTCTGTGAAATGCACAATTTTACGTTTCTGTACATTTAAAGCAAATTGCCAATCATTGCACCACTTTTACATCTTATCAAGATCTAGCTGGTTATTTGTGCAGCTTTCTTTAAAACAACACTTCATTATAGGTAATGGCATCATCTGAAGAAAGTCTGTGGCTATTGCCAGATCACTTGAGCACACACACCTAGGACACACTACAAATTACTTCTACTCCTGTAAATGCCTCTCCACCCAAGATAATATGCTGCATCCTCACTACAAAGAAATCATCAAGCAAACTTTGTCTGATACCACGTGTGATTGTAATTTCATTATTAAATGCTGGTGTGATACTAACAAGGGGACCATCAGACTGTTAATCACCGATTTTGATGAGTCTTAGGTATGCTGTAGGAGGACCTGTCCTTAATAGATGGTTAGTGGCTTTTCATGTGATGGCACCTAGTTTCCAAGAAAATGGATCTCAAAATTTTATGAGGTAGCTCTTATACCCCTAATGTTTATCAAATTTTGACCAAACAAGCATAGCACAATGGTTAAGGTTCACAGATACTAAGCTGGTGGTATCAGTTCAAACCTTGTTTGTGCATGGGTGTCCCCCCCCCTTTCCTCATTGTACAGAATATCATTAAATAGTATATGTTATGCAAAACTATTCAAAGGTACTCATATTGCCACAATAAACCCATTAATAAATCAACTGTTACAGCAAAGTTTATTGAAATGTGTATTCTGTTTGTTACAGAATACATTACGGAATTGTCTTACTCGCTTGCATTCACTTGCTGTGTTAGAACAGAATTCTGGATGATATCTGTTGCAGAAGCAAATTTGTAGAGCACCAAGTACATTTTGTGGAAGCTACAGATTTTTCAGAATCTATAATGGATAACACAGTTCAATTAGATTCAAAAAGATTGTTCTTTTGTTGATCATCCTCCATGTAACCACACATACGAGATCATTCCTAGGAAAGCACATGCACTAAATTAATACAGAATTAAAGAATGTATTTTTATGGAAGCAATCATCATGTGATGGGCTAATTTGTACTGCCAACATGGTAGCCCTAGCGGTTAGTCAATTGTGTTATGCTTGCTTCACACAAATGTCACTAATGTTATGGGTATAGGTGTTCTATAAAACTTCAACACTGATTTTCTCAGGAACTAGGAGCCATTACATGAGGAGCCGCAAGCCATATACTCCGGACAGGTCTCTCTGAAACATACTGCAGACTCAGCAAAGTCTGTGATTAACAGGTCTGATGGTCTCTTTGTAAGCTAACCACTTTCTGCAAGTCGAGAAATACGGAGGGTGTACAAAAACAAGGAAACACCAAAAAATAATATACTGCCATACCTAACTTGGTATTGGAAAACTGCTGGCATTCAAAACACCTTTCAGTCATCTCAGAATGGATAAATACAGGTTCTTTACAGTTTTCAGGGTAATCTTATACCAATCTTCATGCACAATAGTGGCCAAGTTCAGTTAATGATGTTGGAGGTGGTTAGTGATCACACTCCCTTCTCTCCAGAGAAGACCACAAAGGGTCAATATTGAGATCTTATGATTATAGTGGCCAGGGGAGATACGGCAATTCATCCTTGTGCTGAAATCGGTGTTGGTCAATGAGAGCTGTGTGAACAGGGGTCCCGTCACCTTGGAACACAGTATTACCACTAGGAAACACATATTGTACCATGGGATGGATCTGATCAGCCAAAATGGACATGCAATCCTTCACAGAAATGTAACCTTGCAGAGCACCTGTGAGGGGGGAGGGGGAGGGAGTGGGGGGGGGGGGGGGGCTTGGAATATCATGATATGGCTGCTGAAACCCTGATATGTCTCACTTCTGGGATATAAACTCAGACAGACATTTGAAATAGTGTGCAACAAGACTCAACTGACCAAATGTCATTCTTCCTTTACTTCGTAGTTCAGGTTTTATGGTTTCAACATCACGTTTTCCTGTTATGAGCATTTGCATGTCTGATAAGTGGTTTTGAAATTCTTGTTCATCCTGCAATTGCCTGTTTATTGGGCTTCCTTCATGCTGTTTTGGTGCTAACAGGGTTTGCAAGCATGGCATTCAGTTCTACAGGGATTTTTGCAGCTGTCATACCCTTTTTCTTTCATCACAATCCTCTTCAATGACCTTCTATCATGATCATTCCACATGTTCATTCACATTGTGTCTTGGCAGAGGATGTTTTTCTTCTTTTGCTGTATGCAGTATAAACCTTCAATACGTTGCCTTTTGAAACATCAAATACTCCAGGTATCTTGGTTACTGAAGCACCCACCATACGAGCAGCAATAATTTTCTCACATTAAAATTCACTTAGGTTCAATTAGTGCACTCACAACTACACAGAAGACTGTTTGGACCACAACTGAAACTTGTAGCATATTGAGGACATTGCACAGGTACCGTTCATGGTCAAATACAACAGTGCAACCTGCAGGCTTGGCTAGCATCTGCATTTATATTCAAGCAAGCGTTTCTTGTGGTGTTTCCACATTTTTGACCAACCCTGTACTTCATATGATTGCCTTGACCCATGGCTTCTAGAATGTCACGTGGGAAAAGTGCAAGTTGGGTCCCATGTAATTATGTTTTCATATTCCATGCTGCCTGTCAATGAGGAGGTAATTCAGTTCAAAATAAATTATTTTTGAGCTCAGAGTATGTTCTGCCAATGGATGTCAATGAGATGCTAATTATGTAGATCACTTCTGTCATCCTTCTTGTAGACAGGTGTTACTTACACGTGCTTCCAATTACTGAGGATAATTATTTGTTCAAGGAGTCTATAGTTAAAATGGGAGCTAACTCATCTGCAAGTTCTGTATAGAATCTGACAAAGATTTACTGTCTCTGCAGAGGTGTAAGAATTAAATTAGGCCAACACAATGGGAATTTCCTTAGTACAGGAAGATTTGAAAATCGAGTTCAGCTGTTACTCTGTTATCCACAGTTTCAGTCCCTGTGTCATCCATGTGTAATTGAAAACTAATACAAGAATTTCTTGGGGTTTCTCAGAGATCTTTCAATAAGATCCTGCTATGTACTGACTGAAAGCTTCACTCATTGCCCTCTTGTCAGCAAAACACATTTCATTCAACATCTTTTTATATATAGCCCTACGCTTTGTTTTACACCTATTACACAGGAGCCATTGTTTCTTTTGGTATTTCTCTTTGGTGATTATATACCATGGTGATCACTGAACTACATGTTTGGAGAGTTTCAAATTCATCCAGTAGCAACCACCAGCCCAAGAGAAGTAGTAAATGTAAGAGTACAGAGAGGCACCAGTTTCAATTTCGACCATTATCTAAAAAGGAATGAAACCTATTTCTAATAACATTAACTAGAAGCCTTTCAATATATGGAAGTAGAAGTCAGAACAACTGAACATCACGAAAGCATTAATATGTAAATATCATAAGTAACTGAACACACTGGTCTTTCACAAATGGGACAAAAAGGTCAAAAAAATCTGAGAAGCAGCAAAATGAACCAGGTTTCAAGTTAAAAAGAAGACATACTTGATGGAATGATGAATGTAGATATGCTCGCTGAGTGAGGCCATGTTTCTAAATTTTCATTGTCGCTTAAAGTTTCATAATTATTTTAACTAGGAAGTATATGTCCCCGAACATAAATGGTTTGTTAAACTTATTCCTCCTTGAGTCCAATGGGACATAAACATCCCACTTAAATTTTTTTACTAGGAATTAGGATCTGTACAAAGAAGGAAGTACTATTATTTTGTCAAACAATTTTATTTATTCACTGTTTAACATTTTTATGAATTTTTCAAAACATGGCTGAATACCCAGTGGTACTTTGCAGTACCTACATATGAAATTTATCCTTATCTCTTGCTTCTGTGTGCTGCACTGTCTGCATTGCTTCCTTTGGCTCCTTGTTGGAAAATGTTTGCAACTGCTTACAAGTGCACATCATCATCAGTACAAATGGGTGTGTATCTGCAGTAGAATGGTGAGATAATGAGCCAGTTACAGTTTTGTCAACTGTTCACCACCTGAGAGGTACAACATTCATCACAAAAAAGGGGAGCTACATCCTGCCCTGTAGCCATAGCAGAGTACACAGCTGTAAGGGGAGCTGTAGACCAGTTCGACCAGTAGAGGGAAAGATATGATATGGACCGTAGGTCATTCAAATGGTGGCTGGAACCGTAATAACAGAGGAAAATGTGAACAACTTTCTTTTCACCTTGCTCTTGTAAGGCAGCTTTCGACTGGGAGAAATATAAAGAGAAGGGGTAGGTAAGCATCATCATAAAAAGCAGGAGTTTGTGGAGTTTCCAGTTTCATATCAAGACAAATAAAAATGAGATTACAATGTAAATAAAATAGAAAGGAACATTCCACATGGGAAAAATATATTAAAAACAAAGATTCCATGACTTACCAAACGGGAAAGTGCTGGTAGATAGGCACAATAAAAAAACACACAAACACACACACAAAATTTCAAGCTTTCGAAACCCACAGTTGCTTCGTCAGGAAAGAGGGAAGGAAGGGAAAGATGAAAGGATGTGGGTTTTAAGGGAGAGGGTAAGGAATCATTCCAATACCGGGAGCGGAAAGACTTACCTTAGGGGGAAAAAAAGGACAGGTATACACTCGCACACACACACATATCCGTCCACACATATACAGACACAAGCAGACATATTTAAAGGCCAACAAAACACAAGGCACAAAATGTGCAACAAAACAATGAAGTGATATCTCACACATTAGGTGCCAAAATAATGAGCCTGTTGGCTCCAGACAGCTGATACATTCAACACTAGGTTACAGTGCCACACACATGTGGGATTTTCATCTCCCTGTGAACTTAGGGAGATAAATTTGTACGTGGGACACATGAAAGGGTTGTAGACTAGAGTTGTAGACTAGATATTGACTAGCCAAGTGAACAGGAACAGGAAGAAACAAGCCAATGGGTAAAAGAAGAAAATCATGATTCGGACAATGGGGATCAGTAAAGAAAATATATGACACAAAGAGAGCTTCAGAATAGGAGTTGTAGATATATCTGGTGAGAAACCAAGAAAAATACAAAGAGTATTCATGGAAGGATGGCAAGCAAGAGTCAGTCAGAGAATGGGGGCATACTAGTGAAAGAGAAAATAACTTAAAAAGTAAAGGCAATTTTGTTATCACTGTCCATACATAATAGAGCAAGATAGGATTGTGTTACCTGTCCTTATGCCATTCCTGATGCCAATATTTTTCCCCTTTCCTGATCTCTTTTCATTAGTAGTGCTTATACAGCAGTTACATAAAATAATTAAATTCTGGTCATCATCTTTTTGTGTGTACCCCAACTATGTTATCAGCTTTGATGCTCTAAAGTTTTGGCAAACTTATGTTGTTTAACTTTGCAGCCGGATGTTCTTTCTGACATTGCAGTTGCCAGCTATCTAAGGGGGGGCAGTCCAGTCTGTGAATCATGTGAACTTTGTTCTGCGTGTTGTGTTTCTAAAATAAACTCATTACTGTAGTCACAGGTGTTCTTTCTTTTTGTCCCATTCATTTTGAATCACATTGTATATTTTTTTCAGAACGTATTGGAGTATTTTCCATGTAATATTGCTAAAAAGATAGTCCACAGCATGCCAGTGGGACTTCATAGCTGTACGAAGATTGTTTTTCCAAATACATGTAACCATTAATGACTATATACCTATGAAAAACACAAGTATAATGAAGTTGTGAACAAATACTCAAAGATTAAAAATTTAAGAATGTACAGGCCAAAACAGTACACAAACAAGGTCTGGCACAGACTGCTGTGTTCTATGGAAGTTTTATCTTAATTTTTGCACACGGTACAGCATTTGAAAAATGTATATTTTGTAAATAACTCTGAAAACAGTGGAGAACTATATAATAATATTACCAGATACTCCTGATGTAATTACAAATAGGATCTCTCCTGCTTCAGCTATCTGTATTATGTAAATATTTATTACTTAAAACTTGAAAAAGTTGCATTTTTATGAGTTTTTAAGAATTATTTATTTGAAACCCCCAATCCAAAACCCATGAGAATTATAAAAAATATTGTTTGCTTAAGATGTTAGTAGTTAGTGCAAACATGGTGGTAATATTTTTCTGTGTAAAGTGTTACAAATTTTTCAACATTTGCATATTTCACATTACTGAATTTCTAGTATAAAATATGTATGTGGGCAACACTGTTTCCAGTGCTCTTCTGTTTATAACAAATGAGTGAGAACTTGCAAATAAACCATTCTGCATTGAGTTTAGTGTTTGTTTTGAACTTTCTGTTAGATACTATGTCAGTGAGGAAATACAGTAGTGAAAGAGTGAGCTGTGTGGACTATGAAAATAAGACCCAAGAAGGTGGTGTTTCAGTAAAGTGAAAAACACTTCACAGTTGTTGGAAACATGTCAGAGGAATTGCAGACATATCTTGGTCCTCAAGTATGGTATTAGCATCATATCCATTGTCCACAAATTGCTACACACACTACAAGAAGAAATTTAGTGACAACCCACTTGAACAATCACTATCACCCAAATGTGAAACTGAGAAGACAGTTCAGATGTTTATATTCCTGGGTGTTTAGTAGTTGATGCATTTAATGTTAGCATTTCTGCTGTAGCCCCTACTATATCCCCCCTTAAATCTCCAGGAAAGGTAAAAAGCATAAGAAGAAAACAGTATGTAAAAAGGAAAGTGGAAGAAATTGAAACAAGTTTCATACAAGCAACATCTTCAAAACTTTGTGAAGTGTATAATGTACATGCACTTGGTGCAGAACCTGAAGCTAGTCATACGTGCACGAAATGTGATGTGCAGTTTCTAAACCTAAATACTGCCATCTCAGCAGCCACATACATCGAGGAGGTATAGTTACTGATATTGATACCAGGTAGCTGCTCTAAGCAGCAGATACAGATATACATACCCACTTCCTCACATTTTTTGATTTCAAAAGCTCATACAATAAAGAATGAGAAAGGTATTTGGGCATGCCCAGATTCTTACTGTGGACATCCGTTGCAAGATATACACTTTCTGTTGCTTTGGAATATTACCTACAGGATGTCAAGGATTGCAGCAGGCAAAGCCCTAACCAGGTTGGTGTTATCTCTGTTAATGAAAATGGTGAAAAAGTTAAAAAGGTAAAAAAATATATGACATAATCAATAAGAGAAGCATATCTCCTAATGAAAAAGGAGAGACCAAATTTAAAAATTGGTCTCACAAAATTCTACTGCTTACAACCAAAATGGGTAAAATGCCTTGCACTAATTTGAAATTTGTTTGTTTCGCCATAAGCAGTGTCACAGAAAAGAAGTACACAGTGATAGACCTGATGCTTTTGTATGTACGTCAAGAGCCTCAAGATAAATGTCATTTGCAGGAGTATGCAAGGTGTCCTGGTGCTGAAGTGATGGCTGTTGAGGCATTACACCTTTAGGATAGTGACAGTGATCTAGCCTTTGCATTGAGGGAGGGAGAATTGGTGAAGAAGACAGTAAAACCAGAGAAATTTGTTACAGAGGTTAGGCATTGGATCATGAAAGGAATAGCTTACCTCATATTTGAGGATTCAAAGACAGACCATAGCACAAGTAAAATAAGCCGCATCCCAGAATACTAACACATTAGTTCTGCGTTTTGACTTTCCTGAGACAGGGTCTGTTGCTTTGCAGAACAAAATTCAAAGTTACATTGGCACACAAAACAGGTGTCTATATTCTCATGTGTTGTTCACTTCCTTGGAACATCATACCGTTCTGCTACAGTCAGTGATGATGTCATTCATGACAGTGCATGCGCATGCTACACTGTCAGCATGATAATTGATGACATAGTATCTAGTAGTCCTAAACATGATTATTTGACTGATGGTGCAGCATCTCATCTTAAAAGCTGCTTTCAGTTTTATGAGCTTGCTCAACACTCTAGTACAGGAATTAAGACAAAAAATGCATATTTTCAGCAACAGGTAATGGAAAAAGTGCATGTGATGAGGTAGGATGTCTCTGTAAACAACTTGGAACAAGATTTAAGCTCCAGCATCAAGCTGTTGATGCTGCAAGAGATGCTACTGGATTTGTACACATCATATCAACATTAGTAACAAAGATGAAGCTCTTAATTCTAAATGAAAGTAGATTAAGGGAAGTGGTCTACTATGAAGCCTGTGGTAGGAGTCCTCAAGTTACTACTGGGTTGCATTCTGGAGTGGTACATACAATGCAAGAATGGTTCTCCATGAAATGCAGCCTGTTACTGTGTGTGAAATGCACAGACCACAGTACACATTAGAAGACTTTGTACTGAACCACTTCACTTCTTGTGTGTATGAAAACCAGCGGTGGGTGGGACATATAATAAGTCTCTCTCATGAGCTGTAAGATATACCTGTCTCCTTTATGACACCTCATGGTCCTGTTAATGATTTCAAATGGCCATCATCAAAAGATCAAAGTGCAGTTCCCATTTTCCCAAGTACTGCTCTTGTTGGATCATCCTTGTCCATGCGCAAATTCAGCTCGGTTACGCAAGTTCAATGGGAGGCAGATGAAAAAAGCAAATGAATGCTTTTCAGCAGGGCAGTGTTGATGGTTACATTGTAAGCAATTATAATTCATGAAAAGTCATGCCAGAAGACAATAATAATCTGTGAATAATATCATGAAAAGAAAAATGGGTAAAAATATTCTATATCTCATTTTTGTTAAAAAATGTTTTTGACCAAATTATGAATTGTTTTCCCACTCATAGTGTTTTAAAGTAATTATTTTGATTCAGAAATACCAGTTTTGCATGACATTTACTTAAAAATCAGTGATCAGCTTAAATATTTAAGTGCCTATGGTTTCTTGACGATGAGAGTAGAGCTAGGTCTAACTAAAAAATTTCTCACATATTGCACAGACTAGTATTGCCCGCTCTGATTGTACATTCCCTAAGTACAATGACCAAATAACGTACCAGGACCTTTTTAGAACTTTTAGGATAGGGGTTTTGGAGAAAATAATTTCCAAATATCCAAAAATTTTCACACTCTTTCATCTATATGTACAAATATTTTGATAGTTTCAGAATTTCATGCATTAATGTTAGCAGTCCTTCCACTTTCTCATTTCTCAAGACAGTTAACATCCTGTTAACATCCTTTGACTATTCATATTTTCAAAACATAATTTTGAAATTCGCAAAAAGTTACAAATTAGTTTATTTTTTAAAAAAATTGTGCTTATTGGAAATAAATTCAGATCTCTACCATTTTTTTTTTTTTTTTTCAATTTTCCCTTTCGTTGCGACAATTTCACAAATACTGTCTTTCTGACATTTAGAGAGATCTGTAATGTTTTAACAAACCATCAAAAAATCAAAATATTGTAGCTTTGGTGAGGTATCATGTGGAATTTCAACACATATTTTTTCCCCACAAACTTTGAAATAGTGATGTGACACATTCATTCTTAACCAGTATGGTTTGAGATGAAATCGCCCTATTATACTATTTTCAACAATGATATTATCCTATGGTGGAAAAAAATTTACTGTCAGTTGCTACTTTTATAAGAGTGAATAATGGTATGGTATTTGATCACTAATCTCAGCAATACCAACACATTTTCCACAATGTACATTACCAAGAGCCTACTCTAAAAAAATCTAAAAGAAAAATTAGTTAATTGTTGTTGATTTGTATTAACAACATACTTTTAAGGAGGTGCCGATGTTCAACCAGGGTCCAGAACCCGAAAATATCACTTAGTACATTCTTAGCAATATCAAGGTACTTTCAATCACGTCTCAACAACTGTAACATGACCCCTCCCCTTCCCCTCCCCAAATAATGCAAAATTTGTTAATTGTTGTTGACTTTAACACACAAACTACATTTTAAAGGAGTTTTTAAAGTACTTTAGTAGTAGTATTTTAAAGAAATACTGATATGTAAGTGACATCCTGAACCTGAAAATATTTAATACAACATTCATTGGGAAAGTGACATCTACTACTAAGACAAATTTTTGGGTCAAGTATAACAGAAAATTTTAAAAAATTTCTGGAATCTGCTAGAAGTAGTCATTAAAGCAATAAATATTTTCAAAAAGCAGTCATGAAGAAGCCCCACCCCCCTTGGTGTTGTGAGGATTAAGGATTAAGTCAGGATCCTATGCTTGGTGTGTACTGACAGCCAGCATTTTAAATATTGTAAATTGTATGCCTTTATTTCTCTATGGAAAACATCACATTTAATATCTCTACTATGAGGTATGTGAGGAAAGTAATAAGACTGACAACACTGTGAGCAACTGACAACATTGTGTTGTTCAACTTGTGGAGACTGTTGTGTTCATCTCTTCTAAATGCTCAGTCTGAAATTCAACTACCTACAGCCATCACATGATTTTTAGAGAACCATCAGTTAAATTGTGTTTTTGTTGTGTGTTATGAAAATCAAACAGCAGAATTTAGAGCAATGTTGTGCCCTCAGGTTTTGTGTTAACTTGGGGAATCCAAAATTGTGACATTTGAAGAGTTGAAACACGCCTATGGGGAATATTTCATACAACAAGCACAAGATTTTCTCTGGAAAAACAATTTTTGGAACGCTGAGACCATGTTCCCCCCCATGAACCATGGACCTTGCCGTTGGTGGGGAGGCTTGCGTGCCTCAGCGATACAGGTAGCCGTACCGTAGGTACAACCACAACGGAGGGGTATCTGTTGAGAGGCCAGACAAACGTGTGGTTCCTGAAGAGGGGCAGCAGCCTTTTCAGTAGTTGCAAGGGCAACAGTCTGGTTGATTGACTGATCTGGCCTTGTAAAACTAACCAAAACGGCCTTACTGTGCTGGTACTGCGAACGGCTGAAAGCAAGGGGAAACTACAGCCGTAATTTTTCCCGAGGGCATGCAGCTTTACTGTATGGTTAGATGATGATGGCGTCCTCTTGGGTAAAATATTCCGGAGGTAAAATAGTTCCCCATTCGGATCTCCGGGCGGGGAGTACTCAAGAGGATGTCGTTATCAGGAGAAAGAAAACTGGCGGTCTACGGATCGGAGCGTGGAATGTCAGATCCCTTAATCGGGCAGGTAGGTTAGAAAATTTGAAAAGGGAAATGGATAGGTTAAAGTTAGATATAGTGGGAATTAGTGAAGTTCGGTGGCAGGAGGAACAAGACTTCTGGTCAGGTGACTACAGGGTTATAAACACAAAGTCAAACAGGGGTAATGCAGGAGTAGGTTTAATAATGAATAGGAAAATAGGAATGCGGGTAAGCTACTACAAACAGTATAGTGAACGCATTATTGTGGCCAAGATAGATACGAAGCCCACACCTACTACAGTAGTACAAGTTTATATGCCAACTAGCTCTGCAGATGACGAAGAAATTGAAGAAATGTATGATGAAATAAAAGAAATTATTCAGATAGTGAAGGGAGACGAAAATTTAATAGTCATGGGTGACTGGAATTCGGTAGTAGGAAAAGGGAGAGAAGGAAACGTAGTAGGTGAATATGGATTGGGGCTAAGAAATGAAAGAGGAAGCCGCCTGGTAGAATTTTGCACAGAGCACAACTTAATCATAGCTAACACTTGGTTTAAGAATCATGATAGATGGTTGTATACATGGAAGAACCCTGGAGATACTAAAAGGTATCAGATAGATTATATAATGGTAAGACAGAGATTTAGGAACCAGGTTTTAAATTGTAAGACATTTCCAGGGGCAGATGTGGACTCTGACCACAATCTATTGGCTATGACCTGTAGATTAAAACTGAAGAAACTGCAAAAAGGTGGGAATTTAAGGAGATGGGACCTGGATAAACTGAAAGAACCAGAGGTTGTACAGAGTTTCAGGGAGGGCATAAGGGAACAATTGACAGGAATGGGGGAAAGAAATACAGTAGAAGAAGAATGGGTAGCTTTGAGGGATGAAGTAGTGAAGGCAGCAGAGGATCAAGTAGGTAAAAGACGAGGGCTAGTAGATTTCCTTGGGTAACAGAAGAAATACTGAATTTAATTGATGAAAGGAGAAAATATAAAAATGCAGTACATGAAGCAGGCAAAAAGGAATACAAACGTCTCAAAAATGAGATCGACAGGAAGTGCAAAATGGCTAAGCAGGGATGGCTAGAGGACAAATGTAAGGATGTAGAGGCGTATCTCACGAGGGGTAAGATAGATACTGCCTACAGGAAAATTAAAGAGACCTTTGGAGATAAGAGAACCACTTGTATGAACATAAAGAGCTCAGATGGAAACCCAGTTCTAAGCAAAGAAGGGAAAGCAGAAAGGTAGAAGGAGTATATAGGGGGTCTATACAAGGGTGATGTATTTGAGGACAATATTATGGAAATGGAAGAGGATGTAGATGAAGATGAAATGGGAGATACGATACTGCGTGAAGAGTTTGACAGAGCACTGAAAGACCTGAGTCGAAACAAGGCCCCCGGAGTAGACAACATTCCATTGGAACTACTGACGGCCTTGGGAGAGCCAGTCCTGACAAAACTTTACCATCTGGTGAGCAAGATGTATGAAACAGGCGAAATACCCTCAGACTTCAAGAAGAATATAATAATTCCAATCCCAAAGAAAGCAGGTGTTGACAGATGTGAAAATTGCCGAACAATCAGTTTAATAAGCCACAGCTGCAAAATACTAACACGAATTCTTTACAGACGAATGGAAAAACTAGTAGAAGCCGACCTCGGGGAAGATCAGTTTGGATTCCGTAGAAATACTGGAACACGTGAGGCAATACTGACCTTACGACTTATCTTAGAAGAAAGATTAAGGAAAGGCAAACCTACGTTTCTAGCATTTGTAGACTTAGAGAAAGCTTTTGACAATGTTGACTGGAATACTCTCTTTCAAATTCTAAAGGTGGCAGGGGTAAAATACAGGGAGCGAAAGGTTATTTACAATTTGTACAGAAACCAGATGGCAGTTATAAGAGTCGAGGGACATGAAAGGGAAGCAGTGGTTGGGAAGGGAGTGAGACAGGGTTGTAGCCTCTCCCCAATGTTATTCAATCTGTATATTGAGCAAGCAGTAAAGGAAACAAAAGAAAAATTCGGAGTAGGTATTAAAATCCATGGAGAAGAAATAAAAACTTTGAGGTTCACCGATGACATTGTAATTCTGTCAGAGACAGCAATGGACTTGGAAGAGCAGTTGAACGGAATGGATGGTGTCATGAAGGGAGGATATAAGATGAACATCAACAAAAACAAAACGAGGATAATGGAATGTAGTCGAACTAAGTCGGGTGATGTTGAGGGTATTAGATTAGGAAATGAGGCACTTAAAGTAGTAAAGGAGTTTTGCTATTTGGGGAGCAAAATAACTGATGATGGTCGAAGTAGAGAGGATATCAAATGTAGACTGGCAATGGCAAGGAAAGCGTTTCTGAAGAAGAGAAATCTGTTAACATCGAGTATAGATTTAAGTGTCAGGAAGTCATTTCTGAAAGTATTTGTATGGAAAAATGAAATGAAATGTCGTGTGATGAGGGCCTCCCGTCGGGTAGACTGCTCGTCTGGTGCAAGTCTTTCGATTTGACGCCACTTCGGTGACTTGCGCGTTGATTTGTATGGAGTGTAGCCATGTATGGAAGTGAAACATGGACGGTAAATAGTTTGGACAAGAAGAGAATAGAAGCTTTCGAAATGTGGTGCTACAGAAGAATGCTGAAGACTAGATGGGTAGATCACATAACTAATGAGGAAGTATTGAATAGGATTGGGGAGAAGAGAAGTTTGTGGCACAACTTGACCAGAAGAAGGGATCGGTTGGTAGGACATGTTCTGAGGCATCAAGGGATCACCAATTTAGTATTGGAGGGCAGCGTGGAGGGTAAAAATCGTAGGGGGAGACCAAGAGATGAATACACTAAGCAGATTCAGAAGGATGTAGGTTGCAGTAGGTACTGGGAGATGAAGAAGCTTGCACAGGATAGAGTAGCATGGAGAGCTGCATCAAACCAGTCTCAGGACTGATGACCACAACAACAACAACGAGACCATGTTGAAGATGAACCTCATTCAGGGAGACCTCCAGCTTCAAAAACCTACAAAAATGTTGAATGTGTGCATGCTGTTGTGGGATCAGACTGAGATTTAACAATAAGGATGATGGATGATCTGTTAAACACCCTCATTGTACATCAAATTTTGAACAAAGTTTTGCACATGCAAAAGATTTGTGCCAAAATGGTGCTGAAAAACTTCACTACTGAGCAGAAGGACAGTCACAGAAGTGTGTGCATTGATCTTCTTGAGAGGATTGCCAATGCCCAAGAATGGTTCAGTCGTGTGATCACAGGTGATGAGTCCTGGATTTTTTGTGCCAAAGTGAGGAGTGGCATACTGAAGACATCTCCTCAACTGAAAAAATGTTTGAATGAGCAGCTTAAAGATCAAAACAATGCTGATTTGCTTTTTTGACAGTAGTGGTTATCAGGCATAAGGAATTTGTTCCTCCACAACAAAATGTCAATCAAATGTTTTACAAAGATGTTCTTGAAAGGCTCAAGAAAAGGGTGAATCAAGTGAGACCGGACATTGCAGGTAAGCGGATGTTGCATCATAATAATGCCTTGCATCACAGGGCCTTCCATCACAGAATTTTTGACCTCAAAAGGAATTCTTATTGTTTGACAGCCTCCCTCTTTACCTGATTTGAGTCCTTGTGACTCTTTTCTTTTGCCAAAATTGAAAAAGTCTTGAAAGGACACCATTTTGGCACTCTGGAGAACATTCAAAACAATGTGACCAATGGGTGTTAAAGGCTGTACCAGTTGAAGCCTTTCAGTGCTGCTACCAAGACCGGGAATGACACTGGCATATAGCTGCCAAAGGGAACTATTTTGAAGGGGATAATAATGTTGTTTGGAAAATATAAAATCTTTGATACATAAAAAGTCAGTCTCATTAGTTTTCTCACACACCTTGTATTCATCTATGTGAAAAACACAAGCATAATAATATACAAACACGCTGTGAACAAATAAGCCTATTTTGTTATACTCAGAGATTAAAGGCATAAAAATGTACAGACCAAAACTGTACACAAGTGTGTACCGGCACAGACTACTGTATTCTATGGACAAAATAGTTGGTGAATATGATAATCAATTACATGGGTAAGAAAGGGAGGAGTGGCAGCAGAGGGGAGAAAGAAGTGAATGGAACACATGACTGAACCATTCGTGGGCATTGGCAATCCTCTCAAGAAGATCAATGCACACATTTCTTTGCCTGTCCTTCTGCTCAGTTGCTAGGTTTTTCAGCACCATTTTGGCACAAATCTCTCACACGTGCAAAACTTTGTTCAAAATTTGATGGACATTGAAAGTGTTCAACAGATCACCCATCATCCTTATTGTTAAATGTCAATTGGGTCTCACAACAACACGCATACATTCGATGTTTTTGAAGCTGGAGGTCTCCCTGAGTGAGGTTAATCTTCAACATGTTCCCGGCCTTCCAAAAATAATTTTGCCAGCAAAAATCTTGTGCTCTTCATACACAATGTCCCCCATAGGCCTGTTTCAACTCTTCAAAGGACACACTTTCGGATTCCCCAAGTTCAACACAAACCCTGATGGCATAACATTGCTCTAAATTCTGCTGTTTGATTTTCGTATCACACAACAAAAACATAACTCCACTTATGGTGCTGTAAAAATCATGTGATGGCTGAAGGCAGATGAAACTCAGACTGAGCATTTGGAAGAGATGAAGGCACTGGTCTCCTCAAGCAGAACAACACAATATTGCTACATTGCTCAATGTTGTCAGTTTCATTACTTTTCACACATATCTCGTAACAGAGATGGGTCAACTTGAGTTACCAAAACAGGTTAACTCGTATTGAAGGGATTTCAAGTCAGCCTGGTTTAAGAGCGTTGCTAATTCGAGTTGTATTCACACAGTGCATGGCAGCCGCTGCTACTTGTGACAGTTTTGCGCAAGGTTGTAGTTTACCGCCATTGTGGCAACCGAACCTGAGTTAAGTGCCTACAGTGATCTTTAAAAGTACAGTATCCTATTATGATTTGTTTAGTTGAAATTTGGGATGCGTTTGGAAAGTGTTATTTTCAAGGGGGTTAAGATCATGCAATTGCCATCCAAATTTTACAGAAAATAAAATGGCTCATGAGTGTATTCAAATTTCATCCTGTAGTGTTGCATTCATTATTCTTAGCAATAGCAATGCATTTTCCATAATGTGCATTGCCAGCGGATGTTGCACTTCATGCCCATGTTAAAGGAAGTTAGAAAAAAACAAAGTTCATTAATTGTTGTTGCCTTATATTAACAACACACTTTTTAAAGAGGTAGCAATGTATAAGTCAGGTCCTGAACTTGAAAATATTTCATACTAGCTTAGCGCCCGCTGCTTTGCTCGTGTAGACTGTATGGTCTGCACAGATGATTTTTTTCCTCCCTTCCTCTTTAATAGAACTTTTATGATCATCATCATCATCATCATCTAAGACTGATTATGCCTTTCAGCGTTCAGTCTGGAGCATAGCCCCCCTTATACAGTTCCTCCATGATCCCCTATTCAGTGCTAACATAGGTGCCTCTTCTGATGTTAAACCTATTACTTCAAAATCATTCTTAACCGAATCCAGGTACCTTCTCCTCAGTCTGCCCTGACTCCTCCTACCCTCTACTGCTGAATCCATGAGGCTCTTGGATAACCTTGCTTCTCCCATGCGTGTAACATGACCCCACCATCTAAGCCTGTTCGCCCTGACTGATACATCTATAGAGTTCATTCCCAGTTTTTCTTTGATTTCCTCATTGTGGACACCCTCCTGCTTTTATGTTATTCACAAATTGCTACACCTTCTAAACTTTTCACACTAAATAAGGTCATGAAGCAAAGTATTTGTTGAATGTACTTCTGACTAAAAAGCAATTCTGGTAGCTGGAGTAAAAGGTTTTTGTTAATCATGCCTTGGATGTTCTTGTGGTGGTAGACCTCTAACAAATGTCTCTTTACATCTAACTGAGATGTGAAATACCAGTTTTCATAGGTTTACCTTTAAAATAATTTTAAATAACAAAATATTTTCTTAAAAATTTTACCCCCTTAGGTTGTTGAATTTCCAAAAATGCTGAAGCATGTATTTTTTTTTAAATTTATGACTGTGAAACCATATGATAAACCAGTTATCGTAGTTCTAGCTTCAAAATTGCTTTAATAGCAAGTATATTTACAAAAAGCCTTTCATCACCTGTAACACCCCCTTAGGATTGTAATTTGGAAAAATCCCCTGCTAAATGATGCCTATACTATAAGATCCACACTATCTCCAAATTTCAAGTTCCTATCCTTAGCAGTCTGGGCTGGGTGATGAAGAGCCAGTGAACCAGTCTGTCACTATTCCACATCCTCAAGAGCTGAATTTCCAAAAACAGTGAAACACATATTTTTCCATTTGTAACTGCAAGGCCAAATACCAATTGTCACAGATATAGCTTTAAAAATGCTTTCACAATGAAATTTTTATAAAACATTCCACCTCTCTATTTCACCCAATTATGGGTAAAGTATGCAAAAACAGTAAAATGGGTATTTTTTATATCTAACAGAGGAGCCAAATACAAATTTTCATAAGATTTATCTTCAAAAATGCTTGCATAATTACACATGTCCATAAAACCTTACATCCCCTATTTCACCCCCGTAAAGGTTGTTCCCAAAAATAGTGAAAGATGTGTCTTTTATTTCTAATGAAGAAGCTAAATTCAAATTTTTATTGATTTAGCTTTCAAAATGCTTTCATAATATTTCATAATACACCCCCGTAGGGGTTGAATTTCCAAAATCACTGAAACAAACATTTTTTATTTATAATTGAGAGGTCAAATATCAATTTTCATAGATGTAGCTTCATAAATACACTCCTGGAAATGGAAAAAAGAACACATTGACACCAGTGTGTCAGACCCACCATACTTGCTCCGGACACTGCGAGAGGGCTGTACAAGCAATGATCACACGCACGGCACAGCGGACACACCAGGAACCGCGGTGTTGGCCGTCGAATGGCGCTAGCTGCGCAGCATTTGTGCACCGCCGCCGTCAGTGTCAGCCAGTTTGCCGTGGCATACGGAGCTCCATCGCAGTCTTTAACACTGGTAGCATGCCGCGACAGCGTGGACGTGAACCGTATGTGCAGTTGACGGACTTTGAGCGAGGGCGTATAGTGGGCATGCGGGAGGCCGGGTGGACGTACCGCCGAATTGCTCAACACGTGGGACCTGAGGTCTCCACAGTACATCGATGTTGTCGCCAGTGGTCGGCGGAAGGTGCACGTGCCCGTCGACCTGGGACCGGACCGCAGCGATGCACGGATGCACGCCAAGACCGTAGGATCCTACGCAGTGCCGTAGGGGACCGCACCGCCACTTCCCAGCAAATTAGGGACACTGTTGCTCCTGGGGTATCGGCGAGGACCATTCGCAACCGTCTCCATGAAGCTGGTCTACGGTCGCGCACACCGTTAGGCCGTCTTCCGCTCACGCCCCAACATCGTGCAGCCCGCCTCCAGTGGTGTCGCGACAGGCGTGAATGGAGGGACGAATGGAGACGTGTCGTCTTCAGTGATGAGAGTCGCTTCTGCCTTGGTGCCAATGATGGTCGTATGCGTGTTTGGCGCCGTGCAGGTGAGCGCCACAATCAGGACTGCATACGACCGAGGCACACAGGGCCAACACCCGGCATCATGGTGTGGGGAGCGATCTCTTACACTGGTCGTACACCACTGGTGATCGTCGAGGGGACACTGAATAGTGCACGGTACATCCAAACCGTCATCGAACCCATCGTTCTACCATTCCTAGACCGGCAAGGGAACTTGTTGTTCCAACAGGACAATGCACGTCCGCATGTATCCCGTGCCACCCAACGTGCTCTAGAAGGTGTAAGTCAACTACCCTGGCCAGCAAGATCTCCGGATCTGTCCCCCATTGAGCATGTTTGGGACTGGATGAAGCGTTGTCTCACGCGGTCTGCACGTCCAGCACGAACGCTGGTCCAACTGAGGCGCCAGGTGGAAATGGCATGGCAAGCCGTTCCACAGGACTACATCCAGCATCTCTACGATCGTCTCCATGGGAGAATAGCAGCCTGCATTGCTGCGAAAGGTGGATATACACTGTACTAGTGCCGACATTGTGCATGCTCTATTGCCTGTGTCTATGTGCCTGTGGTTCTGTCAGTGTGATCATGTGATGTATCTGACCCCAGGAATGTGTCAATAAAGTTTCCCCTTCCTGGGACAATGAATTCACGGTGTTCTTATTTCAATTTCCAGGAGTGTACTTTAGTAGTTCTTTAATAATGATTTATTTTCAAAAATTTGCAAAAAAAAAAAAAAAACTGAAACACGTGTTTCCTTCTTTTTGACCAAGAAACCAAATATCGATTTTTGTAGGTCTAGCTTCAAAATTGCCTTAATAGTGACAGGTTTTCAAAAAACTTTTCATACCCAATCTCACCCTTAGGTGTGGTATTTCAAAAATCCCTTATTAAACGATGCCTACAGTGTAAGATCAACAACCTCTGCAAATTTCAAGTTTCTATCCTTAGTGGTTTGGGCTGCACGATGATGAATCTGTGAGTGAGTGAGTGATTCTGTCAGGACATTGCCTTTTATATACAGAAGTTACAGTCATTGTGAAAAGAGAGATCACTATTAAGACTTAAATTTTTGGGTTAAGGCACAGCAGTCACTCACACTTGTGGCAGGGCATTTGGCTGCAAAATCACCGTTTATGAACTGCCCTCAAGAAAGAAACTGATTGACATGTTAGAAAATTTATAATAATTTTGAGTGTGCAGCTTGTAAGAAATAAATTGCAATAGAGGGATCTCAGAAAATAAAAAAAAATGTTTAGAGTTTGATCACAGATTTCATATAAGAAACAAAAAAAGACATGTTCCACCAATCTTTAAACATGGAAACAGAAAAGATCGTAACAGCTACAGAGGTACCTATTTAATCAGCGTTGTGGGTAAAATCTTCTCAGGTATTGTTGAAAGGAAAGTGCGAGTATTAGTTGAGGACAAATTGGATGAAAATCAGTGTGGGTTTAGGCCTCCTAGAGGTTGTCAGGACCAGATCTTTAGCTTACGGCAAATAATGGAGAAGTGTTACGAGTGGAACAGGGAACTTTATAGATCTAGAAAAGGCATATGACCAGGTTCCTAGGAGGAAGTTGTTGTCTGTTCTACAAGATTATGGAATAGGAGGCAAACTTTTGCAAGCAATTAAAGGTCTTTACATAGATAGTCAGACAGCAGTTAGAGTTGACGGTACATTGAGTTCATGGTTCAGAGTAGTTTCAGAGGTAAGACAAGGCTGCAACCTGTCTCCACTGTTGTTCGTAATATTTAAGGATCATATTTTGAAAACAACAGACTGGCTGGGTGAGATTAAGGTATGTGAACACAAAATATGCAGTCTCGCATATGCGGGTGACAGTTGTGATGGCAGATTCGATTGAAAGTTTGTAAAGTAATATTTCAGAGCTATATCAGAAATGTAAGGACTATGGTATGAAGATTAGCATCTCCAAAACGAAAGTAATGTCAGTGGGAAAGAGATATAAATGGATTGAGTGCCAAATAGGAGGAACAAAGTTAGAACATGTGGGTGGTTCCAAGTACTTAGGATGCATTTTCTCACAGGATGGCAACATAGTGAAAGAACTGGAAGCGAGGTGTAGCAAAGCTAATGCAGTGAGTGCTCAGCTACAATCTACTCTCTTCTGCAAGAAGGAAATCAGTATCAAGACTAAGTTATCTGTGCACCGTTCAATCTTTCGACCAGCTTTGTTGTATGGGAGTGAAAGCTGGGTGGATTCAGGTTACCTTATCAATAAGGTTGAGGTTACGGATATGAAAGTAGCTAGGATGATTGCAGGTACTAGTAGATGGGAACAATGGCAGGAGGGTGCCCACAATGAGGAAATCAAAGAAAAACTGGGAATGAACTCTATAGATGTAGCAGTCAGGGCAAACAGGCTTAGATGGTTGGGTCATGTTACATGCATGGGAGAAGCAAGGTTACCCAAGAGACTCATGGGTTCAGCAGCAGAGGGTAGGAGGAGTCGGGGTAGACCAAGGAGAAGGTGCCTGGATTCAGTTAAGAATGATTTTGAAGTAATAGGCTTAACATCAGAAGAGGCACCAATGTTAGCACTGAATAGGGGATCATGGAGGAATTTTATAAGGGGGACTATGCTCCAGACTGAACGCTGAAAGGCATAATCAGTCTTAAATGATGATGATGATGAACAAAATTGCAATGAAAAAGGTATGCAAACTGCACAGATGCTAACGAGGGAAATAAATGCTAGAATTATTTTTCTGCCATCTTGGTTTGGTTACTGTATTTTCAGAGAAGTTATAACCCGAGCAGATGTGAATGTGGCAAATGACATCTAACATTAATTTAACTTTTCAAGCCAACTCAGTTTGAACAAGCTTAGGGTCAACTCGGTTTATGAAATGGGCTAACTTGGGTTGGATTATTACTGAGTCGAGTTGAACGCGTTGCACGATAGGTGGTGCTGAGCTAAGGTTTGTTTCGCACTAGTTCGAAGTTCAGCGCCGCTTTCACACTGACTGAACTTACGTTTATCAGAGTCAGATGTCTATATCTCTGCTCAGACGCAAAAGAGAGATGGTGTTGAATGTTATCTCAGTCCCCCCTCCCTTCCCGACACAACCCAGTTTAACTCAGTTTCCACAAACTTTCAACTTGGTTAACTCTGTTTGACGTAAACCCATTCCAAAGTCGTGCAACAGATACTAAAGATTGTTACTAATCCTAATTTCTATTTTAAATTATGCACTTGATGAGAAAGGATCCTGAGAACAGTAAGACTTTCAACATTGTTAATAAAATAATTTGTGACAAGGCCAAAAGGACTGCTAATCATACAGTCAAATCTGTCTTACTAATATAACAGCAAAGGTGCAAGCACAGTTACTGTGTGACTGACAAGGAACACACACAACTCCTTGCCCATGTCCTGAGATTGTGCCAATATGGTTAATCGATGTAGTAGATAGATTCTAACAAAAGTTCATAATGTCAATAATGACTGACATCATAGGTGCCATCAATAAGCTATGGTGATTTGTTGCCTCTGTGAATATGAGAGAACTTAGAACATCCACAGAACATTGCACCACTGTTTCTGAGACTATGGTATAGGTTGACTGGTAAAATACTCTGTAGAGGAACATAAAATCATGAAAAGAATTACACGAGGGTGCCAAACAGAGTCAATACAAGGGGAAATTTTCTTGGCATTTAGTAACAACTGACACCCCTCCCCCCTTTCCAGAGAAGGAGACAAAGAAAAACAAAGAATCATAACAAATGAAATTCACATATTAGTGGTAGTTTCAGCCTCCAGGGCTGCTTGACAGAGAAAGGCAATGATTAACTAAAACACTGAGGAGACTGATTGGTTTACACTAAGTGTAAAGCAAAGAAACTTGCCATCAGCACACACAAAAACAAGTGCTGTATTTGGAGTTTAGGAAAAGACTTTGAAGCTCAACTGACAAGTTAGGAAACACGTTTACAGAACTAAAGTGCCATCTGTACGTACACAGGAATCCATCTAGTGAAAAAAGGAAATATAATGGGTATCTCAACAAAGAGGCAAGATTGCCAACAATTTCATTTTTTTACAATGTACACATTACACACATGAGCAGTCCAAATACTCGAAAGCACTGTCTCCACACAATAATAATTTCTGTGGCTAACATGAGATCATAAAAACCACTAGTAGAGGCACAATAAAGTGTTAACTAAATATTGATGTGCGTACTCTTTAGACCCACTAGTGCCTCTGGAACGACGCAATGGACTGATTATATAATGTAATTGGGTATATAAAAAAATATCATCTCCAAGTAGCGGCAAGACAACACACATACAAAAAAAAGTTTTACTTACGCAAGCTTTCAAATCAAGTGGCTCCTTCTTTCGCCAGAGGGGCTGAAGAGACAGGAAGATGGGTGAAGGGAAAGAAACTGGAGAGATTTAGGAAAAGGGGTAGAGTTTGGAAAAGTCACCAAGAACCCCGGGTCAGGAGAGGCTTACCAGACAGGATGAGAAGGAAATACTTGCACTCACATTGGACAAATTGATATTTTGTAGAATAATCCAAATTACATAATTATTAGATTCCAGCATGCATAAGGATGAGGTGTGGGGATGTAGGGGCAGAGGGGGGGAGGGGAGGGGAGGTGAGTAACTCCACATAAAAAACATATGAGTCCATCTGGCTCCGGATGTAGCAACCTGTGAGGGGCCCCTCCCTAGGGTTACAGGTGAAACCTCGTCAATAGTCTTGAAACTGGAAGAGATAACAGAATAACCACCCAGAGTAAACGTTTCAGCATCTGCACATAACAAGCAATTAAAGGTCAGTACCTGTTTGCCTCATTGGTGCAGCTGCAAACAAAGCTCTGGAATAAACCACCCCCGTTCCATTTACCCAGCAAAAGGTGGACTCACAATCCAAGCACAGACACACATCATGAGAGGAAATCTATCAATACCTCAGGTACTAACAAATCTACCAGTGCCCATAGCAGCACCACAACTAGACTATGGGAAACTGGAGAGTTCGGGCCACCATAAAAACAGAGGGAGTTAAAAACTTCTGCCAACATTTCCACCAAAGTGAATACATACTTAGGAACACTGAACATCAATAGACTTGTAACAGGAGGGAAACTAGGTGAATGAGAAAATATGCTGGACGAACAAAAGCACCTGATATTGGCAATTCAAGAGACCCATATTACAGACAACACTATAGACTTTAGTAACTACTGACTGTTAAGGAACAAAACAGACAGGGAAATAGGCAAAGGAGCTCCAACCATCAGAAACTAGTAGTTTCTGGAAACTAGTAGTTTTTTACCACAGGGTTTTGTGTTGCCTTAATATAAATCTCGTTTTGTCTATTTTCTTCAATTCTTACTGGGAATTAGCAACTTTCTAGCTCAATAGATTAAAAGATAATCAGCAAGCTTAATTTAATGTTGTTTGTTCTCCGCTTTGTAATGCACTGCACTAGCCAAAATACAGCCTCACTATCAATGCAATTCTCGAACACAAGATGAGTTGGTTGATGTTCTTAAGCTGGAAATCACCCTGACTACTGTGAAACGATTGGCAGCTGCTACGAATTGGTGTGTTGGAAGAGCTCCCGAGAGTCATGTGCCTGTGATACCCATGTCAAAGGTATCTCAACTACTATCATGTCTCCTCCACAGAAAGTACATGATCTGTCATTAATCATCCACTTGACTGCGAGTGGCATGTTAATGGTAGATCTAGGCATTCTGTACAGGGTGGATGGGGACCAGGGAGGGCTCAGTGTGTTGTACCAGTCCCCCCAACTAACAAGCCTGAAGAGCTGTCTTTCACTGAAACTGAAACTAGCCAGTGGGACTCATTTCACCTGTTTTCGGGAAACCTGTTTTGTCCATTGTCAAGAGAAGGCAAATACAACAGGGCAAGGGATATATTAATCATAGGCAGGTCAAACTAACGGCAAATGATGGTACCTCTTATGAAAACGGCACAATGGGACAAGAAACGACACCAGGTGCACTCAGTGTGTATGCCTGGCAGCCTCATTCAACGTGTTGAGGAGGCTATTCCAGCAGCCATTGAGGGAACAGGGTGCAACCAACTGTAGACAGTGGCGCGCATTGGAACGAATGATACCTGTCGTCTTGACTCTACGGTCACTTTTGGGTCATTCCAGTGACTGGCAGAGATGGTTCAGAAAACCAGGCTGGCTTGCACATGTAGTTTCAACAAAGCTCACAATTTGCAGCATTATCCCCAGAACTAATCATGCCCTTTGGTTCTGAGTCGAGTGCAACAACTGAACCAGAGACTTCAAAAATTCTGTGACAAGGTGACTTCCTGGACATGTCATTGGGTTGACAACTGTAGAGTCTACATCTACATCTACATCTATAATCCGCAAGCCACCCAACGGTGTGTGGCGGAGGGCACTTTACATGCCACTGTCATTACCTCCCTTTCCTGTTCCAGTCGCATATGGTTCGCGGGAAGAACGACTGCCGGAAAGCCTATGTGTGCGCTCAAATCTCTCTAATTTTACATTTGTGATCTCCTCGGGAGGTATAAGTAGGGAGAAGCAATATATTCGATACCTCATCCAGAAATGCACCCTCTCGAAATCTGGACAGCAAGCTACACCGCGATGCAGAGCGCCTCTCTTGCAGGGTCTGCCACTTGAGTTTGTTAAACATTTCCGTAACACTATCACGCTTACCAAATAACCCTGTAAATAAGCCCGTAAATGGGTCAGGTGTGCATTAAACATCAAATGCTGCAACTCAGGTAGCAGGCTCTTTAGATTAGGCGACTCTCCACCCAATCCAGATAATGATAGCTGTACGAAACTCAGAAGTATCAGTGTAAGATCGAAAGAAATGCCTCCCACAAGTGACAGTATTAAAATCTTAATTATAAACTGCCGAAGCATTCACAACAAAGTGCCGGAATTTGAAGCACTCGTGAAAAGCAGCGATTCTCTTGTAGTACTAGACACAGAAAGCTGGTTGAAACCTGAAATTGAAGCAGTGAGATTTTTGGGGAAAATTTAGGTGTACTTCGAAAGGATAGCCAAATGGGAAATCGAGGTGGTGTATTTGTTGCAGCAGACAAGAAAATCAAGTCCACTGAGGTAGAAATTAAAGCTGTATGTGGGATTGTTTGGGTAAGACTCAGTATCAGGAGTGAGCATAACATAATAATTAGATCCTCCTATCGCCCATAAGTTCATCTCCTGATGTAAGCAAAAACTTTAGAGAAAAGCTCAGTTCACTTGCACATACAATTCCCAATGATACTGTAATCATCCAACAGTTAATTGAGAAAATTACAGTTTGTGGTGGGTGTGATAAGATATCCTGTGAAACATTACTTAAATCCCTTGACTGAAAACTGCCTAGAACAGATAGTTAGGAATCCCACTCATGATGGAAATATACTGGGTCTAATGGGAAGGAGACCTGACCTCTTTGAGAATGTTCACCTCGAAGCTAGTATCAGTGACCATGACGTGGTTGTAGCAACAATGCTTACCAAAGTACAAAGGACAACTAAGTAACTTACCAAACGAGAAAGAGCTGGTAGATAGACACAATTAAAAACACACAAATTTCAAGCTTTCGCAACCCAAGGTTGCTTCATCAGGACAGAGGGAAGGAGAGGGAAAGACGAAAGGATGTGGGTTTTAAGGGAGAGGGTAAGGAGTCATTCCAATCCCGGGAGCGGAAAGACTTACCTTAGGGGGAAAAAAGGACAGGTATACGCGCGCGCGCGCGCACACCCACACACACACACACACACACACACACACACACACACACACACACATATCCATCCACACACACACATATCCATCCATTCATATACAGACACAGGCAGACATATCGTATCGTCTTTCCCTCTCCCTCCCTCTTTCCTGATGAAGCAACCTTGGGTTGCGAAAGCTGAAATTTGTGTGTGTGTGTTTTTAACTGTGTCTATCTACCAGCACTTATATATATATAGAGGGAAACATTCCACGTGGGAAAAATATATCTAAAAAGAAAGATGATGAGACTTACCAAACAAAAGCGCTGGCAGGTCGATAGACACACAAACAAACACAAACATACACACAAAATTCAAGCTTTCGCAACCAACGGTTGCCTCATCAGGAAAGAGGGAAGGAGAGGGAAAGACGAAAGGATTTGGGTTTTAAGGGAGAGGGTAAGGAGTCGTTCCAATCCCGGGAGCGGAAAGACTTACCTTAGGGGGAAAAAAGGACAGGTATACACTCGCGCACACACACACACACACACACACACACACACACACACACACACACACACATATCCATCCGCATATACACAGACACAAGCAGACATTTGTAAAGGCAAAGAGTTTGGGCAGAGATGTCAGTCGAGGTGGAAGTACAGAGGCAAAGATGTTGTTGAAAGACAGGTGAGGTATGAGCGGCGGCAAATTGAAATTAGAAATTAGCGGAGATTGAGGCCTGGCGGATAGCGAGAAGAGAGGATATGCTGAAGGGCAAGTTCCCATCTCCGGAGTTCTAACAGGTTGGTGTTAGTGGGAAGTATCCAGATAACCCGGACGGTGTAACACTGTGCCAAGATGTGCTGGCCGTGCACCAAGTCATGTTTAGCCACAGGGTGATCTTCATTACCAACAAACACTGTCTGCCAAGGTAATCCCATTCCTGATGTCCAGGCGGAGCTTCAAGGAATCCTCAGAACCTTAGGCCTCCTACAAAACCTTTCACCTGACTCCATCAACCTCCTGACCCCACCAACACCCCGCACCCCTACTTTCTACCTTCTTCCTAAAATTCACAAACCCAATCATCCCGGCCGTCCCATTGTAGCTGGTTACCAAGCCCCCACAGAACGCATCTCTGCCTACGTAGATCAACACCTTCAACCCATTACATGCACTCTCCCATCCTTCATCAAAGACACCAACCACTTTCTCGAACGCCTGGAATCCCTACCCAGTCTGTTACCCCCGGAAACCATCCTTGTAAACATTGATGCCACTTCCTTATACACAAATATTCTGCATGTCCAGGGCCTCGCTGAGATGGAGCACTTCCTTTCACGCCGTTCACCTGACAACCTACCAAAAACCTCTTTCCTCATTACCTTAGCCAGCTTCATCCTGACCCACAACTTCTTCACTTTCGAAGGCCAGACATACCAACAATTAAAGGGAACAGCCATGGGTACCAGGATGGCCCCCCCTCGTACGCCAACTTATTCATGGGTCGCTTAGAGGAAGCCTTCTTGGTTACCCAGGCCTGCCAACCCAAAGTTTGGTACAGATTTATTGATGACATTTTCATGATCTGGACTCACAGTGAAGAAGAACTCCAGAATTTCCTCTCCAACCTCAACTCATTTGGTTCCATCAGATTCACCTGGTCCTACTCTAAATCCCATGCCACTTTCCTTGACGTTGACCTCCACCTGTCCAATGGCCAGCTTCACACATCCGTCCACATCAAACCCACCCACAAGCAACAGTACCTCCATTATGACAGCTGCCACCCATTCCACATCAAACGGTCCCTTCCCTACAGCCTAGGTCTTCATGGCAAACGAATCTGCTCCAGTCCGGAATCCTTGAACCATTACACCAACAACCTGAAAACAGCTTTTGCATCCCCTAACTCCCCTCCCGACCTGGTACAGAAGCAAATAACCAGAGCCACTTCGTCATCTCCTCAAACCCGCAACCTTCCACAGAAGAATCCCAAAAGTGCCCCACTTGTGACAGGATACTTTCCGGGACTTGATCAGATTCTGAATGTGGCTCTCCAGCAGGGATACGACTTCCTCAAATCCTGCCCTGAAATGAGATCCATCCTTCATGAAATCCTCCCCACTCCACCTAGAGTGTCTTTCCGCCGTCCACCTAACCTTTGTAACCTCTCAGTTCATCCCTATGAAATACCCAAACCACCTTCCCTACCCTCTGGCTCCTACCCTTGTAACCGCCCCGGTGTAAAACCTGTCCCATGCACCCTCCCACCACCACTTATTCCAGTCCTGTAACCCGGAAGGTGTACACGATCAAAGGCAGAGCCACGTGTGAAAGCACCCACGTGATTTACCAACTGGCCTGCCTACACTGTGAAGCGTTCTATGTGGGAATGACCAGCAACAAACTGTCCATTCGCATGAATGGACACAGGCAGACAGTGTTTGTTGGTAATGAGGATCACCCTGTGGCTAAACATGCCTTGGTGCATGGCCAGCACATCTTGGCACAGTGTTACACCGTCTGTTATCTGGATACTTCCCACTAACACCAACCTGTCAGAACTCTGGAGATGGGAACCTGCCCTTCAGCATATCCTCTCTTCTCGCTATCCGCCAGGCCTCAATCTCCGCTAATTTCTAATTTCAATTTGCCGCCGCTCATACCTCACCTGTCTTTCAACAACATCTTTGCCTCTGTACTTCCACCTCGACTGACATCTCTGCCCAAACTCTTTGCCTTTACAAATGTCTGCTTGTGTCTGTGTATAAGCGGATGGATATATGTGTGTGTGCGCGAGTGTATACCTGTCCTTTTTTCCCCCTAAGGTAAGTCTTTCCGCTCCCGGGATTGGAATGACCTCTTACCCTCTCCCTTAAAACCCAAATCCTTTCGTCTTTCCCTCTCCTTCCCTCTTTCCTGATGAGGCAACCGTTGGTTGCGAAAGCTTGAATTTTGTGTGTATGTTTGTGTGTCTATCGACCTGCCAGCGCTTTTGTTTGGTAAGTCTCATCATCTTTCTTTGTGTATATATATATATATATTCAGTAAACTAGATTTAAAAAAAAAAATCAATAATATCATATCTCAATAAGGAACTTTAAATTTCCAGCGTAGGGCAGAGGTACGCAGAGGAACTCTAACTCAAATTTAAAAGAATAGTTGACTATTCGCTGGATAGATATTTACCCAGTGTAACATTTCATAATGGGAGGGAACCTCCATGGTATACTGTCACTCTAAAGAAACACTTAAAGAAACATAGGTGCAGAAGAAAGTGTAGGGCTATAGATAGAGAAATGCTGAATGAAATCTGTTTGACTGTCAAGAGAGCAATGTGTGGTGCCTTCAATGACTACTGTAGCATAGTAGTGTCAAGTAATCTTTCACACAACCCAAAGAAATTCTGGTCATGTGTAATGGCTGTTAGTGGCACCAATGTCAGTGGCCAGTCCCCAGTGAATGAGACAGGAACTGAAATTGAGGGTGGCAAAGCAAAAGCTGAAATGCTTAACTCCATTTTCAAATGTTCCTTTACAAAGGAAAACATGGGAGAGTTTGCCCCTCTTCTAACTATAATCTATCATAGATCCCTTGAACACAAGACTGTGCCCGGTTCTTGAGCAAACGCACAGGTCACACTAGTCTACAAGAAGGGTAGTAGAACTGATCCACAAAACTACCGCCCAATATCTTTGACACTCATTTATTGTAGAACCTTATAACATATTCTGAGCTCAAACATAATGAGGTTTCTTGAACAGAATGACCACCTCGATGCCAACCAGCATGGATTCAAAAACATCGATCATGTGAAACACAACTCGAACTTTTCTCACGACATTCTGAAAGCTTTGGATAAAGGTAATCAGATAGATACCACATTTCCCCATTTCCGAGAAACTTTTGACTCAGTACCAGATCTACGTATATTGCCAAAAGAACAATCATATAAGGTACCAAGTGAAATTTGTGACTGGATTGAGGACTTTTTGGTAGAGAGCAAGCAGCATGTTATCTTGGATGGAGAGTCATTGTCAGATGTAGAAGTAACTTAAGGTGTGTCCCAGCGAAGTGTGTTGCAACCCTTGCCGTTCATGTTGTATATTGATGATCTAGTAGGCAATATTAATAGTAACCTCAGGCTTTTTGCAGATCATGCAGTTATCTACAGGGTGAGTCACCTAACGTTACCGCTGGATATATTTCGTAAACCACATCAAATACTGACGAATCGATTCCACAGACCGAACGTGAGGAGAGGGGCTAGTGTAATTGGTTAATACAAACCATTAAAAAAATGCACGGAAGTATGTTTTTTAACACAAACCTACATTTTTTTAAATGGAACCCAGTTAGTTTTGTTAGCACATCTGAACATATAAACAAATACGTAATCAGTGGCGTTTGTTGCATTGTAAAATGTTAATTAAATCCGGAGATATTGTAACCTAAAGTTGACGCTTGAGTACCACTCCTCCGCTGTTCGATCGTGTGTATCGGAGAGCACCGAATTACGTAGGCATCCAAAGGGAACGGTGATGGACCTTAGGTACAGAAGAGACAGCACATTACGTCCACAAGCTAACACCTTTTTATTGGTCTTTTTCACTGACGCACATGTACATTACCATGAGGGGTGAGGTACACGTACACACATGGTTTCCGTTTTCAATTACGGAGTGGAATAGAGTGTGTCCCGACATGTCAGGCCAATAGATGTTCAATGTGGTGGCCATCATTTGCTGCACACAATTGCAATCTCTGGCGTAATGAATGTCGTACACGCCACAGTACATCTGGTGTAATGTCGCCGCAGGCTGCCACAATACGTTGTTTCATATCCTCTGGGGTTGTAGGCACATCACGGTACACATTCTCCTTTAACGTACCCCACAGAAAGAAGTCCAGAGGTGTAAGACCAGGAGAACGGGCTGGCCAATTTATGCGTCCTCCACGTCCTATGAAACGCCCGTCGAACATCCTGTCAAGGGTCAGCCTAGTGTTAATTGCGGAATGTGCAGTTGCACCATCATGCTGATAGCACATACGTCGACGCGTTTCCAGTGGGACACACTCTATTCCACTTCGTAATTGAAAACGGAAACCACATGTGTACGTTTACCTCGCCCCTCATGGCAATGTACATGTGCGTCAGTGAAAAAGACCAATAAAAAGGTGTTAGCATGTGGACGTAATGTGCTGTTCCAGTCTCTTCTGTACCTAAGGTCCATCACCGTTCCCTTTGGATGCCTACGTAATTCGGTGCTCTCCGATACACACGATCGAACAGCGGAGGAGTGGTACTCAAGCGTCAACTTTAGGTTACAATATCTCCGGATTTAATTAACATTTTACAATGCAACAAACGGCATTGATTATGTATTTGTTTATATGTTCAGATGTGCTAACAAAACTAACTGGGTTCCATTTAAAAAAAACGTAGGTTTGTGTTAAAAAACATACTTCCGTGAATTTTTTTATGGTTTGTATTAACCAATTACACTAGCCCCTCTCCTCACGTTCGGTCTGTGGAATCGATTCGTCAGTATTTGATGTGGTTTACAAGATATATCCAGCGGTAACGTTAGGTGACTCACCCTGTATAATGAAATACAATATGAAAGAAGCTGCATAAATATTCAGTCAGATCTTGATACAATTTTAAAGTAGTTCACAGACTGGCAAATTGTTTTAAAAGTTCAGAAATGTAAAATTTTGCACTCTTCAAAGAGAAAAAAACATATTACCCGTTGACTATAATATCAATGAGCCACTGTCAGAATCAGGCAACTCGTACAAATATCCAGGAGTAACACGTTGTAGGGATATGAAATGGAATGATCACATAGATTCAGTCATGGGTAAAGCAGGTGGTAGACTTCGATTTATTGGCAGAATATGGGGGAAGTGCAAGCAATCTACAAAGGAGATCGCTTAGAAATCACTCATGCAACCAATAGTAAAATACTGCTCAAGAGTGTGGCATCTGTACCATTTAGGGCTAATGGGGGATACTGAATACACAGAGAAGGGCAGCATGAATAGTCACAGGTTTGTTTAATCCATTTGAGAGTGTCACAGAGATACTGAAGGAACTGAACTGGAAGACTCTTGAAGACAGAAATAAACTATCCCCAGAAAGTCCATTAACAAAGTATCAAGAACCAGCTTTAAATAATGACTCTAGGAATATACTACAACCTCTACCTATCGCTCACATAGGGATCATGATGATAAGATTAGAATAATTACTGCATGCACAGAATCATTCAAACAATCATTCTTCCTGTGCTCCATACAGGAATGGAGTATGAACTGGTAAAATGGGATATAGATGGAGATGTCACTGTAGAGATGGCCTTTTCAGTCAACAAGAGGATCCTCCACTCAGTACCAGATCTGAAACCAATAAACAACAAACTGACGATGAGGCTCAAATGTACTAAAAGTCTCACATGATAATCAATGCACATGTACCAGTAAATCAAGATATCGAGAAAGACAAAGGAGTTGATAGGTACTGAGATAAACTAGGGAAAGCCATGAGAAAAATTCTTAAAAGAAATGTTAAAATTTCATTAGCTGATTTAAATGCACGATTAGATAGAGAAATGAAATTCAAAGGAAATGTAAGACAATTCCCATTGACACTGATTCACTAACAACAATGGCCAGAGACTGACAGAACTACCACACAATGAGGATAATACGAACCAACTTCACTAATAAGATCAAGAACACTAAAATGCGGAGGTCACCAGGCAAATCCTTGGAGAATGCTGAATTGAACATGCAGGAATTACACACAAGAACGATAGAAAAGCAATGAATGTAAAAGTCAGAAGGGGGCAGACACATACTCTGATCATTATCTCACCACAATCAAAACTGGGCAGACACCAAATAGAATGAACACCAAAGTTCAATATGACAAAATTAAAGAAGCTAGCATCAGTGCTTAACTACTAAAGGAAGCTGGGCTGACTATCACTGGAGAAATAACAAATATCACACAAAACATATGGCAAACTGAAGTAATACCACCAGACTGGAAGAGGAGCTGTTATACACCATCTACTTAGGAAAGAGGATCGGACCAATGATAAGATTTACAAAGGGGTGTCTTTACTGCCAGTCACATTCAAAATTATATCACAGTGCATGCAGTAATATGATGTGTTTTAATCAATTTGTTTATTCTACTCTGCCATGATGGTTTCTCATTCAGGTTTTGTGTTGTTATTTCTCCTAAGTATTTAAATTTTACAACAATTTTTATGTCGTGCTCTCCAATTATAATTTTATTTGACAGTGGCGGATCTGTTAGCATTAGTTCTGTTTTTCCAAAAGATATTTTAAGGCCAATGCTCTGGGCTATTTCCTGTAACGATTGCATTTGTTTTTTGGTTCTCGAATGTTGTTGGGGAGAAGAGTGAGATCATCCGCAAAACCTAAACAGTTCAGTTTTATATTGTCTTTTCGTGTTCCAATCTTGTTGTGTTTGGATTGTACTTGTACCATTCCCTCATTATATATTCAAGGGCACAATTAAAAAGAAGTGGTGACAGGCCATCTCTCTGATTTAAACCAGTTTTTACCAAGAACGATTCAGAAAGTTCCCCTCTGAACTTAATTTTCGAATTTGTATTTGTTAACATAAGCTCTATCAGTTTAATCCATTCTGGGTGAAGTCGGAAACATCTCAAAATTTTTAACAGTGAAGGTCTATGGAGAGAATCATAAGCTTTCTTAAAATCTATAAATGTAAGAGAGAGGCTTATTTTGTTTGCAGTAGTAAGTCATGATTAATTTCAGGGTAATTATTTGTTTGGCACAGCTTCTCCATGGCCTGAAGCCTCCTTGGTATTCCCCTAGTTCTTTATCCAGCTGTTCTTTGATACTATTGTGTAAAATGTTGGAAAAAATCTTGTGGGTACAGTTCAAGAGTGATATTCCTCTATAGTTGTCTGGATCACTTTTGTTTCCTTTCTTATAAAGTGGATTAATTATAGCTGTGGTCTATTCTTCTGGGAATTTTTCTGCTACACAATTTTTTTGTAAAATAATATATAAAGATGTCTGAGTTGTTTTACTTCCACATTTCTGCAAACACTTGATTTTCCCACATGCTTTGTAGTTTCTCATTTCTGTAAGTGCAATTTCTATTTCTTGTACAGTAGGTGGGTTTATATTTTCTGGTTTCATTTTTACGGGAGTGCTTGTTAAAAGGTTTTCATGTTCATCACAGTTCAAGAGCTTGTTGAATGCTTCTGCCATGATTTCTACATTTTCCTTGTTATTATGAGCTATTCTTCCATCTTTATTTCTCAGCAATAGTGTGGGAACATTGTAATTACATAATTGTTTACTAAAGGCTTTGAAATACTCTCTGGAATTGGTTTTGCAGGAGTTTTCTTCAACGGAACTCAGTATATCCTTTTCATATTGCCACTCTGTTTTTCTGATAATCTGAGAGGATTTTTTTCTGATGTTTCTGAGGTTAGTTGAATTTTCTTCTGTTTTGCGAGTCTGAAATTTTGTTCAAGCTTGACGTCTTTCATCATGAACTTCGTCACAACATTCTGTAGTCCACCATGCATGTTTTTTACGTTGATTTACTGAGCTGATTCTTCAGCACACTGCTTTAAATTGCTATTAGCAAGAGAAAGGACTGGAAAGGAAAGATATGTGGAAATAACATTTCTGAACAGAAAATGATTCACTATATAGAAAATGACTCATACACAATATGACAGACAAAAACAATCACAATGTTCAGCAAACTAACATACAAAAAACTTTTGTGGTTCTAAATTGTTCATCAGAGCAGACAGTACAGAAAATCTTGATGCAGCTATATGTAGAGAACGTCTACACACAAGCTCACAAATCGTGATAGATATCACACCAATCCAGGTGACTGATGGCTGCTGGCAGACAAAAATTGCCATAACACATCATCATCTGACGAGCACTCTAAGAATACAACTGAAACCACAACAAAGCATTAACAAAACTAACTTTTGCAATGAGCTGGAGTATTATTTAGACAAGACTTGTACATCTAGTTTGACGGTTTAACATTTATCAAGATGTAATTTTTAGAACTGATAATCATGAGTGGTAGCAGAACTTCAGCACAGAGTTATTTAGCAAAGTCAAGGGCCAGCGCATAAGTCACACTTGATGGTGAACCCAAGGATATACTAATCTCATGTTTTAAAGTAGGGGAAGTTTGGATTCATTGGTGAAGGCTTACTTCATTATCTTTCTTAACTCTTACATCTAGATTGATTTTCTGTACCTTAAGTTTCTAACATTTAATTTTGTTCTTATACATAAGTCCTCAGGCTTAACCATAAGTACTTCTCAAACTAAATAGAACTTTGGTTTTTGTTAATTCTACAGCACAAATTCTGTAACTACAGCTCATTACAGTCTATCAGTAGAGTTAATCAAAAGAAAAGAAATTAATACACATATGAATAAACATTACTGCTAGTTTCGTTCTCTGTGGTGTCCCTATTACACAACAAACTTCAACATACACTTGCAAGCCACTGACTACACTCCACTGACCAGAAGAACAGGATGTTTGTCACCACTAAAATACTCTGCAGGTTCATAAGATTATGCACACACCTCTGTCTTGCAATAGTACGAACTGCTTGTCATAATTCCTGCTGCCTGATATTAAAGGATGTTACCAGGCAACTGTATGGGACCAAGATGTGACACTTGGTTTACCAGAAGCATAAACATTATTTATCTGCTGCTGACAGCTGTTAATGAACTGTGGAGAAAACTGTGATCACAGGCATATTACATTATCAATATCCTCTACCTTACATTTCAAATTTCATTCCATTTGAAAGCATTCTGAATGTAACTAGTCTTTCTGTCTAACATGGGGACCACAATTATTCATCGTAACCAATTTTGTCCAAATTTATGGTATATGTAGATATTAGTCATAAACAAAAATGTTTGCTCCAGAAGGCCAAGCTTTTACAAAAAAAATATCATTACTGGCACAGGTTGGGTGAGGCACAGGCCTTTTGTGTCCATATAGTTTCCAGATAGTGGTTGACACAGCCGAGGGAATACAATATCGTAACCAGTGGAATTTTTTCCCTTTTTTTCAATTTTTATGTTAATGAATATGAATATGGATTGGGGCTAAGAAATGAAAGAGGAAGCCGCCTGATAGAATTTTGCACAGAGCACAACTTAATCATAGCTAACACTTGGTTAAAGAATCATAAAAGAAGGTTGTATACATGGAAGAAGCCTGGAAATACTGACAGGTTTCCGATAGATTACATAATAGTAAGACAGAGATTTAGGAACCAGGTTTTAAATTGTAAGACATTTCCAGGGGGCAGATGTGGACTCTGATCACAATGTGTTGGTTATGAACTGTAGATTAAAACTGAAGAAACTGCAAAAAGGTGGGAATTTAACGAGATGGGACTTGGATAAACTGAAAGAACCAGAGGTTATGGAGAGTTTCAGAGAGAGCATTAGGGAATAATTGACAAGAATGGGGGAAAGAAATACAGTAGAAGAAGAATGGGTGGCTTTGAGAGATGACATAGTGAAGGCAGCAGAGGATCAAGTAGGTAAAAAGACGAGGGCTAGTAGAAATCCTTGGGTAACAGAAGAAATACTGAATTTGATTGATGAAAGGAGAAAATATAAAAATGCAGTAAATGAAGCAGGCAAAAAGAAACACAAACATCTCAAAAACAAGATCGACAGGAAGTGCAAAATGGCTAAGCAGGGATGGCTAGAGGACAAATGTAAGGATGTAGAGGCTTATCTCACTAGGGTTAAGATAGATACTGCCTACAGGAAAATTAGAGAGACCTTTGGAGAACAGAGAACCACTTGTATGAATATCAAGAGCTCAGATGGAAACCCAGTTCTAAGCAAAGAAGGGAAAGCAGAAAGGTGGAAGGAGTATATAGAGGGTCTATACAAGGGCGGTGTACTTGAGGACAATATTATGGAAATGGAAGAGGATGTAGATGAAGAGGAAATGGGAGATACGATACTGCGTGAAGAGTTTGACAGAGCACTAAAAGACCTGAGTTGAAACAAGGCCCCGGAAGTAGACAACATTCCATTAGAACTACTGATGGCCTTGGGAGAGGCAGTCCTGACAAAACTCTACCATCTGGTGAGCAAGATGTATGAGACAGGCGAAATACCCTCAGACTTCAAGAAGAATATAATTATTCTGATCCCTAAGAAAGCAGGTGCTGACAGATGTGAAAAATACTGAACAATCAGTTTAATAAGTCACGGATGCAAAATACTAACGCGTATTCTCTACAGACGAATGGAAAAACTGGTAGAAGATGACCTCGGGGAAGATCAGTTTGGATTCCGTAGAAATGTTGGAACATGTGAGGCAATACTGACCTTACGCCTTATCTTAGAAGAAAGATTGAGGAAAGGCAAACCTACGTTTCTAGCATTTGTAGACTTAGAGAAAGCTTTTGGCAATGGTGACTGGAATACTCTCTTTCAAATTCTGAAGGTGGCAGGGGTAAAGTACAGGGAGGGAAAGGCTATTTACAATTTGTACAGAAACCAGATGGCAGTTATAAGAGTAGAGGGGCATGAAAGGGAAGCAGTGGTTGGGAAGGGTGTGAGACAGGGTTGTAGCCTCTCCCCGATGTTATTCAATCTGTATATTGAGCAAGCAGTAAAGGAAACAAAAGAAAAATTTGGAGTAGGTATTAAAATCCATGAAGAAGAAATAAAAACTTTGAGGTTCGCTGATGACATTGTAATTCTGTCAGAGACAGCAAATGACTTGGAAGAGCAGTTGAACGGAATGGACAGTGTCATGAAAGGAGGGTATAAGATGAATATCAACAAAAGCAAAACGAGGATAATGGAATGTAGTCGAATTAAGTCGGGTGATGCTGAGGGAATTAGATTACAAAATGAGACACTTAAAGTAGCAAAGGAGTTTTGCTATTTGGGGAGCAAAATAACTGATGATGGTCGAAGTAGAGAGGATATCAAATTTAGACTGGCAATGGCAAGGAAAGCATTTCTGAAGAAGAGAAATTTGTTAACATCGAGTATAGATTTAAGTGTCAGAGAGTCGTTTCTGAAAGTATTTGTATGGAGCGTAGCCATGTATGGATGTGAAACATGGATGATAACTAGCTTGGACAAGAAGAGAATAGAAGCTTTCGAAATGTGGTGCTACAGAAGAATGCTGAAGATTAGATGGGTAGATCATATAACTAATGAGGAGGTATTGAATAGGATTGGGGAGAAGAGAAGTTTGTGGCACAACTTAGCTAGAAGAAGGGATCGGTTGGTAGGACATGTTCTGAGGCATCAAGGGATCACCAATTTAGTATTGGAGGGCAGCGTGGAGGGTAAAAATCATAGAGGGAGACCAAGACATGAATACACTAAGCAGATTCAGCAGGATGTAGGTTGCAGTAGGTACTGGGAGATGAAGAAGCTTGCACAGGATAGAGTAGCATGGAGAGCTGCATCAAACCAGTCTCGGGACTGAAAACCACAACAACAACAACATGTTACTTCCACTGCAAAGAAACTGAAATAACATTTTCATGAAAAGCATGAAAAGAGAGACACAGGAAAATTTGTTCGAAGAATATGTCACAAATACAGGAATGTTGTCATTACTTCATCAAAAATGTGGGCAATTTGGAACAACCTTACACAAAACTTTTTGATGACATGATGAAGTCTCAAGTGTGGGAGCACAAGTTTCTTCTGTTAACTGACTTGTGGGGAGAACTGCAAATTACCAGCTGCAGTTTTCTCTCTCTGTGTGACAGTGTTGCCAACGAACGTATTTCATAGTTAAATTGAATTTGATCAATGTTCCCATTTTCTTTGTCCACATGGGACATAGTAAATGTGTTATAACTTCAATTCCTGATAATAACCATTTTTTTGTTCTTATTTTTAACCTTTTTGGATAAAGTCGGTTACATAATTTACAAGTGGTATGTGCAAAAGTATTTCAAAATGTTATCTAGGCTGTATTTCATTTTGAATCATTATTCCGGTTTTTATTTTTAATGTGCTGAGTCTTCTAATACAAGTAGTTTTTATGAGCTGCTAATTAATAATTAAACTTTTTACAGCAATATAACACAGCAAATTTGTGTGAACTAATAATATTTATGGACTTACTTGTCAGTGACAATACTCACTACAAAGTCTGGCATCCCAACTTTTCAGAAGCATAGTTCAAATTCTGTGAAACTAAGTCCTACAATATGATGATCCTCAAGGGCATCTGTGCTGTGTGGGCATCCCATACCTCATCTACAGGTGTGAGAATGTTCACGTAATCACCGATACCAGCATCATTGTACAACTGATGCAGTACATCCAATTTGCATGACAGTTCTCCAAAAGGACTGTCCGGCCACTCGAAAGATCAGAATTTGACCCCTTTCAATCTCACTCAGTTGGCTACGGGAAGCACAATTGCATCTCTGTGGCATGGTTGCCTGCCTACTTCACATGTTTGCACCACACTGAGCCTCCTGGCCGTGAGCATCCCTATTACACAGTAAACACAGACAGCACTCTGGTAGCTACATCACTGTGTTATCTGTTGGAGGGCAATGTTCAAACCATTATCAGCACATCTACTATCCCCATGTGGCATGTGCCGTCATTGGATCAAAATCAATGTCATCTTTCCAAATGTACTAATCTTTTTTTTTCCAGTGTATATTGATTCCTTGTAAGTATATCTCACAAAAAGACCGTGAAGATAATTAGATTTGATTCCACACGGAGGCTTACTGTTAATGGTTCTACCTGCAAATTATTTGTGTGCATAACAGGAAAGGGGGATGTGACAGTGGTACACAGTAGGTGTAGGTGTAGATGTAGATATAATATTCATTTCCCAATGTGGCCTACTTAATTAATTAATTAATTAGTTAATTAAGCCATCCATTAAGATTTTTGCATAATTCACCCTAACTTTCAATAAGGCAATTGTACTCGTAAATATGGTATTCCTAGTGCAGACGCATAAAATGGTTCCACGAACTTTTCTAAGTATCTATAGCACCACATATTTCATAAATTTCTTGATAATACTTGTAGTCCATCCTAATTAGCAAAATCAAACATAGCAGTTTTACAAATTATTATGTAGTTTTCCAAATAACAGCTTCTGCATATAACAGTTTTTAAATAATTGGACGTAACCCAAAATACTCTCGGTTGAGATAGTAAATTAACAATACCTATCTCAAGTCCCAGATACGTTACCAACCATGAAATATCTATGTGTAAGTGTTCGGTAAAAAGTCTGGATCAAATATCTACTACTTAACATCTGGATTTGTGCAGTGGCTGGTTCATCAGTCAATTCTTTCACAGATTATAAAGAATGTAGTGACCAGTCACGGAAACATAATTTATTTATCTTGTTGCAAATCAATTTTGACTAATATCAATCATCATCGGTGCATTTTTCTAACCGATACATGCCATAAGAAGAGGTGCTGTCCTTGGCAGACTTCTATTATGAAAATTCTTTATAATTTTACATTCCACGGTCGCTGCACAGAAAGGGAACCTTATGGAGCCCAACATTGTCATTAAAAATATATCACTTTTTCAAACCAACAGCTCAATTCATGGAATCAATACTAGAAATAAGAATAATCTTCACAAGGATTTAAAGTCACTTAGTCTTGTACAAAAAGGTGTGCATTATTCAGGAACACACATTTTCAATAACTTGACAGCAGCCATAAAAAGCTTAACAACCAACGAAATTCAGTTTAAGAGAAGCCTAAAGGATTTATTGGTGGCCAACTCCTTCTACTCCATTGATGAATTTCTTAGTAAAACCAACTGATTTGTATATAAGTACAACATAACTTCTGCACAATTTCAGTGCAGTAATGTGTTCACTGAAAATTTGTGTGTTTGTGTGTGTGCTTGTGTGTGTGTAAGTGTGTAAGTATAATCTAACTTCTGCACCATTTCAGTGCAGTAATGTGTTCATTGTAAATAAGTATTACAGTAGTTGTATTACATGTTTCTTACCTTATAAATAAATAAAAAACTTTTTTATTTTAAATTCAGTGCAATAGTATTTGTAAAATGACTCTTAGTGTTCATTAAAAAATGACGATCATTCCACTTGGGACCTGTGGAATGGTACATTAGCTTATTTGTTTTAGTTGTAAATATTTGTCATGTATTGTTGTTTTTCTGACATGTTCCACATCCTGGAGGACCTCCTCACTACGGATCAATTGGAATGAAAGTAAATCTAATCTAATCTAATCTAAAAACATTCAAAATCTTTCACAGATGTTATTTTATTGAAAACATTAACATGTGTACTGTACTTTCCATTATGCTACCACTGTGTTAAGCCTTTATTGTTTCCACTGATTAAGGTTTTATTTTGCTGCAATGGTGTTACTAATGTTACGTCTGGATACAGCAGTTTGAGGTCTCTACTAGTGTAAGACATGTGAATATAAAACCATACCTGACCATCACATTGTTTATGGTTCTAATAAATGTAAAAAGAGCTACTTAACTGTAATATCTGTGCAGTGCACATAATTTAAAATACTTTTCAGCTACGAGACTCTGAGAACTTATCAGGATATGCAAGAAGCGAACTGTTACACATACACTGGTCTGTTATATATTTGTTCACTTCCTCCACAAGCCCATGTGCCTTCTGATGAATGGTATTACTTTTCTTGTAATATGCCTGGAAGAAATGTCCTATTCAGCCTTAAGTATGCTGATAAGTGTAATCAAAGCTATGAAATTGTCCTGGTCAACTGCTTTAGATGCTTCTAGTGCTCACGTTTGAAGATGCCAATAGTGAACAACAGATCCACAACCTCTTGCCTTCTCAATTTGTGAAATTATGTACTCTTTTGAAGTTGTTTTACTTATGTCAGACTGTTTCCATTGAAGTGAGCTCAATCTCACCTTTTGCTAGTCACATAATTTATTATTACCTACCAATTTGCATTTACTTCATATGCAAGTGCCCAAAAGTATGCTCTAGGCGTTGATGCCACTATAGTAATAGTTTTCATAAATGTTCTCCAATATTTTTTATTTATTTATTTATTTATTGTTCCGTGGGACCAAATTAAGGAGAAGTCTCCATGGTCATGGAATGAGTCAATACATGAAATTATAACACGATAGTAGAAACAGATAAAATGAAATATAAGAAACGTATTCAGGTGACAATTCGTAAGTTTAAATACAGAAAATCAACCATGTAACACGGGAATTTGCTTAATTTTTCAGCTCTTCCAGGAGTTCCTCGACAGAATAGAAGGAGTGAGCCATGAGGAAACTCTTCAGTTTAGACTTAAAAGTGTTTGGGCTACTGCTAAGATTTTTGAGTTCTTGTGGTAGCTTATTGAAAATGGATGCAGCAGAATAGTGCACTCCTTTCTGCACAAGAGTCAAGGAAGTGCATTCCACATGCAGACTTGATTTCTGCCTAGTATTAACTGAGTGAAAGCTGCAAAGTCTTGGGAATAAGCTAATATTGCTAACAACAAACGACATTAAAGAAAATATATACTGTGAGGGCAATGTCAGAATTCCCAGACCATTTAATAGGGATCAACAAGAGGTTCTTGAACTTACACCACATATAGCTCAAACAGCCCATTTTTGAGCCAAAAATACCCTTTTTGAATCAGAAGAATTACCCCAAAAAATAATTCCATATGACATAAGTAGAGGTCTGCGCGGATGCGGATATATCCGCGGTATTTGTTACTTGGCGGATAAAACTGTGACCGGTGCAGATATCCACGAGTCATCTGCGGATAATGAGCAAGGCATCTGCCCAGTACGTATGTTGCAATGTTAGTTGAAAACTTCAAGTCTGTTGACATTCTTGGAATCTTGCAGGGCCCAGGTAGAGCGGATCTGTTGTCCTCAGCCCCTGGCTACGACCAACGTAGCCGTACCCAAGAGACCTGCGCCTAATCCGTTTCCGCAACCGTATCTTTTGTGTGGCCTGTTAAGTGCTCTCTGGGTGGCAAACCTGCCCACTGTCTACCAGACAGGTGCCCGTTGCAATTTTCCGCTGCCTTCAGTTAGCGCTTTGTAGTGACCCGAGTGACAACGTGCATCGTAGCAAATATCAGTGAGAGTTCTTTCTACAAATATCGATGGATATAATTTCGTGTAAGGTGAAAAAAAGTTATTTTACATTAGTGAAGGCAAACAAATTGAAATCGCCAATTGGGAAAAAATTCGGATACGTATTTGATGGCAACGAAAAGATAAAAGATATAGTGGCTTGTTTTGCATGTAAAAAAGTATATTCCTACACTGAACACAAAAGTGGAACTTCAAGTTTGCTAAAACATTCGTGTGAGGCTGGACGAAGTAGCATAATTACTTATTTAAATACCAAGATAGTCGTGAAAGTTCCTGAAGTTCTGCCAAATTTGAAGACAGCCGCGACAGAAAAACTTATCAATCTTGTCAGCAAAGACATTTTACCATTCGAAGTTGCATGTGGATCTGTTTCTTGAGACGGCACAGTTTCTTATTGATGTTTTGGCCAAGTACGGTGCAGTGAGTGCTAAGGAACTGCTACCTCATCCAACCACCATACCCAGAAATTTGAAGGAAACGGCCGATCGTCTGCGTGAAACTGTCACTGCAGACGTGAAGAATATATTCAGAGATATAGGTGGAGCACTAACTGTCGATTTAGGGACTGATTCGTACTGTAAAATAAACTATACAGGAGTGACTGCACATTATGTTAATTATCAAGAAGTGAAACTTGAGGATCGAGTGTTGTGCACCAGAAATTTTGAGAGTGAGATTAAAAAAAAACAGGAGAAAACATTAAACTCGAATTAACTAAGATACTATGGTCGTTCCATTTATTCAGTGCTGTGAATAACATCGTGTTCGTTACGGATAGAGGTCCAAATATTGTGGCAGCACTTAGCCAACACAAGAGGCTCTCGTGCTCAGCACACATTCTTAATACTGTGCTGGAGCACGACTCGGGGCGACACGAATGATGAGAAGAGTGACGTGTAGGACTAATAAATTCCTGTCGAGCTATCACAACTTTCTTTAAAAGATCTGATCTTCAGAATCGCCTTCAGAAGTCACTGAAAGAAGATATACACACACGATGGAACAGTAAATTGGATATGTTTGAGTTTATTAATTTAAAATGGTTTGAAGTTCTGTCAATTTTGTCAGAGAAAAATCACGATAATTTGATTGATTCTATAGACAAGAGGATGTTGGAAGATATAATAACCTTTCTGACACCATTTAAAATAGCCTCTTGTGATCTCGAAGCCTCCAAAATCCCTACGCTTTATTTATGTGTGTTGTGGAAGTTAAAACTCTCTCTTTCCTTGAAAAAAAATGATGGCGACAGCCCATTTCTGATAGATTTAAAGAGTACAGCCAAATCTATTTTAATCAGCAAATGGGACATAACAGTAACCCATAAACTTGCAACGTTTTTGAATCCAAAATATAAAAACCTAAAATTTCTTAGCAGTGCCGAAAATAATGAAGTTGTAAAGGAAGCGAAAAATTGTGTTGCGAGAAATTTTCCACAGTTAAAAGATAAGAAGGAAACAACATCTGGAATTCCTGCAAAAAAAAAAAACAGAAGTCTGACGTACTTTTTAATGAATTTGAAGATTGCTCAGAAGATGAATCGACGAGAGATCTTGACTTTGCGTCAGATGAAATTCTCAGACATACGAATTATAAAGTCCAATTTTCGGAAGGCATCGACCTGATAGCTTGGTGGCATGGACGTGAAAACATCTATCCGCGTCTTTCCAAACTCGCATACTTCGTGCACTGCCATCTGAGAGAAGCTTCTCTACTGCGGGACAAATAATGCACGACCGACACACGTCTTTGAAGCCACAGACGATTGATGACATCATGTTCCTGCATAGTAACCTTCCAAAGTAAAAAGGTACTTGTACAGCTTCTCTTACTTCACTGTATTTTTTGGGCTTATTTGAATTAGTTACAATTTTTTTCATCTGATTCTTTCTTTTACAGAATTTGAATCAGAAGCAAGCAGAAGATGAAAATATTTAATCTGAAGCCTGTGAGTTTTTATTGTAATATTTATAGTAAAGAATTTCCTCGACATATTGTTAGTAGTTTTACTATTCCCAACAAGAACTTTTAAGTAGCATTAGGTAAAAGAAGAAAATATTTAACAAGCAATTTGTTTTGTTGTAATTTTCATACTAAAGAGCTCAATTTTAAGTTTTTACTCTTCGCAACAAGGACATTCAACAGCTAACACGTCAACAGTATTACACTAGGTAATGATGATCTCATAAGTGCCTACCTAAATTTTAGCGTGCACTACAGAACATTTGCAGCCACTGAGCACTGTCGCTCTTTGTGAACAGTGAAACAGCCCGGCCGGAGCGGTGGCACGGCGGGCCTTGTGATTAATTACAAGTGGGACTTCAAACTACGGCTCACGACCACCAACAAGCTGTGACTGCGATAGCCCGTGAAAGATTATTCTGATCACATTGAAAACTTACACAATATTCAAATCATCCAAAATAATAATGTGTCTTTTAATTTACCAGCCAATTAGTAAAGATAAGGGCTGAAATTCATAACAAAATTGAACATTTTAACTGTAACTTGGTATTGCTTACCAGGGAACAGTGCCTAACATTTGAAGTTATGGGACAGTGGTTATTATATAGACGATCTTGAAATCGTTTGCAGTTCCATTAAACTCTGAAAAAAAAATCTTTTTTAACATTGAAAGTATTAACTGTGAAATCTACTGCAAATTTTGTCTTAGTAATTTAGACCAATGTTGAGGATGTTTTAAAGTGTGAAAAACTTTGTTGAGAATGAAACAGACATTTCATTTATCGCTTGGTCTTAATTCAATAAACCAGCCAAAATGTGAAGTTCGAGATTTCAATCGTATTTTTAGCTAAAGCTAAATGGACTCCTAATTTCTATAACCACTGACTTTGTTGTCACTTTTCGGAAGACGAGTTATTTCTTCTAGACAACGTCAATTATTGCTGGCAGTTTAAGTTTTTCACAGGTGCGCCAGCGTTTTGCAGTGTAGGCCTAATACTGTAAATATTTTCTCCTGGAAATGACGAGGACTGAACGCATAAGCTATATAATATAATCATCAGCTGACAGGAATGGCTGGAAAATTTGACACATCCAAGCAGTGAGCATAAAAAAAAATAAAAAAGTCGGTAAATGATGCAATGTGCTAGTAACAGTATAAAACCATTGTCATTTTCAGCTGCCTTGGCACAAGATCAGTGAAATATAATTGTTTCTATACGCGTATTTTCATCATTTAATACTATGACATTGAATTTTATTTTTTTAAATAGCGTTTCCAATCTCACGAGATCCGAGCCACTACTGTGTGTGCTCCGGAGCGCCAATGCTTTCCTGTTTGGAATGGTCTGCTTTAGAGTAGGTATAGAGCATTTCCTGTGATTTAAAAAGTCAAAAGTAGTTAAGTTGTCGCAGAAATGGCACCCTAACAACAACTATGTCATTACATACCATAATTCTAAGTACTACTGTCTATTACTATTAATTACTCATTCAAAACTTAAATATATGCGGATGCGGATAAGGAACTTGCGGATGCGGATTAATTGCTGCAGATGCGGTTGCGGATTAGGACCTTGCGGATGCGGTGCATATGCGGACTGCACTTTTCTTATCCACGCAGACCTCTAGACATAAGCATATGAAAATATACGAAGTAGACTACTTTTCGTGTTGAACTGTCACTTATTTCAGATACTGTTCTAATGGTAAATAAAGCAGCATTTAGTTTCTGAACAAGCTCCTGAATGTGGGCTTTCCACAACAGCTTACTATCTATCCGAATGCCTAGGAACTTGGTCTGTTCTGTCTCGCTTATAATATGCTCATTCTGTCTGATCAAAATATCGGTTCTTGTTGAATTGTGAGTTATAAACTGTAAAAACTGAGTCTTACTGTGATTTAGCATCAAATTATTTTCCACAAGCCACAAACTTATTTCATGAACTACATTATTTGATAATGTTTCAATATTACACACAAGATCCTTCACTACCAAGCTGGTGTCATCAGCAAACAGAAATATTTTTGAATCACCTGTAATACTAGAAGGCATATCATTTATATAAATAAGAAACAGCAGTGGCCCCAGCACCGACCCTTGGGTAACGCCCCACATAACAGTGCCCCATTGGGACTGAACATCACTACCACTCTCAATATTGCGGAGAATTACCTTCTGCTTTCTGTTCTTAAAGTAAGAGGCAAACCAATTGTAAGCTACTCCCCTTACTCCATAATGGTCCAATTTCTGCAGTAATATTTTGTGGTCAACACAGTCAAAAGCCTTCGTTAAATCAAAGAAAACACCTAGCGTTTGCAACCTTTTATTTAATCCGTCCAAAACCTCACAGAGAAAAGAGAATATAGCATTTTCAGTTGTTAAACCATTTCTAAAACCAAACTGAACATTTGACAGCAAATTATGTGAATTTAAATGCTCCAGTAACCTTGTATATACAACCTTCTCGATAACTTTAGCAAACACCGATGGCATAGAAATAGGTCTATAATTGTCAACATTATCCCTGTCTCCCTTTTTATGAAGTGGCTTCACTACAGAGTACTTTAATTGGTCAGGAAACTGACCACTCCTAAAGGAAAAGTTACAGATATGGCTAAGTACTGGGCTAACATACATAGAACAGTACTTTGGTATTCTGCTAGATACCCCGTCATATCCATGAGAGTTCTTGGTCTTTAGTGATTTAATTATTAACTCAATCTCCCTCTTGTCAGTATCATGGAGGAGCATTTCAAGTAACGGTCTCTGAACACTTTTTTCTACAAGCGCTATATGATTCCCTGTTGGGACTAGGTTTCTATTTAGTTCACCTGCTACATTCAGAAAGTGATTATTAAATACTGTACATATATGTGACTTATCAGTAACACAGACATTCCCACTACACACTGATTCTATATCCTTGACCTGTCTCTGCAGACCAGCCACTTCCTTTACGACTGACCATATGGTTTTAATTTTATCCTGAGACTTAGCTATTCTATCTGCATACCACATACTTTTTTTGCCTTCCTAATAACTTTTTTAAGCACCTTACAATACTGTTTGTAATGGGCTGCTGCATTTAGATTTTGACTGCTTCTAACATTTTGATATAATTGCCACTTTGTTCTACAGGATATTCTTATCCCTCTAGTCAGGCACCCAGGCTGCCTGTTTGTGCTAGTACCCTGTTTTGAACGTTCTAACGGAAAGCAACTTTCAAAGAGCACGAGAAAAGTCTTGAGGAAAGCATTATATTTATCGTCTACTGTATCAGCACTATAAACATCTTGCCACTCTTGTTCCTTGATAAGATTTACAAAGGTCTCAACAGCAACTGGATCAGCTTTCCTAAAAAGTTGATAACTATATTTAACATGTGTTGCAGCACAAAAATCTTTTAGAGTTAAAACATGTGCATCTTGATCTGAAAGGCCATTTACCTTTCTGCTAACAGAATGCCCTTCTAGTAATGAGGAATGAACAAAAATGTTGTCTATGGTTGTTCTACTGTTCCCTTGCACTCTTGTCGGAAAGAATACAGTTTGCATAAGATTATATGAATTAAGGAGGTCTACCAGCATCATTTTCCTTGCACAATCACTTATACAATTAATATTGAAGTCACCACATATAACTAACTTTTTGTATTTCCTATAAAGTAACCAAGAACCTCCTCTAGCTTTAGCAAAAATGTTGTGAAATCGGAGTCTGGGGATCTATAAATAACAACAGTTAGAAATTTAACTCCACTAAATTTAACCACACCTGCGCAACATTCAAACGCCTTTTCAGTGCAGTACTTTGAAACATCAATTGACTCAAATGGGATACCATTTTTCACATACATGGCTACTCCCCCACACCGCAAAGAGCTCCTAGAAAAGCTGCCAGCCAACCTGTATCCTGGTAAAGAAAGCCTCTGAATTATCTCCTTATTTAAGAAGTGTTCATTTATACCAATAATTTCAGAGTCAACATCTATAAGCAGTTCACTAACTTTATCTCTAATACTTTGTATATTTTGATGAAATATACTAATTTCCTCATTACTCGGATACCTAAGCTTTGTCGAAAGTGGTTTCTTTGTTAGAGAGACTTCCCTTAAGCAGGAATACCTATCAGCTGACTTCAGTCTAAAAAAGGTGCAGCTCTAACACCCACTAGTACAGGAATTTTGTCATTAGGTGAAGATCGTACATAGTCACTTCCCCTTGAGTGTTCCTGTTGCTCTGGAGAGGAAAGTTTCATACTGTTGGATGAGACAACTTGAGGTATGTGCTCTAAGAGTTGCCTATTTGTGTTGAATAACTAGAGTTGACCAAACCAGCTGACATAATCTGCCTCTCTGAACACCATGTGACCACTGGTATAGATATGTTAAATGTTATAGGATTCAAGTTAGCTTCTTATCTCTGTAGAGAAAATATGGAGAAAGGAATAGTTGCCACATTTGTCAGAAAGTGTTTTAATTTCAAGAATACTGATATTAATAAATTTTGGTCTGAGCAGCACTGAGAAGCTGGTGCGACAGAAGCAGTATTGTATAATACGTCCTTTATAATAGTAAATATGTACAGAGCACCTTCAGGAAACTTTAACATCTTCATTAAAAAATTTGGAAACACTGTTGTCCCACCTCACAGTAAAAAACAAGGAAATAGTGGTTGCTGGTGTTTTGATGTGGATTTATTGAATTGATCTGTCAGCGAACAATTATTGTCATCATTCCTACTGCGAACTTTGCAACTAGGGTACGTACGTGCTCCAAGACTGCTATTAATAATACCTTTGTAGACAAGTTTACGGAAAAAGAGTCATATCACAATACCAATAGCAAATGGGCTATCCGACCATGACTTGCAAGCATCTAGTGTTAAATGCTGAAACTTGTCAGGATAAAAAAAAAAATATTAAGGAGGGTAATAAATCAGTCAAAAATTGAGAATTTTAGGAGACAGCTTAAAGACATAAACTGGATAGCTGTTTACAATACTTCTGACTCAAATGGAAAATACAAAGCATTAAACAATAAAGTCACTTCCTCTTTTGAAAATTGTTTTCCCCTGAAGATAACTCACACAAAACAGAAGTCTAAAAATAAACCATGGATTACACAAGGAATAAAGATATCATGTGGGATAGAAAGGAGACTGTGTCCACTGTCTAGGAACAGCTCTAATGTTGGCACTGTAGTGCATCACAAAGAATACTGCAAAATATTGAGGTAAGTAATCCAGAAATCTAAGCAGTTGTATTATCTGGCAACAAAATAAAAACTACAAGGAATATAGTCAAGACAAAGATAGGTGGGGTTGAAAAAGAAAAGGAACAAATAATTCCAAAAATAAGTGAGACATTGGTAACAAGTGCATGTAAGTTGCAAACTGCTTAAACAAATATTTTGGTTCTGTTACTGAGAGCTTGCGGTTATCAGGTTCAGTAAAACAGAGCCAAGGACTGCCTGAGATCAGTCTTTACAAATAACTTCAGTAAAATGGAAATGACAGTCATGTCTCCCAAAGAAGTATCATCCATCATAAGATCCTTAAAATCAAAGTATTCTAGTGGTTATAACAACATATCAATGAAGTTAATCAAAGAGTGCTCGCGTGAGTTGAGTTCTTTCTTCAGCTATTTGTGTAATCAATCTCTTATCAGCAGAACATTTCCTCTCTGGCTAAAATATGCTGAAGTCAAGCATCTTTACAAGAAGGGGGACACAGAGAGAGGATTCAGAGAGATTGTCAACCATTAACCAATTTTGCCGGCTTTTTCAAAAATATTTGAAGAGGTAGTGTTCAAGTGTCTCCTTAAGCATCTGACTGTAAATAATGTATTGTCCAATTCAAACTGGCTCTAAGCACTATGGGACTTAACATCTGAGGTCATCAATCCCCCAGACTTAGAACTAATTAAACCTAACTAACCTAAGGACATCACACACATCAATGCCCAAGGCAGGATTCGAACCTGCGACCGTAGCAGCAGCGTGGTTCCGGACTGAAGCGCCTAGAACCGCTTGGCCACAGCAGCAGGCATTCCTTAAGGGTTCTGACATAGAGAAGGCTATTCAAGCATACAGTGAAAATGTCCTTAATTCATTAGATAACAAATCGGAGGCTACCGGCATTTTCTGTGACATGTCAAAAGTCTTTCACCATATGAATCACAGCACTCTCTTAAGCAAATTAGAATATTATGGTGTACCCAGTAGTACTGCGAAATGGTTCAACTCTTACCTAAATAACAGGAAGCAAAGGGTGTTGTAGTGAAATATCTGTATAGTTAGGAGTCAATCTTCATCTGACTGGGAATTAATTACTCGTGTTCTTCAAGGCTCCATCTTGGTCCATTGTGTTTTCATGTGTTTTTCTTTTCTTCTGTTATGTTGCCAGATGCAAAGTTTGTTTTGTTTGCAGGTGATACAAACATTGCAATAAGTAGCAAGTCAAGTACAGATTTAGGAATGGTGACTACTCAAATTTTCACAACATTAGTAAGTTGTTTAAAGCTAATTTACTGTCACTGAACTTTGAAAAGACCAACTATAAGCAGTTCAGGACATGTAGAAATTTCCTTACAGCATGTATGTAAGACATGAAGACATGCAGATAGAAGAGGTTGACAGTGATTCTGGGACTGCAGCTTGATAATAAATTCAATTGGGAAGGGCATGCCACAGAATTGCTGAAGTACCTAATCAAGTTTATATTTGCAGTGAAATGATGTCAGATGTAGGAGATACATCTATATAAAAAAAAAAAAAAATAAAAAAAACCTTACACATTTTGCTTACTTTCATTCTATTATGTCATATGGGATCATATTCTGGGGTAACTTGTTAAACCAAGCAAAAGTTTTTAGTGTGCAAAAAGCAAGTAATAAGATTCATTTGTGGTGTAAATTCAAGATCATCATGCAGAAATCTGTTCAGGGAACTTTGTATTCTAACCACTGCTTCTCAGCATATTTATTCCTTAATGGAATTTGTTGCAAGTAATGTGTCTCTACTTCCAACCAACAGCTCAATACATAGTATCAATACTAGGACTAAAAACAATCTACATAAAGACCTAAAATCACTTACCTTTATCCAAAAAGGGGTCCAATATCAGGAACACACATTTGCAATAACTTGCCAGCAACCATTAAAAGCTTGGTTTCAGATAAAGCACGATTTAAACAGAGTTTGAAGGACTTTTTAATAGGTAACTACTCCTACTCTGCAGATGAATATCTTAACAGGGACTGTTTGACCAGCTTAAATAAAAATGTTATGTTAGATTTCAGTTTTGACACCACTTTGCCACAACAGTCAAGATTAGATATGTTGTTTATGATAAAGTTATCAAAAGAGCATAACTATGTTTCATTCTGACAGCATATTAATTCTGTAAATATTAGCAGCTCCACCTCACTGTAATGTATTCTCATATTTTGACAACCTTCTGACAAATGATCAGGGTAGTGAGCAGTAAATTCAAATTTTTTATGCTTTTTATTTTAGATTTTCTGACTTGTTCCACAGCCACGAGAATCATCTCATGTTTGGGTCTATGAAACGAAAACTGAATCTAATCTGAATTATTCACTAAATAATATATTCATGAAATGTATATCCTTAACTCCCATCAAGCTTTTATATTCAGCATGTTGTAACTTTGCCTTGGCAACATTCATGGAATTAATCTGCCTCAGTAGCAATGTATGTACATTCTTTACACACTAACCTAAAACTGAATGCTGCAAACGATGGCTTCCTACTGCAATTATACTACTCACACGGACATAGTAAGGATTTGTTAATGCATGTTTTGCATGTGATTGGCTCCTACCATGTTTCTCGGATGACAGATTTATAGTCAACGCACATTATCATGTGGTGCTGAGAGTTGAAGGTCACACATTTCACTGGTTAGAAACAAAGGGAAGACGACAGGAGGAGAACCTACCCCTCCCATTGGCCAGTTCTGCTGTTCCTTAGTACAGTAGCTACTTTCATGCGTTTTAACAGCAGATTACATCTTTATTTAAATTTGCTAAAAATTAGAGTAGTTACAGGCACTGAAATTTTTTGCAGGAATTTATGACTTCCAAATTAACTCTCTCTCTCTCTCTCTCTCTCTCTCTCTCTCTATCAATCAAACGAGAATAAAAATAATTTATTTCTATGATAATTATATAGTTCCATAACATTCTGGATTTTTTCAATTACCTCCTGCATTGATTTTTTTTATCTTTTCCACACATTTTGCCTTAGGACACTTGCAACAGTCAGTGAGCAAGTTTTACCCATACTGGGATGTGCCAAAGATATGTTACTAGCACAATTCTATGAACAACAGAAACTACTTAGATACTGACATCTTGGATATTCGGGAATCCAGCCGGATGTTCGCGTCGTTCTCACATGATATTTCCACAGCATGCCTCGCTGTCTTCTTCAGGTGCTACCTGAGACTGGTCCTTGGGACAATCGAGTCCAGTATTTATGCCTGGAAGGAGGTGGGCATTCCCTAATCGGTCCGTGCTGAGTCGAGTGTTCCGTCTGTGGTCTGCGCCCACCAGACTCGGCTTCAATGGACTCCTCCAGTCGTGGATGTTCTGACTGCCGTCCGCACCCGTTTTGGCCATCCTCAATGGTTGTGGTCATCATCTGAGGTGTGTCAGACCCGACCTGAGATGTTGGCGAGCGCGGACCACAGACGGAACACTCGACTCGGCGCAGACCGATTAGGGAACGCCCAGCTCCTTCCAGGCATAAATACTGGACTCGATCGACCCAAGGACCAGTCTCAGGTAGCACCTGAAGGAGACAGTGAGGCACACTGTGAAAATATCATGTGAGAACGACGCAAACGTCCGGCTGGATTCCCGAATATCCACGATGTCAACAGATCGTTGGGAAAGCATGAAGAATTATACTTAGATACTGTTAAGCCTGTTGATCAAAGCCAGAGCACTGGCATTCTTTTGACACAGTACCATTATTCAACACGGCCCCTCAACTGAATAGTCTATTTCATAGATATCTTTAACATCAATACCTCCATACTACTTTTTTATATTTTTTATTTTGACTAGTAGACCACAGTCTACAAGAAGGCTCTGAAGTTAAAACACTAACTGCAGTCAAAAAACTGCATACTAAGAAAACTAGCATGGGGGACAGATGAGACTCCTACAATGCTAACTTATGCAAGCTGCCAATGGGTGTGGTTTACAGTTACCTTCCTCTTACCTGCTATGAAAAGCTGAGTGTGTATCTATGACTAGTGTTTGTAGGATGTAGTGTTGTGTTCGTTGTTTAAGTTGAAGTGAAGGAAGAGGGTGAAACATAGCACCAACACAAAGTGAAACCTCGGAAACTATCTACAAGGAAAGCTTTTGAAGCTGCACATGAATTAAAGTTTTGACATTATGACTGACCATTTTAAATGAAGTACGTTTTGTCATTGTGAGGGTACACATGTATTTAACATATATGAGCCTTTGTATCCTCAGCAGTCTTCTATGATTGAGCAAGCGCAGGTATTTTGGACTAGGTTTGGCCAACTTATAACTGGTGTTTGTTGTTTGATATAATGACATAAAGCTCTTTTTGTTTGCTGAGAATCTGTACAGCTGAGGTACTCCTGGAGCACCATGCTGTGATGCCGGGTCTCCTTACTTTGTGCTTTTGTCATATACAGTGCTTCCTCTGAACTTTCAACACTGTGCACCACTTCATGGAACCCTCCTGGAGAAGTTCTTTACCAAGAGGCTTCCCAACTATCAAAGAATAGATAGAAGATTCAATGTAAAACATTTCAGTCAGTTCACAACTGAGAACATCTTGGTTTTGTTAATGGAGTAATTGGAAGTTCAAAGATTGATACATACATAATAAATGCCATTGTTCAGTACTTGGACTTTCTATCAGTAGCTGGGAAATATTGCAAGAAGAGTTTTTTTGAGATTTTGCAGGTTTGTTGTCTGATCAGCGCTGGGGCTTAACTGCAAGAAGTTGTACTTCATCACCATAAACCCTCTCATCACACACTGATGACAGAAAACATTATAACCACTGCCCACTGTCAGGATGAAGGCTGCCTTGTGGTGTTCAGCACACACAATGCTGTAAGGAAAGTATAATAGTGGAGCAGAGAAGAATGGGGAATGATTTTAGTCTCGGTAAGGGCCACAACTGGGGAAATCCACTGATGTAAGTGACTTTGACAAAGGGTAGATTGTTATGGTCCGATGCCTCAGAATCAGCATCTCGGAAACAGCGAAACTGGTGAGCTGTTGGTGTGCTACTATTGGGAGTAGCCACGAAAACTGGTTGAAAGACGACGATACGACCAGTAGCCAACAAGCTTTTGGATGTCCACAAATGGAGAGGTCAGAGGCTCGGCCTCTCTGTGAAGCAGAAGAGGCTGCAATCTCTGGCAGATCTCATGACTGAAAACAACAATGGTGTTCCAGAGCATACCATTCAGCACACACTGTTGAACGTGGGACTCCGCAGTTGGTGACTCCAACACAGTCCCATGTGGATGCACAACATTGACAATTATGATTGCAGCGGGCACAGGAACATCAAGACTGGACCAGGATCAATGGAAATCAGACACTTAGTTGGATGAAACATGTTTCTTGTTACACCAGACCAATGGTAATGTCTGGATTTGCCATCATCAAGGCTGCTTGAAACATGCATCATGCAATAAACACAAGCTGGTGGGAATAGTATTATGCTATGGCTGACATTCACCAGGGCTTTCAAGATACCTGTGTTAGTAGTCAAGAGTACCATGATGGCTGTGGACTATGTGAACATTATTGCCAATCACGTGGATCCCTTCATGCTTGATGTTTTACCTGACAGTGATGGCATATTCCAGCAGAATAGCAGTCCATATCACAATGCTAGACTCACATTACAGTAGTTTGACGAGTGTTATAGTGAGCTCATGTTGATGTTTCGGGCACCAAATTCACCTATCTTAATCCAATGGAGCATATTTGGGATGCTGTCAGCAACAACCTCAGCACTGACACTCCCAAACCATGTGCCAATAATTTTAGGGAATTCAGCAACTTGTGCATGGACACTTAGTGCCACATATCTCTGGAAATCTGCCAACAACTTGTCAAAGTCAAACCACACATAACTGCTGCCATATTGTATTCCAAAGTTGAAACAATACACTATAAAGAGATAGTTATAATGGTTTGGCTTTCAGTGTATCTGGTCTTAAAACAGCATAACAAAATCTAAGAGACGGCGAAACAATTGCCTGCACAGTTTAAAACTGCCTTCTGAGTTGCAGTTTCCTGACAAACAGTGTATCTGTGACCGAGAGCAGGTGGTCCATAAGCTAGATATCTGCAGCTGCTGATAACCATTCCCATTATGTATTTTGCTATTGCGAATGAGATTTGTTTAGCTCTCTCTCTAGATTCAGAAACTTTGCAATTAAGTGTACATGACACTACTACTAATCACATTACTGGGGCTAAGCACAACCTCGTTCGGTAATATGTAAATGTTTATGGAATAAGTATATTCTTATTTCTTGAAAATGATTAAATTTTGAATACTAATGTATGCACTTAAGTGGATTACTTCGCCATACATTCTCAGATCTTCTAGACATAGAAACATATATGAAAACCAACTAAAATTATGTAACAACACAAACCGTTATCCATGTCTCCATCAGAATCTGCACTTTCAGGCTCCAGCATACTATTCCTTCCTCCTAGGACAGAGCAGGAAAAACATTGTCACTGTGTCAACTTACTCCTTTGTTAACAAATATTAAAACTTCTACATAACTAGTTTTCAAATAATTTTGTTTTGTTTTTAAAAAAAAACTGCTTCTTACAAGCACCAAAAATTTACTTTCAATATCTGAGTAACAGATTACATAAAACCAAAAGACTGAATCACTACTTTTAATTTATGAAATTTTAACATGTATCTAAACCCAAAGTCAGTTTCATAATCAATAATTTTTATGTTGCATTACAAGGTTAATTGGTGAGTCATTATCACAAAAAAAACTGCTTCCATTGTCATTCTATAAGCCTTTGACAGAACAGTTATTCTCAAAAAATCATCTTAGCTCCATTTTTCTTGATTTCCTAACCTTTTTTAAAAATAGGATAACATTTTAAATGTAAGATGGTCTCTATTATATCTTGCTTAACTTTTTTACACATTACTTAAAAGTCTATGCTGTATATGACACCTAAATGCCACAATAAAGCTGAAGCATATACACACAGCTTTGCCAAACAGTAATGCAGCAACAATGTGTCATCACTGATTGCCACAGATATCACAAAAAGCTTCCTCCTAAAAACTGACACTACATGTGCAAGTTCTGTTAACAGAATCAGATTTACAGGGAAGGTGGAGGGGGTGGGGGGGGGGGATTTAATGGGAGGGTTTACAGCAAATTTTATAACACAGGCTGCAACACAGACGAAACAAAAACATTATGCTCGTTACAGTCCACAACATCAGACAAAAAGTTTCCTGAAACAGGATGGCCAAACTATTAAAATGAAGACTTCATGTACCCAGGCCACATTTAGATACCATCTTCAAACATACAAAAATCTGAGAAAGGTACACAAGGAAAGAAATTACAGAGGTTCAAGCACTACAACAGGTATGCAAGTTGACAACTAATATGTGGCATTTAACACAAAATTTTGATGGACGATTGGATCACCTTCTGTATCGTTCATTACCATTTAACAATGGAAGGACCTGATTAAGTACCAACTGGACTCTTTGCTCCTCATATACAAACAGGGCAAAGACCACTGTTCAGAGGCAAATTTCATACGTGTGAAGAATAAACTAAATGACAATGACAATAATACTTCCGTTTTCTAAAGAGGAAGTACATATAGGTACTCCTAGACGAAAAATAAGAAAAACTTTGAGTTTTGATAGCTGACCACAGTTTCACAAAATTAAGGATTAAATAGTACCCTGTATGATAGATATATTAAGTAAGGTGTTTGGATGGAGGCAGAGCTGATTATCAGCAAAAAGAGGCTGATAAACAGATCCTGTTGTCACTAAACTGTACAAACCTATCTGTCAGCTGAATACTGGGAAATATACAGGAGCATCTCCTACATGACAAATGAATAGGGCTTATTAAATTCAGAAAAAAAATCATCAAAAATTCTGCTAACCAGTCAGTCAATGCAAACTGTAAATTATGACGACATTTATGCTGTGGACATCAATATCGAATTTGCTAGGGCTTTTGATGAGTTCTAGTACTGCCTCTCATTCGTGAGGCTTAGGAAGCTGAAGATAACTGAAAGTTTATATGGCTGCTTCAGACTGTACTACTGTTGTAGAGTAGGAATGAAGACATCTGATATGACAAGCTCTTATCTGAGATATACAACTTATATATGTG